>NC_089447.1:2154063-3354063 GCF_026210795.1 Rhizophagus irregularis
ACAAAGCCAGTGAATCGTAAATATGGGTTCGAATTACCAGACATTCCTACTGAAGCACAATATTTGAAAGTAACATATCCATTTACACGTATGCTCTTTTAATTCATATGAAGTTTTTTGATTCAAATTTGCAATCCTATTTATTAATCCTACGTTATTACTGTTAATTAATAGAGGATTCTTTACCTAGAAATTTGAGTGGAAAAACTTTTACTCGCGCTTTTGGTACAAATACTTCTGCGCTTGAATTATTCATATTGAAACGCAAAATTAAAGGACCATGTTGGCTGGAAATCAAAGATGCTATTGTGGAAACATCTAGAGTGAGTTTTTACCATCAAAATTCAAGTAATTACACAACTAAAGTGTTTTGGCAGTAATATATATACTTTGTATGTTTAGATTTCTTGGTGCAAACTTGAGCTTGTTGTCGACGATCCTAAAAAAATTAGCATTTTGAAAGAATCAAATTTTTCTGAACCGATTAAATCACCTTCATTAACAACCATGTCGTTGAGTTTAAGAACTATAATGAATCATAAAAAGCAAGTTAACGAAATAGCTGCTTTTAGTGTTCGTTTTTATCCAAAAGGTTTAGAAGTTTTTATTGTTTAATATTCATTAAATGTTTGGCTTGTCCTTCGTTAAAGCTTAATTGATAAATTATTTGATGTAGTGCCATTGGATGAAGCAGTTACACCGGAAAAATTACAATATCCTGTACAATATTCTGCAATTCGCCAACTGAATGATAAACCATGGTGGACTCATGGATTTGAAGAACTTGTAGAGAAAGAAAGAAAAAAGGACTTCATCTAAATTTGGAAGCGAATGAATATTCGTTAATCAACTATCTATTAGGTTAGTAACTTTACTTTTATATGATAATGATTTTATTCCTTGCATTTATATATAATTTTTCGGAATTTAATAGCACTCATCAAGCAGTATGATCCTGATGTTTTTATCGGACACAATTTCATCGGATTTGATCTTGACGTCTTGTTACATCGTTTAAAAGAATTAAAGATTAAGGATTGGTCCTGTCTTGGAAGGTTACGAAGAGTTGTGTAAGTAGAGTTCTTTATTAAGAAAACCTTGAACATCCTAAAAGAAATTAATTTAATGTAATATTATTTATAGATGGCCAAAATCACAAAGTGGGTCTACTGCGAATGAGTCATCCTTCGTGGAAAAGTCAATTGTAAATGGTCGATTGATTTGCGATACCTACCTAAACGCGAAGGTAAGGATAAGAATGTTGTCACTTAAACATATTTTAATATATATATATTTACAAAAATATGAAACATCAATATGTAGGACCTAGTCAAATCCAAGAATTATTCGTTAACAGAACTTGTCTTATCACAATTAGGCAAGCTTCGTAAAGATATCGAATATGATAAAATTCCGATGTATTATAGTCGAGCCAAAGATTTATTAGATGTAGTTTGCCATTGTTGGAATGATGCTATTTTTACGGCAGAACTTATGTTCAAACTTCAGATATTGCCTCTTACTAAACAATTAACAAACTTAGCTGGCAATATATGGTATATAAATGAGATGAATTCTTTTTATTCTCTAATATAAAGGAAATAATAACCGAACAAATCATTACGTGTTTATAATAGGTCAAAAACTCTTATTGGAAGTAGAGCGGATCGTAATGAATTTCTTCTGTTACATGAGTTTCATCAACACAAATACATATGTCCAGACAAAGAATATAAGAAAATTCAGGAACAAATTAGTGTAGATGGAGAAGGTAAGCATTCACTTCCAAAATTTTTATTATAATATTTATATATTTATATTAAATATAGTAACTGTATTTACGTATTTATTATAAAGATGAATCAACAGAAACTAAAGCAAGTGGGCGAAGAAAACCTACTTATGCCGGAGGCCTCGTGCTAGAGCCCAAAAAAGGATTTTATGATAATTATGTTGTACTTTTGGATTTTAACAGCTTGTATCCATCAATTATTCAAGAATACAATATTTGCTTTACTACAGTAGTCAGAGTTGGGATGGTGAGTTCGTAGTATATCTATATTATTGACATTCAGGGTGGATATAGTGACTTACTTATATTATAATCGAAGGAAAAGAACATTACTCCCGAAATACCTGATTCAAGTTTACCACAGGGTATCCTACCTAAATTGATTGCTAAATTAGTTGAGCGAAGAAGAATGGTAAAGAATTTGATGAAGAGTTCAATAGTTACCTCAGACAAACTTGCCGAAGTATGTTGAATAATTATTGTCTCGACATGCAGTAATAGTTGCATTAACGTTAATTATATAAATCATATTTTCTTGTATAATAATAGTATGATATTCGTCAAAAGGCTCTTAAACTTACGGCGAATAGTATGTATGGTTGTTTGGGTTATACTTACTCCAGGTTTTATGCCAAGCCGTTAGCTATGTTGATCACTTTCAAAGGTCGTGAAATTCTGGAAAACACTGTTAAATTAGCGGAGAACGAGAAGATGGAGGTATGTTATTTAATAATTTGATTTAATAAGCAAACAAGCGAACGATTCACATTGATTTTTATGCTTTATTTAAGGTAATTTATGGAGATACAGATTCTATTATGATTAACACTAAAGCAATAGACATAAATCAAGCGCTTGAAGTTGGTAACATCTTAAAAAAGAAAGTCAATGAACGATACAAATTGCTCGAGCTTGAAATTGACGGTTTTTTTGAGAAACTACTTTTGCTAAAGAAAAAAATATGCGGCTATTGTTGTTGAGAAAAAAAACGGCATCTTAGAACGTTCTTGTGAAACAAAAGGACTCGACCTTGTGAGAAGAGATTGGTGTGATTTAGTGAATAAAGTATCAAGGTACAAACACTTATAATCTTTATCATTATTTGTATTAAATAATTTCTAACTTGTTTTAAGATTTGTTTTGGATCAAATTTTATCATCTCATGATCGAGAAGTAATAGTTAACACAATCCATGCTTACTTGAGGCAAGTGGGAGAAGATACGCGTTCCGGAAATTACCCTATTAATTCCTTTATAATTAATAAAGTATGGTCTAATCAAAAATTGTTTTCACCACTTGGATACTTCGTTAATTTTTTTTTTAATATTAATAGAATCTCGCAAAATCACCGGAAGCTTATACTGATGCAAAAATCCAACCTCATGTGCAAGTTGCATTGAGAATGAAAAAGAAAGGGTTAAGTGCCCGTACGGGAGATTTTATTCCATATGTTATCTGTCTAACAGCTGATGGTAAAGAGTTCGATAAAAATATTTCCGATCGAGCATTTCATCCTGACGAGATAAATGAGTCCGATTTGCGAATCGGTAAATTTATAATATCCATGTTATTTGTTTTTATTTTTGTTATTTTGTCAGATGATATAAATAATTTTATGATTTATTATTTATTAAGATTATGATTGGTATTTAAAAATCCAAATCCATGCTTCGGTTTCTAGATTATGCGGACATATTGAAGGGATTGATAATGCATCCATCGCTGAGTGTTTAGGTATCCAGATTTTATTTTTACTATTTTATAGCAATTATACTCAGTAACTTGATAATTACTTGTGTTAAAAAAATAATGTAATATAAGGATTTGATCCATCAAAATTCAAAAGTTCATCGAATCTGGCGACATCACATAAAATTGGTTCGAAAATGCCGGATGGAGAGCGATTTAAGGATGTTGAAAAATTTATGCCAATATGTATTCATTGTAACGTAACAAATATCTTTGAAGGGTTAAAGGTTAGTAATTACTGTTTTCGTATAAAACTTGTAAACTATATTAATGATCGATATTATAGGACTCTGAAGGGTTAATTAAATGTAATGGGTGTAACACCATTATTCCATTTTCTTCGATTTTGACACAACTTACTTTCAAAGTTCGTTCCTATATTAAACAATATTATGATGGTTGGAAAGTATGCGATGAACTAAGTTGTTTATATCGAACTAGACAAGTCACTTACTCTAAAAATTGTATTAATCGAGGATGCAATGGAAAAATGAAGGGCGAGGTATATATAATATTATAATGTTTTAATGATTTGTATGGTTAGATTAATATTCTAAAATATTTAATCTACTTCCCCAAAATGTTTAAGTATGACGAACAAAAACTATATCTCCAATTACTCTATTTATCTCAATTATTTGATATAAGTAAAGTACAAAAAAGGGCGGAATTTGGTATGGATTATTGACTACATAGAATTGATCATCACTATATTAAAAAACTTAAGAGCACTAATTAATTTCTTTTATTAAGGTTCTAAAAATATAGAAGAAATCGGTAGATTGAAAAGTTTGGTCGACAGACATTTAGACCGGAATGCATTACGATATGTAAATTTAGGAGAATTGTTCAATTATTATTTCGAATAAAACTAATTATAAATATTCTATTCTTGGTAATAAAAATATCTATTCCATATATAAATTCAATGTAAAATTTTTCATTATAATTGGATAAAAAATAGATATAATGACCATCGAATCAATCATTATATTTAAGTTAATGATTCCTTTATGAATTATGATAATTATGTAATTATGATCATAATAAAGCATAGTTAAAAACAAAAGTAGCATGAAATTGTGCAAGTTTATATTATAATGATACTTGTTTAACACAAACAGGCATCAATGGATGAAACTCTTATCTGATCAAGAAAGTTATAGTGCAGGAAATTACCATAATAATGTTATTTCATTAATTCTTAATAGATATTATTTAACTTTTTAATAAATACATATATAATTCTATTATGTAAAATTTACAATGAATTATGTTCACCAAGAATTTAATTACCGTCGTTTGTCGAATCAAGAGGTTGGAAATATTTTAAATATTTTAGAAGATTGTACGAATCCGTTTCAATACACCTAGTACAAATCAAAAAAAAAAGGAGTTAAAGATAAATATTGCAGATTATATAATAAACATACTAATATTTTTATAAAGGATATAATAATAGTGATTCTTTTATATCTGATATTGGAACTTTAACATTTTCACATATGGTTATTAATCCTTGTTCGGCCCTATTAATATAATCAATATAATAAGAATGCTCAAATAATTCTGGATTTTCTTGAACAGCCATTGCTACATCCAATAATTGCTGGAATAAATAAAAAAATAGTTAGTACAAATTTTACTCTCGTTCTTCGCTCTTTTTTTGGCAAAAAAATATATATGTACTAACTTGACATAATCTTTTAACCAAAGAAACTTTATAATCATAAAAATCTACATCATATAGTAATGTAGCATTATTTCCTGCATCATTTTCGATATCACCTTTACCAAGAGTTTCTTCATTATTGTTAGCAAAAATATCAGTATTTTTTGAATTATACGAGTTTAATTTTTGATAATGTCCGGGAGTATTCCATCCCCATATATCTTCTTCATTTGTTGAATCTTTAAATGAATTATCATTAAACGATATTCTTCTAGGCGTAACAGGACTAACTAAGGGACTTGGCTCTTCTGTAAAAAGGTCATCGGATTTATCTGTTATATGTTTACTAAATTTTGAAGAAACTGGTGAAATTGGTTCATTCCAATCCCATGTATCAAAATTAACAACACCTTTCGAAATAACATCATCACCATCACTATCTGCCATTGGTATGTCAAAAATAGTTGTTCTGCGTCTAGATTTTAAAATATGATCAGGCCTTTTTGGATCTGATTGTTGTGAAAAAGTCCATGTTCTTACGAGATGAAGAGCTAACAGTGGACATCCCATACGATCATAAGCAAAAATACTTCTTAACACGAAGAAATATTCCGTTTTTGATGAAATTTCTGCTGCCCCTCTCAGTGTTTGAATGGATTTATCTTTTAATTGTTTGTATAAAACTACCAAAGCTGCATCAGGAGAATCAGTGGTTAAGGGTGTTGTTTCTACTTTCTTGTCGCACAGAGTTTCCAAAGGTACCTTTAAAATTTCTTTTTTATTAATATTGAATAATCAATTATCAATTTATATGAAATAAGTTAAAAAAGAAATTCAAACCATAATAGCTTTCACAGCTTTATCTCTTTGATTCAATGACCAAAAAGCCAAACTGGCTAACCATCGATCCCCTGTTCTAATGGCTAGAGGAATAATATAATCTTCATATATGCTCTTCAAAATAGGACCATCCTCACCTGTAAATTCAAAATTATAATTTAGTATTTAATAATAAGAAACATATATATATATATATACATATAAAGGATTACCCTCATAAACTCTAGTAATAGCAATAGCTAATTGAAAGTCATCCAAATGTTTTAAGCATACATTAACAGCATCTTTTAACTGATCACCAAGAAGAAAGAAAGCAGCCGCATATCCTATCAAATTGTATATTATTAGATTACTTGCAAACTCTTCTATATAAAAATGCTTGAAAACAATACCATAACGTTGTTTGCCCAACAGAGCATAAGCGTTTTTTAAAGCTGCTGTTTTCCATCTGGGTTCGGTAAAATCATTTATAAGAAATTTCAACATGATCGCTTGCTCTCTATGAGTATTGGCGGTTTTCCATAAACCTAACAATAATTTCTTTTTCCGTAATGCCATATAGAAAAGAGAGCAATCTGTTGGATCTCTCTCTTCTTTCAACATATAATGATTACGAGCCACGTTTTCCATTTGTTGTCGCTAGAATCAATCGTTAATTAATATAGATTTAACGGAAAAAAAGCTTTAATGTTACAAATGAACTTACAACTGATTCATTACTTCGAAGCCATAAAAAGATACCATGTATTCTTGCATCTTTCCATAAAAATTTTCCACCAGATGCTTGGATGCTGTATTCTATTAAAAGATCCTAAATTGACATAGTTAATGAATACGTAATATGTTTTAAGGTCGCAACAAAATATATAGAAGTTTTCTCACCTGAGAATTACTATGCAATGCCCAGTTCATATCTCGATAATTTAAACCAGGCGACCGTATACCAAAGGATATTTTATTTAAATAATGATACCGTCGCATAAATATTACGTATCGAACACCATTTTCGTCCAAACTTCGTTTTTGATTTTCTACCTGAATATTTACGAATTTGATGAAGTAGTATTCAGCTTCAGACCTTAGAATAACATTTGAAATAATATTCTTACCTGATTTATGGTATTAACTAAAGCTAATAATTGCGCTTGTTCAACGGGTGATAAGTCAGGTAATGAAATGACTTGTAATTTTTCAATCAAAAAATTAGCTTCTTTTTCAGTAAATTCAAGTAAATTTTCTTGAGATCTTTTTAAAAAAAAATAAATAAATAAATATATATATATATATATTAATATTACTTTTAATTTACGGAATATATTTTATTTCTTTAATTAATGTTATATGCACCCTTCTTCATCACTGTCTTCTCCAAAAAGAACATTATAGCGAGTAGTTTTCGTTGATGCTGTTGACTTGAATAATAAGGAAAATTAAGTTAGCAGGATTTTGATTTTTTTTTGTTGATAAAAAAGAAATTTTATAATTACGAACCATGTTATCCTGGAAAAATTTGTCAAATGGTAAGGGAAGAATTCGTTCAATAGGTTTATTTGTTCTATCCAAAATTATAAGAAATTTATAAAGGTGGGCAAAAATCTGCTTCACCAAATCCATTTGATCTATCGGAAATTAATTCAGAATTAACAACATTAGAATTAAACAAAATATAAACAAAATATAATCTATAAGTAAATTAACCTACCCCACATAATGTATTCTAAAAGAAACGTTGGATGATAATGTGGTAATGGACCATTCAAATGGTCAACAACATGAAACAATGTAGGATACTTTTTTTGATTAACCCCAGTTATACTAGAAACTATTGGATTATTTGATTTTAGATATAAATAGTGTTATATTAAAAAGAAATAATCAGAAAAAACTTGAATCACCTTTTTCCATATTTTCTTCTGTTAACCACTTGTCATAACAACGTAATTGATTACAATTAGCTACAATAAGTGAACCCAAATTTTCCCAAGATATAGCAGAAATTGGTAATGCAGAATTGCTAAGAAGCACAAAATGTTAATATTTGATTGAAATTCAAAAATTGTCGCAATTTTAAAAGAACATACTTCTCAATTTCTGAAAACATAATCCAAGAACTTCGTCCGGAAACATGGTGTTTACGAAGTTGAGTATAAATACAAATTTTTCGCGACGTTGATATAGCTAATACAATCTCAGCATTAGAAGTGAAAAGCCAACCTATATCAACAATTTTTTCACTAAATAACGGAAGGAAAGTACGAATAAATAAGAATTCTTATCAGAAAGAAATAATAGTTATAATGAAATATAGAACCTAAATTCTTCTATAAAATCTTTTGCAGATGGCAATCTTTTAGTTATGCATTCCCATATCGTCATTTCATAATTATTTCCTTTTTTCATAACTAAATAAAATAAAATTTAACAAATTTTAAATTAAAATGTGAAATATAAAATCATTTTCATACCAATTGCAGCTCTCCCCTGTGGACCACATTTGATTAACATTGGCTCTTTGGTTCCGATGTCATAAACAACTTCTTTCATCCATAATTCTTTATTAGCATCAAGGTTATTGCTATCATATTTCATATTTAATTGCCAATACATGATACATCCATCATCAGAATATGTCAATAATATAGGAGGAGATAAGTCACTTGATGGATAACATCTTTTATTAGACCCCGCCCACTGTTCAACAGATACAGCCAGTTTAATCTGACTGTTAATAGGAAGAGAAGCCTTCGAAACCAAGTCAACTTTTGAACCTGTATTGTAATTTTTTTTTTTAAAAAAAAAATTATAATTAAAAACAAATAAATTATATATTAATAAATTAAAACATAAAATCATACCTTTGTCAAAAAAAAATTTCCAACAAAAAATTGTATTCTTATGAGAGCTTACTCCAACAATATAAGTAGGAGTAGACGAGGAAGTTTTATGTTTATAAGAAGATAACAAGAGCAGTTCATAAGAAGCATCATAATCATTAAAAACAATCTTTTGAGTAAAATCATTTCTATCGTCGAATATGAAAAGGACAATTTGAATTCCGTCATGTGCAACAACACATTTTCCTAAAAAATGATCACGATAGAATAACAATTATGTATTTTTCAATTTTTTTTTTTTTGTTGTTATGAAATGATGATAAAAAAGTCTACCTTCTGGAAGCACACATACAAGCTTAATTTGTTTCATCGGAACAGTAGTTTTTTCAATAATTTTTGGGCTAACTTGATTAACAAGCTAAACGAAACAATTGTATTAAAAAATATATATAAAAACATATAACTAAAGAATATATTTATCAATATAATAGAAAAATACCTGTGATATCTCAGGCTTCGTAAAATCCCACAGGATTGCTCCTTCATCACTAGCAAGTGAAACGAAGCTGTCAGTTCCAGAAGATTTAATGATAGCTTTTATATCATTATGATGTCCAGTCCATAAATATTTTAATTCTAACGGAATTGATTGCAAATTTTCGAACATATCAACGAGACGAATTGAATATCTGCTAATATAACCTTGCGGACTTTGAGCCAATATTGTAAGTTCCACCGAAGCTTATTATATGATAAAAATCATTAATTTTCCATTTAAAAGTAATTTGATAAAACATTTATTCCAAATTAATAATAATAATTACTGCTCTTAAAATCCGGACTTGTATTATCATGAAACACAAATGTACTTCCATGAAAATAATCCGATTCTGATGGTGAAAGCACCTGAGATGCACGAAATAAGACGAGAACTTTTGGAATCCGTCTGGGCCTACAATAAATATTCTAATTATAGTAATTTAGTGTCAAAACAATTTTTTTTTTTTTTTAGAAAAAAAAAACCAATTGTCTTAGAATAGTTACCCTTATTCCCCAAATAACGATAGAACCATCTTGTTGAACCTGATAAAACAAATCAGGTGTATCTTTTGCGAGGGTTTTTAACTTCTTTAATCCATCATTTATACAGGACCGTTCTGTTTCATTGTTTTCATTTTCAAAGGAATCTATAGCTAATTTTACAGATATCAAAAATTCTCTTGGATGTATCCAATGAATGGGCGAAAAACAATCAAAATGTTTATGACAGATTCTCTCTTCTTCTAAGGAAGGAAGTGTAACCAATGATTGTTCGGGGTCGACAACTGTACATATATAAAGATTATGAGGTTCATCAGGGTTTGTTGCAGCCCATATTCTACATAATCCATCCTTGCAAACTGTTAAGAGAATATTGCTCCCTTGTGAACTAAAATATATTTATATATATATATATTATATATAT
Source organism: Rhizophagus irregularis (assembly GCF_026210795.1). Taxonomy (NCBI): domain Eukaryota; kingdom Fungi; phylum Glomeromycota; class Glomeromycetes; order Glomerales; family Glomeraceae; genus Rhizophagus; species Rhizophagus irregularis. The sequence goes on from NC_089447.1 coordinate 2,164,417, forward strand.
AATAAAAATCAATAAATAAATAAATAAATAAATAAATAAGGATGTTATCTCATTTTTTCTTAATTAAAACTTAATAATCGAATAAAATCATTATTTCTTTCTTTACTTTATTTGTTCATGTGGACCTTTCCGCCATGAAAAGTTGGTTACTGATCTTGGATGTGGCAAATAATGAAATTTATATTTTCGTTCCTTGCCATCATTTTTTTGACAACACCAAATTTTCACAAATCTATCATACTTTGCATAAATAGATTTTTTATATGCATTATTATAAAATCAAAAATATTTAATTAATATGAAAGCAGAAATACCTCTCCAACAGTAGCAATTAATGTAGAATCTTGTGATACTTCAATATGAATTATTTTAGAAGCAACGCTATGACAATTATGAAAATAATTTACTAAATGATAAGGAAATAATTTGTATTACGATACTATTAAAGTGTAAGCTAACCTTTGTTCCCATAATTTGTTCCATTTACTACGATTCTCTTCATTAGACTTATTTTGTTCCCAATGAACAATAGCTTCTCCACCCACCAAGAGTTGACCTTTAAATTAATTAATACATAAATTTTAAAAAAAATTATCTATGTATTAGTCTTTAAAAACTCTGTGATTACCATTAATTAAACTCCATGAAGTGCAAAACACAGAATAATCATGTTTCAGTATTTTCAATAAAGACCATCGAATTTTCTAATATATATACAAATGAGGAAATAATTAGAATTTTTCATAAGACAAAACAAATCATAAATTTGAGATTTTTTTTAAAAATTTTTTTGTGGTATAATAGTATTACCATGGTTTTATCATCTTGATCTGGTTTAAATATAAGCACATTTGTTCCAATTGTTATAGCAATCTATTCAATTAAAAATATAAATTTTTTATTAATGATCTATATTTAATTCACTAAATCAATAAACATTTGGTCGTTTCTAAATATAAAACTGTCAAATTCTACATGAACAATTCGAACCTATAATCTAAAAAGAAATATTTGTGGCAGACTTTACAATTAAATCAATAGACAATTTGAATATAAAATAATCTTTCTTTCTAACCTTTCCATCAAATTCTGATAACTCTGCGGAAAAAATTATTTCTTTATTCGATTCCTCCTCTAAAAATTCGGAGGCATTTATTGTTTGAACCAATTCCGAAAGTCCACTATAAATTACAAGTTTATTCCCTGTACCATATATCTTTAGAACAGGGTTGAGTTAAAGTTTAACAAGCGTTAAAAACGTAAACGTTCTGTTAAAAAAAGGATATAGCCGTTTATCGAAAATTTGGAAAAGGGTACTAATCAACTTACAAGGTAACGAGAATTCTCCCAGTATGCCGTATGAAAGCTTTGGACAAGTCCATTAGACTTTCCAGGACAAACTTGCTTAAGTAACATTATATAATTCACACAACGCTAGGAAATTGGAACAAAAATCAAAAAAGAATGAAAATCGTAAAAGGGAGACACGAAATAATTTAAACTTTTCAAAAAAAAAAAGATAATTGCCGAGTATTTATAATTTATCGTTACACGTAAGCCCAGTATTTTGTTTGTTGTACCAAACTCCCTTATCAAATGATCGTTAAGAAGCCACTTTCAGATAAACATCTTACAAAATTAACAATCGACTCTATTTCATCTTAGGATTTGAGCTATCTATAATCTTATCGTTTACATAATATTGTTCGTTCCCCCAAATTTTTATTTATTTCACAAAACGAGGAGTCGAGGACCAACTTTGGAAATTGCCCTAATTCAAGCATTTAATTTATTATTATTACAGCAGAATTCGTAAAAATTTAAAATTTAAACCGAAAATTAATTTTATTAAATAAATGTCCATGATTGTAATATGATTTTTGCTCAAAAATATGGGTTTTAAAGAGAAAAAACTATATACAACGAAGTAAGGTAAGTGTAAGGGCATACAAAAAGAGATATAGTTATTATGAAAATATTTACAGTTTTGTATACCCTTTTTTTTGTTAAAAAAAAAAGAAAAATTAATTTTTAAAATGTTCGAAATTACTTCTAATGTAATGATTAAGTTGATTAATCTAACTATTATACGCAAAATCATTCTCTCTCCTCATATTTCATTATTCTCCATTCAAATTCATCCTACTAAAACTTCCATTTGCGTCTTGCATATTCACCAAATTACTATTCCCCTTAATTTGTCCTCTGTTTCCACTAGACGATGCAGCTGATCCTGAAAACGATGGTGAACTAGCGACAGTTGGAGGAGATGGAACAGGGCTACCGACCAAACTCGGTGAAACAGCCCGTCTTTTCGGATTGAAATAAGGCTCAAAACGATCATCTGATGCTTTATAGAAAATAGGTGTCAGCTTCGTTGTAAAGTAAAATAAATGGACAATAAATTACATGAATATACCTTTTCGCTTTATTCTACCACTTATAGGCCAAGGCCCAACAGAAGACGTCGGTGAAGGAGTATCTTGCCGAAACTATAGATATTAATTATAAAATTAACTATGTCAATAAAGAGTTTAATTATTGTAATAAATGGATATTATATTGTCAGATTACTTACCGACATGTCAACTTCAGGATTTAGTTTTGAAGCAGCATAAGGAGGTGGTGATGGTTGAATATCTCGAAATTTGATCCAATTATTTAAAAATTCCTACATTTCGGTCATTTCGATTAAAAATTAATGACCTACATTAAAAAAAATGAATAATTAATTAATTAAAATTAAAAATTATCATTTACCTCAGGTAATTTCCCAGTATCCATATGATTTTCACATTCATTCTTAAGAACCTTGGTAGTTTTATATTCTTGCTTAATTTCCGTTTCAATTGGTTGTAATTCTTCTTGAAGTTCATTGACAACTCGTTGAAATGATTTTGTTTTTGGCTATAATTGTTTGTAAAAGGATTAATAATCAAGATTTATTTTTCAAAAAATAAATATATATATATACCAAAAGAGAAGCCCTCCTTGCCCTGACAGCACGATGGATTGGTGAGGGTTTTTCAATTCTTGGTTCACCATTACTATCCACATCCAAACTCATCCTTCTCATACGTTGAGGATGATGAGACATTAATGATCTTGCTGTAGACGTGGAAAAAAAATTTGGTGTACAAGGTGGTGGTGTTGTAGGAGTTCCAGGTCTTGACGTTGATAGAGATTTTTGGGAAAATGTAAAAGGATAAAATGCTAACTTATTTTCATCCTCATTACCAGACTCTGTCCCACTAGAAGGTGTAGGAGTATCTAATTGCATTGACATATTTGATACATTACTATCTCGTCTTTGATGACCAGATCCAACAACATCATACAATTGTATAGACATTGCTGAAACGTTGCTATCTCTTCTTCGATGACCTGATGTATCTTCAGGACTATCAGCTTGACTGGGTGAAGAAGCAAAATTATTATTATTGCTGCTGCTGTTGTGGTTATTTGATTGCATTAACAAATGAGTAATATTTGTATTCAGCGAAGGAGGTATCGGACGAGCTATTTTACGGAAGAAAGGGGGTTGTTGTTCAACTTGCTCAGCTACTAAAGGAGATGAAGTAGCATTTTCATAAGTTAGACCGTTTCCCTGTAAAGCAAAAAGTTTTCCAAGGTCATCTTGCGATTCAAAACGTAAATTTGTTGTAGTTAACGGTAATGAAAATTTGAACCCATTATTTCCGTTTACAGAAGGATCCAAACTTTCTTGACACGAATTATCGTTTACAGAACGTTCACTCATAATTATAATTTGAAAAATCAATAAAGATAAAATTTGTGTGCGGAAAATAACTTTATAAACATATCAAAGAATGCAACTGTCAAAAAAAAAAAGGTTCACAAAAAAATTTGATTCGCGTTCCATAAATGGTTATGCAGGAGTTACCAATTGTGATCGTGTAACCGAGTTACGCACTGGAGATGTATTACGATGCGATAACCCGGAATTTTATAACAGATGACCAGACTAATTAATACAGTTTTAAAGGTTAATTTATGGCGTGGGTTAAAATCTTTTTTTTCTGTATCGAAAGAACATTTGCAATTTAGAGTATAATATTGTGTAACAAATTTTTCTCAGCCGCATCAAAAAATTTAATAATTATAGAAATTCCGATATTTATAAATTATTGCATTAAAAAATTCACGTGATATATTGCTAAGATTTTTATATATTAATTTAATTTACAGTAATATTAAAATAATAACTAGAAACAACTTCACCATTTCCTCCAATCAAGTTAAAAAAATAATCATAACCTCTTGCAGTATCTGGCACAATAAAAGGCTCAGAACATCCTGCTGAAGCTTCACGATTGATTGGAATTGTTTTTATAAGTTTAATATCGGAACCGAAACCTTTATAGAGATTGGCTGATATGATATCAGTTATAGTTGGATTGGACGATGTATCCTTTATAAAAATGTATAAAAAAAGGGTATCATAACCATTAATGTTACTTTCATACTTTGTAAAATCTATGTAATGCATACCCATTGAATAATATGTTTTTCTCCAACATGAAGAACGGCATTGCTATGTGGTTCAATCACACGCGCTAAAAAAAAACGAAGAAAAAATATGAAAAAAAAAACGAAAAAAAAAATTGAAATAAATTATTATTGACATATTTTTGCTATTAAATTGAATTACCCTGACTAGTACTTGACATTTTTTTGCTATTTATCTGTTAAATTTTACTTTTTTGTAAAGAAAAAAAAAGTATTTGATGAACAAAATTTGTTTTAAAAAAAAACGGGAATCTGATCTTATTTGTAAGAATTTGTTATCTTATATATCTTTTGTATAATGTTTTACCAGAACTTACGATTCTTTTAACAAACAGAGCAATTATGCACCTACAATAAATAAAGTTAAGGAAAAACCTCTCCTGATTAACGGATCCACAAAACAAGAAAAACCAGATATTATAAATAAACAATGATATTTTTATATTTGATGCAGGTTGTTACATTGTTATTTTGGTAAAGAAAATAAATTTTACATAATATTATTATAATATTTTTGTAAAAAATTTTAAGACTAAAAAATATTGGACCATTGCAAATTATAAGCCAAGAATAAAATACTGCGCCAGTAAAGTGAAAGGAACATTTAAGTTTGATAGAACGTAATAATAGAACCATTGTCCGATTTATTTTTATCACTCACTAAAATCCTTATCATATGAATTGGCAGTATACTGTATACTCTGTATACTTTGCATCTCACTTAAAATTCTTCGCTTTGCCAGAATTTTCCAAAAGCAATAAGTAAGACCTATTAGTTTTTAGCCGATCAATTTTTAATTATTTTCGTGAATTTGATCCCCAAAAATGTTATTAAAAGGGTATTAATTCATGAATGTTTTCAAATTTAGTTGAACTCTGAGAAAATTTAGAAAATTTATTTGTTACCGAATTGTATAGTAAATCTGTCTAAAATAAACCCATTGTTTAACATCAAACATCAAAATATTTTTAAAGAAATGCAGAATCTATGGTTACACTACATCTAATAAACGCCTAATATTTAAATCGCGAAAACCCGATATTTGCTTACTGTAATTTCTCTTATTTCTCTTTCTTAAATTTTTTCAATAATTGACCAATATTAGCTTATTCATGGATTCTACTCCTCCTTCTCCTATAGTTGATTGTAGACTTACCTTTGAAAGTGTAAGAAATTGGAAGTATGACCAAGTAGCTTGTTGGTTACAAGAAAATAATTTTCGAGAATATCAAAAAGTATTTTCAGGTAAAAAGAAAATTTTTTTTTCTGTTATAAATTCATGAGTTTTCAATTTAATTTTTTATCTTTTATTTATATCCTATTATATAGATAATGATATAAATGGTGATGTATTATTAGAATTGGATCACGACATCCTAAAAGAATTGAAGATCAGATCAATCGGCGAACGCGTAAGAATCCTTTTGGCAGTTAAAGCTTTGCTAAAGTGTTGCGCAGGAAATACCGTTCCTTACGCTAATCCCATTAAATATTATATACCAAAGGTATTTATTATTTATAATTATCAATTTTTTTCTTTCTTTATATTAACTATATAAAATTTTTTTAGGACCTGGGTTCACCTGATTCTGATAGATTTCCATCGCTTAGCAGATCTAATTCAAAAGCAAGCACCATATCTCGATCTAATTCTACTTCGTCTTCGCGTAATAATAATAACAACAATAATGATTATTCTTCACGAACTTCACAAAACTCTAAAGTAAATATATACTTTTGTTAACTTTTACATTTAAAATTCTAATTAATTAAATATAAACTTAATTTTAGCAACAATCAGAAATATCAGACAGTGTTAAACAGGCAAGTATTTTATTTTATCTAATCTTTTTTTTAAAAAAAAATTTTAATATTTAATCTGACAATTCTTTTTCACATTTATTAGCGTGCCATCAAAGTTATTGGTGAAGATGGTGCAACGAGAACAATCCCTATGAACAATGTAACTGATGCTAAATCTATTTTAGCACGAGTGTTGCAAAAGTTTAATATAAACGAGGATGTTGAAAAATATTCGTTGTTTACAACTCTAAGTGATGGTAAATTATTTATATATTTTATACACATATATATATTTATTAATATTCTTTTATTTTCGATAACATAGCTCGAAGTTTATCCGATGATGAATTAGTAAAGATTTGTAAAAGTTCAGATAGACCGGAAAGGGAAAGACTTATCTTACGCAAGAAGCATGTTCAAATGAGTTTGGAACAATTAAAAACCCAAAAGAGACACAAAAAATTAGCAAATTTCTTTGGAGAAAAACCTCCAACAACACCTCAAGTTGGAATATCTCAAAAAAAATTAAGAAATTTTTTTGGTCAACGTCCACCTTCAGAATTGATTTCATTAAATCTTACGGAATATTTTCCTGGGCATAATAGTGAAGAATTAGAACGTAGCTGTAGAAATTCTGTCAGAAGAGCTTCAAGACTTTCATCTGCTTCTAAATTATCTCGCAAATCAAAAATGTCTTCTTTATATTATGATGACAGATCTGATTCTCTTTTATTCCCTATGGATAATTCGGAAACAATAATTACAGAAGAAGAGCAAAACGAAGATTTTGACGGTTTTAGTGAAAGTGATGAAATTGAAGAAGAAGAATGGGCACTTATACATAATGGATGTGGGTTGGATGAAAATTTCATAAATTATTCATATTTATACATATTTATTTAATATTGGAAATAATTTTATTATATAGTTGGAGAGAATCAAGTTTTGAAATGGATGCAAGGTGCTTTGATTGGAATGGGCTCTTTTGGTAGTGTGTATTTAGGGCTTAATTCCATTACCGGAGAATTAATGGCAGTTAAGCAAGTTGAGTTACCTACAGGACAATCCGCAAATGAGGAAAGAAAGAAATCTATGGTAGGTTCATTTATTCTATGATTGGATATTCCGCAACTATTTTCAACTGCGTTCACGCGATTATATATTTATATTTGAGTAAAAATCAATTTCACCAATTTAATAATTATAATTAGTTAGATGCTTTACAAAGAGAAATTGCACTTTTGAAAGATTTACATCATGAAAATATTGTTCAATACCTTGGTAAAATTTTTTTTTCTTTGTTTTTTTTTCTTAAAAAAAATTATATTATAGTTCTTTATATATTATTTATTTATAGGATTTCAACATGATGAAAAAACTTTAAATATTTTCCTGGAATATGTTCCCGGTGGTTCAGTAGCAACTATGCTTAATAATTATGGTCCATTAGAAGAAACATTAGTTAGATCATTTAACAGACAAATTTTACAAGGATTAAATTATCTTCATGAACAAGATATCATCCATCGTGACATCAAAGGTGCTAATATTTTAGGTAATAAAATATTTTGTAAATTTAAAATTTCTTGCTTATTGTGTATAATTTTGTAATTTTTATTGTCCGTATGATTTGTGCTAATAGTTGACAATAAGGGAGGTATCAAAATATCAGATTTTGGTATTTCAAAAAAAGTTGAAGACCGTGAGTATTTTATGAACTTAGTTTTCAAAGTTTTCAAATTATTCTATAATTAATTATTTATTTTTACCTAATAGAAATTATGGCAACTGTAAGTAGGCCTTCTTTGCAAGGTTCAGTATTCTGGATGGCACCAGAAGTTGTAAAACAAACATCTTATACAAGCAAAGCAGATATATGGAGTTTGGGATGTTTAATTATAGAAATGTTTACAGGAGAACATCCATTTCCTGAATTCAATCAAATGCAGGCCATGTTTAGGGTATGTTTAATATAATATTTTATTATGTAAATGTAATATTTATTGATTTTTTAACTATTTTTAAAGATTGGGCAATCTTGTTCACCTGAAATACCTGAAGATATATCAAATGAAGCAAAAGAATTTTTGAAAAAAACTTTTGAATTGTAGGTATAATTATAATAATAATTCTTTACATTGATTTATATTAACCTTTATTTCTATATAATAGGAATCATAACAATAGACCAACTGCTAAAGCATTATTATCACATCCATTTACTAAATCTAATATACAATTATCATCATAAATATTAAATTGTTAAAATTTATATTATTTATTTGTAAAAATTTGTATTTATATTTATATTTTTTTTATAAATATTTTGAATATGTTAAAAAAGTTATAATTACCTAAAAAAAAAGTGTATATTAGTTAATCACAATCATCTATTTAAATACTAGTGCTTTATAAATATTGGAAAATTTTTAAAAACATATTTAATTTGAATTTTAAATTAGAATTATGCCATTTTAACTAATAATTTGGTTCATTGATTAGCTTTATTAGCAATAATAGCACCATAAAATCTATAATTCAAATGGTTTCTTTTATTTAGCAATTTTAAAAGTAAATATAAAATAATATTTTTAATATTATATTATAGTTTATTGGAAAATTAAACCCTAATTTAAGACAATTCATTATTTCATTTTATAATTTGATACTAATATATAGAATTAATGCTAATACTTCAATTTGAATATACTGTATTTGTTACTCTATTGTTTATACTAACTATAATTAGTTGCTTTTTGTAATTAGATAATCATCGGGAAAATTTTATGTATACGTAAAATATTATTTCTTTAATAAAACATTAATTCCTATGAAAGGATCATTCCCTTACCCAATAACTATTTAATATTTGTTGATAATTTTAAAATGATATTATACATATAAAGCTTTACAAATCTTCTTAAAATTAAATAACTAAACGAGATAACTTAATCTTATTTACTAAAAAATTTCAGGTATGTTTACTAGCAAGTCATTTGATAAGAACTAATGAAACTAATTTAATTGTCCTATTAATATAGCATCTACCATTGTACCTTTAACGAGTTCTTTTAATTGATCAGTTTTTCCAGGAAGTTTTAATAATGCATTACAACTGCACATACTAAGCAATCTACTACTTATTTGATTACCTGTGGATACTGCCAAAAACTTTCCTTTTGTATAATCATAAGAAATGGTAGCTCTATGATATTCGGGTCTAGGATCAAGACTAATATTATTTGAGAGCTAAAAATAAAAAGTTAACAATTTTATAGTATTGTAATAAAATAATAATAACAATCAAATTATAAAACAAATTACCTCTGCTTGCACAATAGGTAAATTCCAATTATCATAACCTGCAATTTTTCTAAGAGCTGGTAAAACAAATAAATATGAAGTAACAGTAGCAGAAACAGGATTTCCAGGTAAACTAAAAATTAATTTTTTATATTCATCTGATATAATAGTCGCAAATGTTGTTGGTTTCCTAATAATAAAATTTTTATACTCAACATTTAATATAGAAAAAAAAATATAAATAGACGATAAATATTTTCTTACCCCGGTTTCATCTTTAACCTTCCAAAGTGTATAGTTGCTTCTAAAGAACGCTCTAAAGTAGGTTTTAGTAAATCAAATTCGCCCATAGACACACCACCTGTAGTAACAAGTACATCAACTTGTGATAAAGCTAATTTTAATACATTTTCCAATTCTTGTACGCTAAAACAACAAACAAAAAAATTTTACTGTTATATTATAAAGGAAATTATAATTTATTTAATATCATATACTTACTTATCACTCACAATCCCAAAATCTTTGACCTCAAATCCTGTAATTTTGCCGATTGCCAGTAAAGTTGGCCGGTTACTATCTCGTATTTGACCATATTTTAACTCTGGTTCATTATGATTAACTACTTCATTTCCAGTAGAAAGTATTCCAATAACAGGACGTTTATAAACGCGAACCTAAATATAAAAATTAATTCCTTATAATAACTTTTGCTACCGATCATTATTTTATGATACTTACTTCTCGCACACCTACAGATGACAAGACTCCAATTTCACCACCAACAGCAGTTACAAGTTCACCCTTACGAACAATAACTGTGCCAACACTAGTATCTGATCCAATTTCCCTGATCCATTCATTATTACGTGCCTGAACATGAATCTTCACTGATTCTTCTTGAAGACCATCAGCAGAAGTACTTACGAGAGATGTATCTTCGACCATAACTACTGCTGTGGCACCATTAGGTATAGGCCCACCTGTTGTAATGCGAGTGATTTGTCCGGGTTTGAGCTGCATAGCATCTGATTGAACATTTGCAATTGACACACCGACTACTGGATAAATTCCGGGACCATCGCTTGCTATTTGAACCATAATTACATGTGAATTAAACGTACTCTCTAATATCAAGTAATTTTACAATGAAAGAAATGAAAGATGAAACCTTACCAACAACTGCATACCCATCAACAATTGAAGCACGGTAGCCTGGGACAGGTTCTTTCGCGTAAACATCTTCAGCTAAAACCATTCCAACCAAGTTTTCATTGACTGGAACAGTAATTGAACCTAAAATCTCGGCATTGTTGGCAATAATATTCAACGCCTCATCAACCGTGATCATAGGATAAGGAGATTTACGTTGGCGTTGGGTAACTATAAATCATATGATACCGCTAATTATTACAAATTAAGAAAATAACGTTAAAGGACAAGCTAGATTTACCAGGACCGGAGAGAGGATCTGACAAAAATGAACGCGTTGTATCATGTTCATGTTTATGGTGATGTTCGTGTTTAGTATTATGAACACATTGATGTCCACTTTCATCTTTACTATTGTTTGTCTTTTGAGCATTCAATTGCGCATGAACATTTTCTCCAGTACCACCTTTCGCCAAATCAACAGCATGAGGCAATACATTTATTACTGCTTCCAAATTTTCTTTTGCTCCTTTCGGACTTCCCGGCACTGTAATGATAATAGTTTTTCCTCTTACACCACTAACAAGTCGACTAAGTGCTGCAAAAGGGGTTTTCTGTAAAGAAGTAGTTATCATTGCATAAGCAATTCCGGGAGATTTCTTTTGTAACAAAGGTTCTATTGCCTGAACGGTATTTTAAGGAAATTAAATAAATTTAGATATTTATATAATTATTCGAAGGAATACAAAATTTTATACACTAACTTCGGGTGTAATATCTTTAACTCCAAATCCTGTACCTCCAGTTGTTACTACGATATCAAGATTCTCATTATCACTCCATGTTTTAACTATATTTTGTATTTGTTCAAAATCATCTGAAATAATTGCACTCTTAATAACATTAAAAGTAATTTTTTCTTTTGAAGCTTGCTTAAATACGGTTTTTAGAGTTGGACCACTAAGGTCTTTTGTTGAATCTGCTGAAGCTGTATCACTAACTTTTAAAGTAATTTATTTATCGAATTGAATAATTTAAATAAATAAGTTTGAAAATATTGCATAAAATAACAAATTACATACTTGTAAGAATTCCAACGGAATATTGTTGTGCTTTATTAAATTAATAAACATATTAACTTTTATCTATTATGTACTTTAGAAGAAGAAATTTGTCCTACCTTGAGACATCGTAACTTAAAAATGAAAATAATGAAAATGAGTCTGATTTTATAACTGAATTATTATATACAAAAGATAATCAAGATCATCATCTTATCATTATTTTTATCATGTGATGTTCAAAGAAATATTTTCCCTTAGCTCTAAAGTTATTATAAACAACCCGGAAGTCCCCTCCAATTTTCTCCTATCTAAGGGAACAGGTTACGCTTATCTCCCTTTAAAATAATAGGCAAAGACGATTCCATTATGGGGTTAGGCATACGTAACTATAGAATTCTCCTATGTTGTTGTCACCAAAGTAGAAGTCGAATTATTATTGCCTTTCATTTACTAAAGTGGTAAAATAATCGTGTTCTCTTGGGTTTCAGTCTACATTACTTCTTTCCTTGACATAACAATCAAAAACTTGCATTTAGAGAAGGTGTGCATTATATCCTCAAATTCAAATGGAGTGTGCTTATTTAAGGAGAAACAAAAATATCGGTTAAAAGTCGTTTTTTCAGAGATTATCGATTGAAGCGATCAAATACACGATAACCAATCACATTTATTGTTTTCCGATCCGAAAATCCGTTCCGGAACAGATAAATAATCTGCGTATTCTTCTTTGCGAATTCGAAAAAATGCCATTTGTTGATGACATACTTCACTTAAGAGCTGACTCTGTGCTATCAGAAAAATTACTTCCTTTAGTCTTCCTATTTATACTTTTCTTATTAACTATAAGTTATTTAATGGGTAATTCAATATGGTATAAGATATTAGGAAGAAACAAATTTTTACCCCAAGGAAAGGTAAAATAAATAATACCGATTATTCGTAATTTTTCATTTAATTCTTAATTTTCTAATTTACTTTAGCATGCTTATGTAACTGGCGGTAGTAAGGGACTTGGTAAAGCTATCGCCAAGTTATTAGCTTCAAAAGGCGCGCATGTGACTATAATCGCTCGCGATAAAGACCACCTACAAATTGCTCTTGAAGAAATTAAAGACGTATGATCCGATAATTATACAATATTATGAAATTCGATTTATTTTATTTTTAATCCACCATCTTTCTATCTAAAAAGGCTGCAAAGGGTCGTGAAGATTATAAGAATTTGATTTTCAATGCAATTTCAGCGGATGTTACTAATTACGAAGATTCGGTTCGCGCCTTGAATGAAGCTTGTGATTTGCACAATGGAAGAGCGCCTGATTTCATTTTCTGTTGTGCCGGTAATTTAATTTATGACCAACTGTCTTACTTTATTCTTATGCACTAATATTATAATCCATTTCAAAGGAGCTTGTAAACCTGGATTATTTATCGAACAGGATATTTCAGAGTTCGAAAGTGGTATGCAACTTAATTATCATGGAACTTTATATACTGTTCACGTAAGTAAAAAAAAAATGTACTTTTTTATATTCATTTTTTAATATTAGTTTATCACGTAGGAAGGAGTAAAACGCATGACGCGACAAAGAATTAAGGGAAAAATAGTTCTTGTTAGTTCTGTTTTAGGAGTAATGAGTTTCATTGGATTTTCTCAATATGCCCCAACGAAGTATGCTTTAAGAGGTAATTTGAATTCTTTAAATAACAAAATTAATTTCTACAGATTTATTTATAATTTTATTTATTAATAGGTTTGGCCGAAACTTTACGCAATGAATTATTACTTTACGATATTAGTGTTCATTGTTATTTCGCCGGAACAATTGATAGTCCTGGTCTTCAACAAGAAGTAAATCTCATTAAACTATCAATTTATTATTTTGTTTGAAGATCATGTTTATATTTATTTTCTTTAGAACAAAACAAAACCAAAAATCACCAGCGAAATTGAAGGTGATGATGTTGCGTTATCGCCAGATCAAGCCGCTAAAGCTTTATACAAATGTAAGAAATTTTTTTTTTTAATCAGTTTTTTTTAAGTTTTAAAATATTTACTTTTCATAAAGCCCTTTGCAAAGGACACTTCCATATTACTTCGGATCTTGGAGGTAATATATGTAGAGTTGCAAGCAAAGGTAAATAAATATATAACGAGAAATTTTTCATTGATAGTTTTAATAATTAACATTTATTATTCTTATAGGCGCAGTCTCTCCGACTAATAATTTCATTGTTGATAGTTTACTTAGTGCCTTCGCTTGGGTTTGTAAAAATAAAATAAATTTTTATTTTGTTTTATACATTTTATAATATTATTAACTCGTTTTTTCATAATTGAATTTAGATTGGCGGGATTCCTTTTAGATATATGATCGATAAGAAAGTCAAAGATAGCAAATCTGAATATCCAATACACGATTAACTTTGAATACTTTTAATATCTATAGTATTAAAATTAAAAAAAAGAGAGAGAGAGAGAGAAAAGAAATAATAATAACAGAAAAAAAAAATAAACATAATAATATTTTTCAAACTACACCGAAAATTAATTTTTTATCATAAAGCACATAATCTAGTTAAAAAAGATCCTTATCCACATTCATTAAAACTTAATTTTTTAATACAACTCTATTTACATAATTTAGACAGTATTTACTTTTATCCGGTTTGTTCTATCGATGATAAAGAGATTAACGAAAAAAAAAAATATTTTTTGAAAATATTGAAAATATATAATGACTTACTTTTCTTTTTCTTTTTTCCAGTGGCATCTTCGCTCTTTTTCCTTCTTTTGCCCATTTGATCTAAAAATCATATTTTAAAATTATTTTTTTTTTCAACCAAAAATTTTCAAAACAGACGTTATAAAACAAATACCAGTAGCCATCGGCTGTGATGGTGACTGCTAAAAAATTAAAATAAAATTCGATTAGTTCTAAAATAATTAAACCAAAAAAAATCCCATTAACGTACATCACTCATTTCACCAGGTGTTCCAGCCATTAAAGAATCATTTAATTCATTAATGGCCGATAAATTATCTTCTTCGGTTTGAGTAATAGCCTGGGCTAACTGTTGCTGCATTTTACGAGTAACATTTCCGAACGCTCTATCAGCACCATTACGAAAGTCTATTAATTCTATTGGGTCTTGTTGAACTTTAGATTCTTATAAAAAAAAGATTTTTTGTGCAATTAAGTTATATTGACACTTAACAAGATAAGTAGAAAAAGGTATAGAAGAAAGGATATACTTCGTGACGCATTAGGATCATTTGCACCCTTCCATGTGTATCCTGTTGCAGGATGAAATTCTACTTCTTGTAGAGCAGTATTAAAAGCGATATGTAAATAATATAAACTTGTCAACTACGAAAACAAATAATTATTAATTAATTGTATACAACATTCTAAAATAATAGAAAAACAAGATATATATGTATATCTACTATACGAGTCCCTATGATTGAATATAAATCAGGTGCTTGATAAATATTATTATTCAAAATATAAAACGTAGCTATAGGACTAACTAGAAATAAAGTATATGATTTTGTTAATTTTAATTTTATTTAATTAATTTAATTAGATACAAAATATTAACCATACCTGACCATTCGGATAATCTATTTTGTTTTCTAATGACCCATAAAACTGGTGCCTTTTCATGTACAATTTGAAATTCAATTCCTTTCATTTTTCTATATATAATGAATTTGATTCAATCATAAAGAAAAAATATCGATATAATTATTAAAAAGTAATCTGTGCCAACCTTAAGTCTACATTTAGGTCTTTAAGATCATTGTATTGTGTTTGCATTTTTAAAATAGCATTATTACATTGATTATCCCAAAACGGTGATTCAGCAAAATAATCCAAGACATTATTTGAATTCAAACCCTCGGGTCTCTATCACATATAAAGAGGTAAAGTCTTTTAATATTTTCAATTATCGTTGTCTGCTAAACAAATATTATAAATACACTTTGAATCCATTCAACACTTCTCCATGTAATCGTGGTAAGGTCTTCTGCCATGGTAATTGTTGTGTTTTCACGAAAAAAGTCGTTATTTTCAATTATCGAAATTGTTTTTAATTTAAAATACGATCAATTGTATAAACAAAGGACAAATAAGGATAAGTGCAACCAAGGTTTTGGATTCGCTTGACCAAAATTGGTACAGTAAATCATTATTATTAAATATACTAAAAAAAGATATGATATACAGTCGGCATTGACCCAAGTTACCAAGTTACCACTTACCAAGTTACCAATAAGCATATTAAAAAAACACCTTTAGTCACACCATATAGTATTTTTATAATCACACCAATTTTTTTTGGTCCCGAAGGGTGACTATTTGTAACAACTGAAATAAACCAATATAGTAATTCACTCATTATAGCGATATTTGCAAATCGTAATATCAAAGTAAACAATTATCAAAAGAAAAAATCTTCAAAAACTTCAATTTATTTTTATACGAAGCAAACCAATCATCTATAGTTTTTCAGATAACAAAAACCATTCAAGTATTATTTAAGTTTTTTCGTAGTAAATAATAAATTTAATAAATTTAACAAATAAAAATAATTCGAGAATCCGAATAGAAATTTTAGTTTGATACTTCATGATTAAGATCATCCATATATTTCACAGAAAATAGTGAATTTTATCCTAAGGTATTATATTAAATTAGACTAAATAAAAAAAAAAAGTTATATACACGTTATCACTTACTTTTTTCTCTAAAGAAGTTTGTTGTGAAGGACCATCTCTGTCATTTTCAGGTGCAGCATCAAACACATTAAAAAATCTCTGTCCATCTACACCAACTTCTAAGATCGAAGCCATGTTTCCACAACGATAACAGTAATTAGGTGCAGACCATACAGTTGATAAACGATCATCATAGAGAACCTGCGTACGCAATCGTATATTAATGGAACTTAAAGAAATTGCACACGTAATTTGATATTGTTAATGAAATTACCTGATATCCTTCCATACAAAGTTGATGCGCACGAAGAATATGTTCCATATTATTTATTTCAAGAAACTTCTTGACAACTAAACCCCCAAAAGTGTAGCCAGCACCTCTTAAAATTGTTAACAAACAAACATTAGAATAACTGAAATTTAAATAAAACGAACTACTTTTTGATTTACAATAATTAATTAATAACCTTGGTGAAATGGCAAATTCATCTTTGTCTGGATCAGGATCAGACCAAACCAAGTCTGCCATTGGGCCTTCGTGTGGTATCTCTAAACAAATGTATTAATTTATTTGTGATTAAATATTATAAGTCATTTACATGTTAATAAAAACATACCTCTGTATCTATCAAGGATTTTTATTTGATCAATACTATGTATTGAAGGCGATAATCCTGCGATTATGAGCAAATAATATTAATACCTGCTGTTAAATTTAAGATATGCTAAAATAAGATATAAAAAATTAACCTCCGTGTACGCAGAAAATCCTGTCATCAATTACAACCGATAACGTGAGATAATCAAACATATCTGTAAAATAATGCCAAACGTTTGTTGAACCATATTTTCTTACGCATTCAGTATAAAATCCGTAGGTCTATTTTGAAATTATTTTTACTTTATTTAAATTCATGGATTATAAAAATGTATATATATATATAAAATAATATAAAATTTACCTGGGTAACGGCTCTTGATTCATGATTTCCTCTAACCAATTGAACCCTGTGAGGATAACGTAATTTCAGGCATGTCAACAGAGATATCGTCTCCACGCTAAAGAGTCCTCTATCCACATAATCGCCTGCAGGAAACCGAACAAGGCGATGATTTGTTTATGAACATTCGACTGTACCGCTTTTTTTAAAGACTTTGAGAGTGGTTGAAATCTTTATGTACCAAGGAAGAGATAATTTGTAGATGGGCAATACCCTCCGATCCGAAATATTTCTATAAGATCATAAAATTGCCTATGGAACAATATTGAATCTATCAAGTAAATTAAATTTTCTATTTCACGAGCACAATGTTTAAGAAGGTAATATTTACCCATGAATATCGCCGACCTTTATAAATAAAAATTAAATAAAAAAAAAAGAGAAGAAAATAATAATCTTAAATTACAAATATTTATTCCCTTTTAACAAATACATAATATATAAAAAAGACACTTTCTACGGTGACAGGCGCTGAAATTGAAACACAATTGCTTTCATTCATTAACAGCTCTTTAGTCTTTTCACAAATTTCTTTGATAAGAGACTCTGCTAACAGTTGCTTTTGAAGAAGCTGAGAAATGCAAGCGTCCAAGTCTAAGCCCATTTCACGAAAGATGAGTAAAAAAAGTCCGCTAAAAAAGTATATAGAAAGTAGTTTAAATTTTTAATAAAAGACTGGAAGTTTTATGTAGATCAATAATTGTTCTAACCTGATTTGTTAACTAATCTTATCACTAATCTATAGAATCTATAGTTTATTTAAAAATTGGGCTTTATTGAAAATTTTGACTCGCATATATATCATTTAAAGCTTCAATGGTTAAATAATCGTCATCACTTAATTCTAAAGCTGATAAAGAATCTTGAACGTATTCGGGTTTTCTCATGCCAACTAAAACACATCCAATTATTTGATTTGCCAAATTAATTCGAAGTGCTTTTACAGATAATGGAGAATGATGTTGAACAGTTTCTAAATATAATGAAGGAGCGAGATATGATATTATAGAATCAAGTTCATCATTACTGTGTAATACATTTATAAGTGCATATGAAACCATTGAATCCATAAGAGATTGCGTTTCCTTAAAAAAAAAGAGGAGTTATAAAAAAAAATATATACATAATAAAAATATATATATATTTTTTTTTTTTAACCAACCATTTGATAATTCATCATCCAACTTTGTAATCTACTTTTTTCTTCATCTAAAGCCATATTTTTCACATAATCACATAAGCAATCTAAATCTCTTATTATAGCAGGTTTAGCTTGTTTTTCCAAATAATATTTTGTAGCAAAATGATTCTGTGATAATCTCGATAAATTTTGTGAAAATATTTGAGACCATATAAATTTCGTTGACAATGGATGTCCTAACGGAACTGAAAAATAATTTTTCTTTTTAGAATAAATAAAATTTTAACGGTTTGTTTTTTAAGAAAAAAGACAATTCTTACATAATTCATTACTAAATTCACTCTCTAACTGATCTAATCTTTGAAGTCCGTTTGAAAGATTATTAACAATTTGATGTTCGGCTGTTTAAATATATCGAAATATACATAAACATATACACGATTAAAGATGATGAAAACGTCAGACGCACTAATTGCACTAATCAACCTACGTAAATCTCTTAAATCTCGGTTGTTAACAAGTTTGCGGATGCTTCCTCCGGCCATAGCATGAAGCGGCCGATTGGTGAATACGAATATATCATTAGACTAAGGTGCTTTAATAAGTTATTTATTGAATCTTTTCGTGAATAAAAGCTTGTATCAATAATTATACCTTCGCATATTCAGCAAGAGAACAAGTTTGACCAACACCTCTTTGAATTAAATCTCTTTCAAATAAATTAAAAGGTGTTTGAATCGACATAAAATTTTTTTTACTAGAATTTGAAAGTTTTTCAAAAATTTTTGGCAGTGAAATGTGATCAGCTGCTATTGAAATTGCCATTGAATTGGAACAAATTCCATATCCACCAATTCTTCCTAATTAGATTATAGATGAGAATCATCATTTAAAATGCTGGCTTTGATTATTAAGCTGTGATAAATCATTTTTCAAACCTTTCATTACTTCTTTGTCCAAGTAATCAAGTGCTCTTTCGATGTCATCATACAAATTGCTAATTGATAAGTGCTAGGAATGAAGAGAAAAAATATAATTTTTTTATTTGTTCAACTTTATTGATTTACTTAATTTTGTAAACATCAAACCTTATTTTTAGCTTGTAAAATTCTTTCGGGATTATTAAGCATAAAAATATCAAGTTTTTCAAGATTTAAACGTGACAATGAGTCGGAGATTTGTTTATTTAAAAATTCGGGAGAAATAGAATGCGCAGATTTATCATTGATTTTTGCAAATGAATCATCCAAGTGTGTCGTATCTGCAATATTTACATATCCTGCTTTAGAGATTATTACCATTCCCTAAGAAAAAAAATTTTAACGAGATTTGCATGTTAACAAATTTATGACGTCAATATATATAGATACCTCGCGAGTAACGGTTCCATCTTTAATAGCATTGTTTAAAACTTTACCAATAACTTCTTCGGATTCACCAAATTCAAAATGAGTACTTGTATCAATTACATTGATACCACTTTTTATTGCTTTTTCAAGTGCTACTTTATGACTATCATCATTCCTATTTATTCGATATCCACCAAATCCTAATCGAGATACAATTTGCCCGGTTTTTATTATAGTTGAGGTTGGAACTGGAATACTAGAATTTTTACGTAATTGAACGAAGAATCTAGGAAATTTAATTCCTTGTTTAGATAACATGATAAAATCTAAGATGAGGATGAACTGATTTATATAATGTAATATATATATATTAATTTTACGATAATCATCTGATTATCGTCGTACAGACGGTAACTAGAAATTTTTATAATTTTTATAAATAGCAAAATAAGGTAAGTTGATTAGGTGATTAGGGTAAGCGATTGAGTATACATATAAACTGTACTGTACGAAGTGATAACTCACCAATCAGATTTAAGTGGATTACTGTTAATTTTATATCGAATATATTACAATTAACCAATACTATTAAAATGTTTTTTTATTTTCGAGCTTTTTATTATAAAAATCCATGTGAATTATAGTGATCTGCATAGAATTCCTGAAAGTTGGACTTATCCTTAAGACAATCGCATAATTACAAAATTTATTTCATTTGAGAATTAAGGAAAATGATCTGTTGACAACAATTCAAGGCCTTTACAGTACATTATCTTGCTTTAAAAATTGTAACGGCCTAAGACAAAATTCGGTAAAGCGCTCCCAAATGTTTTATTTGGTTTTTTTAAAAAATCCTATTTCACAAAGGCCAACTTGTAATGAATCGGATAAAATTTTTCTGGTATTGAAAAAATCTGATGAATTAGAATTAAAAAAAAAGATCCTGGTATTATTTACTGATAATTAAATTACTAACTCATATTAACGGAAACTTAAATTAGGATCCTAATAGTGACCAATAAAATTATAAAATTGAATTACACAGTGAAATTTCCTTATTTCCATATGTGTAGAACGCTGATCCGTAGCACGGAGAAATTATTGATTTTTCCGAGACTACATATATATCCATCTCTTTTTAGTGGTCAAATCAATCAAATCAAATACTTTTTGAAACATGCGGTTAGTTCTTTTTTCTTCTACTTCTAATTCATAAATAAAATTTAAACTCTTTTTTTTTATTTTTTAGTTTCACGATAGATGGTTTACCAGTTTATTTTCCTTATGACAAAATATATCCTGAACAATATGCTTATATGTCGGATCTGAAAAAAGCCCTTGACGCTGAAGTAAGTTCATATAAATAAAAGAAAGAAAATTTCTATTGATTGTTTCATAATAATTATTTTTTTTCTCTGATTAATTTATAATTTTTTCAATTAATCAGGGACATTGTGTACTTGAAATGCCATCAGGGACTGGTAAAACAGTATCATTATTGTCCTTAATCGTAGCATATCAAATGGTGAATACTCATTTTCATATATTTTAAAACCTGAATCTATTATGCCCACAATTTACCAAATTGTTTTTAAAAACATCTTACAGCATTACTCTGAAAAACGAAAATTAATATATTGCTCAAGAACAGTACCAGAAATTGAAAAAGCATTAGCAGAACTTCAAATCTTAATTGAATATCGGAAATCCCAGGGTGTGGAAGAATCATTTTTAGGAATCGGATTAACTTCAAGAAAAAACCTTTGCTTACACCCTACAGTTAGTCAGCAAAAATGGGGAAAAGTGGTTGACGCTAAATGTAGAAATTTAACTGCTTCTTGGGTGAGAGACAAATCTAAATTCGATTCAAACGTAGAACTGTGTGATTTTTATGAGGTAATTATAAATTTTATATTATTTTTTAGAAATTATAAGTAATTAATTTTATAATTTATAGACATTAGAAAAGCATGATCCAAATGAATTATTGATGGATGGTGTTTATACGTTAGAAGATTTGAGAGTTTTTGGTAAAGAGAAGTGTTTTTGTCCATATTATTTAGCTAGGAGAGTGGTAATTTATTACTAGATTTTTAATACAATATTTTATTCATTGAAAAATAAGTTCTAATTTTTTTTATATTAAATGTCTGATAGATTCCATTTGCAAATGTTGTAATATATAGTTATCACTATTTACTTGATCCGAAAGTTGCTGAGTTAGTTTCAAAAGAGTTGTCTAAAAATTGTATAGTGGTTTTTGACGAAGCACATAACATTGGTATTTTTTTTTTTGAAAAAAGATTAAATTACAATTTAGTAAATATTCATTGAAGTTATACTTTGATACTTTTAGATAATGTATGTATAGAATCATTAAGCATTGATCTTACAAAGCCTAATCTGGATGCAAGTGCAAGAAGTATTGCTAAGCTATCAGAGAAAATCGATGAGTAAGTTATTTGATATACAGTTGAAAGATAAGTTTTTCTGCCAAATTTATAAATTTTTTTATATTAGAGTTAAAGCTAAAGATTCCGAAAGATTAAAAGATGAATATACAAAGCTAGTTGAAGGTTTGTTAAGTAAAATAAATACATAAATATAAATATTCGAATTTATTTATTAACATATTATAGGATTAAGAGCTGCTAGAGAAGCTAGAGATGAAGATACTTTCATGTCAAATCCAGGTAAATACCAATTTATATATTTTAATTAAAAAAATAATTTGCATTTCCAAATGAATTAATTACGTCTATCAATTTAGTGTTGCCCGATGATTTGCTCACAGAAGCTATACCTGGAAATATTCGAAAAGCAGAACATTTTATTGCTTTTCTTAGAAGGTTTATTGAATATATAAAAGTATGTAAATGATTATATGCATTCGTTATTATTAATCACTTTTGCTAATTCATTTTTTTTTTATTTAGACAAGAATGCGAATACAGCATGTCGTTGCAGAAACTCCTAGTTCATTTCTTCAACATTTAAGAGAATTAACTTTTATTGAGGCGAAACCCTTGAGGTTGGTTAAAATAATATGTTGTTTAAAGTAATTTAGAATTCGTCTAATAAAATTTGTGAACATATACGTAGGTTTTGCAGCCAAAGATTAACTTCGTTGATTCATACATTGGAATTATCGGACCTTGATGAATATTATGCATTACATAAAGTTGCAGCTTTTGCAACTCTTGTGGCCACATATGCTACTGGTAATTCGGTTTTCAAGGAAAATATTCAAGATTTTGATAATGACACATTAAATATGCTAAAAAAATTTTTTATTACAATTTTAGGTTTTTTGCTGATTTTGGAACCTTTTGAAAATGAAACTGTCCCGAATCCTATACTTCATTACGCGTTAGTCAAAATAATTTTTACTTTTCTTTTCTTTTTTAATGAATTCAAATAACTTAGTATAAAGATTGTTTCTATTTAATCAGATGTCTAGATGCTTCTATAGCAATAAAGCCTGTATTTGAGAGATTTAAAACTGTAGTAATAACATCGGGAACATTATCACCACTTGATATGTACCCTAAAATGTTATCATTTCAACCAGTTGTACAAGAAAGTTATTCAATGACACTTACTAGAAATTGTTTCTTACCCTTAGTAAGTAATTTTTATTTAATCCTGTTTTAGAACTACTTTTTTTTTTTATTTTTAATAATTTATTCCCTATTTCAGGTTATTACAAGAGGAAGTGACCAAGTTGCAATAAGTTCAAAATTTGAAGTTAGAAATGATCCAGCCGTAGTAAGAAATTTTGGTCAAATTTTAGTTGAATTTTCTAAAATCGTGCCAGATGGAATTGTGGCATTTTTTCCAAGTTATTTATATATGGAATCTATTGTCTCTATGTGGAATGATATGGTAAAAATAGCGTATAACTTTAAAAAACTATTTATTTCCTTATTATAATATATCTATTTTTAACATTTATTAGGGAATATTGAATGAAACATGGAAACATAAATTAATATTTGTAGAAACACCGGATGCAGCAGAAACAAGTCTTGCACTGGAAAATTATAGAACCGTATGTTTTACCTTCATGACCTTGCGTAGCCTATTTATTTTAACATCAAGTTTTTTCGTAAATTTAGGCATGTGATAATGGACGTGGAGCAATATTATTATCTGTTGCTCGTGGTAAAGTATCAGAAGGTATAGATTTTGATCATAACTATGGACGTGCTGTAATAATGTTTGGTGTTCCTTATCAGTATACCGAAAATAGAATATTAAAGGTAAGTTAATATGGTAAAGTCATTTGTACGGGGTTTCCAAGTATATAAATCTAATCTTGGTTATACATATTAAGGCAAGATTGGAGTTTTTAAGAGAGAATTATCGAATACGAGAAAATGATTTTTTGACTTTTGATGCCATGCGCCATGCAGCTCAATGCGTTGGTAGAGTATTAAGAGGGAAAACAGATTATGGGCTTATGATATTTGCTGATAAGGTGAGTAGTCTTATATTTAGTTTTTTGCATATAAAGTAATTTAATTCTACAAATTACTAACTTATAATCTAATAAATTAGCGATTTGGAAGAACAGATAAAAGAAATAAGTTACCAAAATGGATAAATCAATATATAACTGATTCTGCAACTAATTTATCAACAGATATGTCATTGGATAGAGCTAAAAAATTCTTAAGATCAATGGCACAACCGTTTGATGATCAAAGAGGTGTTAGTTTATGGACATTAGAAGATATTATTGCTAAACAACGTAATCCTAGTAGTCATTTAAATAATAATTTTGGTGGACGAATGATACAAGGTTAAATATGACTTAATAAATAATAATAAGGGACTTTAGTAGATTTATTAATCACATACATAAGAATATTCGAAACTCTAATTTTAACATAATATTTTTTAAAAAGATTCAAGGTAGTAATAATAATAATATTAATGTAATAGTTTAAATTCGATAATTGAAATTCTTGAAGTGGGTAATTTTTATCATATTTCTCTTGTTAAATTAACAAATTAGATGTTTTCTAATAAAAGGATTGAAGCTACAAAGCATTTAAATTACAATACCTTATTATTTGATTTAAAATCAATCCTTTATAGAAAGTATATGAAGTTTTTATATAAATAAATATCTCTCGTAACTTTGTAAAAATTGATTAGTATCAAAATAATTGAGAAAGAAGTCTATCTAAAAAATATATGACCTATCTTTTATATAAATTTAATATAAATATAGTTAGATCTAGATATAATTCATCTAAATGGAAGACATATATATGGAACTTCTAAATCATTCAAATATATTATTTATAGGATTATTAAATTAATATTATAGTAAAACATATTATTTTAAACTCATTAATACTTAGTTAAAAATGAATAATAAATGAGGTAAAATAAAAATAGGATTAATATTAAGGATAATACAATCCATTACTTTACAAAAAACAAAATAAGTTAATTTTACAATATTAAAATATTAAAGATATTTAAAATATAATAAAAAAGAAAAAAAATCAGAAATTTTATAAAATAATAAATATTATTTAATAAAAAGTAAATTTTTTTATTATAATTATATCAATAAATTTCAAAGTTGTAGTAATATTTTAAATAGATTATTAAAAGAAAAATATTTATAGCCACTTTAAAATATATATAGTATTATAAAATCAAATATTAAAAGAAAAAAAAGTCTAATAATATTTTTAATAAATAAACTATAAAATTTAAAATATATAGTAAAAATTATAAATAAAATTTTTGTTTTTTAAAGTTTCAAATAGATTGGATCAGATTAAGGTTGCCTGCCTAAACCTTTCCAAAATTCTACGATTAGTTTCTCCAAAATTTTACTGTAGTTTTATTATAGTTTCAGCAAAGTTTCAGCAGTTTCAGCATTTATAATAAGTTTTGTCAGGTTTTGCTTTTCTCCAGAGTTTCGCCAACTTTTTAATAAGACTTTCATATAGTTTCGGCTAAGTTTTACCATTTTGGCATTTCGCCAACTTGCCAAAACCCCCTAGTTTCTTCAGCAACCTTAGATCAGATTAGATAATTGACTTAATTCAACCCAAAATGAATTATGGATTTAATAATTTTACCTAAATATCACAAGTCAGAAATCTTATTCAAAAGTTATTATTTTTATTATTATTATTATTATTATATTTAAAAAGAGTAGTAATCCTTATTTAAAGAAAAATTATAAGATTTAAATTTATTATAAATAATTTACACTCTACTTATTTACAAATTAAGGTTGCTGAAGAAACTAGGGGGTTTTGGCAAGTTGGCGAAATGCCAAAATGGTAAAACTTAGCCGAAACTATATGAAAGTCTTATTAAAAAGTTGGCAAAACTCTGGAGAAAAGCAAAACCTGACAAAATTTATTATAAATGCTGAAACCACCAAAACCTTACCGAAACTATAATAAAACTATAGTAAAATTTTGGAGAAACTAATCGTAGAATTTTGGAGAGGTTTAGGCAGGCAACCTTATTGTGAATATACCCTATAAGTTTATTTAAAAAATATTAAGAAAAAATATTTTCAAAAAAAACATTAAAAAACTTTTTTATTAAATTTTCTATTAAAAATGTTTTTTTAAAAAAAAACATTGTAAAATATTTTTTTATTAAAATATTTATTAAAAAAATATTTAAAAAAAACAGGTTTGCAATATTTATTATTAAAATATTAAAAAAAAAATGTAAGATATTTTTTTTAATTAAATTATTATAAAAAAAAATATTTTTATAATTTTTATAATATTTTTACTATATTTTTATTTAATTTTCAAAAAAATATTTTTATAATAGTTATACTTAATTTTCAAAAAAAATATTGCAAAATATTTTTTTAAGAAAAATTCATGTAAAATTTTCTTTCTTTTAAATATTGATCCAAATATATATTAAATTAATAGGCCAAATTATTTAATCTATTAAAGTTTTATTTTAAATTTACACTAACTTTAAACTAACATTTTTTTCTAAATAAATATTTTTATTTTAACTTTAAATTATATTAATGTTAATATTAATTTTAATTTAATATTCTTACTTATTAAAGAAATCTTAATAGTTTTAACATCCTAATAAAATTTAAATTTAATAAGTTTAATATAATATTTATACTATTTATATTTTTATATTTACACTATTTTGTATTAATTATATTGTTATTATCATTATTTTTTCCATTTTTATTATGATTTATATTGATCTATATATTATTTTCTAATATTTGTTTATCTTTAAATAATGAATTTTCAATATTAAATTTAAATCTTTATAAATCATTATTAATATAGTGGTGATATATAAGTTTTTAACTCTTTTTGATAATCATTATATCCATTTTTTTGGAAAAAATAATTGTCTTAAAGATAATGAAGATGATAAAAAAAAACTTGAATGGTACTGACAAATTGACTTTATTGCAATAAACTAAATTTTTAGTAAATAACCTTTATACTTAATAATATTAAAATTGTTAATATTTAATAAAATGTTTATTACCTAAGGTTGCTGGAGAAACTAGGGGTTTTGGCAAGTTGGTGAAATGCTGAAATGGTGAAACTTTGCTGAAACTATATGAAAGTTTTATTAAAAAGTTGGCGAAACTCTAGAGAAAAGCGAAACCTGACAAAACTTATTATAAATGCCGAAACTGCTAAAATCTTGCCGAAACTATAATAAAACTACAGTAAAATTTTGGAGAAACTAATTGTAGAATTTTGAAGAGGTTTAGGCAGGTAACCTTATTATTACCCTACCCTTTGAGCAAAAACTCCACCTGACAGTACATATGTGAGGTGCTTTTTAGCATGATGAGTGGTTTAGAAGTTAATAATATTTGTAATTTAGCTTTAACAATATATTTAATAAACTTTCAAATGCATTGTAAGAAAAAAAAATGTTCATTATTTATTTATTACTTTTTATTAATTTTGCTTTATATATTATAAAAAATTATTTTAATTATATTAAATACTTCTTAACATATATTACTAATCAATAGTTTTTTTAATAATTTATATAATTTTACATATATAATTTTATTTGTTTTTGCTGTTAGATAAAATTATATATTAAAGATTAAATAGAAAATAAATGCTTAAAAGTATACATGAAACCAAAATTGGTTAATTTTAACCTCCGAAATGGTCGAAATGGTCAAAATGATTTCGACTTGAACCCCTCCAAAAGTCGAAATGGTCGAAATTACGTTATAGTTATATGATTTTATAGTAAACAATAATATTAAAATTCAAAGTTAACGAACTCCGCATCCAGTGATTCGATGTTTATGATCTTTACACGGTTGGATTCAGCTCATCGAGAGGATTCCAATGATATGTATTTTATATTTGTAGCATCAATATTGACGGAGTTATTCACGTTTAAAATTTGGTATTAAATAGTCTTATAATTTTTATAGTAAACAATAATTTTAAAATTCAAAGTTAACGATCTCCGCATCCAGTGATTCGATTTTTATGATCTTTACGCGGTTGGATTCAGCTCATCGAGAGGATTCCAATGATATGTATTTCATATTTGTAGCATCAATATTGACGGAGTTATTCACGTTTAAAATTTTATATTAAATTATAATTATAAAAATCACATGACTATGATGTAATTTCGACCATTTCGACTTTAATTTCGACTTTTGACCTTCCCAAGTCGAAATATTTCTACTTTTGGGCTTTAATTTCAACTTCATATATACTTAAAAGTATTTTAAAAAAAGTTAATCAGTTTAAATATAAAATTAATAATTATTTCTAACTTTTATATATGCTGCCCAAATTATTTTAAGATGTCATAATTATAATTTAATTCATTTAGTTTATATGTAATTTACTATGTATAAAGTGCCAAAATAATTTGGGATGTCGTAATTGAATTTGGATTTTACTTATAATTATAGCAGTCCAAAATAATTTGAGCAATATGTATACTAACTTTATTTATACAAAAGTTAAATAAAAAGCTAATAATAAAAAATAAATAAAATAAAATAAAATAAAATAAATTGCAAAGATTAATTACAATTTACAAAAAAAAACTAAAAAAAAACTAATTAATAAAAACAATATATTTATTTAATATTAATACTACTTATGTCTTTTTTAATTAACAGTTAACAATATGTTTGAAATTAAAAAATCTTTTAATAAAAAAAATAAAAATAAAAATAATTAAAAAGATGAAAAAAAAATTATTATTAACTATATATATAAATATTTATACAGTCAGACATCTCTATAATCATCAAGTTAGTTTAATTAAAAGTAATAATTATATACACTAGTCAAAATAGTCCAAATCAGCCAAAATTCAGCCAGCCGATTTTAGGCTGATTTATAGTCTAATGCTGGTCGAACTTTAGCCAATTTTTTGGCTGCAATTCGCTACCACTCGCCTAAAGTTCAGCTTGAAATTTTGGCCAAAATTCAGTTAACATTCAGAACAATTTCAGATAGCAAATTTTGGTGAATAGTTTTCCGAATGTTACTTATTTTATGTTGCAAATTTCAATATACATTTATTTACTAATATTCGGCTACAACTCATTTTATTTGATATTCACAATAAAATCACAACTTTATTTATAAATGCATATTACAAATAAGTATTACTAATCTACAATTCCACAATCACATAATTCATGTATTTGTATATACTTACGAATCTTGATTTTTTGGAAACCCACCAAAACTATAAAAAAGAAAAGAACGGTTAGTAACCGTTCAAAATATTAAAAAAAAGCAAAAAAAAACCCAAGATTCTACTTACGAATCTTTGGTTTTTTTCTGTTCTTTGGAATCCGCCTGAGACACTGAACCTATAAAAAAGAAAAGAAAAGAACGGTTATTAATAACCGTTTATAATAATATTAAAAATAAAAAATAAACCAAAAATTCGTACTTACGAATCTTGGTTCCACTTTTTCCAAAGATCCTGAAATCTAATAAAAAGAAAATGAACGGTTATTAGTAAGGGAGCTTACACATATTATGTAATTATTATAGGGGGGGAGGGGGGTAGTTAAAATTTTACGTTACACTTATTTAAATCATATGATTTATAAATATTATAATTTGATTGGTTATGAAATCTAACGGGGGGGGGGGTAAGGTTTATAAGAAAATGAATATTACGTGATATGTGTAACTCCCCTAACCGTTCATAATAATATTAAAAAAAATAATAAATAATAAACCAAAATTCATACTTACGAATCTTGGTTTTCTGTTCACGAACCTATAAAAAAAATACAAGAACGGTTAGTAAACTGTTCGTAATAATAAGAAAAAAAACAAAGTAAAGATTCGTACTTACGAATCTTTTGGGCTTTCATTTTTCGGAAACTCCAAGACGCCAAACCTATAAAAAAAATTAAAAAGAATGGTTAGTAACCATTCCATAACATTAAAAAAAAAAGATTCACAAGTATATTACTTACGAATCTTAAAGGTTCTCATTTTTCCGATCTTCAGAAGCTCACCGGAATCTAAAAAATAAAGAAAAGAACGGTTATTAGTAACCGTTCATAATATTTTATTAAAAAAAATAAAAAAAAAGTAAAGATTCGTACTTAGAATCTTTATGTTTGGGTTTTCGTTCTTCAGAAGCCCATTTGAGCAATAAAAATAAAGAAAGAATAGTTATTAATAACCGTTCATAATATTTTATTAAAAAAAATAAAAAAAATAAAGATTCGTACTTACGTTTTTATCTTTAGGTTTACGTTCTTGGAAGTACCCTTAAATCTAAAAATAAAGAAAAGAACGGTTATTAATAACCGTTCATCTATTTTATTAAAAAAAATAAAAAAAATAAAGATTCGTATCTTACAAATCTTTATCTTTAAGTTTTCGTTCTTGAAGCCCACAAAATCTAAAAAATAAAGAAAGAACAGTTATTAATAAGCGTTCTAATATTTTATTAAAAAAAAATAAAAAAAAGATAAAGATTCGTAACACGAATCTTTATCTTTAGGTTTTCATTCTTCAGAGGTCCACCCGAATCTAAAAAATAAAGAAAGGAACGGTTAATAAACCATTCCAAAATGATATAAAAAAAATAAAAAAATAAATTTATAAAGATTCATACTTACGAATCTTTATCTTTGGGTTTTCGTTCTTTGGAAGCCCACCGGAACCTAAAAAATAAGAAAAGAACGGTTAGGGGAGTTACACATATCACGTAATATTCATTTTCTTATAAACCTTACCCCCCCCCCCTGTTAGATTTCATAACCAATCAAATTATAATATTTATAAATCATATGATTTAAATAAGTGTAACGTAAAATTTTAACTACCCCCTCCCCCCTATAATAATTACATAATATGTGTAAGCTCCCCTTATTAGTAACCGTTCGTAAT
The DNA here is from genome assembly GCF_026210795.1 of Rhizophagus irregularis. NCBI lineage: Eukaryota > Fungi > Glomeromycota > Glomeromycetes > Glomerales > Glomeraceae > Rhizophagus > Rhizophagus irregularis. The sequence goes on from NC_089447.1 coordinate 2,195,895, forward strand.
AAAGAAAAAACAAAAAAAATTTAAAAAAAAAGATAAAGATTCGTACTTACAAATCTTTATCTTTGGGGTTTCGTTCTTTGAAAGCCTACCAGAACCTAAAAAATAAGAAAAGAACAGTTATTAGTAACCGTTCGTAATAAAGAAAAAACAAAAAAATTAAAAAAAAAATAAAGATTCGTACTTACGAATCTTTATCTTTGGGTTTTCATTTTTCGGAAGTCCACTGAACCTAAAAAAATAAAGAAAAGAACGGTTATTAGTAACCGTTCATTAATAAAATTAAAAAAAACAAAAAAAATTAAAATCAAGATTCGTATATACTTACGAATCTTGGTTTTTTCATTCTTCGGAACTCAGAAGTCCCATCCGAAAGCCAAACCTATAAAAAATAAAAGAAAAAGAATAGTTTAATAGTAACCGTTCATATTAAAAAAAAACAAAATAAAACTAAATATTCGTACTTACAAATACTTTGGAGTTTCTGTACTTCAGAAGCCTACCCGAAAGCTGAACCTATAAAAAAAGAAAGAAAAAAGAACGGTTAGTAACCGTTCATATTAAAAAATAAAATAAAACTCCAAAGTATTCATATTTACGAATCTTTGGAGTTTCTGTACTTCGAAGCCCACCCGAAAGCCTAATCAAATAAAAAAAAGTAAAAAAAGAACGGTTAGTAACCGTTTATATTAAAGAAAAATAAAAAAAAAACTAGAAAAAGTGAAAGGGGAAAGAGGAAGGAAGGGAAAGGGGAAGAAGGGAAACAGGAACAAAGTGAAAGGGAAACGAAGGAAGGGAAAGGGAAGAGAAAATAAAAAAAGTTTAAAAAAGGATGTATAAGATGATCCTTTTTTAAACTTTTAATATGCGTAATGCGTAACGTGTAATGTTTGATTAACAAAATTAATAAATCGACCATAAATCATATATGTCGAAATTTGGCCGATTTTTAATAATTTCTGAAATTTGGCCGAAATGTGTGACAGATCAGCTGATTTGTCACATGACCGAAAGTTTTGATTTCGACCAGCGATATAAAAGGTATAATTGTAATTACTAAACTTTTATATTTAATTTTCACAAATATTAAAAAATAAAATTAGTTTTCTAAATTAAAATTTAAGTTATTCATTAAACATATCCGCCGATCTGCAGAATTAACAAAATTCGTCTAAATTAAGGAATTTGACAATATTTTAATAAAAATTAGGTAAATTAAGTTTTGCAAAAATGATCACACTTGTATTATATGATCATGTGACAGATATCAAGAAATTACTTCAACAAAAAGTTGCATTAAAAAATTTTTTTCTTTCGTAAACTCCCTATTAAACTTCTCATCAACTCTTCCATCAGTTTTTACATCAAGTAAGTTGAGAATTTTTGCAAGTATATTAATAATTATTTTACATTAGACACAACTTGGAACTGTTTTTTAAGGACCCCGGATATCTTCAAAACAGGACATAAGTCACACTTTCGGCAGATTGGTCCATTTTCAGGGGTTCAAAAAATCATTTTTTGTAAATATCTCGGCATCCAGTGGTCCAATTTTGATGAAATATTTTTTAAATTGTAGAGCTAAATGAGGGCTACAAAATAAAAAAAAAGTTCATTAAAATTGAATCACTGGATACTGAGATATTTACAAAAAACAATTTTTTGAGTTTCAGCAAAAAGGGGTGTTTTTGGCCAAAAGTCCATTATGACCTTTATATTAGATATCCGGGGTCCTGTTTTTTATTTTTATTTTTTATAGTTTATAAAAAAAATTTATTCAGAAAGCAAAATTATTCAAAAAAATCTTTCAATAAAGAAATAACTCTAAATATTAATAATGATGATTTAGCGAAATTAAATTATGTATTGATTAGTTGTTTAATTATAATCTATTTGATATTTATTATTAATTATTTTTCAGTTAATTTTTTTTCGTTAAATCATTAAATATTCTGGATTTTTGTAAAGTTTTTCTTTTTTTTTTAATAAACTAACTTTATAATATTTTTTTCCCTTTTTTTCTAAACTCCTTCTACTAGTTTCGGGTTAAAGAGGTAAATATTTTGGGAGAAGTCTTAAAAGTTTTTTTTTATATATTTTTAACATTTTTTCTTACATAAGAACAGGTTTTAATCGATTTTAATCAGTACTGCACCACATAATTGATGATCAGCAAATTCTGCAAATTGGCAGATATGAGTATTTTTAAATACTACATATATATTTTCTATATTAAATTTATTTAATGATTATTATTAAAGAAAAAATGTATTTGTAACAGCCTGTTACATATCTTATTTGTAATATCCTTTTTTTATTTTTTTTTTAATAATAAATTTAATATAATATGTGTTTCACAAATTTACAAATAAAATTTTTATATGCAAAATTTAATTTGGAAAACTTTTACTTAATGTATTTAAGACAGTTTTATAGACAAAATTTTAAGTTATAAGCAGTTTCTTGAAATTTTTTAAAAAATTCTTTTGTCTTAGTTACACAACTGATCTTTTGGTTTTGTTTACATTACGCCTGATCTTAAATTTTAATTGGATAAAATTGGGGTTGTTACAAATAAGATGCGTAACAGGCTGTTACAATTAGATTTATCCATTATTAAAAAAAAGAAACTTTAAGGATTTAAGTATATTACTAGTATACTTTTCGTCAAAATGACAAAATACTAATTAAATTTATTTTGACAGACGTAATGTATTTTGACAGACGTAATTAATTTATAGTAATTTTATAATAAATAGTGAATTGGTCCATTTACCGAAATACAACGTAATTAATTAGCGGAAAAGTATAATTACTAGCTCTTTATTATTTAAATCATCATCCATTATCATAATTATGCACTTTTCTTGAATTAATTTTAAATATTATTATCACTTGAAATTTCTTTTATTGGAATATTTTCTTTTAAATTCAAAAAAAAGTTATTAAATGCATTTGTTAATAAAGCAGTATAAGGATTTGTTTCTGTATTTAACTTTTCAACTAATAATTTGGTTAATATTTGCTATTTCTTTATCTATTATTTCTTTTTAAAATTGCATTATGCAGGTTTACAGTCTCATAAATTTTCAAATATTTCAACTGTAATATTATACAAGTTTACGGTCTCAGCATTTATTTATTAGATGAAGTAAGCAATATTCCAGTTTTTATTTAACAATTAATAATTGTTTCTTCAATTATATTTTTTCATACATTTGCTAAATAATTGACAGTCTTTTTAATATTAATTTTCTTATTAATATCTTTACTTTCTTTAAAAAGACTCAGTATATAATAGTAATATTTTCATTTAAAATGATTTTTAAAATTTGCAATTATTCCAGTATCAAGAAGTTAAAGGTGGCTTGTAGTATTAGGTAGAAGAAAGGCTATTTTAACATGAGTTAATTAAAGCTGGAAAATATCAGATTGAATTTTCTTGATCTATTATTACTATTATGGCTTATAGGTTAATATCAAAAAGTGTTTTTTAATTAATAAATTTATTTTGTAAGTAGAAAATGTGCTTAATTTTAATAATGTACAACATACTGATCTAATATTCCAGTATAACTTCTTTGAAGACACTTCTTTATTAACATTATCTTCATCTTATTCAAACTCTGATAAACGGTAGTATTCTAAAATATTATGAAGTACTTCCTCAAAAACTGCTGATTTCATCCAAGCTTTTGGATTTTCATGATAGTCTAAAACAGGAAGATGGGTTTAAATTAATATATAATAAAGGTTTTAGTCAGTTTGCATTATTTATCAGTTTCCGTTGCATTAAGCACATTAAGCATCAAGAAGAACTGATATTCACATCTTATCTTTTTTTGGACTAGTCGAAAGGGTTTGATTTGGTACCATTCTTACCATTCTATAAATTAAGGCGCAATCCTATTGAAGCCAATCAGAAAAAAAAATATTCCAAAGTTTTAATATATATTTATGAAACAAATTTATCATTGTAAAAAAAGGGTTCTTAATCCCGTCATTTAAATGACCATCATATCATTCGATTTTTTATTATTTATATATAATCGGATAAGTTATTTTTGGTGATTAAAAATTTTAAATATTAAATATTAAATAAATCATTACCGTGTATATTAGAAATCATAGTATATACATGATGATAAAACCAAAGATATTAAAAAGTAATATAAATATCAATTATATTATGTAATTTATTGTGTATATAAAATAATAAATAATTATGTTACTATTTTTGATTAATAACAGATAATAGATATCGCGATTTAGGTAAAAAAAAAATAAAAATTATATATATATATTCATTCACGTAACAGATAAATAAACGGTAAAATTCATGCATATTTCATGTATTAAAAATAAATAAACATCTGAAGATCGGATCAATTATTTCACCGTAAAATATTTGTAAAATTGTTAAATTTGCAAAAATCATAAAAAAAAAATTTTTTAAGAGATGGGAAGTACGTCATTATACATGATAAAATATCGTTCGACTTATCGATAGAAATATTAATAATTAAATATTATAAATAACTTTTTTATTTAAAATATTATTGGTTAAATAAAATGTGATACGATAAATTTTGACGGAGTTGCCCGCCTTACGTAGTAACTCATTCCGGTGATGATAATATAATCCGGAATTTCGGGAATTTTCTAAACAGTTTACTATTTCTTTTAAATTAATTTTTTTTTTTGTTTAAAAATAGACTAACGTAAGGCTGAAATTAAAACTGGGGGGGATAATCCCTGGTCAAAAAAAAAAACATTTCACGTACATAAAAGTTATAATCCTGCAAATCCTAATATTCTTGTAACACCAAAACATTTAAACATTTAAAGTAATTTACAAGAAACAATACCAATTAAATTTTTATTTTATACCTAAAATTGGATAAAACTAACAGTTATCATTTGAAAAGAAAGGGAAGAACGGAAAGAAAGGGAATTCAGGGTAACAAAATTTGATATATTTGATATAATTAGCTTAAAATGTGGCGATTAAAAATAATATATTGGTTTATTAATATTTACGCCAAGAGATACTAAAAACGTTTGAAAACTGGTTTTTTTTTTTATTTCAAATGATTAAAAGAAGAAAATGTATCATTAAATGGATCCAAATTATACAATTAAATGTACCCAAATTATACAATTAAATGTATCCAAATTATACAATTAAATTTATCCAAATTATACAATTAAATTTATCCAAATTAATCTCCATAAATTTACCAAAATTATCATTTTAAAAAATTTCATCAATTTGTAAATCTCAAACATATTGATGACAGAATAATAACGTAAATGTTTCAAAAAATTATTTAAAGCCATTGTAACCTCACAAAAGCATAGATGACCATTTAGGCAATCTAATTCAAGTTTTCAAGGAAAAAAACTATTTGTTCATTTTTACATAATTTACCAACCTCATTATAGTAACGTAAAAAAATAAATAAAAAAAATATTGAAATCGAAAAAAAAACAAAAAAGTGAGATTTTTTTGATTTCGGAGATGCCGATGAAAAAATTGTTTATTATTGTAACTTTAATCTTTTTGTAATGTTAAACAAAAAAATAACAAATATATACACATGTTCAAATATACTTCATGAATTTCTTTTAAAAAATGATTATAACAAATATTTATTTATTACAGTAATTTGCAGAATTAGAAGAAGTTTCTACTAATAATTTATTTGTTGTACATTCCAGGCTGTGATTAAATTAAATACATAATAATTAATATCTTATGGATCTTCGATATACATTTTTTAAAAATATATTATTACATTGTCAAAGAAAATAAATTACATAATTACCACGTTTATTTAAACAATTACATTGGGTACCCATCCTAAACGTAGCTAACGTAGTTAAATGTACGCCAATGTGCGGATGAAAAATTAAATAATTTCCGATGTTATCTCTCAAGTATAGTAATTATCGCCTTATAAAAAAGCCGTACGATAATGTTTATATATTGGTTACAAAAAAAAGTTCCCGCTTTGAAAAAAAGATTTAAACTACATAAGATATATTGGGGGGTTTTTTTTTTGAAGAACAAATCAGGAATGGACCCTTCAAAATAAACGGCCTCTTTTTTTTTATTATTAAAAAAAATCATATATATACAACAAGAATCTGCGAAACAAATTTTTTTTCTCTCACAAATTTACAAACACGAAAAAAAAAATAATTTTTTTTTTAATTTTTATAAAAAGAAAACAAGTGAATTACTTCTTTACACTCTTTGCCTACATTATTGTTTGTTTTTGGTATTACGAATCATTAACAATCTATATATATATATATATATATATATTATATATTTCTAAAACCTCAGTCTTTAAAACGCATCTTCCCCTGTCGTTTTTCAAATATCCAAAGTTCATTTATAGAAAACAAGACAAACAGTTATAGTAAGAAAGCTCAAACCACTAAAGAATATTCATATATTTGAGGCATTGATTTACATAAATTGCACATTTGTAGTTCAAAAATTGATTAAAAACAATTATCATTATCGTAAATCTTGTAAATTTTTCGTTATCAATCCATTGTAAAAAATTTTCATATAAATACTTTTATTTGATATCTTTTATTTCCTTTATAGTCTTTATTGTCATATATTTTTCTCGTGTGTAAATTGTACCCCAACATATCTCCTGCAGAATTTTCATTCTTAAACCTCGATAATTTTCTCATCTTTTAATTTTTTTTTTCTGTTCTGCACCGTTGAGCGGTTTAAAACATTTTTTCTTTTTATTCCCTATCCCTAATCATTGATTTTCTTTTAAAACAAAAAAATTCCAACTATATTTTACATTCTCTCTTTTAATAAAAGTGTGACCAATATATATATATATTTTTTCTTATAAAAAATTTTTCAATTAATTACACATACTTGTATTTCCTTCACAAAACCACAACGAAAAAATGATAAAAATTCAATTACCATTAACTCCATCAAAAAAAACAAGATCATATAGTGTTATTAAAAGAGCTGCTCATAGTTCAATTCTTCCTTCAACATTTCCGATTACTTTGAATTTTGAGGATTTCACACCTAGCACTATGCGGGGTAAACATATTTTAGGTAAGATTTTCAATTCTTATTCTTTGTGTGTTTTCATAAAGACATTTAAATTCGTATACTGTATACATATGTTTGTAATCTTTATCTTACCTGTATTTCTTTGTTCTTTCATTAGTTTTGGGAGCAACCGGGCGTTTAGGTACTCAAGTAGTTAATCAAGCATTGGATGCTTCATATCATGTAACAGCACTAGTACGTTCCGACTCGAATTTACCTTTCACACGTTATCAACTTCGTAATCCAAATCTCGTAATTAGAGTAGGATCAGTATTATCACGTAGTGATTTAGAAAAAGTAATGGAAGGTCAAGATGCTGTAATAAATTGTATTGGACCTCGTCTATTCAATAATAATGATATTGATATATGTAGTCGATCACAACAATATATAATAGATTCAATGATACATCATGGAGTGCGAAGATTGATCGTGGTTAGTTTACAAGGGGTTGGTGACTCCTCTAATACACGTTTAAGTTCTATGCAAAAGTTTTTTGGAAGATTATTTACTGGTAAAATATTAGATGATAAAGAAATGCAAGAAAATCTTGTAAAGAAATATTCTGATCAAATCGATTGGACTATTGTAAGACCTGGAAGATTATTTAATGGAAATTTAACCAACCAGTGGAAATTAAATGATAATTTATCTTATACAAAAATTAGTAGGGCCAACGTTGCTTGTTTTATTATGAAAGAATTAAGAACCTCCGCCTGGTTAAAACAAACTCTCACAATTAATACTTAAAAAAAAAAAAAAATTTAATAATAATAATAATATGTATATATTATATACGTTGGGATGGGTGTGGGAAAACGAGTAATTAATTAAAAATTCGGGATTTTTTTTTTTAAAGAAAAATTATATATATTTTTTTTAAAAAAAAACAAAAGGTGATTTAAGAAAAGAAAATATTAAGGAATCATTTTAAAAGGATATCCTTTGAATCTATTTTTTTTTTTTCATCTTTTTTTTGGAATGAAAAGAGAGAGAGAGAGATTTGGCGTGCCAAAATCCTCCCTATTTTTTTTTTGTTTCTGTTTTCTAAAAAAAAAAAAATTTGGTTTTAATCGTGTTATTTCTAAAAAAAAACAAAAAAAAAAATATTTGATGTTGCAAGTAGTTGTAGTTTTGAGTTTTTTTAGATTTTTTTTTCTAAAAAAAAAAAATTTTTTTTTCGAAATTATCTGACAATTTTATTTTTTTGTTTCGAAAAATTTTGTAAATATTTTCATCTTTTTTTTATTGAATAAAAAAATAAAAATTTTTTTAATAATGAATAATATTTTTTAAGTATTGAGATTTTTTCTTTCGATCTTTCGATCTTAATCCCAATTGGTAACCGTATGGTAGTAAAATTTTTTTTTTAAGTATAGAGATTTTTTTTTTTTCAATCTTACGATCGATAATACGGATAAGCCTAGTTGGTATGTAGTATGGTAGTAAGATTTGGTATGTTTTGGTATGGACATAAATTTGCCCGAAACCCCGAAACCCCGAAACCAATCTTTGTTAAAATTGCACGTGACGAATCGTAAATTTTTGTTTAAAGAAATTTTTATTATTTCCAAAGATTTTAAAAAATTTTTTTTTAAAATTGTTTCTTCTAAAAAAAAAACTGCTATATACAATGATAAACCTCTATTTTTTAAAGAAATGTATATGATGATAGAAAAAGTAAAGAAAAAGAAAAAAAAAATTAAGAATTAAAATGAAAAAAAAAATCGAGTGTCATAGGATTAATAGGATAAATCAACCGGTTTTTTTTTTTTACCAAAATTAATTGGCCAAAATTTGATTTTTTACCAAAATTGATTTTGATAAAGTTAATCAAAATTCATTGAGAAATCATATAACCGATGAGCACCTTCTTCGGCTGATACAATAACCATCATAGGGTCTACACCAGGTAAAGGGTATCTTTGTAATAAAATTTGAACCTCCCGAGCAGCATTTGCTTTAACTTCTGATATCGCTTGCGAATAAAATGATTGTAAATTATTATTCGGCAACGTTCTTAATACTTTGGATGATTCTTGAACAGCCTAAAAAAAAAAAAAAAATTATTATACAAATTTTAACTGGACGATAAAAATAAAACATAATATATATATACATATATATACGTGTATGTTTACACATATATTACATATATTTATGTATGTATACAACGAAAAAGAAATTTGCATACCTTATATGCGGCTGCACCGGCTAATACGGCGTGGGATATTGGAAAATTTGGGTTAGGACCATATACATAAATTGCATCATAATATCTTCCCATTTGTACTATAATAACAAAAAAATTATGTAACCTATGTAAGTAAAAGAAAACAACCCATTTTTTTTTGGTGACTTCATTAAAAATCCAAAAATATCTCTTTACCTGGATTATAACCAAAAGGTACAGGAACAAAAGCTGAGAAACCTCTTATATTTTGACCATAAGCAAAATTTACACCTGTATCAGCCATTTTTTATTATTTGATTTGTTTCTTTGATTTGTTTACAAAAAAAGTATTATTATAAAAGAATAAAAGAAAAAAATGTTACAATAAATTTTTTTTTTTTTTTTTTGATTTAATGGTGATACTTGAAAAGTAGTTGTTTATATAAGAAAAATTTTTTTTTGGTGACAATAACCGAAAAATGCAAGTATTTTCATAATCAGTTGATGTCAAAAAAAATCGTCGGATAAAATTACCAATAAAATTCCTGATTTGTATAATATTATAATTAAGTTTTATTATTGTGTAGCCTTTTTTATGTAATTTAATGTATTATAATTTAAATATTTTTAGAAATTTTTTTCCTCAAAAGTACAAATTTTTTTTTTTTGATTATTAATTTTACCTTTTTATTATAATTTGATCTTTTATTTTTTTTTTATTTAAAAAAAAAATTTGGAAAATTTCGAATGTCCCTTTGAAGAAATCACAAAATTGATTTCATTATTTCATTATGACATTTTTTTTTTTTTTTTATTGTTTGTAAAAAAAAAACATTAGAACTTTTAGGGGAATAATTGCATATTTTATTTCTCAGGATCACGAGAAATGCAAAATTTACAAAATATACACAAAAATATACAAAAATATGGAAAAAATCATTCATTGGTATATTGAATAGGTGATCGGTACAGGGAACGGATAATTTAGGTATAGGTACCATGATTAAAAATAGGGAAAGGGGCATCTTGTTTAGCAATTAAGGAAAAAAAAAAAAGGATCTACTTACCTATGACTATGAGGCTATGTTGCAATTTTACCTCATTGTACTTAAAATACGTAAAGTAATAGTATAGGATAATTTACATATTGTAACATAACATCATCCTCCAACATTAACATCATCCTCAACATCGTCATCATCATCATCATCATGGATCATGGGATGATCTCAAAAAGGTTTATTATTATTATTATTTCTAAAAATAAATAACAATATAAGAATCCTGATTTAATGTATAATGGTTATATACTCCAGAATAAAAATTCCTTTGTTTGGAAATAAATGAAATGTGAGAAAAATATTCCTTTCATACTTTGCATAAGGAGAAAGTTTTATAATAAGGAGAAGAAATTGAAAGTGAAAGAGGATCAAGAGAAGAACAATTTATTTATACTATTATGTAAATAAGTAATATTATCTGTTATTAATTTCAAATTATATATCGTGCATGTTTTAAAACTTTGACTAAACCTTATGTAATAGATAAAAGAAAAAAAATTATGCTTAAAAAAAAAAATTTTTTAACTTTCGAAACTATTTGAAATTCTTGCAGTTTTACCCCCTTTTTTCCGAATAGATTGTTCCTTTGTTTACAATTTTACCCCTTTAAATTTTTTATTATCATCGATATATTTGTTTATATGGTAAAGAAATCTTCCATCCAATCATTAATTGTATTACATGATTTATTCATATTTGGGTATTAAGAATTTAAAAAAGATCCTCTGCGGCAGAATTTCGACCAATGTCGCTCTTTCGTAGCGCAGTACCAAGAGTTTCCTTTGTTGGTTCTTAAATCATTTATTATTAGTTCGATTCGGCTTTTAATGAAAAATTTCTTAAGTAACAGAATTAACTAACACAAAAATGGAAAAGTGTTATATATATATATATTTTTTAAAAAAAATAAAATTGTAAAATGATTTTAAAGAAAAAAGTATTGGAAAATATTTAGGTTTAAATGATTACGTTTACTAGATCATGAAAAAATGATTTTTTTGTCCATTCTTTACAAAAACAATAAAATAATGAAAAAAAATAAATTAAAAAAATATATAAATAATAAAAATAATAAAAAATAAATTTAAAAAAATAAATTTTTTTTAAAAAAAATAAATAAAAAAAAAATAAATAATAAATAAATAAAAGAAAGTAAACAAAAATTTTTTTTTTTTTGTATTACAAAAAAGAAAAAGAAAAAAATTTTATGGCGTTGTTTAAAAAAAAATCTTATTGTTTCATTTTTTTTTAATTTTTACCTGAAATTATCAAATAAGACAATAATTAAGTTCCAAAGAAAGAAAATCTTAACTATTCTAATATAATTTAGTTTATGTAACAGGATTAGTCCAAAATTGGAAATTAGGTTGAATTACTTTATATACTTTTTATATACTTTTTATATACTTTTTATGCGGCCGAATATAATGATCGCCTTGCCCGACTCATATGGTTTTTTTTTTTGCCAAGCCCCGTTTGTTGTTTTTCGCTGTTTCGCGCCTTTATATTCTTTTAATATCGTGTTAAACAAAAAACAATAACAATGCAATGTTTAACCTTGTTAATCGGATAAATTAATTAAATCATTTGATTGTTTATTATAAAATAAATTTGTTCTTTTTTTTTTATTGTTTCACCTCAAGGTCCTCGATCATTATAAATATGACCGAAAAATAACCTGAGGAAGAGCAACAAAAAATTCATATTTTTCCTTTTTTTAAAAAAAAAATCTTTTTTTTTTTTTTAAAAAAAAATTCAATAATCCTACTTAAAAAGATTCTCAACTAGACGTTGAGTTATAAAAAAAAAAAATTCTTAAAATATTTTTTTGCTACAGGTAGCATAAAAAAAAAAACCTTTTAAAAAAAATAAAAAAATCATCAAAACCCCTTTTTTCTCTTCATCAATTAATCATTATGAAATTCTCAATTTTACTCGCTTTGGCTTTAAGTTATACTACCTTATCATCAGCTCAAGGTCAAAATTTTCGTCCTGCCAATGCTGATAAAGCAGAACAATTGACAAAAGAATTCGCAAAATTAACCAAAGATTCCCCTTGTGAAAATAATGCTCAAGCTTGTGTTGAAGATCAATTCGCTCAATGTGTTGGTGGAAAATTCCAATTGAATTCTTGTGGTGGTGGTGAATTAAAATGTGTTGTCTTACCATTGGTTAATAAACCAGGAACTTCTATTACTTGTAGTACTGAAGCTGATCGATTAGCCCGTCTTGCTGATGCTCGTGGTGGAAAAGCACCAGAAAATGGAAAAAATGGTCAAGATGGAAAAGTACCAAAAAATGGTAAAGATGGTAAAGATGGAAAAGCTCCAAAAAATGGTAAAGATGGTAAAGATGGAAAAGCTCCAAAAAATGGAGATGATCTAAAAGCACCAGATAATGGAGATGGTGGAAAAGCACCAGAAAATGGAAAAGATGGAAAATTACCACCCGACGATAATTTATGTAAATGCCCTCCTTCTAACAACGATGGCGGTAATGGCAAAGAAAATGACAATAAAGATGGCGGCAACGGCAAAGAAAATGACAATAAAGATGGAGGCAATGGCAAAGAAAATGACAATAAAGATGGCGGCAATGGCGATGGAAAAGCACCAGAAAATGGAGATGGAAAAGCACCAAAAAATGGTAAAGATGGTAAAGGTGGAAAAGCACCAAAAAATGGAGATGGTAAAAAAGCACCAGAAAATGGAAAAGATGGAAAATTACCACCCGACGATAAATTATGTAAATGCCCTCCTTCTAACAACGATGGCGGCAATGGCAAAGAAAATGACAATAAAGATGGCGGCAATGGCGATGGAAAAGCACCATCCGATAATGATAAATTAAAAACACCTCCAGCTAATGGTGATGGAAATAACAACCAAGATAATTTAAAAACACCTCCCGCTAATGGTGATGGAAACTTGGCAGACATCCGAAAACAGAATGCCGCTGATGCAAAAGCTTTACAAAAGAAATTTGATGCACTCAAGCCAGACGATAAATGTAATGACAATGACGTAGCTTGCGTTGATAATAAGTTTGCCCAATGTTCTGGTGGAAAATTTGCTTTAAGTGATTGTGCTTCTGGAACCATCTGTGCTGCTTTACCTTTAGTTTTGAAGAAGGGTACTACTGTTGCTTGTACTACTGAAGCTGATCGTGATGCTAGACTTAAACAATCTGAAACAAATACAAAATAATTTTTTTTTATATTTGTTTAGATTATTATTCTTTTGTTGGTTAGAATTTTTTTTTTAAAAAAAATCTTTTTTTGTAGGATTAGTTATGATAGGAAAAATATTACTCTCTTTTACTTTCTTTTTAGTTTGTCAAAAATTTTTTTATTAATTGTTCTATTGCGCAATAAAAATGTAATTTTTTGTTTATAAAATTGTAAAAAAAAAAATGAGTATTTTTGATTGATTATATTATTGATGTTGATATCTGTAAATTGTATGCTATTTATGTCTTCGAAGAACCATTATTAAACTGAAAATTTATTTTTAAAGAATTTATGCCGAAATCGATGGTAAACTTGCTGAAAAGATCAAGGCACGTGATGATGACTTCACTAAGGAGGCGCAAAAAATCTTATCAATGAACAACTTGACCACGTTAATATCGAAGCCTGCCGTAATGATTTTAGCTTTTAGCTCAGTTAATGCTTCCATCGAAGCTCTCCAAAATGGATTAATTCAATACTATGCAATTGTCATAAGAAATCTGCCAATCGAAACTGACCAACAAAGTGTGTCAAACCATTCCGAAGCATCAAATCGATCACATGCAAGCTCATCCAGAAGTTCATCTAGCTCGGGTTCAATGACATTCAAGGGTGCTAGCTTAACTATCTGGACTCAATTCAAGGAAATTTTCGATAAAATTAAGGCAGAAAAAAGATTCTTAAAGAAATGTGTCTTCATGTAGCAATGGAAATTTGTGAATTAGGTGGGAATATTAAGAAGGTTATGGTTTAAGAGAAATATCAAGAAGAAGGATGGGTATATTAGTACTTTATATGATATTGGTTTATGAATAGATAGCAAAAACAATGAAAATAATGAAAACTTAGATAGTAATGTGGAGTAGCAGGAAGGAACTCTCATCTCATGGGTTAGGGTTCGAGATGCTTCCTCCCTTTAGACCTACTACAATATCTTTTATTACATTTATTTTATTTGCTTATCTGACCCCAGATATTTAAATTAAGCAAAGCAAATAAGCAAATACATTACATAGATTACATAATAGAAATAAAAGCGTTTACATATTATAACAGGTAATCAGGTTTGTTTTTTTTTAACTGTGCTGTATAGAATCGTGGTTAAAGAATTATTCAAGAAAGTTCATCCATAAAAGTTCAGCGATACCTGTAAAAGGCTAAAGATAATTAAATAAAAGGATTTCGTCTGATAAAATACTGTAAAAAATATACTATACATTAATTTTCTGATTTAGCGAATTGACAAGAGCACGGATTATGATTGTCATGTTTATTATTAGAATGTAATGACATGACCATTTCTGCCATCTGTAAAAAGACATTTCTTCAGGTTTTCACTTGCTTTTGAATTTCGATTAAAAAACTATTATTTTTCTTATAATTACCTTATTTTGGGAACCTAATCGAGCAATTTCTTTTTGTAAATCATTAATCTTCAATTCTATTCGAGCTTGATATGATCCTATATTCATGTCTAGTTGCATGGAATAGTGAAGGTAATAGAGGACTTCAATTATATTTGCTAGAGCAAGGAATAGGGCTAGTTGACAACAATTAATTTCCTTTAAAAATCCAAGCATTTTACGATAATATTTCTTTAAGAAAATTTTACTTTAAGAAAATTTTACGAGATAGTAAAAAAACAATATTCCAATCTGAATTCATGAATTTATTAAATCAAAAAGCTCATACACTATACTTTTTGCATATGTCATTAGATTTATAGAATCAAGTTACATCATTATTATTTTTTTGCAATATAG
Organism: Rhizophagus irregularis; assembly: GCF_026210795.1. NCBI lineage: Eukaryota > Fungi > Glomeromycota > Glomeromycetes > Glomerales > Glomeraceae > Rhizophagus > Rhizophagus irregularis. The sequence continues at coordinate 2,211,220 of NC_089447.1, forward strand.
ATAAGTCACTAGATTCAGTAGTAGTCGATCGGCATTTTTGATCGCGTTACACTAAAATCAGAATAAACCACCGAAAAATGTAGATCAGGGAGTAATTTGGCGCAGTACATCAAATATTTTACGCAGAATCGTACTTGCGATCAATAAAAAAATCGAAATATCTTAACAACAAATTTTATGAATAAAGGCGGATCAAAATGTTGTGAAAATGAATAGCGAAAATATTGCATTTCTTATTTTTTTTTAAACCCAATCATTAATTTCCTTGAATTCATACTGTGTCTCGAAATTACTTGATCTCAGATTAGGGGGATATTATTTTACATAGTCTGTGTGGGTGATAGTGTATGAGTGAGATAATTTATTTCAGAAAACTAGTATAGTAAAAGAGTGTTCATGCAATTAGCAATAGAAGTAAAAACAAATCAGTTATAGATATTTTCCTAAGATGTGAAAGGGCAAAGAAATAATTTGATGCTGGAACTCGCATTAAATGGCCTAGGATCCAAGAACTCCCTCTCTCTTTGATAGCATCATTTATTTCAATCATTACATTCCTCTATTTTACAATTTTTATTAATTTTTACTTAATTGGCTGGCCTTTCTCGTATATTATTTTATATTCCAAGATATTTGGAATAAGCTATAGTAATGTAAACTTTAAAGAATATAGAAGAATAGTCGATGCAATATGGCCTTTAACAAAAAGATATGATCACAAAATACCAGAAATGTGATGCTCTTATATTTATAATCCATTTAGGAAAATATTTAAAGAGAATCCAGAAATTCTTTTTATCTACTGTATAGTAATGTTTCATTTATCTGTTATGGATCACAAGTGCCGTTCCTAATCCTTTGGTTTTTTGATCTTGTTCACTGAATATTATTGAGTAAACCTTTGACTTAATATCTTGGTTTATAAAGTATTCCTGACAATAGTCTATTTTAGTTTCTGATATAGCCATAATATTGATGTTATTTTTTTTGATAAATTCCAACAAACTGTGAAGTTTTTGTATAAACAGAGTACTAGCTATCCCATCTATATTATGTGCTGCTATGTGCAAATCTAAGTACATCGAATCATTTGTTTCTTGATTATTTAGATTCCCCTTAGTAAACTTTAACCTCTATCTTGCTAAGAATACATTAACGTTTTCTTCATTTGTCAAAGATTCGACTATTTCCTTTAAATTGTCTGGATCTTTTTGGAAATCTCCTTTTTCATACGCTAATTCAGTTGTTTTCATGTGTATTTCCTGTATTTATTCTGCTATTCGTCTTATGTTTGTTCTGTGTTTGTTGTGATTATTCATTACTCACATATTGTATGGAGGACGACGCGTTGTTGTTCTAATTATTTTTGAGAAGAATGCTCAGAACTTGGCATTGTTCTCTACCTTTCAGCCTTTCTCTGTGTGTAACTCCATTGTTTATCATCTTGTGTAACCTTTACTTTTGTTTTTTATTTAGGCCAGCTAAAGAAAAAAAATTTTTCATAAATGTCTGAATTATAAATAGACTAATAGTAAATAAGCTAATTCATATGAAATAGAACTTCAGAACTTCTATTATTCAAGATATTATTTTGGTAATTATACTATAAATTATATATATATATTTTTAATATATTAGTAATATTACTAATATTTATTATATATTTACAAAGAACTATAATTAAACTAATAATACATCAGGAAATTATATAGTGCAAAAAGTTGCGCAAGTTTACATATTATAATATTTCGTAAGCTTTCAGACCTGCCGCAAGTTTACATAAGCATAATATTTTGTAACTTTTTAAAATATTTTGAAATATTACAATATGCAAAGCTTTGTAATTTTACAATTCGTAATATTCTGTAATTTTACTGTATAATACTTCGCAACTTTTTAAAATATTTTGAAATTCTATGATGCGTAATGCTCCATAATTTGACAATTTGTAATATTCTGTGATTTTACACAATGTAATATTTCATAATGTTTCAAAATATTTTAATAAATAATACTTTATTTTCTGTACTATAAGTTTATAATGTATATTTTATTAGATATAATTTTATTAAACCATAAAAAATTACAAGTATTTATTAATAGAGAAAATTTATTCATCGCACGTGCGATGACATCGCTACCCCCATTTTATTTATCACGTGATAAATCCAATTAAAATATAGCACGATTATTGTGTTACAATAAATATAAACAATTTTATAGCTTCGTCGATAGTTTTTTTTTCTAACACTCTTTTTAAATAAAAAAAACAACCTGTTTTTTTGCTTAAAAACGCGTTAAAGTTGCTTCTTAACATTTAAAAATACTTTTATGTACTAGTAAAGTATTCAAAAACTTTAATTGTTCAATTATCATAAAGAAATTGGGTTACACGGCTCAAGCAGTGATTCGTGAAACATGGAAAATGATAACACTCCACAGGTTAGTCAATTGCGCACATTTTTTTTTTGTGAAATACTACTGAAATACTATTGAAAGTGCTTAAAAAAAATTAATTTGGGGTAAACGGCATATGGTATAGAGTTTTAATAGTGTTAATTTCTTAACAATTAACATCAATAGCATTATTTATTAGTTAGATAGCGTTAAATGTACATTATTTATTAGTTAGGTGACGTTAAATAGCGTTAGATATATATTAATTAACGTCACAAAGCATTATATTATTGCGCATTAATTTATTGGTATTAAATAGCATTACTTTAATGTGCTTAACAGCTAACTTATTTATTAATCTATTAAATAGCAAGAAATTGAAACTGAAGTTGAAATTCCCGTAGAAATTATTCTTGGTTCAGAATTAGAAAGTCTTGACTCTACAAATTATCCTTCATTAACACATCCTATAGAATTATCTGTTAATTCAAAATTTAGTTCGTGGGAAATTGCTGAACATTATCTAAAAGGAATATGGAAGGCAAAAGGGATTTGTAGTTAATAAATACCGAGTTGAATATATTCAATTATCAAACTCAACTGTTCAAATTCCCTGTAAAAGAAAACATTTCGTTTGCGAATATGCTGGAAAGTACAAACCTAACTATAAGTCTAAGCAAATTGATCAACAACGTAATAAAGGGTCAAAAAAAACTGATTGTAAATGGCGGGTTCACTTGAGTAAAACTATAAATAATAATTTCATTCATGTAACGTCTATCCATCTTGAACACAACCACAAAATACTTGCCTGATAATACACAATTTGCTACAACATTCCGAAAATTTAATCAATCTATAATGAATGAAATTGAACATGCAGTTATACATGGACGTTGTGATGCATATACTATAAGAAATCTATTACAACCATTATTTCCTGACCAGCTTTTTCTTACACAAGATCTTTCAAATGCAATTCAAAAAATTAAACGTGAAAAAAAAATAGCTGGAACAGATGCTTCTCATTTGTTAAAATTTCTCCTTGAACGACAAAAAGAAGAACCTATGATGTTTGTTCAACCTTTAATAAATGCGGATAGTGATAGACTGTGTGGTATATTTTGGATGACGGAAAATCAAATTATTTTGTGGACGCGTTATTCAGATGTTATTTTACACAATAATACCTCTAGAACTAATAGATATAACTGTCCATTATCTCTATTTATACTTGTTGATAATGATGGTAAATCACGTTTAGGAGCACAAGCTTTTTTAAATGATGAAACTCAGGAAAGTTATGAGTGGATTTTACAACAAACGCTAAATGCAACAGGAATTGAACCAAAAGTTATAATCACTGATATGGATCCTGCAATGGATGTGGCATGTCAAACTACGTACAAAAATGCGTATCACATACATTGCATTTGGCATATGACCCAAAATTTACCTAAACGTCTCAAAAATAAACTTGGTGCTGCAGATTTTAAGATATTTTTTCATGATTTTTGGAAAACTCGCAATTCACTATGTGCAGAGGTTTTTGAACAACGATTTCAAGCTTTATTAAATAACTTTCCCAGTGGCAGTGATTATTTACACGACCCAATATATTCAACACGCCATTCATGGGCACGAGCATTTACAAACGAGAATATTTACAGCTGGTATACGTCAACACAGCGTGTGGAGTCAATAAATGCCATTATTCATAAAGTTGTTAATTCTAGCTCTACAATGGCAGAAGTAGCTGAGGCATTAGATTCTCGAATGCAAAAAGAAGAAATAAACAAGAATTTTATAGCATGGAAATACAAATCAACAATATATCATCAGCCATTTGTTGTGGAAAATTTTTTTAGTAACGTTAATAATATAGTTCAAAAATATTTTTCACCAAGAATTGTTGGGGAAATACATAAACAAATGTGCGAATCAATAATTTACAAATGTGAAAAACTAGATATTAAAGATGCATTTGAGTTTATTGAGGATCAACTGGTGAGTAAAAAATTAAAATTATAGTAGAATGATATAATAAATGTTTAACTAGTACTATTATGTATATATTTTTAGGATCAAAATGAAATTCCCGAAAATCAAGAAAGCCAAGGAACGTCAAATGATCAAGAAGAAACCAATAATATTGAAGATTATTACGATTTTCGCCAGACATACTTAAAATCATTGTTAAATTCAGTACCAAAAGAAATGATTAAAGAAGTATGGCGTATCATTCCATATATGGTGCCAAGTTCATATCAGCATATTATTATTCTTAACGATGGAACCCATTTATGTACATGCTTGTTATTGGTTTCATATGGAATTATTTGTCGTCATTATTTTAAATTAATGATTGAAAATCCAAACGCATTATTCCATATAATGCTAATGCCAACAAGATGGCTTCTGGATGACGCTTGGAATCACATTGACTCTATTTTTAATGAAGCTTTTATCGGAACATCATCTAAAAATTTAAAGCCAATTCATGATGATAATATTGATCAAAGGATTTATCTTAATCCTAGGCATATTAATCACGTTCAAGAAGTAGAAATTCGTTATTATACACAAAAAAAAGTAGATTATGGTCGAATTATGGGACATTTTAAGAAAGCACTAAACTATTCATTTGATAATAACGATCAAAAAAATTTAGATGATATTATACTAGCTTACATTGCGGAAAAAGAAACTATTATGACTCAATTAGAAAGGGGAAATGTTCTTAAAGACAATAATACAAATAATCAATTAAAGTTGTCTGATGGTCATACATATGATGTAGATGATATTGGAAATCCATTAAAACGTCAAGGAAAAGGGAGACCTGCTACTAAGCGATTAAAAGCTTGTAATGAACAAAAAAATAAGGCGAGTACGACACAAAAATCACAAAAAGAGAATGTACTATATGAAGAAAATATTGAAAATTCAAATGGGCGTAAATGTGGTTTGTGTCATAAAATGGGTCATTATGCTCCCAAGTGTCCCAATAAGAAAAACGTATAATATTTTAACAATTAAATAAAGTAATAATTTTTACTGTGTATAAATAATAATTTTTTAGTACATGTAAGCTAATTTATTAAGAGTTGAACAATATACAAATACAATTCTGAATTTCTAATATTTAAACTAACCTATAAAGGATATAATCCCACAAAAATCCTTATCATAAAACACTATTCATACCCTTCGTTGATTTATAAAATAGTGTGTTGAATTTCATTTTGTTTATTTCTGTATAAAGCAAGGCTGTACGTCTAATCTTTACATTATGTTAATATCTAAATAAAAATTGGGCATTAGTTTGCGAGTTCAGAATTTCATTGCAAATGCACAACCACGACTAAAATATTCATACTTGTTTGTATAAATACCTCTTTCTATATTCCTCTTTCAAACACTTCGGATGCAATAAAAGGTGGCTTATCTATTATATGTGGTCGCACAGATCTGTTGTGCATTTATTCCAAAATAAATCTCAAAAATATCAAGTGTTTCCTGATGAAAAGTTTTGCCATTATCATATAAAAGAAAAGCAAAAACTAATTCTTTAAATTGAAGTATAAAAACGTATATACTTTTAATAAAAAAAAAGAATTTGTTTGATTGCTACTTGATTAAACTAATGAATTATATAAGAAAAATGATTAAAATCCAAGTTAATTTAAGTTATTAAAATTGATGAATAAAGAGAAATTTTACCTTCTTAAGCCACTGAAAAACACATCTAGATTCTTTAAAAGCAAAATCCATTAAAGATATTTGACAGAATTGCGTATCTTAGGAAATTCTTGCTATTTAATAGATTAATAAATAAGTTAGCTGTTGAGCACAATAAAGTAATACTATTTAACACCAATAAACTAATGCGCAATAATATAATGCTTTGTGACGTTAATTAATATACATCTAACGCTATTTAACGTCACCTAACTAATAAATAATGTACATTTAACGCTATCTAACATCACCTAACTAATAAATAATGCTATTGACGTTAATTGTTAAGAAATTAACGCTATTAAAACTCCAAATTAATTTTTTTTAAGCACTTTCAATAGTATTTCAGTAGTATTTCACAAAAAAAAATGTGCGCAATTGACTAACCTGTGGAGTGTTATCATTTTCCATATTTCACGAATCACTGCTTGAGCCGTGTAACCCAATTTCTTTATGATAATTGAACAATTAAAGTTTTTGAGCTACTTTACTAGTACATAAAAGTATTTTTAAATGTTAAGAAGCAACTTTAACGCGTTTTTAAGCAAAAAAACAGGTTGTTTTTTTTATTTAAAAAGAGTGTTAGAAAAAAAAACTATCGACGAAGCTATAAAATTGTTTATATTTATTGTAACACAATAATCGTGCTATATTTTAATTGGATTTATCACGTGATAAATAAAATGGGGGTAGCGATGTCATCGCACGTGCGATGAATAAATTTTCTCTTATTAATATATACAGAATATATAAAAGTAAAAAAAAGAAAGAGTAACAATATTATTAGACGTAAAAAAAAGAGAAACAGCTATAGTAATATTAGTATTAGATATAAAGATAAAAGAAATATTGTTATTATTGTTAGTATTAAGGTAAAAAGAGTTAAAGAAACAGTAAAAGGAGTAAAAGAAACATGGATATTATCATTAGTATTAAAGTGCAAGTAAAAAGGAATAAAGAAAACGTAGATAGTATTATTAGTATTATAACATAAAGTAACAAAGAGGTAAAAAAAATGCATTAATATTAAAATAATTAGTATTAATAAGTAAATATTTCTATACCTGCAAAGTAATTGAACAAAAGAATAAAGAAATAAATTGAAAGAAAAAAATAAACATGTTGTTAGTATTACGATACAAAGTAACAAAGAGGTAAAAAAAAATGAAAATAATTAGTATTAATAAACAAATATTTCTATATTTGCAAAGCAATAAATTATGAAATATATGTAAATATATTGTATATAATTAAAGAAATAATAGAAAAAAAAGACAAAAAAATTAAAAAATATTAAACAAAAGAATAAAGAAATAAGAGACAAAAATAAATAAGACAAAAAATGCATACATGATTAAATGATTAAATCACATGCAAGGATCAGCCTAATTTTGATTAGCCAGGAATACGATATCATAAAATTACAGAAATCCGCATTTTAAAAAATTATGTACATCGTACAGCGAATGTGACATAAATAAATTGTGACTGAAATTTATGTTCAATTTGTATTCAATTTGAGTTGATAATTCTGGTAAAAAATTATTAATTTTGGCCAAATTTCATTAAATTTGTTAAATTTGTGTTGAATTTGTGTTGAATTTATGTTGAATTTATGTTATGTAATTTTTTATTTATCATAAGGGGATGATATTTAGTAATTGCATGTACAATATACAAGATTTTTTTTATAATTTTTTTAAGAAATATACGCAAAATATTTAATCAGAATATAATTGTTTTATTTTTAAATATGATATATTGATGATTTTTTGTTTAAAATTCAATAGAATGTGCTAATAAATGAGGAAGATGTCGATAGTGATAAAGTACATAAATTGAAGAAAAAAGGCACAAGCGAAAAGGAAAGGAGTTTTGTTTGGTTACATTTTGAAAAGTTTACAGATGATAAAAACATAACTTGGGCGAAGTGTAAATATTGCAGGTAATGCATTATTATTTCTAAATTTTAAATTAAATTTTTACAAACTGTTATAGAAATATTAATTTATAAATAACTTAATAGCCATATAAGATATAAGATGGATGGTGGAACATGTAGTTCGACGGGAAATTTGAACTGACACCTCAAAATGCACATGAACAAAATCAATCCTTCCTCTAAAAAACAAGCAGCGTTTATGAAAAAGTTTTTTAGTGGTGACGATAATGAAAAGAATGATAAGCAAATTGTAAGTATCTATAATTTATAATTGCTATAATTGAATTTTTTCAAATATTCCACATTTACAATTTTTTTCTCTTGCAGGTATTTACTAACGAAGGTTTTCACGAAAGGATAGCAATTTGGGTTGCTATTGACGATCAACCATTTACATTCGTTGAATATCCTGAATTTAGACAATTAATGGAATATTGTGGCATAAAAGCATCTATCCCTTCAGCAGATACTGTCTGATCTGATATTTTGGATATGTATAAGAATTATCAAACAGATATGCGACATAAATTGCAAGTGAGTAAAAATTTAAATTTTTATTTATAGTATATTAATATTTTGAATACAATATTAACTATTTATTTAATTAAAAAGGATAATGTAGGAAAAATATGCTTTACTTTAGACGCTTGAACTTCGTCAAACGTTATTTCATTTCTTGAAATAACATGCCATTTTATAGATTCCGATTGGAATCTTAAAAATGTACTTCTCGATTTTATTTATCTTACTGGATCCCATACAGGAGAAAATATGATGAGGGAATTTTTGAAATGTACAAAAGATGATTTTGGTATTCTAACGAAGGTTATTATTTGTTAAAATTTAATTTTCTAATTCTTTATTTAATATCAAATGTTAAAATATAATTTATATAATATATTTACATTTAATATAGATACTCACAATCACAGCGGACAATGCAGCAAATAATAACACATTTCTTAAAAAACTTGGTGTTGCATGTTTGAATGAAAATATTGATTTTCATTACAAGAAGAATCACGTTCGGTGTTTGGCGCATATAATGAACTTAACATGTCAAGAAATTTTAAAGAATATCAAAGCTGAAGAGGCTCAAGACGAGAATGACATATTAAAAGAAATATCTAAAGGAAGTAGAGATGCACACGTAATTCCTAAACTAAGAAAACTCATCATAAAAATTCGCGCTTCTCCACAACGAAGAGAACGATTTAACTGACAATGTAATTTGTATCCAAATACTATATCTCTTAATCCTATATTGGATGTTAGGACGCGGTGGAACTCAACCTATTTGATGTTAGAACATGCGATAAAACTTCAGGAAGTAAACAATTTTAATAATATGATATACAATAGTGATTAGTGAACTAAATAAGAAAAAGGTTTTAATAAACTTGTACTTTATTAGCCTCTTAATGATATTATTGGACTTGAACGTGATTTAAATGAATTTTTAATTTTAGAAGATGAATGGAATATTCTGAGAGAATTATGTTGTGTATTTAAAGTAAGCTTTATTATTATTATCAATTTATCATTTAAATTTTACATTAGTAATAATATATTATTAATATTAAACTAATTATAATTTTTTAGATGTTCTATGATGCGACTTTATACATGTCAAATTCACAATTCGTGACTTTATCATCCTCAATTCTAATATACAATTCTCTTCTTGAACATCTCGAAAAACTACTTGACGAAAATAACAAAAAGTATTATTGTAAATCCTCAGAAGTACGTCTTGCTATAACAAAAGGTTACAAAAAACTTAAAACGTACTATTCCAGAACAGATGATTCGCATACTTATGCAATTGCAACAAGTATTTTTTCAACTTTTTTTTTTTGTTTCTTAATATTTAAATCATATAATTTATATTAATTCTTATTTTATAGTTATTGACCCACGATTTAAATTAAGTTATTATCAGAAACAGGAATGGGAACAGCACTATATTGACGCGGCAAAACAAATTTTTACGGATACATTCAAAAATAATTATCAAGATAACATTGATATTATTAACGAAAGTGAAAACACTATTAATAATGATAATGATTTTTTCTTTAATATATTTGGAAGTAATAGTAATAATGATTATAATGAAATTGAAGCATATCTTCAACAACCCGCAGCTTCAATTAAAACCAATCCTTTACAATGGTGGAAGGTAAATTGTATTAATTCTTTATAATATATAATAATTTCAACAATTAAATTAACATTACATTACAATACATAATAATTAGACAAATGAAACAATTTATCCACGACTTGCAAATATGGCTCGGAATTATCTTGCAATCCCAGGAAAGCATTTAATTTTTTTTTGTTAAATTTTTAATAATATAATAATTAAATACATATTTATTGTTATTTTTTTTTTGTTATAAATAGGTACAAGCGTTCCTGCTGAAAGAGTTTTCTCTGGAGGGAGCGATCTAATAACAAAAAGGCGGTCTAGTTTAAGTCATGAAAGTATTCAGGCGTGTATGTGCCTTAAAAATTGGTTAAAGTAGAATCGTAATTCGTAAATAACTTTTTTTTTAATTTTGTTAATTAATATAATAATTACATATATTTTTATTTGTATTAAACTATTAATCTAATATTTTAATAAATACGATGCATATAACAAAGTTTAATAATTAATATGATGTTTATTATTAAAGAAATGTATATAATTAGTGAAAAAATTAAAAAAAATAATTTAACATTATAATACCGTTAAATATTACACCTAATATTTTCGGGTTACAGGTCAGTTCAGGTCAACATAAATGACCTGACCTGACCTGACCTGAAAAAAAGTATCAGGTCAGTTCAATCAGTTGACCTGACCCAACCTGACCCATTCGGAGCTCCACCACCCTGTTTATCTACTGGAATTATACTTGCTACTCATTTAAAATTTCCTTCTATTCCCTTTCATTCTCTTTCCTCCTATCCCATATTCCATTCCATCTTAAATCCCAAATACTTGTGTAATATTTCTCCCATTAGTCAATTATTACATAATATTACACAAATTTTCATAAAAGAAAATTTTACTTCCTACAAAAAATGGAAGGATTTGATTTTACAAGTATTTTAAAAAAGGAAATTTATATGCCAATCACATAATTCTATTTAGAATTACATAAAATTTGACTAAAATAAAAATCTGAATGGCACAATTTAGTTTTGAAGTCTAATATTAATTTCAATCAGAATTTAGTTTAAATTCTTATCATATATACCCAATTTTTAAGAGATTTACCAATCAGATTTTAATAAAATTTATATCATTGGATTTATCTTGATACAAGGAATTCAATGGCAGTAAAATTATATTTCTAATATTAATATTGACTAAATTATTATGAAAATGTATTTTATAATATATACAGTCAGACCTGTCTATAATCACCACTTTCGGTCAGTCAAAAATTGGTGATTATAAGTAGGTGTGATTGTATAATGAAAACCTATCTATAATCACAATTCATATTAAAATTACAACGCGGTTATTATATAGAGTTTTTTTATAAATACAAACATTAATCACAAAAAGAAAATAAGATATTATATTAATGCCATTATATTTTATTTATTAACATGCAAATTAATTGAAAAAAGAGTCAATAGAAGTTTGTTTTTTACTTTCAAATAATTTGACGTTCATTAATTTTGAATATTTGTTGAAAATTTTTAAATCTTCAGAACAAAAACCTGAATGATCGGATTGCTGGGTAAAAAAAGTAATAAAGGTTTTCAAACCTTGTGCCGCTTCTTTTATGCTAATTATTTCCAGTTCAGGTTCGCTATCACTAATAACTTCCTCACTAGAATCTTTAGTAACATATTCGATAATTTGTTTATCATCTAGAAATTCTTCAACCGGTAGTTCTTCCAATTCTTTTATATAATGATCAATATCATCTAAAAAAGGTGTACCAATATCAGGTAAAATCTCAAGAAGTTCTTCAATTTCTTCAAATTTAACATCTAACTCCATGTCGATTTGATCAGATGCAACTTCTCTTTGGACATGATTTACCGATGGAAAAATTCCTGCTTTAGCCCAACAGTTTGAAATTGTATTTTGTGATACATCTAACCATGCGTCTGACAAATAATTAATTGCTTCTAGTAAATTAAGTTTTCTTAATTTTTTTTAAAAAAATAAATAAATAAATTAATTAATTAATAATTACATCATAAATTATCAGTTAAAAAAAAATTTATTTACCGTATATATTCCTTATTGTCAAATTATCTTATTAAATGCTGACAATAATATTGTTTATATTTAACCTATATTTTCAAAAAATGATAGATAATTAATTAAAATAAAATAACTATATTATTCTAACAAAAAATAACATTCAAATTTATTGCTAACCTTAAAATTATTAATTACACCTTGATCCATTGGTTGCAAATGAGAAGTGGTGTTAGGCGGAAGATATTTAATAGTAATATTTGTAAGTTCTAATGGTTGAGATAAATCATCAAATAGTTGACGAGATTTTTTTGGTTTAGATACTGCCCGTTTTTTTCCTTTTTTATTTTTAGCTGTATGTGACGATTCTGCAGCTGAAGTTTCATCAGAATTGTAAAGCTAAAGTTTAATTTTAAAATTAATTATAATTATAGATGGAAATATATACAAAATAAATAGTAAATTATTTACTTCATTATTATTTGCTTCTTTTTTCTTAGGCTCTAAATGTGATGATGCATTGTCTAATAATATTAAAACTTGCCGCTTTTGGACCTGAAATTTATTATCAAGAATTTTAATCCAATGGCGAAAAATATCTTGTGTCATCCATGCTTTTTTGTTCCAATAATAAGAAACTGGTAAATTACTTATATTAATTCCACGAAGACAATGAGGTTTTTGCGCATTTCCAATCACAAGTGGTTTGATCTTTTCAGTTCCATTTGAGTTACACCCTAAAAGTACCGTAATCCTAGTTTTATCCTATTATAGTAATAAAACATATTGAATATAATTTAATAATAAATAAATTTTAATACAAATATAAGAAGATCTTACTTTCTTTGTTCCAGAAACAGGTCTGGATGCAAGTGTTTGATTAGGTGTCATGCGATAAAAAAGTCCCGTTTCATCAAAATTAAACACATCATTTGGATCATATTTAGAAATTAATTCTTGTAATTCAGCCCGCAATTCTGGTAATGTAGATAAAGGCGCACTATTGGATTCTCCATGTATTCGTTGCTTAAATTATTTCGCGATTTAAATCCACCTAACCAACCATTTGAAAATCCAATAGCATTCTCTGCTATATTTAAATCCTGTGCAAATTCTTTAGCTTTTTCTCGTAAAATATTATCTGATAAAATCATATTTTTTGATAATCGCTTGTTTTACCCAAATAGAAAGTGCTTGTTCAAGTGAAGGATACTTTACTTCACGATGCCTATAAGTTGAAGAAGTATTATTTGTTATAGAAAGCCATCGCTCTCTATCCTTTAAAATCTTAGATATTGTTGGTCTTTTAATATTTATATTATGAAGTCGGTTAAAATATATTGCAATATTTTCATGGGATATATTTGGGTTTTTAATTTGATAATTATATATTTCATATTTTATTTCGTCACTTATAGCCGTCCTTGTTTGTGTCATTATAACGTGTAAAAGAGAACGAAAGAAAAAAAATAAAGAAAAAACGATATTTTGTATCATTGTCATTAAAAAGGAAAAGATAATCTCTGATAATTGTTAAATTTAGCAAAATAAAAGGGTGCGTGATTTTCTATTTAAATTCATCAACCATGATGTAATGTACATTTGATCATGTGATATGTGATAATATATAGTTAATTTTATAATAATTTAAACTAAAGTTTGTTTTTATATCGGTGATAGTGATTAGCATATAATGGTGATTATAAAAAGTGAATATCAGTCTTAAAATTTTAAGGCATTGAAATTAAGTGATAATATACAGGATGCGATTATATATGGATGACATAGACAGGTCCTCGACTGTATTATTAAAAATAATATGTATAAAGCAAGTAATAAGTTACTTTTAATATAAAAAGTTTTTAAAATATATTTATTCAATTTATTATTTTATATTTTTATTACAATTTAACTTGAATTAACTCAAACCTATCTATTAATTCATCAAAAAAAGTTTGATTATTTATTTTTAATATATAATTTGATGAATTCAGTATTATTATTGCATAAATATTTAATAAAATAATATCAGATATTTACAAACCAAAAATTAATTAATCTAAAAAAAATAATTAAAATCATTAATTCACATAAAATAATCAATATATTACTTACTACTAACATGTTACTTTTAAATAGTAATATATAGTATAAAATACATTTTTTATAATAACTTAGTTAATATTAATTTTAGAAATACAATTTCATTACCATTGAATTCCTTGCATTAAGACGAATCCAATGATATAAATTTCATTAAAATCTGATTGGTAAATCTCTTAAAAATTGGTGTATGTAGGATAAGGATTTAAACCTTTGTAATTTGTAATTCTGGCCGGAGTTAAAATATAAACTTTCGTAAATCTGTTCGGATCTTAATTTCTAATTTTGTGCGGAAGAAAAATTTCTTTTTTTTTGGAAATTCGTGTAACGTCACGTGATAAGTAACCAATGAGATTATTTGGGATATGGGATGGATTTTAATATGGGCGGCAAGTATAACTGGGATGGTCGATAACCAATAAATTCGTATGCGGAAGCAAACGTTTATTTTAGCATTATATCAGATGTGTAGTAAATACAAGCGAAATCAATAAAAGAAGTTCTTTTGTCATTTTTTATTTAATTTCAAAGATATGCTTCGTATGGTACAATGTGTATTTAATTGCCATTTTCATTATCGGAGGAATGAATACCCTTTTTTTTAGAAATAACGAAAATTTAGTAGTGATAAGATAATGATAGTGTTCAAACATAAGGGTGACACCAATAATATTCATGATTATGTATATTAGTATAACTTGATTGCATTCTTCACATAAACTATATGTTTCTTTTGATTCTTCATTTATTGAACAACGGAAAGGAATATGTTATATATGTTGCAATTTGAATACTTTTATTTAAAAATAAAGCGAAAGAATTCAAGTAAAGTTATCCAGTATGTAATGATATTAATTTTTATATATAATAAAATAAAAGAACAGCTTTAATTTATGCTTAGAAATAATGTATTTGACTTTTGAAATATTAACTATACCGCGTACATGTTAAAGATACATAAATATTTACTTTGTGCATATGCTTAATTACAGCACTATCCAGTTTTAATCTTAGAATTACAATATTGTAACACAACTTCAAGATGAGGCTCTCCAGTTCCTCCCATAGATCCCTTATAATACAAACCATCGTCGAGTGTGCCTTCGTGAATTATACCGTCTCCTCCTAAATAGCATTTGTCGCGCATCTCGTGAAATATTTCTAGATCAATCAAAGGGGATGAATATTGTGAATGATATAATAATGATAAGTTTAATAAAACAAAAATTGGAATTATTACCTATGCTAGGACTGATAAAACCATCATAAACTTTAATAAACCACCCATTTGAACGTGCATATGGGACTTTCCACATAAAAGCTAAACTTTTGTCTTTATCTTTGATGTGGTACATAATAACTCCTTCAGTTCCTCTGAACGCATAAGGGGTTTTACAAGCACCCCAAACCACAGCTTTACCAGAATTGACAGGAGCAAGGGGACAAGCATCATAAGGAGAATTCCCAAATCTATAATATATTTTAGGGTTCTCAAGAATTAGTGACGTCTCATTCTTGATAGCAACAGTAACCTTTCTCGCAACATTGCCTAGCTCCTATATTTATACAAGGAAAAAAAAAGAACTTTATGCATGAGTAATTCTTTACAAAAGCAACAAAACGCTAGTTGAAATTCCTTGATGTCATTGTCGATTCCGGTCAAAATAAACAAATAGAATCTTAAATAAATGGATAATTCTTTCAAAGGCAATAAAACGCTAGTTGGAATTCCTTGAGGTCATTGTCGATTTAAGTCAAAACAAATGCAGTTAAAAATATTCATAATGATGTAGCCGTTTTCTGCCTTCAAAAGAATTAAACAGGTGGATATTTATTCGATGAAGAAATTAATTATACTTTTATAATCTTTGCGAGCAAAGCTGCTATGTCAATTATCGGGATTTTGTAAACGCCTGCTGACATGATTTGGATGAAAAAAATTATAATTTCTACTTTTATAAATGTATGATATCAATAAAAAAAAAGGTTTCTCGAAATAAAAATAAGAGTAATTGTAAACTTTTTCCCAATAAAATATATAAAACCAGTCATCTGATAATTCTGTGCGACCATAAAGATTTAGATCTTTCACCGCATGACTTGAATCTCAATGCGCCTAATATTATCCGGCCACTTTCAAAGTGTAAAACCTTATAAATATATAATATAGGGAAAAATAAACTCAATATATCATTATTTATTAATTAACAAATTATATCTATTTGCAACAATAGCACTTTAATTTTATGAAATATATTATTTGTTCAATTTCAAAGGAATATCTTTCATACTTTTCAAATGTTTTTATCAAAAAATTTAATGTGTTTAAGCATAAGTTTTATAAAAATAAATATAGCATTGTATATACAATTAAAAAATTGGCCATAATACCATAATGATCTTACCAAATTATATGTAAAATAGCTTATTTAATGTACAGTAGGGGTGTACAATTTTAACGTACAAACTGGCCCGAGTTTAGGAGTTATGCACTTGCACGTGATAGTGGGGTGTTCCATCAACTAAAGTAAAATTTACAAAGATTTTTCTGCCGATCATTATGTAAAAGTTTATTTATAAGTAATTTACTACTAATTTCCTATTTTCGTGATTCTATAACTAGGAATATTTCTTCTTATTTTCATTTGAAATTTTTTAAACTTACCTTAAATATCTTTCTCTTTCATAAAATACCTCAATTTTTCGAAAAAAATAATTGGTATTATTTGGAAATAGTAACTTAAACTTCTTTAACTTTTGTACTAAATAAAAAAACATTTTTTTAATAATGTGCGAGTTATTAAATTTTGAAGATTTCAGATAATTTAATATAAAAATGCCTTGCATTTTAAAGCAAGCTCGCCACTTAAAAAAAGCATGTGAAATCTAAGCTCAAAAGTTACATGAGAAAAAAAATAATAAAAGAAATAAAATTAATGAAATTGTAAATAATATGGATGAATCAAAACTTGATGATACTTTAAAAATGGTAATAAGACTTAATGATTCAGAAATGACAAAAGAATGGCATGTTTTTTATACAACAATTGACATATTTTCAGAAACAGAAATTAAATTAACTAATCACCTTATAAGAAATATGTGCTATTCAAAAGGCAAAAGACAAGGCCAGATTCTATTTGCACATTTGCAAAATAAAGCAGCTGAATTTATAGAATCTTCTATTTATAAACCTAACTCCTCTGCTGCAGCATTAACTAAGGAAAATGCTTCTTTAAAAAAACAAGTTCAACAATTAAAAAAAAAGAATTTAGATGTACTTCATCAAATAAAATCACTTGGTAGCAAACTTGAACATGTAAGAAAGAAACAAAATAATCAGATTTCAAAAGTCCGTGCTAATGCAAGAAGAAAAAAATCTTTTTTTTGCAATTTAATTAAATCATATCCTAATTCACTTTTTCTTGATAACAAAAAGCATTATAGTAGTAAAGCAATAGTATTGACTATATGCTTATTTCAAATAGGAAAAATGTCTTTTCATGATACTATACATTATATGCGAATTTTTACAGAATATTTAACTAATAAATCTGTATCTACAATATTTTCTTTGAACTTAGTTATATGCTGGAATAAGGAAATCTTAAAGTTAACAATAACAAATGAATTTATGCACTGCAATAATTCAGAATTCTATAATCTTGGTATTTTAGCTGATAAGTTGACAAGAGACTCTACAAAAGTTTTGTAATTTGCTTTATGTATTGGAATGAGAAAAAGAACTCTTTAGATATTTCATTAGTTGAAATGAAGGATTTGATTATATGCAATTAAAGCTCTGAATAGGTCAGTTTGATCTGGATTATAGACAGTTCAGATTAAAGCCAAAATCTGTAAGAACAAAACCGAAAAACTGGCAGTTCGGTTCAGTTTAATCTGATTTTTATAAAAATGCAAAAAATTGAATAGCCGTCCATCTAGTGATCGTACAAAGTCAAGCCATATATCATTGGATTCATTTCAATGAGACACGTTGAATGGTAGTAAGATCATATCTCTAGCATTAATAGATCACACGTTAATCTACGCTAAATGATTTATCAATAATTGGAATTATCAAGCTATCTATTAATGCTAGAGACATGATCTTAGTGTCATTTGATGCGCCTCAGTGAGACGAATCCAATGAATATAAATTCGTCTGTATATGACTACTGGATGGTGAATAATGTCAAGTTTCGCATTTTTTTAAAATTTTTGAGCATTAAAAATTAAAAATTCCAATATATGAATTTATTTGTTGTCCAATGGTCATGCAAATATGAATTAGGACTCATTGGATTCGTCTCGATGAGACGAGTCGAATGGTGGTGAGATCATTTCTCTAGTATCAATATATCATAAGTTAATTCACGCTAAATAATTTATAAAAAATTGGCATTATCAAGCTATCTATCAATGCTAGAGACATGTTCTTACTACCATTCGACTCGTCTCATCGAGGCGAATCCAATGAGTCCTAATTCATATTTGTATGACTATTGGATGGTGAATAAATTCATGTATCGGAATTTTTAATTTTTAACGCTTAAAAATTTTAAAAAAATGCGAAACTTGACATTATTTGCCATCCAGTAATCATATACAGACGAATTTATATTCATTGGATTTGTCTCACTGAGACGCATCGAATGACGCTAAGATCATGTCTCTAGCATCAATAGATAGCTTGATAATTCCAATTATTGATAAATCATTTAGCGTAAGTTAATGTGTGATCTATTGATGCTAGAGACATTATCTTACCACCATTAAACGTGTCTCGTCAAGACGAATCCAATAATATATGGCACGACTTTGTACGATTACTAGATGGACAGCTATTCAATTTTTTGCATTTTTATAAAAAATTAGATTAAACCGAACTGAACTGCCAGTTTTTCAGTTCAAATACCCAAACTAAACTGAACCGAATTTTGAGCCGGGTTTGGATCGGTTCTCCGGTTTAGTCCAAACTGTTAGAAGCTTTATATGCAATGCAAAAACAATTGCTCAAACAATCATGAATACTTGTAATAAATACTCAATTAATATAAAATTATGCCAAACATTTCTTTCAGATAATACAAATTATATGGTAGAAAAAAATAATGGTGCAGTTAACCTTTTTACTAAAATGGCTGAAAATTAATGCTTTTGAATTTCTTGTGGTCTTCATGTTGCTCATATTATTCTTACCACTTTTGAAAATACTGCATTTGGAAAATTGACTTCCACTATAGGATTTAATAAACAACTTTATCCTTACAACTTACTTTATTTGACATGAAAACTTCATAGTGGATATGATAAAACTAATAAAGATGGAATAAAAGCTGAAATGATTTATAATCTTTATGAATTATATTTTAACTTTAATATGAATCAATATCAAAACTCAATGTGATTACGTTGGTTATATGAACTAAACAATATCTTGAATGTAAAGAAGCTTACTAACAATTTGTAAAATGATTTATTCCAAAATTATGTGCATTGGAAAATACATCTAAATCATATTTAGATAAATAGAAATTATTTCAAGTATAATTGAATGAATTTCTTGTGAAATTTGGGAAGGAATTTTATAAACCAGTGGTAACTTTTTTAAATGGGATTGATTCTCAACTTAGGATTTTAATTAAGCATAATGAGGACTCCGCTTACTTATAATAAAGGTCACTATAAAAAATTAGCCCTTTACTAATAGTTTTTACTTTACTTTTTTCTTAAATTCTATTGGTTAATTAGCTAAAAAGGAAAAAATCATAACAATGTAACATAAAATTTCCTTTTATAGTAGGATTTGTAAAGAATTTTATATATGATTTTTACCTTAGGCCTGGGTGACCTTAAAGTTGCTTGTCTAAACCTCTTCAAAATCCTACGATTAGTTTCGTCAAAATTTTACTATAGATTTATTATAGTTTCGGCAGAGTTTCGGCAGTTTTGGCATTTATAATAAGTTTCGGCAGTTTTGCCTTTCTCCAAAGTTTCGCCAGTTTTTTAATATAACTTTAATATAGTTTCGGCAGAATTTTGCTTTTCGGCGAAACGTCATCTTGCCTAAACCCCTAGGTTTCGGCAAGCAACCTTAGGTTACCTATCTTATAAGTAAGTGGAGTCCTGCATAATGAA
Source organism: Rhizophagus irregularis (assembly GCF_026210795.1). Lineage (NCBI taxonomy): Eukaryota > Fungi > Glomeromycota > Glomeromycetes > Glomerales > Glomeraceae > Rhizophagus > Rhizophagus irregularis. Next base: position 2,231,760 of record NC_089447.1, read on the forward strand.
TATGGCCAGTTACCTCACCATCGTGCTCATGGAATGCTAGAAGCAGTTACAAGATAAATTAAAGAACTCCTATTCATTGCTAAAAATATACATGATTTTTTTAGTGAAGAGTTATTAAAAGTAACAGAAGTATTAATAGAATAATAAATAGAGAAATTAATTGAAAATTTGGAACTTACAGCAAAAAAAATTACTGAAAGTTTTTCAAAAATGGATGAATTGTTGGCTTTATCTTTCTTTAAGTGTATTTCATCTTGGTGGATCTTATAATCATGAATTTGCTAAAGCATGTGCCAATGTTGTTTTTGATTTGTGTTTTCCTAGTATTCTAATATTACGTCAACTATTATATATTAAACTCTTTAAAAGTTATATTGAAAAAGGTAATACAAATGATTTTGATTTATTTGATGCTTTAGCAGATTCAATCTTTAAAATAAATTTATTCATTATGTTCAAAGTTAAAACTCAAATCTTTATGAATATCCTCATTTATATGATTTTGTAAAAAACCAAGAGTCAAGAGCTACAGTGCGCAAAAAAAATAATTATAATAAAAATTATATGTTGAAAATCTTTAATAATCCCTGCAATATACATCCATTCGGCAAATAATTTTACCTGATTATACAGTAAACATATAATTATATGCCAATCATTTTTTGTTTATATGTTCTTTTATAATTAGTTATATTTTACCTATAGCAAAATGGCATATAGAATTTTTGCACAATATCGTACAATGATAGCCATACTATGAGAAAATGGTACCCATGACGGCACGACGCTAAAACTTTACACTCTTTAACTTCTATCCCACTCCCTACAATACAGTCAACTCTCTTTATAGTCACACATCTGAGACAGTCCATATTTGGTGATTATAAAGAGATGTGACTATATAAAAAATTTCTTATATTAGTATATCATAATTCCAGCCAAAAATTAATATAATTTTAGCCAAAATTATACTCAACACTTTATTGTATCGTAACTCCGCCAATATAATCGTAAAGAGATGATCTTACCGCCATTCGATTCGTCTTGATGAGACGGTTCTAATGGTATAAAATACATCGAATTCCAATCACTAGATTAATTTCTGAAATTAAAAAAATATTAATGGTTTTTGTGTAATAACTCTGCCAATATTGATCCTAAAGAGACGATCTTACCACCATTCGATTCGTCTTGATGAGACGGTTCTAATGGTATAAAATACATCGAAATCCAATTACTAGATTAATTTCCGAAATTAAAAAAATATTAACAGTCAGGCGATATGTCTGATGATCAGCAGGGGGTTTGCATTTTATAGTGATCTGCATAATAAAAAAATTTTTTTTTTCATAGTAAATTTTGCATTTATTATGACGTTTCAGTACATTTGCATAATTGTAGCACAAATTGAATTATACGAATAGATAAATTGAGTAACGTGAATTATTTTTTATCATTTTTATTTTAAACTGCTTGTTCTTTATGGAGAATCTTCAATAATAAAGAGTATATTTCATTGCGAAATCAGCACAGTAGTACAATGGAAATGTTTGATTTTTATGACTTAAATGATCAAATAAGTGTGTTTTCTGATACAGACAGCGGGTTTAAGGAAAGTTATGATAATGAAGAATATGAAAATAACCAATATGAGGATGACTTCGTAATAGATTTTGATGAAGAAGGGTATTTTCGTGCATTAAATTCTTTAATTAATGAAACAGATGAAAGTGACATTGAACCTGATGATACAGAATCTGAATTGTCTGAAATTTCAGAACCAGACGAAGATTTTTATCAAGTCATTGGCCAAGATACTGATAGTAAATTAACGTCTTGTGTTTTAATTGACTATATAGATGGAACATATCGAACATGTGGACAAGTTAATTGTAAGAAAAGGTTGCGGGAATTAATTGGCATCTGGCAGATTGATAGCGAAATAGTTACAGCAGTTAAAAATGATCTTTCAAAATTAGGTGTGTGTATGTCTCACTTCAATTTTGATCAAAGAATTCATAAAAAAAAATAAAATCAATGACAAAAAGCACTGAGGAAAGTCGTATACAACAACGCCAATGTTTATTCTGTCATCAGAACCATCATTACTTTACAAGGGGAATTGGTTGTACACAACATTCATGGGTTATATTGGATAGAGTCATTCTTACGCCTTGCATTGGGCAGATAGATTGTTACGCGTTGAAAGAAAGTGGTAATTTTTGTAAATCTTCATTAAAGAACTTTTCCCGGCCTCGATTCTCATGTGGTAATTGTTTTGTTGATAAGGGTGGTCATTTATACACCAAGCCAGGTAAAGGTAAAAAAAAGAAGGTCGGATGTGAAGAGCATCATGTAGCAGATACATCTACACAACTTGAAATTATCGGAAGATGGTTTATTAGAATAGCGAAAGTTTGGTGAAGATAAATTTAAAAATAAAACTCTAGCAGCCATTGCACCTTCAATTTTTCAAATTCTTCAAGAAATTCGTCCAACAAAACACACTTCTGAACCTACCATATCAGAATCAGTTTCAGAAGAAATTCCTGATGTTCCAAGTTTATTTATGTTGCACGTTGGCATGCAACTAAAACAAATTAATATTGAAGTTATAACACAAGAGGATTTGAAAGATCAGTTTTGTCAAGATTTAGGAAAACAATTTGCATTAAAAATATGGAAATCTCGAATTGAATTAACTTTAAATAAGAATCAATTACAGAATCCACAATCCATAGGTGAATACGTATCCAGTTTTCCTTCATGGTTGGTAAATTTTTTTTATGCATTTTTAACTGGTATCTATGAAAAAAAAATGGCTATTGTAAATCAAAGACGAAAAGCAAGAAATATATCAATAAAAGCTAATGATCCAGTTCAAATTACCAAAATTGTTTCATTATTCTTATCCATTTTGATTAGCATTACCTTTCCTTCACTTCAAATCTGGTTTTCTACAATAATTGCCAGCCTTACACGAAAACCAAAAATGGCGGGTGATTTAACAAATCTTCTTGCTGTCTTAAAAGTTTTATCTCACTGTAAGGAACATGAACGAAGATTAGAAAAAGAGAGAATGAATAAAGTAGATCCAACAAAGCGTTTAAAAAAAAATTCTTACTTTTGGAATCTAGCCGTAATAGACAATATAGACTTTAAGGAAAAAACTTTTTCCTATGGCAATATATTTGACATTACACGTGGCACATCACATGCAACTCTTCGAATGGTATTTTAAACACCTTTACAAACTCCTATTATTGAAACTAAACACGATGAAAAAGCATTGGTATCTCATCGAATTTTTGGAATAAATGTCACTGCACAGAAAATATTAGATCTTTATGATGAAATATTAGATGAATGTTTAGGATTTTATTATTCTAATAATGATCATGAAAACTTACAATTTGAGACAAATTTTGATATTTCTACAGTACATAAAAAACTTATTGAAAGAATGGATCGAGGATGTTTTGGAGACCCACAGCATGTAGTAATTTTGGAAGCGGGTGGTATTCCAAATACAAATGAGGGAATCTTTAATGCAGCAAAAATGTATAAAAATGATTTTTCGTTAAGTTCTGATGAATATTTGGATATCGTTGCTGATGAATCTATATTTCGGCGGTTAATAAATTTACGAAAAGAGTGGCCAAACCTTCGACCTATTCTTGGTTCATGGCATACTAACAAAGATATGGCATCAGCTCTTATTAGTATATTCTCAAGCTTACGGAATTTTTGATTTAGCTGCTGCAGTTGGAGTCAAATATATAGACAAATTGGAGAAGGTTGTTGACTATCGGGCTACAGTCCGGATTATAGAATTAATTTGGGTTTCAGTTGGTATAGCTTTACGAATACATTTAAAGTCAAAAAATATGCATAAATATGATATTATGGATGACAAATATGAAGAATACCAAATACTTAAAATCTGGTATTTATTTTATAATTGGGCGGGTTTATTTATTGCACATAGAATTGGTATTCGAATAGGAAATTTTAATATTCAAAAGAATACTTTAGCTGCTTTTAGTCCCCTGCTTCCTTCAGCTGGAAAATCTAATTATGCTCAATCGGTTTCACATTTCTTTGGAATTCTTGAACAATACCCCAAATTAGAGGAAAAATTGCAAGTTGCAGGGTCTTTTAAAGTATCAGAAGATAGATTTGGACATTTTATGGCATTTGACGAAGCTCTAGAAACATTCGGAGTAAAATTTATTAAGCAGAATGTTACAGGTAATGTTATAGATCAGGAAAACCTTAAGCGACAAGTGAAAGCATCTCAGTCAGAGTATGAACGAATAGAATTATTTTTGAATGAATATTTGCATAACAATACCTCTACTAATCATGAACGATCAACAAATTTAAGAAAAGATGAAATGTGGAGTTTGGTGGAGAAATTGTTGATAGCTTTTGATACCAAAGATTTCAATCATTATAATCAAACACATGATCTTTTCCATACTTCATATCCAAAAGAGATTCATGCTGATGGAATAAGACGATTAAAGGAATGCTATAAGCGGGGACTTCACCGTATACATCTCATATATGCACAAGAAGTGTTAAAAAAGAAAAAAATTGATACTACAGGACGAAGGGTAAAAGAAGTATTAGTTACCAAATGTAAAGATATTGAAAAACCTCCCAGAAAAAGAAAAAACACAAATATTTTAGATAACCAACCTGGATCATCTGATGAAGCCACCAAGAAGCGAAGTACGTCGAATTCCATCAAAAGAAGCTGTTGAAATACTTGCCCCGATGGTGGCCCATTAACACCACCTACTAAAGAAGAAGTACAACGATATCTTGCTGCACTTGAAGGTATATCTTCATCTTCAGATATTTGGGACGCAGCTCGATTAACTCAGTATTATAAAAATCGACATAAAAAAGCTAAATAATGGCAAGGAAAACGGTTAATAACAATATTTGAAATTATAAAATAAAAAAAAACATTTTAAATAAAAAAAACCTTATATTTGTTTACTAGTTAACTACATACTATATTATTTAAAATTACAATGTCACTTTAAAGCTCTATTATCCGTTATATATCAAAACTAATATTAGTGATAGTGTATGCGACTCAACTGGACTCGCAAATCTGGGTACTTACAAAATTGTAATATTTCTTCCGTTTGGAGAATCCTTGCCATAAGTACGAAAATTAAGACCATATTTAACTAATTAAAATAAGACCAGAAGCAGAAAAAAGTAAGAAATTTCTTTAGAAATGTATAGTTTGAAACTTGGAAAACGAAGTTTATTTAGAAAGAATTCGCAGTTAATATATGACAATTTGACGTTAATATATTCCCTAACTTCTACGAATGATTGTTACACAAAACAATTTAATTAATGATCTGCACTCAATCAGACATATCGCCTGACTGTTAATGGTTTTTGTGTAATAACTCTGCCAATATTGATCCTAAAGAGACGATCTTACCACCATTCGATTCGTCTTGATGAGACGGTTCTAATGGTATAAAATACATCGAAATCCAATTACTAGATTAATTTCCAAAATTAAAAAAATATTAATGGTTTTTGTGTAATAACTCTGCCAATATTGATCCTAGAGAGACAATCTTACTACCATTCGATTCGTCTTAATGCGACGAATCTAATGGTATAAAATACATCGAAATCAAATCACTAGATCAATTTCCGAAATTAAAAAATATTAAATGGTTTTTAAGTAGTAACTCCGTCAATATTGATCACAGAGAGATAAGCTTACCACCATTCGATTCGTCTTGATGAGGCGATTCCAACGAGCTATTGATTGTCATTTTACAATCACTAGGTACCGAGAAATTTAGCAAAATGTTAAATGGCGCAGTAAACGTAAATCAAGAAATATAATAATGCTGATGCTTAACATTTTGTTGAATAACTCATCAGCCAGTGATCGCAAAAGGATAAAACTAAAAAACTAAAAAAACTCTCTCCTGTTGCCTTCACGACAATATTGCGACAAAAAATAAAAAAGATTTTTTCGAAGTATTTTTATTATTTACTTCGCGTTACTATTAACTATTACATATTTTAGTTCTCCCTTCTACTTCTAGCTATGACAACCAAACGAAACGCTAAAGCTTCTGGTTCTTCTGCTCCAAAACGTCCTGCCCAGAGTCCTCCTTCTGGCAACGTTCAAGGTCAAGGTTCTTCTGTTTCTACTTCAGGTTCTACTTCGCAACCTTTGACCGACAACTCTGCAAAACGCACACGGGTATCTTCGAACCCGTTATGGACCAAGACAATATTTTGACTCCTCCTACTTCTCAGAATAATACTTCAACTTCGCTTCCTCCTCCCGTTGATACCAACGCGTCCCCTTCAGCTCCTGACTTTGGTACCTCCCTTGAGGACTCCCAACACTCCCCCTCTAACTCCACAGACAAAGGAAAATCTGTAGAAATTTTGCCTCCTGAGCCTGAACGTGCCGCGTCTCCCGACGCGTCTACTGCCACCATACAATCTTCCCCCCTTCGCTTTTATGCTGCGGCTGCGCCCTCCACTATCGAAGGATTTTGGACCCACTACAAGACCAATCGCGAAGCTTGCGACGCGACTGATCGTGAATTCTCCTCTTTTTCCTCTTATGGTAGTAAGGCTACCACTCAAGGATCAGGCGACACTAAACTTATCGTTGTCTACTTTCGTTCCAAGCCCGATATGGAAAAAGCTATTGCTGCGCCTATCACCTCCCTGCATGATCTACAGTTTCACGAACATGACCCATCTGCTAAAAAGGCAGATGAACAACTTCGTACCCTGGTAGTTACCGACATCCCTCTGCTGTCACCTGATGCACAATTAAGGGGCACCTTTTCCCGTTATGGTATTGTTACCTACTGCCGTACGCGTCTTTCAAAACTTTATCGAACTGCGTATATAGTTTTTGACTCCGCCACCTCCCTGGACCAATTTGAAAACACGTGGGCCGTTCTTCGACGGACATCGCTACGCGTCGCTCGCCTCCTCTCATTCACCTGACCAACGCGCTATTAGGCGCGCTCATGTTGCACTTCTTGCCGGCCTCCCTCGCGGTTCTGTTGCCGCTGATCTCTCTGAAATTGCCGAAGAAGTTTCCGCTAAAAGCGTCAACATTCCTTTCTCTTACAACTCTTATACACCCAAACCTTATGCATATGTACATTCTTCCGTCGCTACTAAAGAGTCAGCTGCTTTTGTATTACTTTGCTCTCAAATCTATTGGCCTTACCTGGCACGAACCTACTGAAGTCTCTTCTCTTTGTCATCGTTGTGGCCGCCCCGGTTGTAATCCGGACAAATGTGCTTCATCACGTGCCCCACAACGTCCTTCTCGCCCATGGTCTAGCAATGATAAATTGCGTGAATTATATAACAAACACTTACCTCCCTCCCATCCTGCTAAACGTCACAATCGTTTTGCGCGTCCTGCTAATTCTACACATGCATCTTATGCTGATGCCGCTGGTAGAAAAGTTCCTTCCCAATCACAATCTCGCCCTAGATCTTCACGTTCGCGCTCTCGTCCTGACAATCGTCGTCATCCTCATCAACCTTCTCTATCTGAGTTGGATCACGACATTGCTGCAATGGATGTTCCGCCTTTGATGGATTGGCAACACATTACTGAACAAATTACTATTATACTCGAAGAAATTACTCACCTCACCACAGAATTTGCCCAACTTCAACATCGTGTCAAATGGTTGGAAGATCAACACTCTTCTTCTCCTTCACCTATCCCCAAATTCCCGCAACCTCAGGATCCCCTTGTTCCTGTACCTGAGCCTATGAATCAAAGATGGGATAATGATGAATCCTCTGGTCTTCGACGTCTGAGTAACAACCTTATGGATTTTAGTTCTCTTTCTTCGCCGCCAAATGGCCCCAATTTTATTGCTCAATCGCATATTCCTCTCCCTCCCCTTATGAGCATGATCCCTGGTCTCGCTACTTCACCACAAGATCGACTCTCCTCTCTTACTGCTACTGTTACTGAGCTTACTAAAACGGTTAAACAAGGCATGGCTCAACAACAACAATTCTTGGCTGCTCGCGATACCGTGAACTCCCAATAATTATTGATTACTATTATTCTCCTTTACTACTTACGCTCTTTATCATAGTGTAGTAATGATGGATAACAAAAAACATAATTTTTCCCCTCACCCTTCTCCTCTTATTAAATTCGGTCAAATTAATGTCAATGGTTTATGTTCTCCGGTTCGACAACAACATTTGCTTAATTTCTTTCTTCACTCATCTTTTGGTGCTTTGTCTTTGAATGATACTCGCCTTTCCCCTTCAAATGCTAAATTTCTTTTTAAAAATGAACATTCCCTACATCATTTTAGGTCATATTGGGCCTGTTCGACTTCTTCTCGTCCCCATGATGGTGTTGGTATTTTGCTTCGAAATCCCCTTTATAAACATGTACAAACAATTGATTCTTGGGAAGGTCACCTTCTTAAATTAGACTTATTTTTTCATCAAACAAAAATTTCAATTATTTCTTTGTATTATCCTCCTTCTGGTTCCGTTCATCAATCCATTTGTAATGATCTTATTGCCAAACTTCTTTCTTGGCTCGATCATGCCTGTACTAATAATCATTTTGTAGTTATTCTTGGCGACTTTAATATTGATGAGATCGCCCACTCTAACTATTCACCCAATCATTTTAAACTTCTTCGTTTACTTTCTTCTCGGTTTTTTACCGATCATCAAGCTCATTCCACTACCGAAGGTCCTGATCCTACCTTTTATCATGCCAATGGATCTTCTAGACTGGATTATATTTGGTCTTCGCCTGGTTTTCCTGCTCCTGGTCTTTTCTCACATGTGGTTACTTGTCCCTATCTTCTGGATCGTCCTTTTACTGATCACAAAGTTCTTACAACTGTTTTTGACTTCAGTTCTTGTCTGGCTATTTTAGCTAAATCTCGTCTTAAACAAAAAAAAGAAATGCGTACTATTTTCTCTTATACCTCCACTTCAGTTGAACAATGGAATAATTTTACCGCTGAAGTTGATGATTCTCTTGGAGTATATTTAGACAAGCAATATCACCCTAGTTTTGATTTCTCCTCTCTTTCTCTTGATCGTATGTGGCATGCATTGAAAGCTGCTATATTTAGTGCTGCTATTGAAACATTACCCTTTCAAAAAGTTTCTAATACACACCGACATTTGTACTCTCCTGAATTAACTAAACTTATTGCTATTAACAAGTTTTTAGACCGATTTCTATTTCGCCTTACTACTCGTCATTCTAATCGACCTACTCAAATTGCGCAAATGACTGCTGCTTTGCTAAGGTTGCTTGCCGAAACCTGTTTGGCCTAATGCCGAAAGGTGAAACCTCTTATATAGTGCCGAAACGCCGAAACGCCGAAACTGCGAAATCTGTCAAAATTGCGAAACTGCCGAAACATGCCGAAACCTCTATAATAGGTTTCTCCGTAGTTTCGGCATAGTTGATCATAAGATTTGCATATAGTTACGCCAAGTTACACCAATTAATAATATAATTTAGATGATCAAATAATCTACAGATAAAAGATTAAACTTCAATATTTTACCGTCGTCTTAGTTCTTTTAAGCTTTATCTAGTGTTAGAATTTTCATTTCTAACTCCCATATTAATATTATGATATTACACGTTTTTACAGTTTTTTTTTAAGGGGCTTATATTCATTAAAGGAAAATGCGTAACATGCATTTAATAAACCCAATTCCGTCATCTCCTTTAACACTGAACTAAAGTTTCTTTTACTTTCTTCCGTTTTCTTAATAATAATATTAATAATAAACTGTTTCAAATGACTGATCACATAGAAGATTCACCCATTAAAATGAAAAATAGAGGAGGTCGGCCACCTAATAGCATTTGGGAAGATATTAATAAAGGAGAAGCTGTTGGTTCTGGCAAATTTGCCGCCTCCTGCAAGTACTGTAAGAATACATGGTCATGCGGTGAAGTTTCAAAGCTCGAAGAGCATCTTTCAAACCATTGTCCAGATGCGCCAGCAGCAGTTGTTAGAAGGTATATGACTAAAGTAATGGAACGGCAAGATAAGTCCAAGTCATCCAAAAAAGAAAATACTCTGAAGGTCAAAGTAACATGGATGATTACCGCTGATTCAACAGAGCTTAACGAACAAAGATGTACACGAATTAATCGTGCATTAGTTAAATTTTTTATTGCGTGCGGAATTGCGTTTAGAGTAGTGGAACATCCCTTTTTCATCAATTTTATAAAAGAGCTTAATGCCGGGTACAATACACCAACAAGGGAAGTATTAGTAAATCAACTACTTGAACGTGAATTAGCTCAAGTGAACTTCAAAGTTAATTCTGAGCTTGAAAAGGAAACGAATTTAACGTTAGGTTTGTTAAATTAAATAGGCTATCATACGTCATTTTTATTTAATCTTACTTACTATATAATATTAATTTATAATTTAGCCTTTGATGGTTGGACGTCTGGTACACATCGTTCAATTTGGAACTTCATTGTAATGACTCCGTCGCGTAAAGAATATCTTTATCAACTTTCTGATTTGTCTGAAAATTCGCACACTGCAGAATATCTAGTTACGGTAATTGAAAAGGTTATAGAAGGTATTGGAGAAGATCGAATATGTGCTGTAGTTTCCGATAATGCGGCCAATGTTCGTAATGCACGAAAAATTATACATGAGAATCATCCAAAGATTGAGAATGTGCGATGCGTTGCACATTCTATCAATTTAATTGCATGCGACATCGTCGAGAGAAGTTTGGGGAACGTTTATTAAAACGTGTTAATATTTTGACAACCTTTTTTAGAAGTTCTCATCAGGCTAATGCAAAACTTGCTCAAATAGTTAAAGAAAAAGGAATTAGTGGAGGAGGATTAAAATTATATTGCAAGACACGCTGGACTACTGCTAGTGAATCCGTAAATTCAGTAATAAATTTGGAATCAGCACTAGAAGAAATGGCCAGCGATCACGATAAAGTGCTAACAAATGATAAAATAAAACCGATTATTCAATCGAGAAATTTTTTTTCAAATTTACGAGTTCTTGGGTTTGTTCTGGATCCTCTAAGAAAAGCGGTACTTTCATTAGAATCGAGAAGAGCTACACTTGCAGATTGTTTCCTGAGCTTGGCAAGACTTGCAGCTACATTAAAAAAGTTACCCAAATCATTAAATCCTGCATTCCGAAGTCATTGTATCAAAGTAATAAATGAAAGATTTGATGAATTCAATGATGATAAGTATATTACTTGTTTTTTTATGGATCCCAGATTTAGAAACGCGCCACTTAAAAAATGCGCCCTCATGAGAATTATCAAATGTGCAGCTTCAATCGGGAAAAATTTAGGTTTCGACCGTTACGAAGCTGAAACTTTATGTGATCAAATACAGAAATATATTAATGAGCAAGAGCCATTTGACCTAGATATCGGTTTTGCTAAAGATAATCCCGTGAATTGGTGGAAATATATTAATACCGAACCAGAACCAGATGTCCTGCCAAGAATTGCAAGTTATCTATTTGCAATATGTCCTAACTCAGCAACTTGCGAACGTGGATTTTCGACTTTAGGATGGCTATTTCATAAACGTCGCTTAAATCTTAATGTGGATAAACTAGAATCCATGTGCAAATTAATTTTGTATTGGAAATCCAATTCAAAAACTGAACTTGGATTTTATGGAATTGATCAAAAAAAGAATACTCGTCTTAGTGATGATGAGATCAATATACGTATTGCAGAAGCTTTTGCAGAAGATGACGATGAGGAATATAATGAGGAGCAAGCTTCTACTCAGAGATTAACTACAAGCGGCGAAACAATACCTGAAGACAATTGCCGTGTAGTAATCGAAAGTCTATGGATTGATCAATTTGTTAATTTATCGCATGATTCAATTACTAGTGAAATTGGCGATATTCCAAGAGATATATTGGATGATTCAGATGAAAATAATGCGGAAGATGATGAAGTTGATGATAGTGGTAATAACAAGAGACCCGGAGAAGGTGACTATGATTATGATATAGATGATGTATTAGGTATGGATGACGGTGATAATAATGACGATAATTATGATGATAATGAGGAATAATAATAATGAGAAATAATTACAATAGTTAATCCAATGAGAATTAATTCTAATATCATGTGATTTAAATAATGATACTATTTAGGAAATAAATGATGTAATTATGCAGGGCAAAATATTCGCGATCAAAGTCCAGTTAACATATAATTATGCAGGCAATGCAGGCAATTGTAATTTTATATTATATTTTAAAACATTGCAATTTAATTAAGGAATAAGGATAAGCATATTATATTTTAAAAATAGTGCAATTTAATTAAGGAATAAGGATAAGCATATTATATTTTAAAAATAGTGCAATTTAATTAAGGAATAAGGATAAGCATATTATATTAGAATCAATAAGTTTTAAGGACTTCGTTAATTAAATTTATTACATTAGATCAATAAATTTTAAGAACTGCGTTACAAAAAAAAATTTAGAACTGCGTTAATTAAATTTATTACATTAGAATCAAAACTGTGTTTATTTTGTTACAAATACTTTAATTATGTAGAATGTTATTATGTTCATCAGTTCATGTTTTAAACATTATAACGAATTTTAAAATTATTATAAATATTATGAAATTTGAATTTTTTTTTCGCAATTCAAAACCAAATTGTATTTTAATTTTCAAATTGTATTTAATTTTCAAATTTCAAGTTACGAAAAAATCATAAAAATAAAAAATGGCAGCATTAGTACCTTTTGTCCCACCACCACCACCAGTATTCCAATGGACGATTAATGCAGCTAGGCAATTAATCGCGGAGCGAAGAAACTTACATCAGCAATTCGAAAGAATTGCAAACCGTCATCATGTAAATGCATGGACAATAATAGCAAATAGGGTGTTCGTTGCAACGGGATTTGCAGCGACACCCAGGCAATGCCAAACAAAATGGAATGCCCTCAAACGAGGTTATGAAAACCTCAGTAGGATAATAAATAATAATGATGACGACATTCCTATTATAAGCCCAAATAGTTTCGATAGAGCGTGTTTTGCTGATATGAACGATGAATTCTGGTTACAAACCGGTAATTATTATTAATTATTATTTTAAATTAATTTTATTTAGGCAATTCATTCAATTCATTAATATTTTTATTGGATTTTAGATCTGTTTAGACGAGAGTATCGACGGCAGCATGATGCGCATGATCGACGTCGATATGAATATAGATTGCGAAGGGAAAGAAGAAGGTCGCGATCTAGGTCTCGATCAAGAAGTAGATCAAGAAGTAGAGATAGAAGACGAGATAGAAGTAGAGATAGAAGACGAGATAGAAGTAGAGATAGAAAACGGGACAGAAGTAGAGATAGAAGAAGAGGTAGAAGCAGGTCCCCACATAGAAGATAAAGATATTATTAAATTTTAATTTTTATTATATTTTTAATCGTGTATTTTATTAGTTTAATATTAAATATTATAAAATAAATATTTACATACAAAAAATCATATTGTCTTTAATCTTTATTCTTATAAATTGTTTAAATGCCGAAACTCTAATTAAATCATATAGAAAGTATTGCCGAAACGCCGAAACAGTTTCGGCAAGTTACGGCAGTTTCGCGATTTTGATAGGTTTCGCAGTTTCGGCATTTCTTGATGATTTCGCGAAACTAGTTTCGGCAGTTTCACGTATGCCATTCTGCCGAAACCCTCTAGTTTCGGCAAGCAACCTTATGCTTTGCCCTCCCATCTTGATAATCTTGCATCTTTACTTCCTGATTATTCGGTTCCTACCTATTCTACAACCCCTGCATCTGTATTTAAATCGTTTTTACGATCACAGAAGAATTTAGTTTCTGGCTTTTTATCTACTAAATTCGCCCAACATCTTACGGACTCAGTTGAATATTATACTGCACTACGTGACGAACACTTTTCAAACTCGCTCGGCACCTTTATTGATTCTGCCTTATCAGTAGAAAAACGTTCGATTGTTCTTGACCGTGTCCTGGTTGTCCTGGACTCAACTCCTACTTTATTAACGGATCCTTCGGATATTAAACAAGCTGCTATTTCTCATTTTCAATCAATTGTTTCTCCTCCGTTGGTCCGCTACTCTTCCATCACTTCATTTCCCGCCCGATGGCAACAAGCTTACACTCCTCTAGCCAACGTGTCTGCTTCATTATATGACCCTGTTTTGGCGCCTATTTCTCTACAAGAATGGTCTGCTGTGATTTCCTCCATGCCAAATAACAAAGCTTCCGGCCCTTCAAAAATTTCTTATGAGATGATTAAACATCTATCTGGTGAAGCCTTGGATTTCTCTCTTTTACTTGCCAATACCTGCCTTTCCCGCGGTGATATTCCTGCTGACTGGCGTGAAGCTGTGGTTTATCCTATTCCTAAACCCCATGATTTTGATGCTCAACTCAAGAACACTCGACCTATTACTCTTCTGGAAACAGTTCGAAAATGTGTAGTTAAGGTCGTCACGAAGCGTCTCTCCAACATCCTTGCTGATAATAAAATTCTCCAAGGTGGTAATTTTGCTGGTTTACCTGGTGGTTCTACGGATGTCCCTATTAAGATGCTTGATGCGATCATTCATTAACAAAAACATGACTCTACTGATGATCAGGAATTATGGATCGTTTCTCAAGATATCTCTAAAGCTTTTGATTCTATGGACTTAAATATGCTTAAATTAGCTTTAGATAGATTACATATCCCTGCACTTTTAGTGCGATTTATTTTGAATCTTTTTACACGACGAAATAATAAGATAATTACTTGTCATGGCGATACAGCTGCTTATAGAGTACGTGTTGGTATCGATCAAGGAGAAATCATTTCCCCTCTTCTTTGGGTTATTTATTTGGATCCCTTACTTACTATTTTGAATCAAGAAGCACGAGATCCTTTTATTTTAAAATCTTCAGCTCTTTTAAATTATTCTCCACTTGAATTTGAACAACATTCCTTACCCATTTCACATTTAACGTTTATGGATGATTCTACACTTATTGCTTCTTCAAAATCTGGGATAGAAGATCGTCTTTCTATTACTGCTGAATTTTATACTTTAAATAATGTTCAAGCTAATTCAGCAAAATATGTTCTTCTTTCATCCTCTTCGCCTTCTTCGGAGATTACTTTTGAACTTTCACCTTCCCTTTTAATTTCTGATATTTCTCTTTCCCTTTCTTCTTTACCTCTTAAAACTTCATTTCGTTTTCTAGGAGTTTGGTTTTCTTTGTCCGCCTCTTCTGATTTTGTTCTGAAACAAGCGCGCTCCATGGTTAAAGATATGGCTGCTCTCCTGGGACCAAAAAATTATTAGCACAACATGTGGCCTATCTCTATAATGCTGTCCTTCTTCTGAGATTGGAGTTTCGTCTCCAAACTACTCTTTTCTCTGAAAGTACTATTCAATCAATTATCAAGCCTATGTTTTCAGTACTTAGAAGAAAAGCTGGCCTTGCTGCTACTACTCCATTAGCTTTGCTTTTCTTGAAACTTCCTTTCTCTCTTCAAAATGCCTTCTATCGCTTTCTTTCTTCCCACATTGCATCTTGGCAGAAAATCTTCACTCATCCTGATTTTAAAAGTTTTGCCCTTTATGCTATCTCCTATCTTCAAGGATTTTTGGGTGCAGAAAGCTGCCCGACTACTATTAATTTAGAACCATGGTCACAAGTCGTTTCTTTACAGACGCATACCTTGTTTAATTCATTATTATTCTCTTCACGTTTGAACATCACGTGGTCTCTTTCCTTCCGGCCTCTGAGGCGTAATCTACAACCTGCTTTGCCACTCCGATCTATTCTACCACATTCCATTTTTCAATCAAGTTGGAAACTCTGGAAAAATTTGAATATATTTGTGTTTGCTCAACTGGTTTCTCCTTGTGGACGTTATCTCATGAATTGGCCTGACCTTCGGTATCTTGGCATCGTTGGTCGTAAAGGACGAATTCCTAATTGGTTTAATTTTATTAATAATAACTTTCTTTCTTCTTCTTCTTCTTCTTTACTTTTGCCTTTGTATTTTATTAATTCTTCTTTTACTCTAGCTTCTCCTTGTTTATTAGATCATACTGTTAAAGATTATTCCTTTTATCCTCAATGGGCTATTAATTTTGATTCTGCTACTCAAGCTTTATCTGTTGGTCGTGTGTGTATCACCTACAAGAAACAAAACTCGGCTATTATGTCTCATTGGCTTCCTATATCTGCCCTGGCTGATGAACGATCCTATAACCCTTGTCCTGGTTGTGCTCTTAACATCCCTGCCTTATCCAAAAAATCTGCCATTAAGCAACGCTGTAACAGCGAAAAGTGTTTCTTCAATGTTACTCTATCAGAAACTGTGGGCTACCCTTCCAAAAATGCCAAAGTGTTTGCGGCTTACCTTCCCATTACTTTATCTACTTCATGGAGTTATGCTACTTCCTTGGCTCTTGTTCATTTATTGAACACGCCCTTATCCGCTTCTCCTGCTCTTTCTCCTTCCCATAAGGACAAAATAGATGATAATATCCTGCCGCTTTCTGTGCAATCTATGTATACAGATGGTTCGTTCCATCCCACCAAAGATTCTTCGCCTTCTTCCATGACTTCTGCTTGGATTGCTCTTGATGATGATGGACTTGTTCTTGAAACTTCCTCCATGCATCTCCCTTCCTTTTTCCCTTCAGCTTTGCGTTCTGAAATTTCTGCTGTTCTATTAGGATTGAGCGCCCTCTCCTGTGATTCTTCAATCTCTATTCATACTGATTGTAGTCGATTAATTTCACTATGGACACAGTTTGTTGATGCTCCTTTCTCACCGAAGTTGCTTCGAGAACCCAATCATCTTCTTTGGCTTTCTATTCGACATTTTGTTATGGAACGTAGTCTCAAAGTTGACTTGATTAAAGTCCCTGCTCATGGCGATGATATCTACAATATACAAGTGGATTCTCTGGCAAAAGATGCACATTCGTCTTTACAACCCACTGCTCTACCCTCAGCATTTTGTTATGCTCCATGCTTGTTGACCTTTAATTCCTTGCCTATTGACGTAAATATTCATCATTTTCTCCGCTCCATTGCAGATGCTCGTGCTCTTTTATCTTTCTGTTCGCTGGCACGTTTTACTGCTCTCGGACCTCCTTCACTCTTTGATTGGGCTGGTATATATTTTTGCCTTTCACAAATTAAAGGTTTTGTTTCGCATAGGAATGGTCGTCCTGAATTTTGGATCTTCCGTATCAAACTTCTTTTGGATATGTTGCCTACCTTAACTACTCTTCAACGACGCAAACCCTACTTATACTCTCCTGATTGGCTTTGTCCGCAGTGTAATTCTGCTCCTGAGGATTTGAATCATCTTTGGACTTGTCCTTACATTTTACCGGAGTTAAATCCGTGTTTAACACACCAATCTGAAGTCATTAAATTTAGAGACTCTTGTTTATCTTCTTTCCTTTTCTTGAAATCTTTGGATATTTCTTTCCAGACTGAATTTCTTGCTTTGGATTGTTGGAACTATGAAGCTCCTTCTTCATCCTGTCTTTGGCTCACTCGAGGATTGTTGCCTGCGCATTTAACGGCCTTTTTGAATCAACACTTCCCTCTCTCTATTATATACAAAACTATTTCTCCTCTTCTTAATGACTTCCAAGTCGAATTATATGGTGAAATTTGGCTATGTCGGAATGTTCTTTTCCATGCTTGGGAAGAGTCGCAGGGTATCTCGGCTGCTTCCAAATTACGTGGCCCATCTACAACTTCTTCTTCTACTGTTACTTCTTCACAAAATATCAACTCTTCTTTGGCGTCGGTTTCTCAGGATTCCTGGATTTCTTGGATTTCCTCTTCTATAATTCGGGGTGGATCATGGATCTCGCACTTGGATTTTCTGCGCCGCTTAACAGTTTAACCTCTTAGGGTCTCTTTCTGGTAACGGACTGGATTTTTGGACGTTGGATAGTTGACTCACACTGGCCTTCGGGTAAAGTTGGGGTATGCGATTCTGTAATAGTTTAGTTTTTCTTTGCTTTAATTTATTTTAGTTTAGATTTCTTTACTTGTATGAGTCGTGAAGCTACTCTTTTTATTTTTAGTTTATTTTCTTATTTTTGTAATATTGTTCGATTATACTTTCGAAATTTAAATAACAATAAAATAAAATCATAAGACTGTTTGCACAGCAAAAGGATAAAACTACCACCATTCGATTCATCTCAGTGAGACGATTCTAACAAGCTATGATACATCTTTGTACGATTATTAGATGCCAGTTATTTAATATATTCTTTATATAACTGTGATTATAAACGGTTTTTTTTAATATAAGATTTTTGAGGATAGGTGTGATAGTGACTATAGATAGATTGTGACTATATAGGATAGTTTTTAATAATAAAGTGTTTTGAACATTCAACTGGTGTGACTATATAGTAGAATGTGACTATAACGGGAATGACTATAGAGGGAGTTGACTGTATACCATTATGGTGGTAAAAAAAAATCAATTACTGTAGACATTTTCCAGGATATAATTTGAAAAGAGTGGGAAGGAATTGAACTGAAGATTTTTATTAATTTAATTAAAAGTATGCTCTCAAGATTAGAACAAATAATTAAGGGTAATGACAATAAGATAAATTATTAATTATACATAGTCAAACTTTTTCACAATGTAATAAAGCATATACTATGTTTAAATTTTTATGAATTTTCAATGAATATTCGTTATACAAATAGACAAAATATTATTATAATTATTTTTTTCGCACACTGTACAACAATCAAAGCTGAAACTTTCTATTGGTTCCAATTTATTTGATAATATCAATAAGTCTAGTATTCAAAAATTTGAGAACAAAAAAAAATGTCAACTATTGCAAAACTTAAATATAATTCTACAGGATACTTTACAATTGAATTCAGAGCAAGTTAGTGCAGCAAATCAGTTATTTAACAAGTATTTTTCCAAAAAATAATATGACATTATTTTTATGTATTCATAATAATATTTATAATAATGATTATTTAAAAATAATAAAATAAAAATAAAAATTATGTATAACTATAAAAATTCTGGCAAAAAATCCTTTTAATTCATTAACCAGCAGAAATTAAATGATCAGCAAAAAAATCTTTAATAGTAAATTTTCACATATGTTTTAATTTAATTAATTGATGGAACATCCCAATGTAATAGCGTTAACATTAATCCAGTTTGTATATTAATATTATATACCCTCACTATACATTAAAGAACTTCTTCATTAATAATAAATTAATATGGAATTTATTTTAGTAAATTTTCTATAATTAAATTTATAAATATATTATTTTATTTAAAAATTTTTTATAATTGTTTTAAAGCAAATTTATATTATATTGTTAAAGAATTTTTTTATTCACATTTTTACCATTTATCTTAATAAAATTTTGAGAAATTTCTAGTGAATTTGCATCTATTTTTTAATTTATAATTTATAAATTTCATGTCAAATTTTTCTTTAAAATCAATATTTATATTAAGAATGATTTTAACTTATTTCATAGTGGTGAAATTCACCCAAGGTAAAGTTCACCTATATTACATAATTTATTAAAATTTAATTCGTGATCTGCCTGTGAAATATAAAAAATTTGATAAATTTATTAATGATCGGCGGTGATAATTGTTATATGAAAATTTGCTTCGCATCTGAATCTCTCATTTCTTAAAATTACTAGCCTTTAAAACCCGTGTTTATAACAATGAACAAGTGTAAAAAATATGATGTTTCATTGATAAAAGTAGGAAAACTAGATGAAGAACTACATTTTGGAGCATTTGGACGTTTCTGGTGGAAGGCACGTGACAATATATTATATCCTATACGCTTAGAAATGAAAACCCTTGTCACACTTAATAAAACTCACTTTATAATTACTGTAATTAAAGGAACTTCAGTTGCTGCCTTTCAACCTGGTTATATTTGTGAAGCAAATGGCATTACAAGTTCTGTTTACAATACTCCCTCTGGTGCGATTAACTTTTTATACCACATATTGGGGGTCTTCACAAAATTCGTGATTGAGATTATGATTGAGATTAGAGGTTAATCTGGTTTCACAAAAAACGTGATTGAGATTAAGCTTAATCTCAAGCTGATCGTGATTGAAATTTTATATGAAATTTCAATCTTACTCATCAAGTAAGATTAGAATAAGATTAGTATTAACTTCGTTAACCTGGCAAATTTTCTTGAATTTTTTTTTTCAATTTAAAAAATGTATGCATATTTTTTATTTAAATACTTTTTGAACACGAAACTATTGCAAAACGTGAACTTTTTTTTGTCATTTTCCTTAAACCGTTTTCTTTTAAACACTAAAAGTTTGTGATCTTTTTAATAAAAAAAAATGGAATCTACCTACGAAAATAAAAAAGATAAAAATACTGAGAAACCTTCAAGAGTCAGATGAACTGAACCTGCTATTAAAGCTTTATTGTCTTTTCTTCTTGAACATAAAGAAAAGCTTGAAGATTTAAAGTATAAACGTGGTGCTACATCTAATCCAAAGAGTGTTTAATTGTGGAAAGATGCTGAAGCTTTTTTTTTGACTTTTGAATTTGAACAATCTTATAGTGTTGTTCAAATTGCTAACAAGTGGAAGAATTTAGTAGATAATTATAAGGTTTTTATTTAAAATTAAATTTTCTTTACTTATTATTTAAATTTATTAATAATTTTTTTTTTATTTAAGTCGCAACTTGCAGCTTCAGAAAAAAGTGGTGGACATCCCATTGTTATTCAATATAAAGAAGAAATTGAGGCAATTTTGAATAAGGATAGGCCTACATTAAATCCAAAATCTTGTATTGATTCTTTTGTACCCTTACCAAGAATAGAAAATTTTGATCTTGCGCAAAAAGATTTTGAAGATAATAACAAGACAGAAATTACATATGAATTCCCTAAAATTGGTAGAAAATATACAAATAAACGTGAAATAAAGAAGTTGATGTTAATGTAGATAATCAAAGCAAAAAAAAATCCAAAAATCATGGAGTTATTTTGAAAAATACTATTCAAAAGTGGATGGAGCAACAAGAAATTAGGCAAATAGAATTTGACAAAAGAAGAGAAGAAAAAGAAAAAAGAGATCAAAGGGAAAGGTTAGAATTGCTTACAATAAAACATCAATCAGATATGATGTTATTTGGTTTATTAAATAATATTACAGAATGTTTAAGGAAATTCAAATAATCAATCAGAAAAAAATTTACAAGGTATTTATTATTAATTCCAATGGTAATATTAAGTTTATTTATATGTCATGTTCAAATTCAAATGTTTGTGTTGCGTTCAAATCTTGATTTTTGCATCACATTTAAATTTTGATTTTTGCGTCACGTACAAATTCAAATTTTTATTTTACGATCAAAATCTGATTTTTTATATTAAATTCAATTCTAATTTTAATTTAATTAATTTAATTTTAATTCAATTTATAGATGATTTGCCTCAATTTTCTTCAAATTTCATGTACTTGCAAAGAAATTTACAAACATCTTTACCATCTTTTGCACAATTGGATGATTCTGAATATAAAAATGATAGAAATGATAGCTCACGCACCTAATAATAAATAATGTAATTCTTTTAAATATTTTATGAAATAAATTGGAAAATATATGTTTGTAATTTTTTTAATTCATTGATTTATTACTTAATTATCATTTGTATTTAAATATCTTCTCTGATGATTATTCCATAATAAATTACATATTGCATTTCTTATAGCATTACCTTCTGATGTTTCATTAACATTTGTTTCACTATTTACATCAGTTTCTGTATTATGATATTGTTCTTCTGGTGGTAAAAAATCGCGTCTTTCTTCACAAATATTATGGAGTATACAACAAGTAGTTATGATATGTGGTATTATTTCAAATGAAACTTCTAAACTATGAAGAAGACATCTCCATCTACCCTTTAATAAACCAAAAGCTTGTTCTACTTTGATTCTTATTTGTGAATGTTTACGATTGAAATATGTTTGTTTTTGAATTAATCCTCTACCTATATCTTTATAAGGAACTATTAACCAACTAAGATTCGGATATCTTCCATCACCTAATATGTTTTTATTATTAAAAGTTGTTACTAAATTATTAAACTTATTATATAGATTAAAATTTATTAAAATTCTACTATCATGTATAGAACCTGGCCAACCAACACATATATCTAAAAAACTTTTTTTATGGTCAACTACTGCTTGTAAAACAATTGAATAAAATCCTTTTCTATTAAAATAATCTACAGGAAATAGATGAGGTGCTTTAATTGGTATATGACTACCATCAATAGCTCCAATAACATTAGGAATTCTTCCAGTACCTTTGAATCCATTTGTAATTTCATTAATTTCTGATTCTGTATTTGGAAAAACAATTTTTTCTGCTAGAAATTTTGTAACTATTACATTAATAAAATCTCTTAATGCATAACTAAAAGTTGATTCTCCCATTCCAAACCTATTACCTATAGACCTAAAACATTCTCCAGTAGCAAGAAACCATAATGATGCACCAACCTTTTATTCCTATGCAAGTCCAACTATACCAGGTCCTGTAATTTCTCTTCTTAAATGTGGTATTATTTCACAGCATAACCATTCAAATGTAGACCTGGTTAACCTAAAATGTCTTTTAAATTCAAAATCTTGCATATTTAAACATATTTCATTAAACCAATACTGAGATATTGATCTATTTAATCTTCTTAAATTGATGCACTTATTAATTTCTATTCTATTAAGTTGTAAATATAGCAAGTTTAAAGGTAAAATGTTAAAATTTTCTTCCTCTTCTTTTTATTCAGTTTGATAAGTAGCAATTAAATTTTCTTCAAATTCATTATATTTAATAAGTATAATAATTATTAATATACAAATTGAAATTTGGAATTCCCTGTTCATTACTGAGAAAATAATATGTAATTATAAAAATTTATGTAAAATTTTAAAAGAAAGTACGAAAAAAAAAAATTTTTAAATCATAACGGTAAATCATTAATTTAATGTAACACAAAAATTTGTGAATCAAGATTGAAACGTTAATTTCAATTTCAAGCTGATCTCAATTCCAATCTCAATCCCAATCTCAATCACAGGTTTTGTGAAGACCCCCATTATTCAGTTCAAAAACAAGATTTTCTGGTCTGTTAATATGTGGTTTTAATAATAAGAAAATTAACAAACGAATTTTGGATGATATTTTTTTTCAACTATTTACAATAATGGTCAGTAATTTACAAATATTTATTGGAATGATTGGAGTTTTAGATCAGGAGAATTTGGGATATGTAGGTCTGGGATATTGGTCTTCTTTCATTTATAGAGTTGGTGAAGAAAAAATTTGAATATTATTTGTACAGCAAATTCATCAGCGACATTGTTCTGTAGCTTTATACCAAGATGAGCGAATTAAATTAAAATATAGCGGAAAAAATCCAGATGAAGTCTAGAAAGAAGTTTGGAAAAAAATTGAAGTGCTACAAAATTAGGATGGAAAAACTTTATTTGGTATTAATCATGAAAAGACTCAAAATCTAGTGAATATTCTTCGAACGCCTTCTTGTACAATTAATGAATGGAACAATGAAATTATGATGACACAATTATATAAACAACATTTATATAAGTTTACCCCTGCCAGCATCCCTTGGTATGAATTTTTACTTAATTGGAAAAAGTATAAATGCAATATAATAGAACTATATAGCGCTCTTGAAAATATATATCCAGAAGAATATCAATTTAAAGAAAGAGAATTTCGTGCTTGAAAAGCACTACTACGTAGCATTGGATGTACTAATATTACACCATTTGATAAAGATAAATCGGATGTGAGTTATATAATTGCTTTGGAAAAAAATTTTTTTTTATTTTATTAATAACGAAATAATTTTTTAGAAGAAATTTTGGACTAAAGCTGAAAATCCAATTAATGATAAGCATGTTCTTATCTATTTGTATGAGAATAATTTTCTTGATATGTCTCTCCCAGATGACAATCCTAATCCTATTGTGAATAAATTTTGGTCTTGTTTTAACGAATCTTTAAAAGTAAACAAAAAAGGGATTGATGGAAAAAGAAGAATTCTATCAATAATTGCGGATGATTTTTCATATGAAGAAATTAGGACAAACTTACTGGTTAGTTTATTGATTTACCCAGTTATTTTTTTTTTTGTTACAATTTTACTTATTAATTTCCAATATAGGTCGCTCCTACTACAATTTTTGATGCTCGCAAATATGCTAGATTAAATGGTCCAGACACTAAGCAAATTGAGAAACCTATAAGAACAGTAGCTAAATTATCGCAAGAAAAACTGGAACAATTTAGCATTTTTTTTGAAGACAAAGCAAACGTTATTATGTCATCTTACAAATCAGATGCCAAAACTCAATTACCTGTTCTTTATCTAAAAAACACAAAAAAAGCACTTTGGGAGAAATTTCAGGAAACATATCCAAATGGTTTAAAAAGAACGATTTTTTATTGTTAGTTGGAAGAAAATCGCTACCAATATCGGGAAGATATGGAAGGATTTTGTGCAATTTGTAATACTTATGGATACAAAGTATTTGGATATTTGAAAAACCTAATTCAAAAAGAAGTTAGTTTGATGGAAATTCAGGTAAAGTTAGATTAATAATTGATATACAAAACAAACAACTTATTAACTAAATAATTTTAGAATAATTTCATTCAATGCGCTGAGAACTTACAACGTTACCTTAAAAAATCATATGAACAAAAGTTCACAATATCAGAAAATGGTACAACCAGACATGATCTTTGCATTAATCATTGCTTGCTATACGCTTTTGGAATGTGTGATAAATTACATACTCAAATATGTAATGAATGTCAAGAGTTATTTACTTTCTTTAATGATCTCAAAAAAATTATTGGCTTGAATTCTCTTGACGATTTGAAAATATATGAAGAAAAGCTAATCTACTATCTATCACATCAAACAAGAAAAGTTTACTTGAATTCTTAATTCAATGTAATAATATTAGAATTAGATGAAAAAAGGGCAATTTTCTTAGTAGATTATAAAATGAAAATCTTACCACAAACTGCAAGAGAAACAAAGCAAGATTTTTATGGTAAAAAAGGGTGGTCTTTGCATTCTGTTCTAGTTTATACAAAATCCAGTAACAGCCAAATCTGTATTGAAGCTTTTGATCACTGGTCGTGTGATGTGTGGTTTACTGCTTCATCTTTACATGGGGTAATAGAAGTTCTTGATAAGAAGCCTGAATGGATAAGCATCATTTTGGATAATGGTCCCCATTATCACAATTCTGAATTAATGATAATATTGAGTTATTGGAAAGAATGGTACGATATAAAAGTAAATAAATGGGTATTTCTAGAAGCAGGAGAGGCGAAAACCTCTATCGATTCCCATCATGCACAGGTATATAAAAGTTCTAAATTTATTCAAAATTTTCTTACTTTATTAATTGTTGAATTAAATAAATCTCACAATCAATCAAAAGGCGTATTAAATTGGGATTTGAAATAAGGAATGGTGAAAATATTCAAGAAGCAATTGAAGATATTGCTGGAATTCGTATAGCACATTTAGAACCTGATAGAGATAATGGTAAATAATTTTTTTGTTAGAGAATTGATTTTATGCATAATTTAACACACTATTTGAAATAATAAAGAAAATAAAAAAAATAAAGTAAAAACAATTCCTGGAATTTCGAATTATTTTGAATGGAGGTGGCCAGAAGAAGAAGGATTAGATGGGTGTATACAAGCGAGAACCTTACCTCAAATTGGCGAATGGAAAACCTTTACTCCAAATCAAATATCCAATTGGGCGAAAGCTGGAATGCACATGCCGCAACCTCAAATTTCCTTGCACACGACATCAAAATCCTCTTGGAAGATACCAATGCCACATAGTTCAAGTAAGTGTCTTGATTACATTATACAAATAAAATCAGATAATTGATAAATCAAATTTATTTACCAGATATTGGTATAAAGCGACTAAAGGTAAAACAACTGCAAGAGGAATTGGAAAATCGAGGAATAATGACAAATGAAAAAGAAAATCGTGCAGGAATGATTGAAATTTTAGAAAATGAAATAGCTAAAGAAATGCAAACCAAAAAAATTGGTAAGTTTAAAAAGTCAATTGTATAAAAACGCCTAATAACAAGAATCTATTATAGATAATGAAGGGAGAATCTTAGGTAATATAACCAATACGTCATACGACAGGTAAAATAAAAAATTATAAAATATTCAAATATCGCTTAAGAAGAAAAGTTTGATATTTGTAAATCAAACAGCAACGTAAGTGCATTTCCTTTGCTATGTGGTTGGGCACCAAAGCATAATCAAAAATATGGTAAAAAGGGTTCAGGAAAAAGAATTGCACCTCAAGTTATAGTTTTATTAGAACGGTTCTTCTTAGATGGTAATGTTCACAAAAACAGAAGAATGAATGGGCATAATATGCGAGATAAACTAGTTGAAAAACAAGAAAATGGAGAATTAGCACGAGACATTGAAATTCCAGAAGTAACTTCTATTAATAATTGGATAGCAAGATTTGCCACAAAGTCCAAAAAGGACTTATCTGAACAAGCTATAGCTGGTTTTTATGTAGTTCGAGGCAAAAATTATCATTTTTTGTCATTCTTAATAATCAATAAAATACCTGGAATCTCACATTCCGGGAAGGCAAAGTCAAAAAATTTTTTTTAAATCGTTTTAATTAAATTCATAAAATAAAAATTCAGGATTTGTCACATTATAATAAGGAGTTTTTTTTTTGTATTACGCATTTAAGTCGTATTCATAACATGATCAATTTTTACAATTTGGAATCTTTTATTATATGATTGACATAAAATTCACCAAATTTGTCTAATTAATTTTTATGGTTTATTGGCGGATCACGAATTAAATTGTTTTGTTTTGAAAAAAATAATAATTTTATTAATAAAAATATTTATATAAAATATATATTTAAAAAAGCATATATAAATCATTAAAAAAAGATATTATTTTTGTTACAACAAAATAATAATTATTGTTTTAAAAATATTATCATTATTTTTGAAAAAAAAAAAATGAACCTTTAGCTGGTCTAAACAGAAGATAAAAAACAAAGTAATGAAAAACAAAAACTACATAATTTATTTGAAATGACAAACAAAAATACGAAAAATACGCGCAAAACAAAGACAGAAAAGGGAAAGTTACAACAAATTCAAAATTCCCCAAGAACACTTAAGAAAATAACAATGACGCGTCTCACATACAAGACACGAACGTTAGACGCGCACAACAAGGGCAGGACGAACATAATAACAACAGTTTCACCAACACATTTAACTTAACATTTATGGGGCATAATATTAACGGTTTTGGTCCTGACGATTTTAAACTTAATGTTCTAATGGACTACTATACAAACAAAAGAGCTAACATTGTGGGCATATGTGATATGTGAAACTAACAGAGATAGGAAAAACGGAAAATTTTGGAATAAGTAAAATCCAGAATATATTTCATTCTGGACCAACAAGGACAACAAGATTAAAGGATCCAGAGTTTGTATTGTAATTAATAGGAAATAAGAAAAACACCTAGGAAAGGTTAATAGGGTAGGTGCTTATTACATAGAAGCTCGGTTACTTTTTAAGAATTGCACACTCGTAGTGAGCGTAGTGTACATGCCACCATCAGACATAGAGAAACAAAACGAATTGACTAATCACATTAAAAATGAGTTTATGAATCATAGTAAAAAAAATAGATATTACGTTTTGATAGGAGACTTGAACTCGTATTTTGACAAATCAATGGATTACAGTGGCCCATCCAAACTCACTAAGAAAACTTCAAACATCATCACATAGCTAGACGACTCTTTTTTTGTGGACACATTCAGAAAACTAAATCAAAAAAAGAAGCTTTACATGGACAAACAGAACTACATCAACCAGAATCGATTATATATGGGCAGATCCGAAGCTTGAAGCTAAACTAAAAAAGAGCCACATATACCAATCAGCCAACGTCACAGATAGTGACCATAATATTACACTCGCAGAAATCTCTTTCACAGATATAATAGCTACTAATAACAAAGGTGGTAGAAGAGCTGAGAAAAACACAAGACGCATTATATATGATTATGAAAACACCACAAATGAACAATGGAACAAATACGAAAACCACCTCAAAAGTCTCTTAGAGAAGCGAAAAGCCTTTGGTTATATAGAAACCCACAGACAAAATGAAAACACCCTAAATGAACTATAGGACATTATATGTAACTGTATACAACAGGCCTCACCCAAGCACATCCCACACAAAAAAGTAGGAGGTACCAAAACTAACCTCAATAGAAATTATAAAGAAATAGAAGACTCTTCAAAAGAACATAAAGATCTTTTATACATAAGAAGTATAATGAGGAAACTATACAAGAACGAGTTGAAAGGAACAGAATTAATCAAGGCGTCAGAAGGGATCAAATTGTTCAACCAACGGTATGGAACTAATATCTCCCAGCTAACAGAAAACACAGATTGGTATACGTGAAAATGTGATACTAGAAATTGGTTAAAGTTAGTCAGAAGAATGATTAAATTGAAAGATAAAGCTTGCAAAGAAGCAACAATAAAGAGGAGAATTAAGGAAAGGAACAATATGATCACCACAGATCAACGAAAAATGATTAATAGTATACTAGACAAGACTTACTCCAGAATTAACCTGAACAGGATCCACATAGCCACAGACACACAGGAGGAAATCCTCTTGAATTCTAAAGAAGAAGTTCAAGCAGAAGCCATTAACACATTCTCATCAATATTCCGTTCAAAAAATCACAAATTTGAGAATCTACCTGAACAATGGAAAGACATATATAAACCACGAGCTGATATTGACCTGCAAATTTATGATCATTTAGATGATATGCCGATAGAACAAGAATGGAACGAGATGCTAAACACAATGAATGATAAATCAGCTCTGGGTATATCAAACATCAGCTACAAATTAATAAAGAAAGCAGATGCTGAAGTAAATGAATTATTCAGATGATACACGGGTTTGTGTTATTATCTGCAGAACATACTAGTAAAATGGAAGATATCCCAATTGTATCCGATCCCCAAGATATACGATTGGGATTATAATTTGGCAAGAATGAGACCAATACTTTTAATTGAATGTCTACGCAAATGTGCGGTCAAAATTATTATAAAGTGCTTCAGTAGCATACTCAGCAGACACGCAATCTTAAAAGGACCAAATTACGCAGGCTTACCAGGCGAATTAACATCAATTCCACTAACAATAATAAACAGTATATTAGAGGACGCCCATGAAGAAAATAAAACACTATGGATCGTGTCTCAGGATATGGCGAAGGCGTTTGACAGCGTTGGAATGATCCCCCTGCAAAAAGCTTTGGAAAAGATTAAACTGCCACATACCATCATTAACTTCATCATAAACATATACAGGAACCGTAAGATGAGAATTATTACGGTATACGGTTTAACGGACGCCTTCACTGCGCAGGACGGTATTGATCAAGGTGAGGTGATATCCTCCTGGTATGGAGGATTTTCTACGACCCTTTACTTCACAGAATACAAGAAGATGAATCGTTAGGTTATACAATAAAACTGGAATGGCTGAATAACGTAATCTGCAATGAGAAACGGAGTACAGTCAACTCTCTTTATAGTCACACATTTGGGACAGTCCATATTTGGTGATTATTTTACAAGTGTATTGTACGTTTAGTGGCCACTACTTTCCGCACCCTCTATTGAAGGATATGGAGGTAGGTCGTTTGTATCCTCACCATCATTGAACCACCAGATGTCATCAAGGCCACCTTTTAACCAAGACAACTTATCCAGCACGTCCATCAATCAGGCATACCCCAGGGACCCGAAGGCCTTTGGATCGGAAGAACACCACCCTACTCGTCCTTTAATCCGTTGCATGATACTGTAATGGCTACTATTATAAACCCCTCACCACTACTACTGTCACGGAGGACTTTCGTCAGATAACTTTCAAACATCTAGACCCCTTCCATACCACCATATTAGGTAACAGGTCTCACTCAAAGGCCACTACAGCCCGCGATTACCTACCACCGATAGTACAGTTGTAATCCCCAAGTGGTATACTTTGTAGTGACCACCTGGACAGTAAGCTTGTAGGTGTTACCCAAAATCATCCCTTATGGTGGGTATCAACCACTAGGAATCACCAACCAGGGCCCATCAGAGAAGGGAATCGAACCCAATCACCAAGCTATCTGTCTGTGCACGAACACCTTGGGTGGTCTATGACCTAACAGAAGGTCAAACTACCACTAAGACATTGCACCCTCAGCTTTACCATCTAGGATGACCATCTAGCCATTACCTGACCCCTGCCGGTATCGTAGCCGACCTACCCATTGACAGGAAGTTCCCTCCGGCGTATAGTAAGTGGACCTCAAGGACAGGACTGCGCACATGCCAATGGCCTCATAGGAAACGTTAGAAGGACACCATGACCCTTAGTTGAAATGTGCGGCCTAACCGTACACACTAATTCACCATGATGCAGTCCAACTACACTAATCCCTGTACCTTCACGCTATTGGTTGTAGCGTCCGCAGTAAAATTCTTTTTATTTCCGTGGTCATGGGAATCGAACCTGCGACCTCACCATACTCAGGCTTAATGAGGGTCTCAGTGACTAACCACTAAGATAGGGTGACCAACCCTATATTTGGTGATTATGAGCAAACAGTCTTATGACTTTATCTTTTATTATTAAATTTAAACGAAAAGTACAATAAACAGATCGAACAATATTACAAGTATCAAATATAGAAAATAAACATAAAAATAAAAAGAACTAGCTTCACGATTCATACAAGTAAAGAAATCTAAACAAAATAAAATTAAGTAAAGAAAAACTAAACTATTACAGAAACGCATACCCCATCTTTACCCGAAGGCCAGTGTGAGTCAACTATCCAGCATGTCCTAAGATCCAATCCGTTACCAAAAAGAAATCCTAAGTAGAGGCTGAACTGTTAAGCGGCGCCAAAAATCCAAATGCGAAATCCAAGATCCCCCACGGATTATAGAAAAGGAAACCCAAGAAACCCAGGAATCCAAGGAAGCTGTCGCCAAGGAAGGTGTCAAAGAGTCAAGAGGAATGTTAGAGGAAGGTCATATTTGGTGATTATTTTACAAGTGTTTTGTAAGTTTAGTGGCCACTACTTTCCGCACCCTCTATTGAAGGCTATGGAGGTAGGTCGTTCATTGCATCATCCTCACTAAGCCATGATGTAACCATCCCTGCCACCTTTTAACAGGGACAATTCAACACCACAACCAGAACGCAAGGACTTATCCCAGGGACCCGAAGGCCTTCGAATCTGCTGAACACCACCCTACTCGTCCTTTAATCCGTTGCATGATACTGTAATGGCTACTATTATAAACCCCTCACCACTACTACTGTCACGGAGGACTTTCGCCAGATAACTTTCAAACATCATATTTGGTGATTATGAGCAAACAGTCTTATGACTTTATCTTTTATTATTAATTTTAAACGAAAAGTACAACAAACAAATCGAACAATATTACAAATATCAAATATAGAAAATAAACATAAAAAATAAAAAGAACTAGCTTCACGATTCATACAAGTAAAGAAATCTAAACAAAATAAAATTAAGTAAAGAAAAACTAAACTATTACAGAATACGCATACCCCAACTTTACCCGAAGGCCAGTGTGAGTCAACTATCCAGCATGTCCTAAGATCCAATCCGTTACCAAAAGGAAATCCTAAGTAGAGGCTGAACTGTTAAGCGGCGCCAAAAATCCAAATGTGAAATCCAAGATCCCCCACGGATTATAGAAGAGGAAACCCAAGAAACCCAGGAATCCAAGGAAGCTGTCGCCAAGGAAGGTGTCGAAGAGTCAAGAGGAATGTTAGAGGAAGGTTGAAGAATAGAAGAAGGCCCAAGAGCTGACGATTTCATTTTTTTTGTAATGCCTTGAGCTAATTCCCAATGATGGAAGAAAATGGATCGGCACAACCAGATTTGAACATAAAGGTCAAAATGAAAGTCGTGCAAAGGTGTATCTAAGATAGACCATATGGTAGGTGAAGAAAAATAATTTCCAAGAAATTCAGTCAAAGATATCGGTATAAGTCCTCTTGTGAGTCGCAGGCAGGAAATTGAAGGAGGGTCACAATCCCAACAATTAAGAGCCGTAAATTCAGCAGCAAAAGAGTCTGGTAAAGGTATTAAAGATGATGCGGAAAGGAAATTATCAAGATAAGTAGTCCGAAGAGCCAATAGTAATGTTTTAAAAGTTTGTAAAGGGCTAAATTCCGGTAAAATGTAAGGACAAGTCCACAAGTGGTCTAAAGTCTCAGGAGAAGAGTTACATTGAGGACAAAGCCAATCCGGATTATAAATATGAGGTTTTCGTCTCTGAAGAGTTGTAAGCGTTGGAAGCATATCTAAAAGTAGCTTGATACGGAAACCACAAAACTCGGAACGGCCATTCCGATGAGAGACAAAATGTTTATTGTTATTGAGACAAAATTTGGTGCAAGCCCAATCAATATCAGAAGTTGAAGAATAAGAATTAAATCTTGGTAATACAGCAAGAGTTAAAAGACTTTTGGCGTCAAAAATATCTCTAATAAATTTCCGGATATTCATATCCACAGGTAAGGAATTAAATTGTAAAATGCAAGGAGCCATCAATTCCGAGGGTGGACAAGAAGAAAGATCTGAGTCAGTATGAGCGGCTTTGGCTAATGCATCCACATGATTATTCAAAGGGACGTCAGCATGAGCAGGAACCTTGATCAAGGTAACATCCAGATTCTTTTGCAACATAATAGTGCGTATGGAGGACCACAAAAGGTGGTTGGATTCTTTAAGCATTCTGGGAATAAAAGGAGCATCCACATATAAAGACCATAAAGAAAGTAATTGAACACAATCAGTGGCGACAGTTATCGAAGAATTCCGAGGGAGGGAGTCTAATCCATGTAATAAAGCAAAAACTTCTGAACGTAAAGCAGAAGGAAAAATGGAAGAAATAATATTATAGTGAGATTCTAAAATAAATCCATCAGGATCTATAGCAGTCCATGCGTAGGCCATCGAGGATGTCGGATGACTAGGAGGAGAAAGGAAGGAACCATCAATATAAAGTGTAGACACCGAAGAAGGAAGTTGGATATCGGAAGTCCTAGACACTTGATCAGTTATAGGAGGTAGTTGAACCGGAGCAAAAAGCTGGAATAATAAAAGAGATTTGGCATAGCCTAACGAGGCAGAAAGTGAAACCGAGCGAGTATCCGCGTGTATATAAGTACGTGGTTTCGTAGGATAACGGATCAAACTTGATAACGGAACATGAGAAAAACATCCTTCGGAGGGACATCGTTTAATCAAAGTCTTAGAAGTAGAGGATCGCGGAATAGCAGAGGCACAACCTTGGCATGCAGTAAAATCAGAAAGCAAGTCATCAACTGAAGACGCAATCCAATGTGAAATAAGAGCTTCATTACGTGGAGTAGGATAGGTAGTAATCACACGGCCAACAAGAAAAGAGTTAGTATTACGATTAAAAGAAATAGCCCATTGAGGGTTAAACCAATAATTTCGACTAACGTCGATAAAAGAAATGGAAGCTACTGTATGAGAAATAGGAATCTTAAATTGCGGTAAAACAAAAAAGGAAGAAGAATCAGAAATAACAATAAAATTAAATAAGAAAGTAAACCAAGCAGGCACAGATCCTTTGTTCGAAACTCGTTTAAGAAAGCGTAAGTCTTTCCATGAGAGAAGTCGAGAGCCACACGGAGAAACCAGTTGGGCAAGGAAACGAGTGCCAAAATTGTTTCGAACATTTTTCATAGAAGTAAATAAATCTTTCGGTAAAATAGACCGGAGTGGAATCGCCGGACGTAAGTCTTTTCTCGGAGGTCGGAACAATAAAGACCACGTGATATTTAAACGAGAGGAGAACAATAAAGAATTAAATAAAGAATGTGTTCGCAAGGAAAAGGTATGGGACCATGGTTCCAGATCAATAGTAGAAGGGCAGGCATCGCAGTCCAAAAAACCTTGAGATAAGTAATCATATAATTAGCAAATAGCTTATATGAAGGGTGAGAGAAAATTTTCTGCCATGAAGCCACATGGGATGATAGAAATCGACCAAACGCTTGTTGAATAGAGAAAGGCAACAGAGTGAAAAGCGCGGAAAGAGGAGTGACTGAGGCCAAACCAGCCTTCTGTCGAATAAGAGAAAGCATTGGAGAAACCATGCGATTAATGGTAGATTCTGCAAATAATGTGGTTTGTAGGCGAAATTCTAGCCGCGGAAGTAGGACAACGTTATAAAGGTAAGCTACATGTTGTGCTAAAAGTTTTTTAGGACTGAGTAGAGCTGCCATGTCATTAACCATGGAGACAGTTTGGTTATGAACAAAACGAGAAGAAGCTGAAAGGTTAAACCAAACACCTAAAAACCGAAAAGATGTAGATAAGGCTAACGCCTTTAAAGTAAGAGTAGGATTCAGAATTAAAGGGGAAGAAGAAAGATCAAACTCTATAGTTTGTGAAAATTGTTCAGAAGAAAGAAGGATATATTTTGCTGAATTTGCTTGAGTATTATTTAAAGTATAAAATTCAGCAGTAATGGAAAGGCGATCTTCAATTCCTCGTTTGGATGAGGCAATTAAAGTAGAATCATCCATAAATGTAATATGTGAAACAGGAAGATTGTGTTGTTCATATTCAATTGGAGAATAATCCAATAATGCAGAAGATTTCAAAATAAAGGGATCACAAGCTTCTCGATTAAGTGTGGTAAGTAATGGATCCAAGTATATAACCCATAATAGTGGAGAGATGATTTCACCTTGGTCAATACCAATTCTAACTCTATATCCAGAAGTATTACCATAATGTGTAATAATTTTATTATTACGCCTTGTAAAAAGGTTAATGATAAATTTAATCAATAAAGAAGGTATATGTAGACGGATTAAAGCCAATCTAAGCATGTTCAAATCAATTGAGTCAAAGGCCTTAGAAATGTCCTGAGAAACAACCCATAGTTCTTGGTCATCGCTTTTATCAAAGCGTCGTTGATGAATAATAGCATCAAGCATCTTAATAGGAATGTCGGTGGAGCCGCCTGGTAATCCAGCAAAATTACCACCTTGGAGCACTTGATTGTCAGCCAGGATTTTTGATAGTCGAGTTGTAACGACCTTAACCACACATTTTCGTACTGTTTCCAATAGAGTGATAGGTCGCGTATTCTTCAATTGTGCGTCAAATTCATGAGGCTTTGGAATGGGATAAACAAGCGCTTCACGCCAATCAGCAGGAATATCTCCATGAATGAGGCAAGCGTTGGCTAGTACAAGGGACAAATTAAAAGCTTCTCCAGTTAAATGTTTGAGCATCTCATAAGAGATCTTGGAAGGACCAGAGGCTTTATTGTTAGGCATAGAGTTAATAGTATTTTTCCATTCATCGGTCAGAATAGGAGACATAACCGAAGTATATAAGGACGAATCAAAGTCAGAAAGAGGAATATATGCTCTTTGCCAACGCGGAGGAAACGAATCAGTGGAAGAATACTGGACCAAAGGAGGAGTAACGACCGATTGGAAGTGTTTAATAGCAGCTTGTTTGATGTCGGAAGGATCAGTAAGTAATGTGGGCTTGGAGTCAATAACAACTAAGACTCGATCAAGAATGATAGAGCGGTGTTCCACTGATAGGGCTGAAGAAATAAAAGAGCCTGGAGATGTAGAGAAATGTTCATCTCGAAGGGCAGTATAATATTCAATGGAATCTACACGATGCTGATGAAATTGTGTGGTAAGAAAAGCTGAAACCAAAGCTTTTTGTGAACGTAAAAATTTGACAAAGGTAGGAAGTGGTGCTGTACTATAAGAAGGTATAGTATAATCCGTTAAAAGAGACTTAAGGAGGATTAATTGAGTAGGTAAAGAATTAATCATTTGTGAAATTTGAGCAGGACGACTAGGCCTAGAAGTGGTCAATTTGAACAATAATCTATCCAAAAATTTGTTGATAGCAATAAGCATTGTAAGTTCTGGAGAATATTTATGGTGATGAGTATTGGATACATGTTGGAATGGTAGAGAATCAATGGCACCGCCAAGAATAGAACGTTTAAGAAGCGTGCCAAAGTTTGTCCAATGAAAGAGCTGAAAGTGAAGATACTGAAGGATGATGTGTGGTCAAATACAACTCAAGACGCGAGTTCACTTCAATAGAAAATTTGTCCCAAGTATCATCTTTCAAATTTTTGTAGAGAAAAATGGTGCGTTGTTCGCTTTTTTGTTTTAATCTAGCTTTGGCTAAAGTAGCGAAACAAGAACTAAAATCAAAAGCCGTTATAAGTACACGGTGATCAGTAAATTGATTATCATTCAACTTAGGACAAGTTTCAACATGAGAAAAAAGACCAGGAGCGGGAAAGCCAGGGGATGACCAAATATAATCAAGTCTTGAAGAACCATTCTGATGATAAAAAGTGGGACTAGGACCTGAAATTGAAGAAATATGGGATTGATGATCCGTGAAATATCGAGAAGAAAGTGATCGTAAAATTTTTAAATGATGTTGAGGAAGATGTGAATGTGAAATTTCATCGCATTAAAATCGCCAAGGATGACTACGTGATAGTTATTAGAGCGGGCTTTATCAAGCCATAAATTAAGTTGGGCAAAAATAGCATCACGTTCTTTATAATGAATAGAGTGATAAGGAGGAAGGTAAACAGAAATAATAGAAATTTTTGTTTGATGGAAGAAAAGATCTAATTTTAATAAACGACCTTTCCAAGGATCGATCTTCTGAACATGTTTATGTAAAGGATGGCGAAGCAAAAGACCAACACCATCATGTGGTCGTGAATTACAAGGGGAAGGAGCCCAATAGGACTTAAAATTATATAAGGAATGTTCATTTTGATAAATAAATTTAGCACCAGAAGAAGTAAGGCGAGTATCATTTAAGGATAAAACGCCAAAGGAGGAATGGAGAAAATAATTTAACAAATGCAGTTGTCGAACAGGAGAACACAAACCATTGACATTGATTTGTCCAAAATTAATAAGGGGGAAGAAGGAGAAGAGAGATTATTAGAATTATTAAAATTAGGTATCGCACTATTAGGGGGGTGAAATCCCTGTGATACACCCGATATAAATTGGTGTTCAATCATTAGAAGGGGAGGGTTTTGAAGGAGAGAAGAGTCAATTTTTCCATAATCGAACCAAGTTGGGCAGAAAGATTCTTTTGTGTATTAGTAACATTAAAGATTTCGATTGCAAACGAAGCGTTAGCATCGGGGGTGGTATTAATAGGTCGGGAGACAGGTAAGGGGACATGTCGTCTTGATAGGATTGGAGCTGCCAGTCCTATTGGGCTGAGAAAAGCAGAGGAGAGACGTCCATAAGAGAAGAAGAGATATTGGGGGGAAGATTGAATCCAGAATTCGCGTCTTGGGGTGGAATATCATCCCATCCATGACTATAGGAATGAGTTTCTTGATCGTTATGAGGTGGGTACAAATCTGAGTCACCGGGATTAACGCTATCATAATTCATCATCGATTCAAGCTCGGAAATTCTATAATCATGATTCGTGATAGTATCCTGCATCCAGGAAACAGTTTCGTCAAGAGATTTAAGGGTAGTAGCAATCTCTTTAATCTGCGCCTTTAATTCATCAATAATATGTTGAGGAAGCATAGGGGCAGGATTGTCCGATGGAGAAGTAGGTGATGGAGAATTGACAGAATGAGGTTTGTGTGGAGGTCGAGTAGAACCGGAGGAATTTGTATTGTTCCTACGATTATTAGGATTAGTATTGTTCCGGTTGATATTTTGAGAAGTATTGGGACGAGAAGTGTTAGGAGTATTATTGTTGTTGTTGGAACGGGATGAAGAGGAATTATTATTGCGGGATCTAGAGTTGGAACGCGATCTTGAACGGGAAGTGGAATTGTCACGTGATTGGCGCGAATCCTGACGACCACGTCTAGGTCCAGCATTAAAACGAAAAAAGTTTGTTAAGGCGATCATCCACTTTCCGAGTAGGACGTGGATTACGTACAGAGGGAGAACAACCAGGACGCCCACAAACATGGCATAAAGTTTGTGCTTCATCGTGAGGGTGCCATGTTAATCCTTTGCCGCCGGAAAGCCACGGTCATTTCTTTGGCAGCTTCAAGGATTCAAATGAGGAGAAATTCAAATATACATAAGGGTTTAGGTTTGTAGGAATTGATAGACAAAGGGATGTTAAGGGCACGCGTTGACTTGAGTAGCGATTTCTAACAGATCAGCTTCTTTAATATTCTTAGGATGCCGGCAAGGATAGCAACATGTTCTCTGCGGCTATCGCGTTGGGATTTCGAAAAAGATGCCGGGCAGACACGTAAAGAATTACCAAGGCAAATGATCGCCCAAATGTCATTAAATTGGGTAACTGCATCCGTGGAAGAAAACTGGATATGACCATTATAATAATGTTTTCGAGGAGTAAGTTTGCACTTAATAACAGTGCCGTATCTGGAAAAATGCTTGACGACTTGAGTCCTCAGTTAGGAAAAGCGGGATATCGGTGACGAACAAAGACTTCATCTCATCACTGAGTTTGGCATCTGCAGGGGAGTAATGCATAAAGACCAAATCAAGGAGATCGGCACGTGGGAACTGACACAATCGGTATAATCATGCTGATCGTTAAAGAAGACAAGGATCTTTTTGTTATCGCCTGATCCTTCGCAACGTGCACGAGCGCCATAAGAAGAGTAACGGGAGAGTGAACAATCTACTTCGTCACACATGGAGCGATTGGTAGTGAATTTAGCTTTGAACGCGTCAGGCGCGTCGCGTAAATATGCCGCAGCATAGTAACGAGATGGAGCGGATTTTATAGCGGCAGCATTACCATCGGGGGATGGTCGTCGTTCTGGAATATCAAAGGCGACAGCTTTGCCTTTACACTGCTGGGGGTAGAGGGAGCATGGATAGAAGCGTCAACAGTTTCAACAGGAGTGGTAGTATTTTGAGGAGATGTAAGCACTTGGACTTTGTTGACCGGAAGACCTGAGGGAGTGGTAGAAATAAGGTTGGGAGCTGAAGCAGAAGGTGAAGTTATATCAACATTCATAGCGTCATCGAGACGAACGCGTGAACGTTTGTTGGGCGCGCCAGCGGTACTAGTGGGAGATAAAGGTCGGTCTCCAGAGGGAGTAGAAACAACAGGACGCGGTGGCGGCGGAATATCCGGGTTAATAACAGAAGGAGCTGGAGTTGTAGACGTAGTTTAGAGCTCAGTAAAGAGGAAAGCAACTGTGGAAATATTAATATTTTGAACGAGCACTTAGAAATTTTCGAACGAAAATTTCAAAAATAAATTTTATTAGTATTTTCAAAAATTCAGGAAAGAGTTGCGATGATCCTCATATTTGGTGATTATAAAGAGATGTGACTATATAAAAAATTTCTTATATTTGTATATCATAATTCCGGCCAAAAATTAACATAATTTTAGCCAGAATTATACTTAAAACTTTATTGTATCATAACTTCGCCAATATTAATCGTAGAGAGATGATCTTACCGCCATTCGATTCGTCTTGATGAGACGGTTCTAATGGTATAAAATACGTTGAAATCCAATCACTAGATTAATTTCCGAAATTAAAAAAATATTAATGGTTTTTGTGTAATAACTCTGCCAAAATTGATCCTAAAAAGACGATCTTACTACCATTCGATTCGTCTTGATGAGACGAATCTAATGGTATAAAATACATCGAAATCCAATCACTAGGTCAATTTCCGAAATTAAAAAATATTAAATGGTTTTTAAGTAATAACTCCGTCAATATTGATCACAGAGAGATGAGCTTACCACCATTCGATTCGTCTCGATGAGGCGATTCCAACGAGCTATAAATCGACTTTTTACAATCACTAGGTACCGAGAAATCTAGCAAAATGTTAAATGGCGCAGTAAACGTAAATCAAGAAATATTATAATGCTGATGTTTAACATTTTGTTGAATAACTCGTCAGCCAGTAATCGGAAAAGGATAAAACTACCACCATTCGATTCGTCTCAGTGAGATGATTCTAACAAGCTATGATACATCTTTGTACGATTATTAGATGCCAAGTTATTTAATATATTCTTTATATAACTGTGATTATAAACGGTTTTTTTTAATATAAGATTTTTGAGAATAGGTGTGATAGTGACTATAGATAGATTGTGACTATATAGGATAGATTTTAATAATAAAGTGTTTTGAACATTCAACTGGTGTGACTATATAGTAGAATGTGACTATAACGGGAGTGACTATAGAGGGAGTTGACTGTATAAAGATACGAACTGCCGCTTTAGCATACGCAGATGACACACAGTGGATAGCTAAAAGTAAAGTCGAAGCAACAAAAATATCACTAATTGCTAATGAATTCTTTGACATTAACGATATTAAGATAAATGGAGGTAAATCTGAAATTATAGTTGTAAATCCAGAAGATAGCAATGAAAACGAAAGGTTTATAGAAATAGGAAAAAATAAAGACAAAGTGTTTGCTAATAAAGGTTCAGATGCAATACGAATTTTGGGAGTGTGGTTCAAAGCAGATAAAGGAGACAAACATACAGAATTGATAGTGAAGAAAGAAATTTTAACAATACTAGGGGCCATTAGACGTAAACACATAACTCACGCATAGATAATATACATTATAAATACCGTTTTACTCCCAAGGCTTGAATACAGATTAAAAACCACCATCTGGGAGGATAAAAAATACGAAGAAACCTTCAGACCAGTTATGAAGGTAGTCAAACATAAAGCGCGACTCCCTACTAGTTGTCACGATAATATTCTCCTACATTCAGCACAAGGCAAGTTAAAAAACTTATGGAGAAACCAAATAGCCGCGCAGATTACAGAGCTCTAAATGCAAATGCACAAATAAGCAGGCAGATATGCTCAAAATGAGATTAAAAAAAGCACAATTAACGTTGAACATAACATCGTGTATCTTAATGATCAACCCCGACGTCACAGTCCCGAACAAGATGTTGAACAATCATGCGTACAACATGGCAAGGAAAGCACATGACTATTTGTTTAAATTCCATCCGTTAACGGAAAGCGAAGAATGGAACATACCAATAATCAGTCCAAACATGCAGAGACTTCATATACAAACAAGCGCCAGAACTGCAGAAAAAAGATAAGGAACTCGCCAATGCAGAAAAACGACGCTCTCCATACACAGAATTTTGCAACTCTTGAATTATGATGCATCGAACACAGTCACATGGCAGCAAATATGCGATTTTAATAGGAGACAAGCAAGAGGAAGGACTCTGAAATGATTTGTCACGCTATTAAGCCTAGTGCAACAGTTACCTCAACTTAAAGACTTTTGTAAGATAAGTGTGGAGTCCGTTAACTCAGAAAGCGAGTCAGGAATGGACAGAGAATTTTTAATTAACCTTCAAGCAATTAAAATGACAAAAAAGTTCCATCCACAGATGGCAGAAAAAAGGAGTTTGTTTATACACAACAGGATCACACGCTAGTAATAAGACAAATTAACAAAAAGAATCAGTCAGGAAAGCATACAATGCAGTATTGGACTACTAATGTTGATGACCAGAGAGATGACAATGGAGTAATAATTATACAACGTTGCAGTGGTTGCGCATTAAATGATAAAAAGGTCAACAAAGGAAGTCACGGCTGCTATTTTAATAGGAACCATTCAGATTTAGCTTGCATAAATAGGATCTCTAGTTGCAAAAACATTCCCAATACTAAAAGTATTAAAGATGTTCTGGAAATTAGAAATTGTCCGAGAAACAATATATCCCAGAATGGATACCTGGTCTCATACAAATACACGATTATGATACAGCCCTCATTCAAAATACGTTATTAAATAAGGAAGCTGTGATATAACACACATCGATATTGCATCTTTTAAGATCACTGTTCAACTCAACTGACATGATCAACATATATACTAATGGTTCATTGACAACTCGGTTTAATGCGAATTCAAACACCTTTACAAAGCATATGGGCACAGGTTGGGTGATACTGAATGATAAAGAGGAGGTGATACTGGAATGTAGCAGCTCAATTACAGAATGGCCTTCATTCACACGCGCAGAACTAGGAGCCATCCTATCAGCTATACTTGTCCTACAAACAAGACAGAGAGTAAACATTTTTACAGATTCTCAAGCTGCAATAGACAGTATTAATCACACAAGAATAAATTTGACAAATGGAAAAAATAAAATACGAGTATGGTGTAAAAGTAATAACCACAGTATAGTCAGCAGCATAATTAACTTTGTTGATAGCAAACACTTAGAGTTAAAACTAACAAAAGTAAAAGGGCATTCAGGAATCAAAGGCAATGAAGAAGCAGACAGAGTGGCTAAGAATGATACAGAAAGACTAACTTGCATTACAATTAATGACTCACAACAAAAGGACTTAAAATATGATATATATTGGGATGGTAAAAGAGTTGACAGACACATTAGAAAATTTATAGATAATATATGTGAATCCGTACTAGAGGTAGCATAGTCCTTTAATCGTGCACACAGAACAATTTTTCAAGACACAACGTGTGTGATAGAAGAAAAAGTCACATGGGAATTACTTAAAAAAAACACAGTTCTTAATTGTACAACATCAACAATAAATGACAGATTTATTAAGCACCTGAAACTGACAAATAATCTGCTACCAACTTAGAGATTATGAAAGAAAGGAGATATGATCTATATGGAGATGTAAAGTGCAGAATGTGTCTTGAAGAAAATGAAGACGATGATCACATAATCTATTGTCAGCAACTTAGAGACAAATGGTTAATGGTGGTGAACAACACTATGCATAAATGTGATCAAATGCTTAAAGACTTACTTTCGCAAGAGAAATATCTCCAACTAAATCAAGAGGATACACAACTATTACTTTTGTGGAATAGAAATTTTTTTAGCCATACAATAGATCCTAATCAAGAGTTACCTATTCCCTTCGTACATTTAATGCTAAAAATTTTTTTTCCTAAAGAAAAATATAGAGAAATCAAGCTTATTTTTAAGTCAGAAAAAGCTACACTAACAATTACTACTCTTTTTTTAGAAATATTTATTAATGAATTTTATAAAATCATTTGGCAATCACATTGCAACTTAATAACAGAATGGGAACGCACAAAAGGAATCAAGAAGCAAGACTTAAGGAAGAAAATACCAGCACATCAACATATTACATATGAACGAACTCTAACTCAACAAATAGAAGGTGATACTTATGACTTAAAGGGAAGGAAAATTCTTAAACATAGTGAACAATGGTCAATTGCTCTTGGAAAAACTAGACAATATATAGACCAACTTATCAGAGAAGGAAATAGGGTGATTTGGAAGGTATATAATAATACTAAGATGTACAAATACAAATATAATTTTTCTTTTTGTTTAGAGGGTAGTGAAAGCACATACTAAAGCCATATGATAATAATGATCCTATATAATCTGATAGCTACTATGGGAGGATATAGGTGAATTTTATATTGGTGATGGTAGGGCAGGACCCCGCTTACTTCTAATAGAGGTCTCCGAAAATATAAGGTAAAATTTATATTAAAAAAAAATTTTAGGTCTCTTAATAGATAAAGGTAAAATTATATATATGACAAATAAAGGTCTCCGGATATGTAAGGTAAAGTTAAAATAGGTTTCCAGTTTTATAAGGTAAAATCAAATATAAGTTTACAAATGTTTCGGTAAATAATAAGGTAAAATTGTATATAAAATTTAATATTTACCTTATATATACTAATTTGAAATATTGTACAACAATTATTACAATATTTGGTAATATACGTTTTATAATTTTTTCTCAAAATAAAAAATTTATTCTCTTCTTTATACTTGTAAAAACCATTTTATATTTTTAATTTTATTTGCATTAGCACTATC
This sequence comes from Rhizophagus irregularis, assembly GCF_026210795.1. Classification (NCBI taxonomy): domain Eukaryota; kingdom Fungi; phylum Glomeromycota; class Glomeromycetes; order Glomerales; family Glomeraceae; genus Rhizophagus; species Rhizophagus irregularis. Next base: position 2,276,060 of record NC_089447.1, read on the forward strand.
TTTTTGAAAATTATTACAAAAATTAGCTTTTAAAATATAAAAATTCGTACAGCAATTAGCAACTTCAGAATTTAATTTCAGTACTTTGGTTAAATCAAATCATATTTTACTATCTAAGAAAGTTGTTTAGTAAGGTCGAACTACTTATATTTGAATTTTTATAGCAGTTGGAGTAATATTTATTGCATACGAGCATTTTTTTATTTTAATATTAACTTAAAATTTACGTTTTTTGTTTATTAAATTCGGAGCGTAATTTGGGCATTTTAGTCAAATGAAATCACCTTTTTAAGCTTAAGTAATATTGTTCGGCGAGATCGAAACTACCTGAATATTAATTTTCATAAGAATCAGTTTAATATTTACAGAATACGAGCAATTTTCGCACTTTTAATTTTTTTTTATTTTCCCGATCAGTGATTATAGGGCGTAATTTGGGCACTTTGGTCAAATGAAATCACTTTTTCATGCTTAAGTAAAGTTGTTCGGCAAGGTCGAAAATATTTAAATAAATATTTTCATAGCAGTTGGATTAATACTTATGGGGTACGAGCATTTTTTCATAATAATACCAATTACGAATTTATTTTTTTTAAAAAAAAATCAATTAGATTTTTTTAAAGAAAGTAAGTGAATAATAGTTTCGAAGTAAAGTTAAAGATGTGTGTCTTTAAGATTTTTTTTATAGTATTTTTGTAATTCAAAGTACTTTTTTTACTAATAAAAGTTATTTATCTTTAAAGAATAAGAATTAAACTTAGTAAAAATAAAAAATTTTTAAAATTTATTGTAATGATTATAAAATATTTTGTTTATTTAATATTTAAAAAAATTTAGGTCTCTGAAAATCTAAGGTAAAATTTAATATAATTTTAAAAGGTCACTATATATATATGGTAAAATTATGAGATAAGAAAGGTTGGTAAAATTACTAGTAAATCTGAAATTTTGCCCGGAGACCTTTATTAGAAGTAAGCGGGGTCCTGGTAGGGTACAGGAGCAATCTATAGGATGGGGAACTGGTTCAGAGTTTTAATAGATTAGTTATATATTTAGCAGACACTCCTGTACTTTCGTATAACTAATAAACTCATGAATTGCACTACCTTGCAAAAAAAAAAAAAAAAAAATATATATATTTAAATATAATAATATATTATACAATAATTCATAAGTTAGTTTTATTATAAAAAATGGATAAATCCTACAAGTATTAAGTAGATTTTATACTGCTAAACAACTTTCAATTAATAAAGGAAGTAAATTTCATTTGACTAAAGTGGTGAAATTACGCTCTAAAGTTAGTAAATAGAAAAAAGAAAAATTTGAAAGTTAGTACCATGATGAAAAACATAGTTTTCTCCATATGTATTATACCTATACCCAAAAGTAGTTTTGATCTTGCTGAACAATTTTCAATTAATTTAGAAAGTCGATTTCATTTGACTAAAGTGGTGAAATTACGTGCTGAAGTTAATAAACAGAAAAAGAAAAATTCAAAAGTTAGTACTGATATGAAAAATGTAGATTTCTCCATATGTATTATACCTACACCCATGAAAATTAATATACAAGTAGTTTCGACCTTTCTGAACAATTTTCAATTAATTTAGAAAGTCGATTTCATTTGACTAAAGTGGTGAAATTACGCGCTGAAGAGTTAATAAACAGAAAAAAATTTTGAAAGTTAGTACCGTTATGAAAAATGTAAAGCATATGGGCTGATTTGTCTACCTTTAATTAAAATATTAATTTTATTACATTTTTATTATACAAAATACTATATAATATACAGTAAATTGGAAATGAGTATTAAAAAATTTTTTTATACTATAATTTGGTAAATATTTCTTTTAAATTAATATAATTCTTATACTATATATGTTAAAAATTTGTATCTCAACTTAAAACGTAAATATCTCCAGATCTAGTAATCCAATTGGCAAGCTCTTTTTTCGTTCATATAGACCAGATCAAAGGCTTTCCAAAGAGCCTAAATTTATAAAAAATGGATCAGTAGATCCCAAGATATTTGCATTTAAGCATGTTAAAAAGTTCGTACTTCAACTTTAAACGTAAATATTTCCAGATCTAACAATTCAATCGGCGAGCTCTTTTTTCGCCTATAAACACACGTCAAATGATCAAAAATAGGCAAAAAAAATGGCGCAAATCGCATAAACTATTTGCAAATTTATATAAACTATTCGCAAATTTGTATAAACTATTTACAAATAGTATAGGTTAATTCGTAAATAGCCAAAAACAGCCAAGAATAGCCAAGAATAGCCAAGAATAGCCACTGCTTTTCGCGCCATTTTTTTTGCCGATTTTTAGCATTTCGACCTGTGAAAGTTCAGAACAAGGGGCTTTTCAACGAGCCTAAAATTATAGAAAACGGATCAGTGAATCTTGATATATTTGCATTTAAAGATGGTAATACAAACTCTGACATAAAATAATTATTTTTATTGTTTGAAAATATTTATTATGATACCATCTTTTATATGATATTTTTATTATACTTTTATAAATATTTATAGCTACTAAGGCTATATAAATTTTTATTTTACTTTATATTTTATTAAAATATACTTACTTTTTAATAATATATATTAAAAATTCCATATATATGAGAAATGGGTTTTTTATTAGTGAAATGGGTTTTTCACAGCTCTTTTACATTTAATAATTTAAGTTTTGCAAATGTAAATTTTTGTTCAACTTATTATTTAGTCAAGTGATCATCAATCAGATGATTTTTTGGTATTACAAAACAATTTTGAGTAACAAAAATTGTGAAAATCAATCAATAACTCTTTATAATGCAAAGTAGACAAATCAGCCCATATAACAATATGATTTTACATAGTTTTCATTCAGAAATTTCTTATTTCCCATCATCGAATAAAGCTGAGTTGTTAGCAGTCATTTCAGCATTGATTGTTTTACCAAGTAATAGTGAAGTCACTATTTATACTGATTCGAATAATATTATTACAGGATATTATGATATTATAGACAGAAATAATTTTATTATTTCACCAAGGAAATTTTTTAAGATTCAAACGAATAATATTTATTGGAGTATTCTTCGAGAAATTATTGTTACAAATAATCTTACTTTAGATTTCATTAAAGTTAAAGGACATAGTGATGATCAATTTAATAATTACATCAATGAGTTTATTACTCATACTGACGAATTATCAAATTTAGTTTTTAAGCCAAATAACCTGATTAATTTAGACTATATTCCACAATGGAATAATATTATAATAGAATGTAATTTATGTCAATTTTTGAAGAAAAAATCAAAAGTACAACATTGGGAAAAAATTTTGAATTTGAATCGAAATGGTAAATATAGACACCCTCATGTTAATGTTGATTGGCATTATATATTTTTAATGCTTAATCGGGACATTGAAGATAAAGTTGAGTCAACATATTTTACATCTATATTTTCATCAAAACGGAAAAAACAATCAGTTAATCTTTTGACTGAAGAAATTCCTACTGTAGAAAAAAGGAAATATTTAGCTCATAAAATATTTGATAATTGGAAATGTTCCTTCTGTGAACAGCATGATGAAACATTTGATCACGTATGGATGTGTGAGGATCCCGAAAAATACATATGGAAGTCATAAATGATCAGCAAGATTTTGGCCTAAAATAAGCAACTTTTCAGGGCCGGAATTATGATAATGCTAGCCAGTATCAAAACGGACAATAAAATTTAGGCCAGCACTATCTAAAAAAGGCAAGATTTTTGTGAAAATTTAGGTTCTTTTTAAGCAAACTCAAATGTGACCTTTTTATGTATTTTTCGGGTCCTGATGTGTGAGTCACGTGCTGATGAAATGAATACTATTATTTGTGAAGTAAAAAAGTTTTTCGAAGAAACTTGTAATTCTTTGTTAGTAGAAGCAAAAAAGGATCCTATTATTGACATTGAGTTGATTAATAAAATGACATTTTGGGATCGAACCTATAGTAAAACGAAAATTACCTTCATGGATTTGATTAAAGGTATAATTTCTTGTGAGTCAGCAGCGTATACAGCCTTAATTTTTGAAAACAAGAAATTATAAGAAAAATTTCTGGTTTTATTAAAAAATTTTATTTTTAACAAAAGTTGGAACTTTTGGATTAATAGGTGCTTGAAGCAAAAAGAAAAAGAAAGAAGATTAAAAGTTAATCTCAAGAAAGTTAAAGAAAATCTTGATAAAGATAAATAAATATATTGATCCTAATAGAAAAATTAATCAACTTAACCTTTTTAGTGGTTTAAAAAGTTTACGATCAAATATATACTTTGGAACGAATATGCAGGGTTTTATAGTTTTAGTTAACTACGCTCTTTGCTCTTTATTATGTACTTATTTTTAGGGGTTAGTAGTTGAACGGAGTTCAGTAGTATTAAGGAGTTGAAATAAAAAATTAATTTTACCCTAGGAGTCAGGTTTTTAGAGCGAGGTTGATAGAACGTCTTAAGTGTATGTTACTATAGTAGGTCTCAAATCCAGGTCATAACTTATATAGAAACTAGTTGGTTAGTATTCGTTAGTTTAGAATCAGGTACCTGCAACTATTATTATAAAATTTTGTATATTTGTATCGTTCTTTACAAATTTAATCGCTAATAAAAAATAAAAATAAAAAAAAAAAGACAAATCAGCCCATATGATTTCTCCATATGTATTATACCTACACCCATGAAAATTAATATACAAGTAGTTTCGACCTTGTTGAACAATTTTCAATTAATTTAGAAAGTTGATTTCATTTGACTAAAGTGGTGAAATTACGCTCTAAAGTTAGTAAACAGAAAAAAGAAAAATTTGAAAGTTAGTACCATTATGAAAAATGTTGGTTTCTCCATATATATTATACTTACACCCATGAAAATTAATATACACGTAGTTTCAACCTTGCTGAACAATTTTCAATTAATTTAGATAGTTGATTTAATTTGACTAAAGTAGTAAAATTACGCTCTGAAGTTAATAAATAAAAAAACAATTTTGAAAGTTAGTACTATTATGAAAAATATGGGTTTCTTTATATGTATTATACCTACACTTATAAAAAATAATATACAAGTAGTTTTGGCTCTGTTGAACAACTTTTAATTAATAAAAGAAATTGATTTCATTTGACTAAAGTAGAGAAATTACACTCTAAAGTTATTAAATAAAAAATATAAAACTTTAGGAGTTAAACAGCTAGTAGTGTTATAAAAACACAAATTTCTCTATAAATTTCATTTCTAATTTATGAAATTGAATTGTATGGGTTTAATAATATGTTTGGAAAAAAAGTTACAGTTTAAAAAAATTCATAAAAAATTTTTATTTACGTGTATAAAATTGTGAACGTAATATAAACAAAATTAATATAAAACTAAAATTATAATATTACTGGTGAATTTCACCAGAGATAAATTCACTCCTAGTGAATTAATTTTAAATTAACCACTGGTTAATATAAAATTAATCCTTATATTAATTTTTTTAATTTTTTCAAAAAGTAAAAAAATACTAGTTCTAAATGACATCAAAATATGGCCTTAATATTTAAGTTTAACTACATGCATTTTTGTAATTTTATAATTTAAACCATTTATTAGCATTTTTTACTATATTTTAAAATTGTGATAATTTGGAAAATAAAATTTTCGGCCATCATTTATTCATTTTATTATATATTACAGATATTTAATATTTATTTTTTGGCACAATATTTGAATATTTTAAATTAAATTTACCAGTTGAACAATGCCAAATTAGGAACTAATCAGGTGACCAAATTCCATCTAATTGGTTTCTATTTTTTTTAATTTTCATCGATAAACTTAATTACTATTAAAAAATATTGCAAAAAGAGAATATTTAGGTTTTAATTGGAATATTTAATAGAATACAATCAGGTATTAATAGTTACCAATAGAATATTTACTATTCATCAGGAAATTTGTTTAGGTGTAATTTAGTGTAATATTTTGGAGATGGTGTAAAATTTTGAAATATTATACTAAAAACATAATATTACAAAAGTTTACGTTCTTAAATTTGAATATTTATAATGATTTAATAATATCTCACTATCTACTGATTCAATCAAGACGATCTATAGCTCATTGGAATCAGCTCATCAAGACGAATCAAATGGTAGTAAAATCACATCTTTACATTTGATAGATGACTTTCTATTAATTTAAAATTTTATTGCATACTATAGAGCGTTTTATTAACTATAGAAATGCGATTTTACTACCATTCGATTCGTCTTGATAAGCTGATTTCAATGAACTATAAATCATCTTGATTGGATCAGTAGATAGTGAGATATTATTAAATTACTATAATTATTTAAATTTAAGAACGTAAACTTTTGTAATATTACGTTTTTAGTGTAATATTTCAAAATTTTACACCACCTCCAAAATATTACACTAAATTATACCTAAACAAATTTTCTGATATTTGATATATTAGTATACCAATTGATAACAATAAAAAATCTTCTGATTGCCATACATTTTTATTTAAAATTTACAGTTTTATTTAAAATATTAAAAATATTTAATATATTAAAAATTGTTTTTATTGAAATACCAATTGCTAAATTGTTATTTATACTATTTAATTATCTTACTATTTAGTATTTACTGATACTATTATATTTAAAGGAAATGACACTTATACAGGACCCTGGATATCTAATATAAAGGTCATAATAGACTTTTGGCCAAAAACACCCCTTTTTACTAAAACTCAAAAAATCGTTTTTTTTAAATATCTCAGCATTCAGTGATTCAATTTTAATGAACATTTTTTTATTTTGTAGCCCTCATTTAGCTCTACAATTTAAAAAAAGTTCATCAAAATTAGCCCACTGGATGCTGAGATATTTACAAAAAATGATTTTTTGAACTCCTGAAAAATGGGACAATCTGCCGAAAGTGTGACTTATGACCTGTTTTGGAAATATCCAGAGTCCTACTTATACCTTTTTTTTTATTTTGATCCTCTTCCGTCTTTCTTATTTTTATTTTCATTATTTTTATGATTTTGATCCTCTTCTTTTTGATTTTCATTATCTTTTTTCTCATTTTTATCCTCTTCTTCATCTTGATTTTTATTTTCTTTTTTAATTTAATCAGCTTCTTTTAGTAAAAAAGTATTTATTCTCATTATATTTCTTAATAAACTATTTTGAGGATTTATCGTAACTATTTTTCATTCATCTTAAAGCATTAATTAGAACATTATTCTCATTAGTTGTGTATCTAATATTATATTTCCAATTTCTTATATGTTGAACTTTGATGAAGCTGCATTATCAATGTAATTTTAAAGAAAGTATATAGCTATATAAAATAAAAATAGTATTAAATTAAGATATACTAATTAGTAAAAATTACTTAAATACTTATGAAAGATGATCTCTATATATTTGAGATTCTAGATAATAATCTTACATTTGTTTGGATTGATTTTATTGGTCTCTAATTCCTCTGAAACTCTGAAATGTAATATCAATTTTCAGTCTGAACAGATCAAAGCTTATTGTCGTAAAATTTATCTATCAATTAGTCCTTTAACATTAATAATTTGTCAATAGTTTTGATCTTCTTTTTTATTTTTAAATAAATAATAGAAATTTTTTTTTTTTTTAATCACAATGCATTTGATAGTTTATTAAATAATAAAATTAAAGCTAATTACAACTGTATAAAACTCTAAATAACTATCTAATATCATTAATTATTAAACTACTCGTCATGCATAAAAGCACCTCACATGTGCACTGTCGGGTAATTGCTTTTGCTCAGAGGGTAAGGAAAGCTTTAAACTTCCTATCTTAATGTAAAATGCCCCTCTTTCTTCATAAGGTTATCACAGGACCCATTACATCATAATCAAAAAAGAAAAAATTATTATAAGTTCCTGTAAAGTAAGTAAAATCGAATATTCAAATCGTCCCTTCTTGATACTTTCAACTAGAACCGATGTTGGGCATTCCATTCTAACCAAGTTGTAGTATCTTGCAAACATAACATTAATTAACAAGACCAACCAGCTGCAGTGAGGAAAGTCTGTACGCTTATTGGATTTTTCTAACAAGGTACGGTGCAGAACCTCTATAATAGGAACTTAAAAAAATTTAAATAAAATTTGATTTTATGATTGGATTTTAATTTTATAAAAAAATCAAACTCTATTTATTAAAAAGAATTGATTTATAAAATAAAAAAAAAAGTCTCGATTTTTCAGATTATGTAAACGTCACAAGATACATATATTAACCAATCAGAAATTAGGATTTTATAAGTTATATGATATAAAATTTATTAAGGTTGCTTGCCAAAACTTAGAGGTTTAAGCAAGATGGCATTTTACCGAAAAGTGAAATTCTGCCAAAACTATATTAAAGTTATATTAAAAAACTGGCAAAACTTTGAAGAAAGGCGAAACTGCCGAAACTTATTATAAATGCTAAAACTGCCAAAACTCTGCCGAAACTATAATAAATCTATAGTAAAATTTTGACAAAACTAATCGTAGGATTTTGAAGAAGTTTAAACAAGCAACCTTAAAATTTATATAGTAATATATTTATTTATTGTATTTCATTATAAACTGATGAATCAGGTATACGATGATGAGATTTGTATTTTATTATATATATTTTTTGACCAAATTAAAGTAAAATTACTTAGTTTTTGAATTCTTTCATTTATAAATTCATCTGAACTGTCTTTTAAATATTCACTTAATGATATATAATTATCATCTATAACATTAAATTGACTTATATTTAAACAACCTTATTCATTAAATCTTTTTTTGCAGTTTTAAAATTTTTTTTCTTCTTGGCATATTAAAAAAAAAATCTGTACATTAAATGTGGCTAAAAAAACCTGTAATATAAAAATTTAAACTAGTCTCAATTTTGACTAAATTTAATCAATATATTTAAATTACAGATTTTTAAACAGCTAAAACTCAGCCAAAATTTAATTTAGAAAAAAAATAACCGATAATTTTTAAAGCTAATGGTCATATCTATAAAAATTATCGGTTAAATTTTTTACTTTAATATAAAAAAATTTTTTTTTTAGGAATTTATAATCAATCAATTGTTATTATACATAAATAGTTGAGTATAGAGGTTCTGCACTATACTATTAAAGAAGGTCCCATTTACATGTAGAAGTTTGAATGTCAGTGTCAGGTATGGTATAAGCTATTAGATGTTTAGACACACAACGATAATAGCTAAACACTAACAATCTCCATAATCCAATGTCGATGATTAAACCCTTACTGTAAGTTCTATTCATATAATATAATTGTAATCATGTTAAATCTAATTTAAAAGTTGATTTAAAAGAAAAAATAACAAATAATAAAAAAAAGAAAAAATAAAAGTAAAAATAAAATTCTATGTATTTATCTATAAAAACTATTATGAACATTTTAAGCGTTAAATCTGACAGCTTGTCTCTATTCCTTAAAGCCTTTGGTGAATATGAGTTGAATTCTATGAGATCAAGGTGCAGTGTCATCCATTATTTAAAGAGAGCAGTACACAGTGAAATTCGATAAACCGGATATTCGATAAACCGGATTTGGGCCTAAACTGGACTTTTTTGCTGGAACCAAATCACGTATATTAAAATAGGCTTGATATACCGGAGTTTACTAGTAAAAGCTCGATATTCGCTATAACGGATCAATTTTCTAACCAGCTATAGTAAAAATGATTCGATAAACCGGATCACGTGACTGAGAACCAATAAAATTTAAGTAACGTGATGCGGTAAATCTTAAATTTGGCCGGAATTATAAAAATCTTAATTCCGGCTGAAGTTAAGTATTACTTATATATTCAATTAAAATATTTTATATTCATTTTCATGACCTCTATTACTTAAAACTAGATGAAAAAATCAAATTATAGTGTATATTAGTTTTATTAGCATGAAAATTTTTTAAAAATTCAATATAATAGATTTTCAATATATCGAAATTTTTTCGCTAAACCGGATATCCCGATAAACCGGATATTTTTAGTAGAACCGATAGATCCGGTTTATCAAATTTCACTGTGTATATGCATTTTCACAGGGAAGGCACAACATTCAGCCTGTTGAATTTTTATTAGTTCTGATAAAATTTTCAAATCCAGTGTCACTTATTGGGTATTGCCTAATACGGAAGGCTTCCTCTGTATTTATTATTAATCGTAAATAAGTCAAGAGGTTTTAGAATGTGATCAAAAAGACGTCCAATAGGAGTAGAGAATGTGTTCAGAATTGTTTATTTGGTGATTTTCTTGTGAGCTTGATACGTTTCTTTTTCAGAAAGGACCTTAGAAAAAAGAAAGAGATTATATTGTTCATAGATTTAGAGAGAGCCAGCTGATATATTTCTAGAGTGTCATTTAAGACCTTGTAAAGATATCGTCCATAAGATTTTCGTAAGTGTGGGGTAGTCTTTTCGTATTTCACTTGGACTTTCTCCAAAATATCAAAGTAGGTAGGGTCACCTTTGTAGAGAACATTTTCCTTCATATATTGTAGAAACTTTTTGTCCAAAAAAAGTTTGTTAGAAGTCCGTCTTTCTATATTGCTTTTATTCGTAAAAATTCACTTAATATTATTGCCAGTCTTGAGGTATTCACATTTTTAAGAAGGTGTCCTTTTCTTGTTTTGCTGGGCGATACGTCAATATAAACAAAGTCCAAAAATTACAAGTTAAAAACATGTTAAAAATATGTGAAAAATAAAATGAAACTATACTAAAAACTCATAAGAGTTATTTCTGTCAAGATAAACTTGAAGTATAAGTGTATTATTTAAAGTATTAAAGTATTAGAAGTGAAAGTATATAAAAAAAATAAATAAAAATAAAAATTTTTGTTTATAAAAAAAATGGTCATGAACAGTAGCGAAAAGAGTTTCCATCTATTAGATAGAAAATATTTATTAATAAGAAAAAATAATATTAAACAAAATAATTTAATATTTACATCACTTTATTGGAAATTTATATGCCATTTTCTTTTATCATTTTCTATCCAATTTGTATTTTGACTTGCATTAAGAAGTTTCTTTTGTTATATTCATATATTATATGTTTAATAATACTATCAGTTATTAGGAAGAATTTCTTCATCAGGAAATTTGTTTAGGCATAATTTAATGTAATATTTCGGAGGTGATGTAAAATTTCGAAATATTACACTAAAAATGTAATATTACAAAAGTTTACACTCTTAAATTTAAATAATTATAGTAATTTAAGAATATTTTGCTATCTACTAATTCAATCAAGACAATCTATAGCTCATTGGAATCAGCTCATCAAGATAAATCGAATGGTAGTAAAATCACATCTTTACGTTCAATAGATGACTTTCTATTAATTTAAACTTTATTGCATATTATAGAGTAAAGATGGTCATCGGTCCTAAAAGACTGCAGTCCTACGGTTCTACACCATAAAAAGACAGACCGGTCTGTCTTAATGTAGGACTGCAGTCTTTCAGTCCTGTTTCATATATAATAAGACTGTTAGTCTTTTTATTTAAGGATCACAGTCTTTTTAAAACCGATTGGTCTTTTTTCTTTTTTTTTGCAAATAAAATTTTTTTTTCCCTAAACTTTATTAGAAAATCATTTTCGGTTTAATTCTAATTATATTTATGCAAAAATATTTTTTTATAATCATGATATTGCGTTTTAGTTTTTTCTGAAGTCTTTCGAAATTATAGTTTCAAAAATTTAAAGTTTTGAGACAAAAAAACTTTAAAACGTAATATTTCGTCATTCAGTAATTATAAAGGGATGTAACTACCACCATTCAAATCATCTCAATGAGATGCGTAAAATGATATTAAAATCATGATTTTAGAATTAATAGAAAAAAATTATGTCAGCAAAACTATTTGATAACAAATTCAATAATTACCAGCTATATATCGATCCTAGAAATATGATTTAGATACCATTTGACGCATCTTGTTGAGACGATTCGAATGGTGGTGGTTTCATCCTTTTATGATCACTGGATGACAAGATATTCCGCTTAAACGCTTTTTCAGAGTTTGCATTTTGACAGGCAATTCTACAAGTAGGGAGAAGTGATTGTCATTATCAATTGGTTTGGAATTGGTCAGTCTTTATATTATTTTATAAAGACCTTAATCAGATTAATAGATTTATTTAATATAAAAATCATTTATTATATGAAGACCGGTATGAAGACTGGTCAGTTCTCAAGACCAGTGCTATTGCGTCACAAAAAAATGCAAGACCACAGTTCGGTCCTACAAGTTCTGAGACTGACCAGTTTAGGACTGAGTAAGACTGGTAAGACTGATGACCATCCTTACTATAGAGCGTTTTATCAACTGTAAAAATGCGATTTTACTACCATTCGATTTGTCTTGATGAGCTGATTCCAATGAGCTATAGATCATCTTGATTGGATCAGTTACTATTCACAAATAAGTTTGTAATCAATTGTATCAGTATTTTAAGAATTTTAATTCTATCTATCACCAGTTTTAATTTTTAACATCTCCACTAAGGCTCCGATTAGTTTAGTTCAGTACGGTTTTTATCAAAACTAAAACTGAACTGAATTGATTGGTATCAGTATTGTTAATTACTGAAACCAATCAGTTTCAGTAATCATCAATACTGAAACTGACTGGTAAATACCAAAAACTGAACTGATTTACCAATTCATTATTAGTTTAGTTTTTAACGTTTTTGCAAAACATTTTTTTAATTAATTAACTAATAAAAAATATTTCGATTAAATTATTGAAAAAAAATGTTACAAAACATTTTTTTTTAAATAAATTAACAAATAAAAATGGTTCGCAACATTTTTATTAAATTACAAAAAAAATGTTGTGAAACATTTTTTTTTAATTAATTAACTAATAAAAAATGTTTTGTAATGTTTTCTATTATATTATCGAAAAAAACGTTGTAAAATGTCTTTTTTTTAATAAATTAACAAATAAAAACATTTTGCAACATTTTTATTAAATTATCAAAAAAAAAATGTTGTGAAATGTTTTTTTTAAAATTAATTAATTAATAAAAATGTTTTGTAACGTTTTTATTAAATTATCAAAAAAAAATATTATGAAACGTTTTTATTAAATTGTCAAAAAAATGTTTTGTGATGTTTTTTATCATGACACAAAATGTTCAGCAAATCAGTTCAGTAAATTTACTGAAATGATCAGTAAAATTTACTGAAGTGATCGGTAAAATTTACTGAAATGATCAGTAAAATTTACTAAAACTGATACCAAAAATATCAGTTCAGTAAATTAGTTCAGTAAATTGCAAAACCAATACTGAAACTAAAGTTACCGAAACTGATCAGTAAATTTACCAAAAGGTTCAGTTTGATAAATCAGAATACCAAAACCATTCTAATACCAAAACTAATCAGAGCCCTAATCTCCATATCTACTACCTAATCGTATATCTTAAAAAGGTCTTGAAATATCAATCAAATATATTTTTTATTGACTTTAGCGTCTTCTATACAAGTATTGATAATCTGTAATAATATTTCCGTGGATCTGCTAAGTAATACCGCATGATTATCACAGGACCCCGGACATCTCTAAAACAAGTCATAAGTCACACTTTTAAGTAAACATGACATAGCAGTTTTTATCTTTATTAATTATTTATCAAACTTTACAAATTTACATACAAGAAAAAAGAAAATAAAATAAAAACTAACTAAAAACAAAGCTATATAATCTTCTAGAAAGAAATTAAAATTAAAAGAAAATTCAAAAAGAAAAATCGCTAATACTAATACTTTCTAGATCTTCCTCCTTGATATATTCCAACTAAAGTAAAAGCAACTATGCTAACAAGATAACAAATGACGCACTCACTATTAAAATCGACACTCCATCCTGCAAAAGCTGTTATCAAGTAGTACTGTTAGATAACCCATAAAACCTGAAATGTGATTAAACCAAGATAATCCATATTGCATCGAGTTTTTTAACCAATCAGTTCTGGAGTCATGTGAACTAACATGAGTTAGAAGTGGTAAAGACAAATAAGGTAGGTACGAAGATTTGGGCAAACTGGCAAACCTTTAGGCCTTGAGGAATTTTTAAGTTTTGAAGTAATGTTCATCACATGTTCCCATGATTCTTTATCATAAGAACGTAGATTCCAAATTCTCTTCCAGAATTTGTTGATTAAGTTGTTTTGAATAGCAGCAATTACATTCATGGCAGTAAGACGAGGAATATTTAGATTCTCAAGTACTTCCAAAAAGGCAGAAGGCAAACAACCACAGACTAAACTATAAGAGGACCAGTTATTAGATAAGAAAGACCAACAGGGAAGAGAAGTGATTCTTTTAATTTGAATGAAATAGTCACAATTAGCATTATCACCCACTTCTTTAAGTTTAGTTGTTAGTTGAGAAAATAGAGTTGTGTTAGTACGAAGAGTAAAATTTCTTCTGCAAAATTTTTGACCAAGGATTTACAAGAATAAGTTCAGCAGATTGGGATCAAGTTACACTTTTAGGCAAACATGGTATAGTAGCCTTTATCTTTATTAAATTTTATCGAACTTTACAAATTAACATACATGATACATATGAAAAGAAAATAAAATAAAATACTAACTAAAAACAAAGCTATATAGTTTTCTAAGAAGAAATTAAAATTAAAATGAAAATTTAAAGAAAATCGCTTAATACTAACACTTCCTAGATCTTCCCCCTTAATATATTGACAAAGTAAAAAAGTGTGTTGCAACAGAATTGACGCATTTTTTGAGAGCTCAAAAAATCATTTTGTAAATATGCCAAATGTCCCCAGTAGTCGATTTCGATGAACTTTTTTTTAAAATTGTAGAGTTAAATGAGGGCTACAAAATAAAAAATTCTTCAAAATTGAATTACTAGATGTTGAGATATTTGCAAAATACGATTTTTTGAGTTTTAGTGAAAAGTAGTATTTTTGGCCAAAAGTCAGTTATAACTTGTTTTAGAGATGTCTGAGGTTTTATTACCACCTTTTAGTATATTTTTTTCTGCAATTACAGTTGATAACCTTTTTATAATAATCTTAACTAACGTTTTTCTTAACATCTCTAAGAGTATTATAGGTTTTGTTTTAGTCAACATGTGTTCCATTTCATAGTCTTGAGTATAGGATACAATAAGGCTTCTCTCCATTCACCCGGTATATCTTTTATTTGTAAACACATATTTGCTAATTTCAGCATTAAAGCCTTTATATTGGTATCCAAATGTTTTAACTCTTTAAGCATATATAGCAGTTATTTTTAAGTAGTAAGTAAAAGGAAAAACTTAATATTTTATATATGTAGAAAAGATATATTTTTTCATAATTTTTAGCTTTAATTTATTGTTTTTTCTTTATAAAAAATACATGCAAATAAAAAATAATTATGATGTAAAATAGTTGTAAAATGAATAATAAAATATTTTTTTTTTTCAAAATAACTAATTATATATTTGTTTTTTATCTTTTAAAATTATTTTATTAGATTTATTCTACTAAAATCTTTAAATGGTGAATAAAATCTTTTAAATAAAGTAAAAGAATTTGGGATTCTCTTATGAAAGTATTTTTTGGTAGAAAATAAAATTTTCAGATCAGACTTTGTGCAGGTAACAAAATCGTGCATTACTATTCCTGAAGATATGCTAATATTATCGTTTTACATTCATTTGAAAGCTGAGAATTTGCTCTATTGTAAGAATTAAAGATCAGGAAATTTGGATTACTAGATAAGGTGTAATTAATGATTAAAGTCAAATTAAATTTAAAAATCAAAAATAAATATATTGGACGTAATTATTCACAATTCAGTGATTCAATTCATTTGATTTTAGGCTTATTAGATAGACCTCAATTTTCTCTTTCAAATAAATATAATTTCATTCATGTAGCTTACATCTACAGGTATTTAATAGATTTTTTTACATCAGATTTTATCAAACTTATAAAATTTTATATTAATAATATAATTGATGATTACTGAACATCTACATATATTAAACAAATTATTTTAAATTTATTTTAAAGATAAAAGTTGGCATCACCTTAGGGAGCAAAGATCATTCAAATTGAATCACTACATGTGAAGTAATTAATGATCAAATTTAAATAAAATTCAATAAATATACTGAACGTGATTATTGAACAACTAGTAATTCAATTTACTTGATTTTAGATTCATTAGATAGAACTTGATTTTCTCTTTCAAATGAATATAAATTTATTTATATAGCTTATTTCTACAAAGAATTATCAATGATTTTGTCATGAGAGTTATATTTGATATTTTAAATTTTATGATATTTTATATTAAAAAAAAATTAAAAATTATATAATTAATTAGTTTTTTTTTGCATTATCTAGTATAAATTTATTATTCTTATATAAATGATAATTTATATTTACTTTAATAAAATTATTTTTGTGTAAAAAAATTAGATTTCAAGAATTGACTCATATGTTATCCTGTAATACTGGTGGTTTATAAAGTATTAAATATGCTGTAAGCAAAAAAAATATATATCTGATATATAATAAATTAAACTATAATTTTATATAGTTTAGTTAATGATAAAACTAAAATTAATTGATAATAAAACTGAAATTTTTGGCAAAAAAAGTTTAGATAGACATTATTAGAAAAAAGCATAAAAAACTCTAAACTATAATTAATAATCTTTTTAATTTAATAATACAATTACTTTATAATTACAAATTTATTAAATTTATTAAATATTTAAAATTTTAAAGAAATTAGAAAAAAAAATAATCATTTACTTTTAAAATATAAAAAAAAATCAAATATAGTATTATATAAAAAATCTTAGTTAAAAAGATACTACTTTATAATACAAATAAAGATTTAACTATTTGAAATTAAATTTAATAGGAAATTATAGAATCTTTATTAAAGATCCATAAATTTTTAAAGATCCTTAAAGGATTCTATAACTAATTTAAGAATTTTTATGAATATTTTTTATCTATAAAGAAAAAAACAATTTTTTAAAAAAATTAACTAAAAAAAATAAAATATTAAGTTATTTTTTATTAAAATGCTATTAATATTTAATGTAAAAGTTTAAAAAAATCACTATTAATCTATTAATGAAGTATTATTTTTAATTCAATGAAATTTTTTTGCTATCTAATATAAATAATAATAAATATATATTGTATATGAATAATATTCTAATATCATTAATAATTAAAAAATTAAATTTACTTTTTATAATGTAATATTAAAATGTTTTACAATAATTTATTCTAAATGATTCCATTTTTTTAATAATTAATATATTATTTAATATTGATACTATTATTTACTAAATAATTAAGCCCTAATTGCAGTTAAATTCTTTATTTTTTAAATCAAATGTCCCTTCTAAAAAAAGAGGGAAACAACTAAAATAATTTTACAATATTTTATTTTATACCCATCTTTCACAAATTTTAAAATATGAAATATATTTTTTGAAAGAAATAATTCTTACCTTTTGAATAAGAACCATTCAGCACAGTTTTTTCAATATATTATTACATTCTTTTTCATTAAGAATATCTTTACTAATTTCTTCATAATTTCTTTTCAATTGTTTAACATTATCATTACTTTCAACTTGAATGATTTCTTGAGATTCCTTTGTATTTTCATTATTATTAGTAACATCCTTTTTTTCTTGATTAAAATTTAAAATTGGTAAAGACAATCTCTTATTTGTAAACCAATCTACAGAACGATAATGAAGATGTAATACTGCTATAGGTTTTAGATTGACAATTTTTGTTACAGTAGCAGGTTGAATTTTTGCATGCATAGCATCAAATCCGGTTGTATATCCAATCTCTATATTTTTGATATCAGTTGTCTCTGGAAACTTTACTTGTTTTATCTCAAATTTTGTTTTACTTTGCAATGCATCTTGATCAACAATAATCCCTTTGAAAAAACAAACTGTTATGGAACCAGGTTTTCCATACGTATTTTTTTTTTGTTGTTGTTGAATTGAAGATTTTTTTATAATAGGAAAAGGAACTTTAAAATTATTATTATTAGATAAATCATCGATTTTGTCAAAATAAGAGAATTTGAAGAAATAAACTTTGGTTCTTTCATTATTACAAAAAAATGATCTTGTTCTTGAACCTGATTGTTGGTGAAGGTGTTGTACTTGATCAGACTGTCCATCTATAAATATACGAGAGATTATAATATTAGATGGTTTTGCCTGCTTAGCTTCAAATTTAACTGTGTAACGTTCTCCTGGCGTTATAACTGGAACATATGTAGTGAAATCACTAAAAAAATTGGAACAAATTTTATCAATTCAATCACTTATAATTTAAAATTTAATGAAAAAAAAACCAAAGAAACATTTTTACCTGTGTTTTTTCGTTTGTGTTAAAGAATCCGTAACATAAGAAATACTAGTATTCTTTAACTATTTATTTAAGAGAAAATAAATAATTTTTTCTTTAAAAGAAAAAATTATTATTTTTAAATCTCAATCAACTTACATTAGATTCATTAATTGGGAGATTATATTCTGGTAAAGGTTGTTCATTTACCAAAATTTCAAGATTAAATCCTTGTAAATGCATACTTTTTTCTTTTGATTTTATTATGAAAAATTATAAATTATTGAGGAAAAAATAAATTATTTTTTTAATAAAAAAAAAATTTGAAGATTTAAGATTATTTTTTTTTATTATAAGCGGAAAATATCACTTACTATATTTTACTACCAAAATTATTAAAAATTATTACAATTTACACAAAAATTTTAAAAGATTTTAAAAAATTTTTTTTTGTGAAGATCCAAAAATATCAACGAAAAGAGCTTGTAATACGTAATCATTACTTTATAGATTACGGAATCAGGTTTAAGTGGCTTAGATAAAATGAATTTCATTTGATTGGCTGGACAAATGTATTAAATGTGTTTCTGAAGAAGGGTTTTACCTTTTTTTGTTGTACACCACACGAAATTTTCAAAATAAAAGGTTTGGTTTAATCTTAAATTATTTCATTTTTTTAAATTTTTTTTATTTTTAGAATTTTTCTTATTATTTAAATACTCATCCTAACCCTAACCTAACATACCCCTAACGTGTGACACATTATGAATGACAAATAGAATCTTATTCGTGCAAAGTTGTTGGGTGTAATACATGGTTTTTCAAACACTACACTTACGTAAATCAACTCGTAAATTATTTACTCTATAAAATAAATAATCCAAAGTTAATATGAAAGAAATCGAAAAATACATAAAGAATTCGTTATTTTAACGATGGGTCAGATCTGATTTAACAATTCATCGTAAACTCTTTCACTCATTAGTGCAGAATTACCGTGATATATTTTTTTTTTCCATCATCCCCAAATTAACCATTGAACATTGAATAAAAGTTTTATATCTTTTTTACCTTTTATATTTCATAAAATTATAGCTTTGCCGAATTTTAATTTTATTTTAAATTTTAAGGCTTGTAAAATAAACGAGAAGGTCATTTTCATAGATAATGTAATTAGTATTTCTTACAGAAAAAAAATTATATTGAAAAAAAAAAATATTTTGGAGCAAAGAATTTTTTTTATTCATTTTTATTTCCATATTTTGTTTATACCGTCTTTAAAATGGATATATTAATTAATAACCAATCAAAGCTCGTTATTTTGCTGCGGCATAAAAGCTTTATTTTGTTTTGTGAGACCTTGTACTTTCATCATGAATTTCAAATGAAATTCCAAAATCAGTAAAAGAGTTAATAGATTATAATGTGGCACATGACCATCTTAAAACTTGCATCAATATAAATGTGCTAGTTCCGAACACTTAAAATTTTTATTCCTACTAAACTAATATTTTTTTCGGAATTTATTAAAAGGTAGATATATTTGATTCTCCACATTTACGGACTATAATATATTTAGTTTAAATCTAACACGTGATTGATTAAAATAAACTATAAAAACAAATATGTGAAATATTTTTTCGCTTACTTTCTTAAAAATTTCTTTCCTATTATTATTAAAAAAAAAGACTCAAATTCACTTTTTCAGATTTTATTGGATAATAATTAATTATGCGATTAGATGGGTTTCAACTTGAAGTTTTGGTAAATGGTCAACCTTTGGAAGAATATAATCTTCCGATAAATGAATCAAATGTAAATAATTGTTGAATTTTTTGTCAATTTGACGGAAGTGTGGACTTTCTTTTATTTATTTACTTACTTATTTATTTATTATCAGCCCACAACTGATTCGTCTTATGTATTGGATGAATCAACAAGACAAAAAACATATAGGTAAGTAAGACAAATGGATTATTAATGCAAGTCATTTTTTTTCTTCAATGTATAAATTTTTTAATCATTCATAATCATTATAGTGATGATGTAACATATATCGCTGTTAAACCGGAAATGAAATATTCCATTAGGTTTTCTTCTTCAAGAGCATCTATGTGGTCTCCTCTAATGGCATATGTATATGTTGATGGAGAATATGATTATACTTATCGAGAAGTTTCAAATTCATCACCTCGAGAAAAAGATTGTTTTTGGAATAATACACTTAGTAAGAAATATTTTTTCAAATTTGAAATTTCTCAATTATATGAGATAGATAATCCAGAAATACCTCTTCAGAGAAAACCATATGGTGGATTAGGAGCAATTTCAGTTTATTTTTATAAAGCGAGAGTTATACCTCAAACGCCAGTTTATATACCTAATTTTTCTGTAAATCAAGTAAAAGTAGCTGAAGCAAAATCAACTTGTGGTATTAAATTTACAACGGCATTTGAGGAAGCCGAAGGATTTTCTAATCGACAAGCTGTGGCAACAATGGAAAGACAAGGTGACGAACCCGTTGCTGTATTGCATCTACATTATCGTCCTGCTACTTGGCTTTCAATTAGAGGATGCAATTTACCAGAAATCGACCAACCAAACCATCTTTCTCCAAGTGTTCCCGGATTGTTGGGAGATGTAAAACCATATTCTTTTAATATTAAAGGAGAAGAACCTCAAAGTCCTACAGTGGTAAAGACGAAATATAAAATTATTAGAGCTGCTGTTATACATTCAGATAATGTAATTGAAGTTACTGACGAAAGCGAAAATAGAAATAATAATGAGGTTATCGATTTGGAAAATTATACACCAAAAAATAAACGAACATATACAAAGGAGGTTGATGTCATTGAATTGTTGGATTCTGACGAAGAGGAAGAAGAAAATCCTTCCAAGATTCTTCGTATTGAATGATATTTTTTCTCGTGTTTTTATTTATTTAATTTATCTGTGATGTGAATATAATAAATGTAAAATTTTTTATATCGGCTAATGTAAAACATTATTAACATTATTAGCCGGACTTTTAAATATGACAACAGTAGTTAACTGACGTAAATTCGACGTAAATCACTACCTGATTTAGATGATTTACATTTTGTAAAAAAAAAATTCAATCTCTTCATCTTGTTTTTTTAAATCAAATTTTATCAAAAATAAATCATAAAATTTTAAATTATATAAAGCATGAATTCATTGCTTATTCGTCGAAACTTTCAAAAACTTCAAAAAGTAACTTCACCTCATAATAATAAAATATTAAATTTTATTTGTAAAAAGTCTTATTCGCGTGTCGTTGGTGAAGGTAGTAATATCGATATATTTATACATATATACATATATTTTTATTATTAAAACAATCAAATTCTTATTTTTTTCTTGATTTTTATATTTTTACATCTTTTAGAGTTTAAACTTAATGATAAACTTCATGGGTTTCGTGTTGAACAGGTATATTTTCTTATCGTAAATTTAAGAAAAGAAATTTTATATAATATTTGATTTTTAATTTTAGATAAATCATATACCAGAACTTGAACTAACAGCAACACAGCTTATACATGAAAAAACGGGTGCTTCGCATTTACATATTGCAAGAGATGATAACAATAATGTATTTGGTGTAGGTTTCTCCACACCTCCTATGAATAGCAGCGGGACTCCTCACATATTAGTAAGTAAATATTTTAAATTAAATTTCTTTTGTTATATAATTTTACAGTCGAATTTTTTTTAAATAATACAGGAACATACAACATTATGTGGAAGTAAAAGGTTTCCGGTGAGAGATCCATTTTTTAAAATGTTGAATCGAACTTTAGCAAATTTTATGAACGCTATGACAGGTATAATTTACATTATATTTTTATTTGGTTGGTTAATTGTTTTCTCATTTTTTAAATTTTATTCAGCAAATGATTATACAATTTATCCATTTTCAACAACACATAAACTTGATTATGATAATTTAAGAGATGTTTACATGGATGCAACATTTCATCCTTATTTGAGAGAATTGGATTTCAAGCAAGAAGGGTGGAGACTTGAACATAAGCAACCTAATGATAAATCAACACCTTTACAATTTAAAGGAGTTGTATATAATGAAATGAAAGGTGTAATGGTAAAAAGATTTTTTATAAACTTTGTTAACTTTATTATAATAAAATAAAGTAATTATTCTTATTATATATTAGTCAGATGCAGGATATTTATTTTATAATGGGGTACAAGAAAATATGTTTTCAGGCACAACTTATGGAAATAACAGTGGGGGTGATCCAAAATATATAACCGATTTAACATATCAAGAACTTTTACAATTTCATAAAACTCATTACCATCCAAGTAATGCAAAGTTCTATACTTATGGTAAGATATTTAGAATATTAAAAAGTCTTTTATGTTTATAAATGTGTATAATTTACTTTATTATCAATATTTTATAGGAAATTTTCCATTAAGTGATCATTTAGCAACAATTAATAATAAAATTAGAGGGTTTGAGAAATCAAGTCTTGATGAGGGTATAAAAAATGTTAAACCATTTGGTTCTTCTCCAAAAAGGATTAGTTTATATGGACCTCTTGATCCAAGTAAGAAATTGGTTTCAATTAAAATTCATTATGTATTCAAATGAAATTATTTTTATTAATTTTATTATAATTAATTAGTGATTAATTCTGAAAAACAGACTAAAATGTCCATGTCATTTTTGACTAATAATATAAATGTAATGTACTATTATATTATGATTCATTATTTTGTTTAATTTTTTTTTTAATTTGAAATTTTTTTTTGTAGGATACTTTTGAAACTTTTGTTTTAAAAATATTTAGTTATTTATTATTGGATGGCCATGCATCTCCAATGTATAAAGCACTTATAGATGGAAATATTGGATCTGATTTCTCTGAAAATACCGGATATGATTCTTCAACTAAGTAAATTATTATAAATTAAGTATGAAATTTATTATAATAATTATTGATTTATATAAACATATCAATTATAGAATAAGCTATATGAGTATTGGATTACAAGGAATGAATGAAAAATATGTTCCATTGGTAATTATTATTATATATTTTTTATACAATGTCTTATATTGCTAATATTTGAAGTTTTTCTTATTAATAGGCTGAAGAAACTATAAATAAAGTATTGGAAGATGTGTCACAAAATGGATTTGATTCAAAACGTATTGAAGCAGCAATACATCAAACTGAATTAAGTATAAAACATGTAAGTTGATTATAATATTATATAAAAGTCTAATAAATATGTTATTAATATTTTTTATTATAGAAAACTGCATCTTTTGGTTTAAGTCTTATGCATTTAATAAGTTCTGGATGGTTTAATGGTAGCAATCCTGCTGAATTTCTGGAAATTAATAATGTAAAAAATAACTATTTTGTTATTATTGCATTATCATGATTTTAAGTTGTTTTTTAATATATATATATATATTTTAATTTTTAGAATATTAAATTATTAAGAGAAAAATTAAAGACAGAACCATTCTTTCAAAATTTAGTAAAAAAATACTTTATAAATAATCCACATACACTTATATCAGTAATGACACCAGATTCATCATATACAGAAAAATTATTAAAAGAAGAACAATCCCGATTAGAAGCTAAAACATCAACACTTACATCAGAAGAAAAAGAAAAAGTTTATATGCAATCAATAGAGTTGTTAAAAAAGCAAGAAGAAGAAGAAGATTTATCTGTTTTACCAAGTTTAAAAATACAAGACATAGATAAACAAACGAAAAAATTTGAATTGAAATTTACTGATGTTAATAAATGTCCTGTACAATGGAGAAATACAAGTACAAATGAAATAACTTATTTTAGGATTATTAATAAAATTGAAGGATTAAAAGAAGATTTAAGAATTTATTTGCCTTTATTTGCTCAAGCATTAACTTCTTTGGGAACAAAATCTAAAACTATGGCAGTAATTGATGATGATATAAGATTATATACTGGTGGCATAAATGTTTCAACTTTTTTATCAACAAATCATTCTGGTAAATACATGACAGATTCAAAATTGCTGTCTTCTTTTTTTTAAAAAAATAAATTATATATTAAAAAATTTTTTTTCTTTTAGATTTAAATCAACATGAGGATGGATTATTAATTACATCACATAGTCTTGATAGAAATATTAATCATATGTATGATATATTAAAACAACTCTTATGTGAGACGAATTTTGATAATGTTGACAAATTGAGAACTATTATTTATGCTGTAAGTCAATCTGATTAATGAAATTTAATAATAAGTTAATTTAATATATTTATTTATTTGTGTGATAGAATGCAACTAATATGATGAATTCAGTTGTTGAATCGGGACATCAATATGCAAGTACTTTCGCCGGATCAAAATTAATTCCTACTATGGTAAATAAAAATTTTCAATACTGTAAATTTTTATCTTTATGATTTATTCAATTATATTCCTATTACAATAGAGTAAAGCAGAGATTTATGGTGGTATGACACAAGTACATTTTATGAACAAACTAGCAGCTAATGAAGATTTTGATACTATAATTCAAAAATTGAAGGTAAATTTCATTGAAAAAGATTTTACTTGTTAATAATGTATGTATCAATTTACTAAATATAATATATTTTAGGAAATTTCCGAATACGTGTTAAGTAAACAATCTTTAAGAGTAGCAATTACTTGTGGTTCAGAGAATGTAGATCAAAATATAAATGCATTAAGTAACTTCTTAATTGAATTACCTGAAAAAAAAATATCACAGAGTAATGAACAAGTGAGTTAATTATTAGAATTCATATCCACTTAAAAAATAATATTTGGTTTTTTTTTGTTAAATATATTTTTTTAAAAAAAAACTGCAATTTTTCATTAGTCTTCATTTCAACCAACACATGAAAAGGCATTTTTTCCTTTACCATTTGCGGTAAATTTTTGTGCTCAAGCTTTTAAAGGAGTACCTTATACGCATCCTGATGGAGCTAAATTACAAGTAAATTATTTTTCAGTATAGGTATCTTTTTCATGCTTATTTATGTTTTTAAATATATGAACATATATATATCTATTTTTAGATTCTTTCGTCGTTAATGCGTACACATTATCTTCATCGAGAAATACGTGAAAGAAATGGTGCATATGGAGGAGGTGCAACCTATAATGCAAGTACGGGTATATTTTCGTTTTTCTCCTATAGAGATCCTAAAACTTTGGAGACCTTAAAAACATATCGGGATAGTATTGAGTGGGTTGGAAAAAGAAAATTTACTCAACAAGTAAGTCTTTTATAAATGTTATTTAGCTTTTATAATGAAAGAAAAGTGTGATAAATGATTTTGTTCTTCTGTAGGAAATCGATGAGGCAAAATTATCTACATTTAAAAAAATTGATGAACCTATAAGCGTATCTGAAGAAGGGATGAATTATTTCACAGGAAAGATAACAGATGAACAAAGACAAAAGTAACTTTTAATTATTCAATTTTTAAATTTATTTTCCCTCTAAGAAAAAAGACTTAAACATTGAATTTTCGTTTTATAGACGACGCGAGCAATTACTTGCTGTAACAGAAGATGATGTTAAAGAAGTCGCCAAGATTTATT
Source organism: Rhizophagus irregularis (assembly GCF_026210795.1). Taxonomy (NCBI): domain Eukaryota; kingdom Fungi; phylum Glomeromycota; class Glomeromycetes; order Glomerales; family Glomeraceae; genus Rhizophagus; species Rhizophagus irregularis. The sequence continues at coordinate 2,302,168 of NC_089447.1, forward strand.
TAGAAAAACAAGAAAAAGAAAATTTGAATTCCATCGCTATTATTGGTGAAGGTAAACCTGAAATATCAAATGATAAAGAATGGAAATTTTATGAATTAAGTACTGAAGATGAAAAAAAATGAGTATAACAAATATTTAGAAAGCGAAAGAAAAGAAAAGAAATAGCACAAGTTCTTAAAAATAATTATTAAAGACTGCCACGATAATGCAAATATCATGAATGTATATTCCAAAGAAAACAAAATTTTATCCTAATATAAGCTCAATTTCAAGTTTAATTTATCGTTTGCTCCTTGTTTTCTCCTCTCTCTTGGTTACTACCTATTATTTTTTTTTAAAAAAAAAAGCATTCTCATTTATCAAAAAAATATACAGTAATAAATATTCCCAAGTTTTTTTAATGTTATATGTAGAGTGATTGGAAAAAAAGCACTTAGTTCAACAGTATTTTTTTCATTTTAAAAGATAAAGAGATTATTAACAATTGCATAAAATGGAAAATAAGCCGATGAATAATAACAAACCCACCGATTTAACCTGTAATTGAGAGAAAGAACCTGAGAAGACAATGAAAGCATTGTATTTATTAATGTAAACGAAATAAAGAATCTTATAATTGAAGCAGTTGAATTAATATAATATTTATAATAGTAATGTTAATTATAAAGAGAGAAACAAGGTAACATTCTGTTAGAGTCGCTTGCTCAAAAGTTAGTCACTGCACAATTTTTTGTTAATTTCGGAAGGTTATAAAGCTATTTTTCTTTTTAAATCAAATAATTGACTCAACTTTCTACACTTTAGATATCAAAAATGTTATTGGAAGAAGAGAATTATTATATACTACAGTGACACCTCTATAAGTGTACGCAATATATAAATTCTCTTGGGCCTGGTCCCAACTTATAAGAGCTCTTAATATTTTACTCCATAAATGCACACCCTCACTAAGTATACATTCTAGTATTATTTTTTTACTATGGTCCCAAGGGGGGTGCACTTATAGAGGTGTCACTGTATATGATTGTATATATTTTATATTCAAAATTTTTCAGTAAAGAAATCAAAAAAATGAACAAGGCTTGAGGAACTTTAAAGAACGTCGTGAATTAGTATGCCGATCTTTACTTAGTTAAGTTTTATTAAATGAAAAGAAACAGTTAATTGTTGCCATAAAAATAATCCATTCTAAGGTTCTCTTCCACCCAACCCCTCTCATTAATAAATTTATCAACCAATTTCCATATAATCTCTAATTCAACATAACTTAACTGACCATCCAATTTTAATTCAAGTAAAAAAGGCATCCAATAATTCACCCATAAGTTGTTCCAAAATATAGCAAATATAATACCTAAAAGCATACCCATTAATACTTGGGCTGTTGTATGATGACCTAATTCAATTCTAGACCATAATATCAACAAAGCTATTATAAAAACTAGTAAAAAAGAAAATAATTTAACTGAAGAAGATGAATTAGTAGTTACATTAAATAATTGAAGGGATATGAAAGTTGCAAAATAAATTATTATTGCAGAATGTGAAGATGGCATTCCATAAGATTTTCTTTGTTTTATTGTAATAGATTGCGAAGTTGGGATGGTTACGTGATATGGACGAGGTTGTCGAATTATTTGTTTTAATATACTAACTGAAAAAAAAAACGAAATAATTATATATTTAAAGATATTTGTTTTTTTTTTCGATTTTTTTTTTCGATTAAATTACCTGTTATTTTCGTAAACACACCACCTGCTATAGTAAACACAACATGAAAAGTTCTTATATAATTTAATAAACACAATATCAGTATGGAAACCCATATTTTAGTCTATTAAAATAAATATCCATTAGAAGCAAATTTAATTTACACAAACACACAATTATAAATAGTAATAACAATTCTCATTACATGTTCCAAGAAAAATAACAATGACATGATTCTAACGATTCTAACCGCATATAAAATTATTTTTGGTATGTAAATCTAGTTAAGTATATTTATACAGTACAACCAATTTGACTAATCCTAATTTAGTACAGATATTTTAACACAATTACATGTTCGAGTGTTATTGCCCAGGAAGATATGCCGGTTAGATCAAAAAATTTATTAGACAATCACTAAAGTATGCCATTTATTCTATTTATTCTTAAATAATTTCCTCTGCGAATTTCTTGTTATATACATATTTAACAATTTTCATTTACACGACCTAAAAGATATGACAATTGTAAGTTTTAGAGTGGATATAAAATAGTGAATTTGTTTATGTTTAATAATAGTAAAAAAAAAGAAAATACATATAATAAAACTGTTATATGACATTAAAGTCACATGATTTAAATAAATTTTACATAGGATAATACATGTATTTTTAAATATCAGATATAGATTCGGGGATTTGTTAAACATAATTGTAAAATTGGTATGGTCCGCGATTAATTTTATTTTAAGAAAAAATTTTTTTTTTTTGTTAAATCCTAAAAATGCCCAAGAGATTTTAGGAATTCAAATCAATTTTCATTTTCATTTTTTTTACATTTTTGTATTTTAAAAGAAAAGTTAAAATCAGAATACCTTTATTTAGTTTTCTATTATCCTCCCTTAATTTGAATTATCCAACGATTTCCGTGTAACTCGAGGATGCAAGATTAGAAAATAGAAAGAATTTATGCAGAATAATACAAAATATTCAAATATATACAATATTTTACAGTAAAAACTAAATAGTTCTCGGTTAAATAAAACCACTAACGTGATGTTCAAAGATGAATAGAACAGAATCGGGCTAGCAAAAGCATAAATGCAGTACGTGCTTTCCATATTTTTAAAAGAAGACACTCATTTAATCTAACAATTACTTTCCAAAAAAACAGAAAAGTGATAAATATCACTATCACTTTTCGTTATTGTAAGCTATATTGATCTTATTCTGTTTCTATGGAGGTAATGGGATATTTCTGGTTCAATTCGGGTTGAACAACCCAAAAAAATCTGGGAGAAAAAGGTTAAAAGAATTTACGAAATTGAATACTAGAGATAGGTTTTTTAGGCTAATTATATTTATTATAATAATCAATTTTCATCAAAATCATTCTAAAGCAACGCTTTATGGCAAACAAAAAGAAAGCAATTAGTATATTACTTAAACTGTAAGAAAAGTAAAAGTATTCAAAGAAAACGAAGAAAAAAAAGCGTTATTAAAGTTGAACCCCGATTTCATCGGAATGAATGAAAGAAATCACTAAATGCACTTGTATTATATCTATTATGAGCATTCGTTTTCTTTTGTCCCAACGACCCTGACAGATTCTGGTCTCGGTAATTAGTTTGATAGCAAACAAACGAATATCATTAAGCAAATTTGTACGAGTTCTTTTTTATTCGATCAAATTCTTATATTCTTATATGCTGAAAAGCTAGTAATGGATTTTATAACAATTGTGACACAAATTTAGAACGTTTTTTAAATCACTTCATTTCCACGAGAAGAAAAGTCCTTCGTTTAGGAACACCATTTAATTGTTCTTTCTTCTTTTTTATGTCTCTTAAAAAAGTTAATGTACTAATTTCTCTAACATTTCCTCTTTCATCTTAGGAATAGATTTTAATGTAAACTATTTCAAAATTCAGGTCTATATATGTTATTGTCAATAAGGTTGTTGCATGAAAATATCAATTTCTTGTGTTACAATTTCGGATTACACAAAATTTTTCAGGAAAAAAAGTTCTTGGCAGATGAAAATGCATGGAAACATGAAAACATGTAACAACAAAGAATTTTCTTGTAATCTAACTTTAAATATTGGTTTTGATGCATGATGTCGATATTTAATGGAAAGTTAAATTGTTTTGGAGTCGATCAATTCTTAATATTTCATACAACGTTTCATTGTATTTCTCGGATATAGCCAAATGAATAGTTACATCTAGAATTCGATAATTTCTTTTGTGAGTGCAGGGTAACTTTCTCCGAAGTTTTAAGCTCCGGTTAATGATAAGATTAATTATTGTATACATTATGTGCACAGAAATTCTTCACACAACACACACCCGAACATGCATATAAAGTAGTTTATTAAACAATTTCTAATATATTCTCGGTAATAAATTCTTAAATTAGAGTGTTGTACTATGTTTGAACCGACATATTTCTTTGTGGCATGCATAACTTTTCCTCATTATATATAATTGGTAGTTGGAAGATACATCCCCAAAATTTTGTTCCCAGACAAATTCTCAACTGATAAACATGGCCGAAAAATTGGGTAAGAAGACAGCTATTAAAACTACTGGAAAGTTGGACAAGAAAGAAACGAGCAAACTATCAAGAAGACCTTCTGAAAAATTGAATAAGAAGGAAGTTAGAAAAACTACAAATGCAGCTGATAAACTAAACAGAACAGAAATTAAAAAGGTAACCGGTGTAACCTTAATTTTAGAGATGGATGTTCATATTTTCAAGATAATAACTTCGTTTTTTTATAACTGCAATAGATTTTTAACACATTCGATTATAATGGTAACGGTATCCTGTCCCTTGCCGAAATTGATAAAGCTGTTATTGAAATTTACCCACATCTTGCTGAAGACAAGCCTGCCATCATGCGTGCTTACAAAGCTGCTGATACTTCACAGGTTTGTCTAGTTTATTTCGTAATTTATTTATATATTGAAGAATAACACTTCTGATATTCAAAATTTACTAGGATGGTTTTATTGATTTCAAAGAATTCGGACGCCTCATAGATCTCCTTCATTATTACAACGACCTGTTTCAGATATTTAAGAAGCTTGATATAGATAATGATAGACGTGTTGATTTTGATGAGTTCAAAAAGGGATATGAGCTTATGGGAATAAATGGAGGTCCGGATGAAGAGCTTAAAGCAAAGTTTGATGAGATTGATACAAACCAAGGAGGTCATATTCTTTTTGATGAAGTAAATGAAATTTCTATTTTTAACTAATAAAATCTTCAAAAAAAGTCTAGTTTATTTGAAATTAATTCTTCTATGTTTGATTTATTCAGTTCTGCATTTATGCTGCAAAGATAAAATTGAGATCTGAAATACCTCAAGATGCACAAGAAACTCAAGAAATTCAGAAAGCTCAAACAAAACCTTCTGAAAAATCGGATAAAAAAGAAATCAAAAAACCTTTAAGAAGACTTTCTGAAAATGTAAAATCGGATAAGAAAGAAACAAAACCTTTAAGAAGACTACTTTCTGAAAATGGAAAATCGGATAAGAAAGAAATCAGCAAACCTTTAAGAAGACTTTCTGGAAATGTAAAATTGGACAAGAAAGAAACAAGCAAACCTTTAAGAAGACTTTCTGGAAATGAAAAATCGAACAAGAAGATCTCCAGCAAGACTATAAATTCGGTTACCAATACAGACAGAACCGAGATTAAAAAGGTAACCAATGTAACTTTAATTTAGAGACGAGTGTTTCATATCCTTCAAATTACTAATTTCATTTTTTTGTACAATAGATTTTTGACACATTCGATTATAATGGTAACGGTATACTGTCTCTTGCTGAAATTGATAAAGCTGTTATTGAAATTTACCCACATCTTGCTGAAGACAAGCCTGCCATCATACGGGCTTACAAAGCTGCTGATACTTCACAGGTTTGTTCCGGAGATTTCGTAATTTATTTACATATTGAAGAATAAAATTTCTAATGTACAAAATTTATTAGGATGGTTTTATTGACTTCAAAGAGTTCGAACGCCTCATTGATCTTCTTCATTATTACAATAACCTATTTCAAATATTTAAGAAACTTGATATTGACAATGATAGACGTATTGATTTTAATGAGTTCAAGAAGGGATATGAGCTCATGGGAATAAATGGAGGTTCGGATGAAGAGCTTAAGGCAAAGTTTGATGAGATTGATACAAACCAAGGAGGTTATATTCTTTTTGATGAGGTAAAAGAAATATAAATCTCTCTTATTAATTAATAAGACTTCAAAAAAACTAGTGCATTTAAAATTAATTCTTATATCAAATATTCGGTTTTAGTTTTGCATTTATGCTGCAAAGATAAAATTGATATCTGAAATACCTCAAGATACACAAGAAGCTCAAGAAATTCAGAAAGCTCAAACAAAGCCTTCCGAAAAATCGGATAAAAAAGAAACCAGCAAACCCTTAAGAAGACTTTCTGAAAATGGAAAATCGGATAAAAAAGAAATCAGCAAACCTTTAAGAAGACTACCTTCTGAAAACGGAAAATCGGATAAGAAAGAAATCAGCAAACCTTTAAGAAGACTTTCTGGAAATGTAAAATTGGAGAAGAAAGAAACAAGCAAACCTCCAAGAAGACTTTCTGAAAATGTAAAATCGGACAAGAAGATTTCTAATAAAATTACAAAACTAGACAGAACCGAGATTAAAAAGGTAACCGGTGTAACTTTAATGTTAAAGACGGATGTTTCATATCCTTCAAGGCACTAACTTCATCTTTTATTATTACAACAGACTTTTGACACATTCGATTATAATGGTAACGGTGTCCTGTCCCTTGCTGAAATTGACAAAGCTGTTATTGAAATCTACCCACATCTTGCAGAAGACAAGCCTGCCATCATGCGGGCTTACAAAGCTGCTGATACTTCACAGGTTTGTTCCATCAAAGATTTCGGAATTTATCTTAACATATTAAAGAACAACGTTATAATGTAAAAAATTTTACTAGGATGGTTTTATTGACTTCAAAGAATTCGGGCGCCTTATCGATCTTCTTCATTATTACAACAACCTGTTTAAAATATTTAAGAAGCTTGACATAGATAATGATAGACGTATTGATTTTGATGAGTTCAAAAAGGGATATGAGCTCATGAAAATGAATGGAGGTTCGGATGAAGAGCTCAAGGCAAAATTTGATGAGATTGATACAAACCAAGGAGGTTATATTCTTTTTGATGAGGTAAAAGAAATATCTATTATTAGTAAATAAGGTCTTAAACCGCGTACATATCCGAAACTAATTCTTCTATTTTAAATATTTGGTTGTTTTCAGTTCTGCATTTATGCCGCCAAAGTAAAATTGATATCTGAAATACCTCAAGATGTACAAGAAACTCAAGAAATTCAGAAAGCTCAAACAAAATCTTCCGAAAAATCGGACAAGAAAGAGACTAGCAAAACTTCTGGAAAATTGAATAAGAAAGAAATTAGCAAACCTTTAAGAAGACTTTCTGGAAATGAAAAGTTGGACAAGAAAGAAACATGCAAACTTTCTGGAAAATTGGACAAGAAAGAAGCCAGCAAACTTTTAAGAAACCCTTCTGTTAAAAAAGAAACAAGCAAACCTTCTGGAAAATTGGACAATAAAGAAACAAGCAAATCTTCGAGAAGACTTTCTGAAAAATTAGATAAGAAGGAAGTTGGAAAAATTAGAAATACAGTTATCACAACAACTCATAAATTAGATAGAACAGAAATTAAAAAGGTAACTGGTATAATATTATTTTAGAGTAGGATCACATTCTTCAAATTACGAACATTATCTTTTATTACCGCAATAGATATTTGACATATTCGATTATAATGGTAACGGTGTCCTGTCCCTTGCTGAAATTGATAAAGCTGTTATTGAAATTTACCCGCATCTTGCTGAAGACAAGCCTGCCATCATGCGGGCTTACAAAGCTGCTGATACTTCGCAGGTTAGTCTTGTAGATTTAGGATTCAATATATTGAAGAATAACATTCCTAACGTACAAAATTTACTAGGATGGTTTTATTGACTTCAAAGAATTCGGACGCCTCATTGACCTTCTTCATTATTACAACAATCTGTTTCAAATATTTAAGAAACTTGACATAGATAATGATAGACGTGTTGATTTTGATGAGTTCAAAAAGGGATATGAGCTCATGGGAATAAATGGAGGTTCGGATGAAGAGCTTAAAGCAAAATTTGATGAGATTGATACAAACCAAGGAGGTTATATTCTTTTTGATGAGGTAAATGGAATTCTTATTATTAATTAATGGAGTCTTCAATAAATATGGTGTATTTGAGATTAATTCTTATGTTAAATATTTTGGTTGCAGTTTTGCACTTATGCTGCCAAGATAAAATTGATGTCCAAAATACCTCAAGATGCACAGGAAGCACAAGAAATTCAAAAAGATCAAATTGAGTCTGCCGAAAAATTAGACGAAAAAGAAATTAGTGAAACTTCTATAAAATTGGACAATAATGATACGAGCAAACCTTCTGAAACATTAGATGAAAAGACAGCTGGTAAAACTACCAGTGCAGTTACCACTACTAATAAACTAGATCGTACTGAAATTAAAAAGGTAACTAATGTAACTTTAATTTTAGAGGTGATACTTCATATCCTTTAAGATACTGACTTCATCTTTAATTATGCAATAGATTTTTAATATCTTTGACTATAATGGTAATGGTATTCTATCCCTTGCTGAAATTGATAAAGCTGTTATTGAAATCTACCCATACCTTGCTGAAGACAAGCCTGCCATTATGCGAGCTTACAAAGCTGCTGATACTTCACAGGTATGTCTTTTTACATTTATATTTTATTTTACATATTAAAGCCTAACATTTGACATGCAAATTTTGCTAGGATGGTTTTATTGACTTCAAAGAATTTGGACGTCTCATCGACCTTCTTCATTATTACAATAATCTGTTTCAATTATTTAAGAAACTTGACATAGACAATGATAGACATATTGATTTTGACGAATTCAAAAAAGGATATGAGATCATGGGAATAAATGTAGATTCAGATAAAGAGCTTAAGGCAAAGTTTGATGAAATTGATATAAACCAAGGAGGTCATATTCTTTTTGATGAGGTAATTGAAGTCTCTATTATTAATTAAGTAAGATCTTCAAAAAGCTAATGTATCTGAGACTAATACTTATAATTTTTTCAGTTCTGCACTTATGCTGCCAAGATAAAAATGATATCTGAAATACCTCAGGATGTACAAGAAGTTCAAGAAACTTAAATATTATTAAAACCAATAAATTGTAATTAAAAACTAATTCTTTTACTAAATTAAAAGAAAAAAATTTTTGTTATATATAATATATACTGTAATAAATATTATCTATTTTCTTATTTATATATCAATAAATATTTCTATTATTATTAAACAATTATTAAATTTATAATAAATAAAACTTAAAATAAATTTTTTCAGCTTTTAAAAATTTGTCAAAAATAAAATTTTAACTTTTTATCAGAATTTATAATACTATTACATAATTTAATTAATTTTACTTAATTATATTTTAAAATACTAAAATTTTATATTTTCTAATTGTAAGTTATTTTAGAAATTCTTATTAAATAATATAAATAGATATTATTGATTAATTTTAGCATTAATTTTAGCAAAATTAGTTATAAGTTATTTTATTAATATTATATTATATAAGTTTGATCTTATATATAATTTTATAATTGCAGCAAATATTATATATATTTGTAATAAAAATATAATCAGTAAAATTTGCTATTATTTATTATTATATATTGGATTTTAAATAATATAGTAGTTTATTTTTTATAGAAATTAATATTTTATCATAGTAAAAAAAGCCATGTACTGTATGGATGATCGCTAGTTGGGAATTTGTACGAACCAAAAATAAAAAATTATACATGTACTGCTGTAAATAATAAATATTTTCATTTCAATAGAATAAATGATAATAAATAAATGGTTATATTAATTACTCAATTTTCACAAAACATATTTTTAAAAAAAGCTCAGTAAATCGGTTCAGTTTTCAGTAATTACTGATACCGATCAATTCAGTTCGGTATCAGTTTTTGCAAAAACTGAACTGAACTGAACCGATCAGAGCCCTATTCGCAATAGTGAAATGGGTATAGTGAATTCGTTGTTACAGTGAATTAAAAAAGCATTGTATATTATATAACAATTTATATATATTGTTTAGAATTCAGTTTATATATAATTTACTAAAAATTAAAATTGATATTAATTTGAATTAATTTAAAATTCACCCTAGGTTATTTTTTAATTTTAATCACCTTAGGTGAAATTCACCCCTTTGATTTGTGTTACATTTCACAATTATTTATTTATTTATTTATCACGTTATGATTATAAAAAAAAAAAATTTCTTTTCTAAAAAAAATTTTAAAAGCTTTGTTATTAACACATATTAAACACTTTGACTCAGTTTTGTTACTTATATCTTGTGAAGCTACAGGTATTTTATACAATTCATATATTTATTTCTAAATTTCTTTCGTGTTATATTTTCTAACTTCAGAGCGTAATTTCGTCACTTTAGTCAAATGAAATCAACTTTCTTTATTAAGTGATAGTTGTTCAGCTATGTCGAAACTACTTATATCTTGAATATCATAAGCGTAGGTATAATACTTGTGGAAATATTCATGTTTTTTATAATAACAATAATTTTTGAATTTTTCATTTTCCGTTTTTTAATTTCAGAGCGTAATTTCACTACTTTAGTCAAATGAAATCGACTTCCTTTATTATGTAATTGTTGTTCACCGATGTCGAAACTACTTATATCTTAAATTTCATGAGCGTAGGTATAATACTTGTAGAGATATTCGTGTTTACGTAATGGCAATAATTTTCGAATTTTTCATTTTTTGTTTATTAAATTCAGAGCGTAATTTTACTACTTTACTCAAATGAAATCGACTTTCTTTATTAAGTGAACATTGTTCAGCAAGGTGGAAAACACTTATATTTTAATTTTCATGAGTGTAGGTATTATGTTTGCAAAGATATCTGTATTTTTCATAATGGTACTAATTTTCAAATTTTTCTTGCTAAGAATATAATTTCACCATTTTGGTCAACATTTTAGCTATCAAATTTTATAATGCTTTAATAAAGTAAAAAGGAAAATTTTTAATTTATAATTTATTAAAAAATCAGTTTTACTTTACATGTATAAATTTTAAAAATCATATGACCAGGTGATTTTCACCTGAGGTGAGCGTTAAAATTACCCAATTATATATCTTTTTTTGCTAAAATTTAAAAACTATTGTTTGTAAATACTTTAGTATTTAATAATTCAATTTCAATAAATTTTTTTTTAAATTGTAGAATCCAATTATAAATGCTGTCAGAATTATTATTATGGTTATGACATATATTATAATACTGTAATTAAATGCTATAAATCATAAATATTGTAATATCATAATGCTGCAATTTAATTTGATACTATAATATCATAATTTCTTAATTTTAGCTAAGTTTATAATACCGATTAACGATTATTATGTCTTTTGTATTTTGAATGCGTGGGATGCACAATATTGATCCTATGCTGATTTTTCACAGAAATGGGTCTTTTCAACTAACAACCAATTACAAGACATTTCTTTCTTCTGTCTATTATTCATACTCATTTTCATATTTAAAATTTATTGTCGTCTCAAAAGAGAGAAATAACAAATAAGTTTGTCATAATGATGCCTACTTGTATAATAGTTGTTTACTTTAATAAACCTCTATTAATAAAAAAATTTTTTGGCAAAACTTCCTAAACTTGGTTCAGGAAAAACACGTGGTCAAAACTTCCTAATTTCAGTTTAGGAAGTGACATCATAACCTACATATTTTTCTTAGCAGAATGTATATGTACTAATGGACTATTGAATATTTCATATTTTCTATAGAATATTATTGATCATGACATCTAAGGTTGAATCATTGTGACAGCGTATTATTGAACTTAAGGCTGAGAACGCAAAGTTGAGGCAGATTATTGAAGAGAATGCTGTAGCCATAGATACTGAAGTAATCGCATAATATGGAGGAATAATATGGAATAAAAGATCAAACGATAGAAAGTCACATGATTGGATAAAATTAACCGGAAAGGATAAACTTTTAGGAGAAGGAATGATCTACATGATGTAATGTTTATTAAATGATTAACGGAGAACCAATAGATCAAGTGGGGAGTTGATCGATGTGGCTTAGCAACCAGTTTATCAAGTTCAACAATAGGAACAATTAGGAGGAGTAATCATAAGCCACAAATGATAAATCATATAAAAAAGGAAGGATAGCGAATTAAAGGAACAAAAAAAATAGGAACATGTAAAATATTGATGAACTGCAGCCGCAGTAGAAGAATAGCTGACGAGACGCAGTAGAAAAGATAGCACAGCCACAAAAGATGGATCTTTATGATATAATATTTGAAAGATTATTTTATTTTAAAGAAAAGATAGCACAGCCACGAAAACGATGGATCTTTATGATATAATATTTGAAAGATTATTTTATTTTAAAGAAAAGATAGCACAGCCACAAAAGATGGATCTTTACGATATAATATTTGAAAGATTATTTTATTTTAAAGAAAAGATAGCACAGCCACAAAAGATGGATCTTTACGATATAATATTTGAAAGATTATTTTATTTTAAAGAAAAGATAGCACAGCCACAAAAGATGGATTATATCTTTACGACATAATATGCGAAAGATTATTTTAAAGAAAAGATAGCATATTAAAATAGTATAACATATTAGAAAAGATAACATATAAAATAGCATATAAGATAGCGCATAAAAGATAACATATAAAATATTAGAAAGAAATAAGAAGTAGGAAAAGAAAGAATAAGAAAGTTGGTTTAAATAGGAGCGGAATGGGAAGTGAATTCCACAGTCGTCAGATATGATGTAAAACTTTAAGTAAATTAGTTAATTGTGAATTTTATGAAGAATAAATAAAATACCCTTTATATGAAAATTAATTGTTTCGATTGTTTTTGTTACTATTTTCTTATGATGAAAAAGTAATTTTGTTTAATTAATTGTTAGTGAAGCGTAATGTTATTTTAAAGGTAATAGGTTCGCCCTAAACTTTATTGTAACGTTCGCTTAATTAATTTTAATTGGACAAATACATGGTGAATTTAATGTCATAACAAGAATTATGAAACGAATAAAATATAAACTTTCGTAAAGAGGACTATCGTAAATTTGAAAAAAGAGAAAGGATGAAGTATCGTGGCGAGAGCTATCGCAATTTGAAAGTTAAGTAGTAATAAAACTAAACCAAGCAAGAATGTTAATGTTTCGCTGAGAGCACATATAACAGAAGCAGGGAATCTGACTTTACGCGGGTGGCAGACGGTGATAATGCCAGGCGTGATGCTGAGAATGCCAGACACAAGATCAGAATTGAAGAATTGGAGAAAAATAGTATAGATATTTCAGCTGAGAATGCTAAGCTTAAAGCTGAATTAGCAAAATTAAGACATAATTTCGATTCCTGAGCTCAACGTAAGGAACAGCACTTCTTAGCATCTGAGCTACATGTCTCTGTTGGAGAAAAAGAGATATTAGCTGTACTACAGCCATATGCTTTCCACGATATACCTGATCCTGTAATAGACCAGCCCATAATTAGATCACCTGGTGATAACGCAAACATCAAGCTATCGGAGGAAGAGATGATGGTCTCTTTTCTGGATGAAATGAATAAGAAAATTGTCAGTGATGGGATAAGGCAAAGAAAGTGGGATGAGAAGCTTGTAAAAGTGAAACCCATCTTTCCTGAAACAGGTAAACAGGTATCTGTTAACAAAAAAGCACTTTGCAAGAAAGAACAAAGGGAGAAATTCATTCAGAAAGCATCTGAGAATTCAAGCACCAAATGTTCTAATATTATGGGTGAGCTGAGCTCGAATTCTTTGGATGTTTGCCTAAAGCAATTAGTACAAAGCTATAATTTCTCAGCAGTAAAAATAGGGACAACATTTTTTCTTTTGTATAAGAAACTTCTCGATACTGAGAACTTTACTGATTGTGCAGTCCAAGAGGCCATTCATTCATTATATGTTACTGTCAATTTGGAAAAGCTCTTATTTAGAGATGAAGTGAAATAACATTTAAAAAACAAGTTGATCCAAAATCCAATGCTATCAGTAGAATTTTAAATATGGAAGTTAAAGCTCAGCTTCCTGCAGATACTTCTGATGCACTTTTATGGAAAAGAATTGAGCAGGTCAAGAAACTCTGAAAGTTTTTTGATGCAATAAGCATGGATAAAATTTATCAAATACATTCATTCTCTGTTAGCAGTATTTCAAAAATAATGTATAAAGACATTCAGTATATCATAGATAATATAGGACCCCAGATATCTCCAAAACAGGTCATAAGTCACACTTTCGGCAGATTGGCCCATTTTTCAGGGGCTCAAAAAATCGTTTTTTGTAAATATCTCGGCATCCAGTAGTCCAATTTTGATGAACTATTTTTTAAATTGTAGAGCTAAATGAGGGCTACAAAATAAAAAAAAAGTTCATTAAAATTGAATTACTGGATGCTGAGATATTTACAAAAAACGATTTTTTGAGTTTCAGCAAAAAAGGGTGTTTTTGGCCAAAAGTCCATTATGACCTTTATATTAGATATCCGGGGTCCTGATAATATGCCAGTTGACTATAGCATTAAGATAGAATTGCCCACCTGTACTCAGCTGAAAGACACTGTTAAGTGATGAGAAAAATTCTGAATTGTCACATTCTGATCTTGTTCAGGAAGTGATAAGAAAAATTCTGAGTTGTCACATATTAATACATCAGAGGAACAAACATCTTCAAAATCTGGAGTAAATATTTCACCTATATCTCGACCAATGCCTAAGACGAACCCAACTTATAACCAGTCCTATTTTTACAACAAGATATTAGATCAATATCTTAATCTATATAGAAAATGTAATTGTGAAAATTTCGATTATTATGGGATTACTGATGAAACATCATGCGGGAACTACATTTGCCCATTATGTAAATTAGGTCATGATGATGAAAAAATAGAAGGTGAGTATAAAGCTGGATCTTACTTTATTAAATGTGAACAGCGTGAAATTGAGATAACTGCATAGTCCAGATGATTAGACAGCTTTCTATCTGAAAAAATTTTTAATCTTTTTTTTGAATTGATGACCTGAGGAAGAAAAAGGGATTTAAATTGTTTGCAGTCGTATAAAAAGGAAAATAGTGAAAAGTCGATAAAATGCTAACTGCCAAATAAGGTTCTTTTGCAAACCTGTTTGGCTGTACTGAAAAGTGAAAGCTGCTTATATAGTGCCGAAAGCAGCCGAAACGCCAGCTGAAACGAAACCTGTCAATTGCGAAACTGCCGAAACATGCCAAAGCAAACCTCTATAATAGGTTTCTCCGTAGTTCGGCATAGTTGACTATAAGATTTGCATATAGTTACGCCAAGTTACACAATTAATAATATAATTTAGATGATCAAATAATCTACAGATAAAAGATTAAACTTCAATATTTTACCGTCGTCTTAGTTCTTTTAAGCTTTATCTAAAGTGTTAGAATTTTCATTTCTAACTCCCATATTAATATTACGATATTACACGTTTTTACAGTTTTTTTTTAAGGGGCTTATATTCATTAAAGGAAAATGCGTAACATGCATTTAATAAACCCAATTCCGTCATCTCCTTTAACACCTGAACTAAAGTTTCTTTTACTTTCTTCCGTTTTCTTAATAATAATATTAATAATAAACTGTTTCAAATGACTGATTACATAGAAGATTCACCCATTAAAATGAAAAATAGAGGAGGTCGGCCACCTAATAGCATTTGGGAAGATATTAATAAAGGAGAAGCTGTTGGTTCTGGCAAATTTGCCGCCTCCTGCAAGTACTGTAAGAATACATGGTCACGCGGTGAAGTTTTAAAGCTCGAAGAGCATCTTTCAAACCATTGTCCAGATGCGCCAGCAGCAGTTGTTAGAAGGTATATGACTAAAGTAATGGAACGGCAAGATAAGTCCAAGTCATCCAAAAAAAGAAAATACTCTGAAGGTCAAAGTAACATGGATGATTACCATGATTCAACAGAGCTTAACGAACAAAGATGTACACGAATTAATCGTGCATTAGTTAAATTTTTTATTGCGTGCGGAATTGCGTTTAGAGTAGTGGAACATCCCTTTTTCATCAATTTTATAAAAGAGCTTAATGCCGGGTACAATACACCAACAAGGGAAGTATTAGTAAATCAACTACTTGAACGTGAATTAGCTCAAGTGAACTTCAAAGTTAATTCTGAGCTTGAAAAGGAAACGAATTTAACGTTAGGTTTGTTAAATTAAATAGGCTATCATACGTCATTTTTATTTAATCTTACTTACTATATAATATTAATTTATAATTTAGCCTTTGATGGTTGGACATCTGGTACACATCGTTCAATTTGGAACTTCATTGTAATGACTCCGTCGCGTAAAGAATATCTTTATCAACTTTCTGATTTGTCTGAAAATTCGCACACTGCAGAATATCTAGTTACGGTAATTGAAAAGGTTATAGAAGGTATTGGAGAAGATCGAATATGTGCTGTAGTTTCCGATAATGCGGCCAATGTTCGTAATGCACGAAAAATTATACATGAGAATCATCCAAAGATTGAGAATGTGCGATGCGTTGCACATTCTATCAATTTAATTGCATGCGACATCGTCAAGGAGAAGTTTGGGGAACGTTTATTAAAACGTGTTAATATTTTGACAACCTTTTTTAGAAGTTCTCATCAGGCTAATGCAAAACTTGCTCAAATAATTAAAGAAAAAGGAATTAGTGGAGGAGGATTAAAATTATATTGCAAGACACGCTGGACTACTGCTAGTGAATCCGTAAATTCAGTAATAAATTTGGAATCAGCACTAGAAGAAATGGCCAGCGATCACGATAAAGTGCTAACAAATGATAAAATAAAACCGATTATTCAATCGAGAAATTTTTTTTCAAATTTACGAGTTCTTGGATTTGTTCTGGATCCTCCAAGAAAAGCGGTACTTTCATTAGAATCAAGAAGAGCTACACTTGCAGATTGTTTCCCTGAGCTTGGCAAGACTTGCAGCTACATTAAAAAAAGTTACCCAAATCATTAAATCCTGCATTCCGAAGTCATTGTATCAAAGTAATAAATGAAAGATTTGATGAATTCGATGATGATAAGTATATTACTTGTTTTTTTATGGATCCCAGATTTAGAAACGCGCCACTTAAAAAATGCGCCCTCATGAGAATTATCAAATGTGCAGCTTCAATCGGGAAAAATTTAGGTTTCACCAAGTTACGTGCCTGAAACTTTATGCGATCAAATACAGAAATATATTAATGAAGCAAGAGCCATTTGACCCAGATATCGGTTTTGCTAAAGATAATCCCGTGAATTGGTGGAAATATATTAATACCGAACCAGAACCAGATGTCCTGCCAAGAAGTTGCAAGTTATCTATTTGCAATATGTCCTAACTCAGCAACTTGCGAACGTGGATTTTCGACTTTAGGATGGCTATTTCATAAACGTCGCTTAAATCTTAATGTGGATAAACTAGAATCCATGTGCAAATTAATTTTGTATTGGAAATCCAATTCAAAAACTGAACTTGGATTTTATGGAATTGATCAAAAAAGAATACTTTCGTCTTAGTGATGATAAGATCAATATACGTATTGCAGAAGCTTTTGCAGAAGATGACGATGAGGAATATAATGAGGAGCAAGCTTCTACTCGAGAGATTAACTACAAGCGGCGAAACAATACCCGAAGACAATTGCCGTGTAGTAATTGAAAGTCTATGGATTGATCAATTTGTTAATTTATCGCATGATTCAATTACTAGTGAAATCGGCGATATTCCAAGAGATATATTGGATGATTCAGATGAAAATAATGCGGAAGATGATGAAGTTGATGATAGTGGTAATAACAAGAGACCCGGAGAAGGTGACTATGATTATGATATAGATGATGTATTAGGTATGGATGATGGTGATAATAATGACGATAATTATGATGATAATGAGGAATAATAATAATGAGAAATAATTACAATAGTTAATCCAATGAGAATTAATTCTAATATCATGTGATTTAAATAATGATACTATTTAGAAAATAAATGATGTAATTATGCAGGGCAAAATATTCGCGATCAAAGTCCAGTTAACATATAATTATGCAGGCAATGCAGGCAATTGTAATTTTATATTATATTTTAAAACATTGCAATTTAATTAAGGAATAAGGATAAGCATATTATATTTTAAAAATAGTGCAATTTAATTAAGGAATAAGGATAAGCATATTATATTAGAATCAATAAGTTTTAAGGACTTCGTTAATTAAATTTATTACATTAGATCAATAAATTTTAAGAACTGCGTTACAAAAAAATTTAGAACTGCGTTAATTAAATTTATTACATTAGAATCAAAACTGTGTTTATTTTGTTACAAATACTTTAATTATGTAGAATGTTATTATGTTCATCAGTTCATGTTTTAAACATTATAACGAATTTTAAAATTATTATAAATATTATGAAATTTGAATTTTTTTTTCGCAATTCAAAACCAAATTGTATTTTAATTTTCAAATTGTATTTAATTTTCAAATTTCAAGTTACGAAAAAATCATAAAAATAAAAAATGGCAGCATTAGTACCTTTTGTCCCACCGCCACCACCAGTATTCCAATGGACGATTAACGCAGCTAGGCAATTAATCGCGGAGCGGAGAAACTTACATCAGCAATTCGAAAGAATTGCAAACCGTCATCATGTAAATGCATGGACAATAATAGCAAATAGGTGTTCGTTGCAACGGGATTTGCAGCGACACCCAGGCAATGCCAAACAAAATGGAATGCCCTCAAACGAGGTTATGAAAACCTCAGTAGGATAATAAATAATAATGATGACGACATTCCTATTATAAGCCCAAATAGTTTCGATAGAGCGTGTTTTGCTGATATGAACGATGAATTCTGGTTACAAACCGGTAATTATTATTAATTATTATTTTAAATTAATTTTATTTAGGCAATTCATTCAATTCATTAATATTTTTATTGGATTTTAGATCTGTTTAGACGAGAGTATCGACGGCAGCATGCTGCACATGATCGACGTCGATATGAATATAGATTGCGAAGGGAAAGAAGAAGGTCGTGATCTAGGTCTCGATCAAGAAGTAGATCAAGAAGTAGAGATAGAAGACGAGATAGAAGTAGAGATAGAAGACGAGATAGAAGTAGAGATAGAAGACGGGACAGAAGTAGAGATAGAAGAAGAGGTAGAAGCAGGTCCCCACATAGAAGATAAAGATATTATTAAATTTTAATTTTTATTATATTTTTAATCGTGTATTTTATTAGTTTAATATTAAATATTATAAAATAAATATTTACATACAAAAAATCATATTGTCTTTAATCTTTATTCTTATAAATTGTTTAAATGCCAAAACTCTAATTAAATCATATAGAAAGTATTGCCGAAACGCCGAAACAGTTTCGGCAAGTTACGGCAGTTTCGCGATTTTGATAGGTTTCGCAGTTTCAGCATTTCTTGATGATTTCGCGAAACTAGTTTCGGCAGTTTCGCGTACGCCATTCTGCCGAAACCTCTAGTTTCGGCAAGCAACCTTACTGCCAAATACAGTCAACTCCCTCTATAGTCACTCCCGTTATAGTCACATTCTACTATATAGTCACACCAGTTGAATGTTCAAAACACTTTATTATTAAAAACTATCCTATATAGTCACAATCTATCTATAGTCACTATCACACCTATCCTAAAAATCTTATATTAAAAAAAACCGTTTATAATCACAGTTATATAAAGAATATATTAAATAACTTGGCATCTAATAATCGTACAAAGATGTATCATAGCTTGTTAGAATCGTCTCACTGAGATGAATCGAATGGTGGTAGTTTTATCCTTTTGCGATCACTGGCTGATGAGTTATTCAACAAAATGTTAAGCATCGGCATTATTATATTTCTTGATTTACGTTTACTGCTCCATTTAACATTTTGCTAAATTTCTCAGTACCTAGTGATTGAAAAATGACGATTAATAGCTCGTTGGAATCGCCTCATCAAGACGAATCGAATGGTGGTAAGCTCATCTCTCTGTGATCAATATTGACGGAGTTACTACTTAAAAACCATTTAATATTTTTTAATTTCGGAAATTGATCTAGTGATTGGATTTCGATGTATCTTATACCATTAGAACTGTCTCATCAAGACGAATCGAATGGCGGTAAAATCGTCTCTCTAGGATCAATATTGGCAGAGTTATTACACAAAAACCATTAATATTTTTTTAATTTCGGAAATTAATCTAGTGATTGGATTTCAATGTATTTTATACCATTAGAACCGTCTCATCAAGACGAATCGAATGGCGGTAAGATCATCTCTCTACGATTAATATTGGCGGAGTTACGATTCAATAAAGTTTTGAGTATAATTTTGGCTAAAATTATATTAATTTTTGGCCGGAATTATGATATACTAATATAAGAAATTTTTTATATAGTCACATCTCTTTATAATCACCAAATATGGACTGTCCCAAATGTGTGACTATAAAGAGAGTTGACTGTATCTGGATTGGCATACCAAATTAATTGGATTATCAAGTATTTTAACAGATAAGATTTGTTCCAAATTATACAAAAGATATAAAAAACAAACTGGAAATGAGCCATGGCAACTAACAGAAGTACATGAATCAGAAGTCATAAATTCGAAGCCAGAAAACAAAGTATCCTATTTATCTTTTTCTGAGCAACATGAAGAAAAAGGGCCTATCACTTACAAAGCCAAATCTGATCCAGAATTAATTATCAAATCCATCTTAGAGCACTTTCCATACTTGAAATTTGGAAATAGTTTCAGAGGGATTGATAATTATGATTTTACATCACCTCAGCCGTGGAGCTCACTATGTCCTATTTGCGATGGAATACATGGGAATTATGGATTACATGGCGAATGGTATAAAAATGAAACGGAATATTGTCTTGCTTCACTTCAAGCAATAAATTCAAATTCACGATCGTAGCATAGTTCAGTCATGTGAGAGACGATCACCTGAAAATGTGCAGTTGCAATATAATTGTCTTACTAATCCTGATTTGTGCGACAATAGATTTCTTATATAACACTGATACTTTTTGCAAATTTTTTTTTTTTCTGAACTGTACAACTGTCGACTGCACGTTCCACTACTTTTTAAATTGAAAATGTCTGCAAGTACCACCATTGAACCCTCGGTAGAAGAAGTTGAAGGATATAATACGGACGCGCTTATCACTGTCTTAAATGGAAAAAACTTTGGCCTTAACGAAAATGAAATTCAAATTATTCATGAACAGGGGATTGATGGTGCTAGCTTTCTTATGTTAAACAAAAAAAGGTTTAAGGAATGTAACATTAGAATTGGACCAAGAGCTAAGCTTGTCAACTGGATTAATAATTTAAACAACCAAAGTAAGTTCTATCGTAAAATAGTTTAACGTTTGTACGTCTCGTGTGTTATTCAACAGACGTCTTTCAACACAATTATTTTCATAGTATTTATTACTCGTTTCTATGTTTTGCTTGTCTTTTATATGATTCATATAATACCGAATACTTACTTATTCTTGTGCTTTTCTTTCCTGCTTCTTATCGTCAAACCCGCCCAAAAACACATTCGCGTTATCACAGGTCAATCCGTTGTTGGTAAGTGAATTGTAATAAATTTAGTCAATGCGAGTGAATGCGAAATGGCTTGATTTTTCTTTCATAATAATATCAAATATTCCCGCTTTTTTCATTTTCTAACCAATAATGTTAAACTTTTTTTTAGATTCGCAAGTATTAAGAAATTTTCCCTCTAAATTTGAAGGATGTATTAAGAATCGTTAGAGGTCTTGATTTTAAAATGGAGCAGGGGTTTTAATAAAATACGTCGTGCTATAGAGAAACGATCTATTCGCCAGGTATGTTATTCATTTGATCCATCAATCATTTCTGCAAATGCCATTAACGATTTATGTTTAGGTACTGATTTAACGGAAACTGAGAAGGGTAAAACTGTTATGGATAAAGGAACACATATTGTGTTTCCGCTCAAATGGACCACGAGTAGCAAAAGAAGTGGAAATGGAAGGTTTACAAATTCGCCTAACAGAAATGCAGATCCAAAAGAAGAAGAAGTACAACAATACTTTATTAACGAATGCAAGGAACTAGATAAAACTCCAAATATAAAAAACAAGCTTATTGTTGTGGATAAGCATTCTTCACCATCACTAGGAACTTGAAAATCAGATTTCCTATTCATTTCAAAAGGTTCACATTTAAATATGTTAAATGTTGTTGCCGTTGGTGAGATACAAAAACGAGGCAGTGATAATTTTAATAGCGCACAAATAGGACAGGCAATATCATTTGGCGAAAAAGTACTTCAACTTCAGCCACGTCGAACCTTTGTATATGTAATATTAACAGATAGTATTGTAATTAATATCTATGTAGTGCATAGGGTCAGTGATATATATGGGACATGTCCGCCTCATATTGAACGGACTGGACATTCCGGGACATTGTCCAACTGTCCATGTCCTGCTATGTCCCAAAAAGCTGATTGTCAGGGGGACATGTCCCACAAATTTTTTTCATTGTCCCCTGCGTCCCGGACGTCCGAAATTCAGAAAAAAAATTTATTTGATCGATTTTATCGATCTTTTTTTTTAGCGATAAATAAATTCTTTCTAAAAAATTTTTTAAACGGTAAATAAAAATGTTTTTTTTTAAAAAAAATAATAATATATATTTTTTTTTTTAACCAATAAATATCTTATATACCGCTTAAAATTTTGCTTTTTCTTTTTTAAAAAAAAAGACATGCCACCGTTGCCAGCAATTTTAAACGACTATATTATTAAAACTAAAGAGAAACTCAACCAAAGTAACCTTAAAACTTATTGTAGATGTTGCATTGAAGCGTTAGGAGAAGAAGTGGGAAGGAGGAATTGTTTTCCCAATAAAACAGATAGAATAGTACTTCATTTAAAAAAATGTAGCTATTTTTCTGCAAAAACAACACCTGAAATACAAAATGAAATTTTTTCATTAATAACAAAGAATAATGATTTAGAGAATTTAGAATTATTAGGCAAACGAAAATGTAAGCAATTCATATTTCTATTTTTTTATTACAACCTTTTTTTCTGAATTATTTTTTTTACAGCTATACAAGATGTTCCTTCTTATCAATCTTATGGTACGGCTTCCACTACTTCATTTCTTCTCAATTCTTCTAGACGAAAGGTTGTTGTGTGAAGTTCTTCCTATGGACTATTAGATAATTTTATCGTTAGATCGCTATCAAAAAAAGATAAAGAAAAATTTTATATCCTGTTAATTCGATTAACAGTCGCTTGTGGATGGGCTTTGCAATGGGTTAACAAACCCGAGGCAAGAGAGTTATTTGAATTTCTTAACCCTTTTCTTAAGCTCCCTGATCGCAGAAGTCTTGGTGGAGAAATTTTAAAAGATGCTGTTGCTGAAGGAGACAAAGTAATGGAAATTGCATTAAAAGAAGATCAAACAGGCGTAACTCTTACATTTGATGGGTGGACGAACGTGAGAAATGAACAATTGTTAGGTGTTGTAATTATGACATCAGAGGGAAGACCATATGTATGGAAGGCAGTTGATATTAGTTTAGAAAGGGAAACGCATGTTGAAGTGATGGAAAAAACCGAAGCTATGATTTCTGATTTAAAATCAAAAGGGGTTAATGTTTGTGCCGTTGTAACAGATAGTGCAAGTGCATATGCTGCGGCTAGGTAGGTATTTTTATTCTATTTGATATTTAGTACAATTAATATAATAACAATACGACTATTTAAACCTTAGGCGAAGATTAAGAATTTCAAATAGAGCAATAGTTTTTTTACCTCGTTTTGCCCATCAGATTAACCTCTCGTGAGGTGAAATCTTTAAAGAATCAACTGAGTTGAAAGTAGCATTGAATAATGCGATTAGACTTACAACTTACTTTAGAAATCCTAATCATAAATTTTTTATAGCAAAATTACGCGAACAGCAAAAAATTACTTACGATGGTAAAATCTATGCACTAGCACTGCCAGGAGAAACCCGGTGGAACAGTTATTACGAAGATGTCAAGTTATTTGAAAGCTCAACAAGCGTTACAGGTAAATTTACCAACATGCTGTTAAATTATTATTAATTATATTATATTTTAATTAATTTATGAAAATTTGATAATTTTAGATACTTGCAATTAATTTTAAACCACCTTTTAGTCAAGTTCGGCGGCAAGCAGGAGAAACTCCAACTATTTCACGTGAAATGTTTGAGATCATTGATTCTGAATCATTTTAGACGAACATACATTTAATTGTAGAAATGTTGTATCCATATTGCAAAATACTAGATATTCTTCAAAAGGATAAAGCGCGTTTATTTCAAGTTACACACTGTTTTGCATACCTTTTTCAATTTTGGAATGATCATTTGCGAATATTCAAGCTTGCCTGCGCAATTGAAGTTCAAATGCAATTAGAAAAAAGATGGAGTGGTAGACAATGCATACTTTTATTATCATGTTTATTACATCCTGAATATTGAATAGAACAATTCAAAGATAATGTAAATATCAATTATACTACTTTTGGTAAATGGCTTAAATACTATTATTAGGGCGTAGTCTGGAAAAGAATCCACCTGTATTTTACGTGAATTTGATGATTTTCGTTTGGGCAAATATCCGTTTGATGATGATACGTATAAACAATTTAATAATGACATCTGGAGATATTGGTGTTTTGCGAGAGTATCTACAAATGAATTAGGATTAGTTGCTTGCACATTATTTGGTATTTGTGTAAATGCTGCTTCTGTTGAACGTTTATGGAGTTGTATGGGTTTTTTGCAAACTAATCGTCAAAATCGTTTAAAGGTATTTAATTTTTTATTTTATAAATAATATAAACAAATATTAAATTAATATGTAAATTTTTTTTTAGTCATCAAAAGTTCTTAATATGAGTAAGTTAAGGGCAGATATAACATGGAAACATCGTATAAATTCTGATTCTTCAATTTTAACTCCATTAAGTATTATAACTCGTAATGAAGAGAAAAATAATAATGAAAAAGAAGTTGAAGAAAATCTAGTAATTATTGAAGAAGAAGAAGGAGAAGAAGAAGAAAAAGAAGAAGAAGAAGAAGAAAAAGAAGAAAAAGAAGATTTAGAAAAAGAATTTAATAATTATTTGCAAGGATGGTCAGAAATGTTAGAAGAAGAAACTTATGAATTTGGAGAAAATGAAAATGAAAATGATATAATGCAAATAACAGTTGATGATATTCTTCATCCTGCAATTGATCCTAATGCTAAATGGAATTTGAGTTCACTTTTTAAAGAATTAGAATTTCTTTTTTAATAATAATTCTATAAATTGTAAATAAATAAATAAATAAATAAATATTATAAGATCACGTGATATAAATGTCCCAATGTCCCGGAAATTAAAAAATTTTTGTTTATGTCCATGGACTGTCCCGTCCCGTCCCGTCCTCGTTTCTGTCCCGTCCCTATGACAACACTGCATAGGGTAGATCAAAATACCCATTCAAATCCAACCACCAAGTTCACGTATCAATACATAACACCCGCATTTTTAGAGTTCAGTGGTTCTAACGATGCTGATAATACTGGGTGGAAGTTACTGGTAACAATTATGGAAAGCTCTCCGAACATCTTGGGATGGGTCGAACCATCACTGAAATTTGGCAATAATACTGTAAATCTGGTTCGATCCATTGGTGTTGGTAGAACTAGTGTTGTTTATCAAGGAAAACATGATGATGCACTCATAGCTGTAAAAGTTGCGAAAAAGGCAAATTATCTTCCTTGTTTTGAAAAGGAATATACCGCATTGAATGATCTGTCAAGTCTTAATTCCATTCATATTCCAAAAATCCTTTTTAACAGTGTGGATGCTCTTGTTATATCTCAAGTTTGTGAGAGAATTGGTAATTTGCGAAAAAAAGATATTAAAGATATCATCAGTACACTCGAAAAAGTACATTCACTTAATTATGTACATAGAGATCTTCGTAAATATAATCTTGTTCGCGATCAATTAGGAAATATTGTTATTATTGATTGGGGGTATAGCATAAAATTGGAGGGGAATCATAACTTCGCATTTGCTGGAGCGTTGGAGTGTATGCCAGATAACATCTTGCAATCAATAGTCAATGATGATGATATTAATTATGGACCAGGAGTTGATTTGACATGTTTGGTGCATTCATTCTATTTAATGCTTCATAGACCATCATTAGATAGAATTCCTTTCGATAAAGGGGATGATATCAAGAGTCGAGCACAGATGATGCTAAATTTCTGGATGGATTGTGGACGTTCGGATGTATGGGATAACATTTATAACGCAATAGAAATCTTAGACTACGATCAATTAATTCAACAGCTTGAAAGATTGTTTTAAATTGCTAGCCTCGGGTAATTTGGATTTTATTGCTAATTGCTATATCTCTTCTAATTTCTAATGGCATCAAAAAATTTAATGTAATATTGCTTATTATTTCCATCATATATATCAATAAAAATTAGTTTATATGACGTGATGTTAATAACTGTGATGTAGTTTTTTGCTTTTGTACTCCGCATATCATATATAAATAGCATCAATTTTACATATATAATGCATCGTATAAATAATAAATTTTCTTGATTGATTGCACGGGTTTACTGCGCCGAATGCCCGAATCGTGTCCAGACTCAGAAATAAATTTCTTCGGGAGGGAATGCTTTCCATTATTCCCTTGCCTTAATCTTAGAAAATATTTCGCTAAACAATTAGATTATATCCCGCAGAAGTTATGTTTCAAGTGTGATATCCAGTGTTAGCATTTGGCCGTGGCCAAGATTTTTTTGGCCATTTTGGCCACGGCCAAACGGCCAAATGCTAAACGGCCAAAGAAATAACTAGATAGGTATTAGTACCTTGTTGGCATTTGGCCGTGGCCAAAACTTTTTTGGCCATTTTGGCCTCGGCCAAACGGCCAAACGGCCAATGGCCAATGTGCCAACACTGTGATATCGGAATAACTCTTGCCGAAGAATAGTGGCTGTGCAACATGCGAATCACATATATATTCGTATTACTTGATTTGCATTTATTTTTTGCGCAGGCATGCTACTATCATACTAACAAAACAATATTCGGGTATGGATATTTTTCCAACAATCACTATTTCGCATATGGGATTTGGGGATGTGTATCTAATCCTGAAGTCATTTTTTTATAGATTAATGACGAAATGTAGTGCGTAATTGCTGGTGAAAATCCGGCAATATCTTACTCCCGCGACCTTATAAAATAAGCGAGAGCGCCAAGCTGAAAGAATATTATCTTTTTTTTTTCCGAAACATTATGTCCCGAAAAAACATTAACATGGAAAACCAAGAGAGCTCCGCTAATATAGGAGTCGAAAGCCCGAATACTCCTGATGATAACAATATGGAGGAGCACCCAGAGGAATCAGATACAGAAGGTCCATTTGATGTGGAAAATATCACTGCTGACGATATTTACAAAGTACAACTGAGGCGTAACAGATCCCTTAAATCCCTTGCGTTGAGTATACTAAAATATCTCCCAAAAGATATTCTTTGTGAAGAACCAGACTTTTCATCTATTAAATCAAATGATTTTATCCAGGATTATGAAGAGTGTCAAGAATGTGATAAGCCTATTTTATCAGAAGACCCACCTAAATCGCTCGTTTTAAATGTTTGTGGCGATATGATCCATCAGACTTGTGCGGGAAACCCTGATAAGAGGGGAGTATTATTGTGCCCATGTGGCGTGAGTGATGATAGAGATCCGTCATTGCTTTCAGAAGAAGAAATAAATGTGGACGGGAACGAAGAATCAGCTCGGCCAGAGGAAACCAACTCAACTTCCAACAGTGGAAGGAAGAAACGGGCTAATGAAGATACGGATTCTTCAGCTAGTCAGAAATCTAAGAAACATGTTCAACCGGAAGTCTCTAACATTTTAAAAAAGCTTATCCAGGAGTTATCTTCCGACACTACTCGCCTTTCAGAAATTAAAGAAAAGAGAGCACTTTATAGAGAAGCTGTACGTGAAGTTGAGAGTGATCAAACCCTTTTTGACCTATATTGAAAAATATCCAGGAGAGGAGTGAAAAGGCGCGTAATGAAGTGATCTTTGCATACTACTACTTTGGGGAGGAGTTAGAGAAACATCTCGCTCATTATAGGAAAACTAACGAAGAACATGAAGCAAAAAAGAAGCTCTATGATGCGGTTAAAGATCAGCTTCCTAAAGAGGTTACAAAAAGTGCTGTCCGAAAGAAAGCAAACAGGGCCGGGAAGGTTTATGATCTTTTTTTTCGTATTAGCGATGATAAGACTCAATGATTGTTCATCCAATGAATAAAGTCAATTTCAGCTACATCTATTTCAAAATTAAGTGATGATGATATCAAATACGTTGCATCTCAAGTTAGGAAGAATACTAGACAAAATTAGTCAGAATACGCGGGTTCAGTGCAGTGGTCACGGATATATAAATTCTGAGATGAGAACACGATGTCCGCTTCTCAAAGTTTAGCACTTTTTTTATATATTATATTGTAAAGCATAAATTATCTAATAAAGTTTTGCGGTCCCCGGAACCTGACCATATCAGATCTAATGTTTTTATCATGTGATATTATACACTCCCCTACAATAAATTACCAGATTTGACAAAATTTACATAGCAATTTTCACGTTGCATATAATAAATTTATGAATTTTAATAAAATTCGGCCAGAATTTTTTTATTTGAAAGTTGATCGTAGATAGTTTTTATGTATCAAAATAAATAAATATGATTAATTATAAATATAAAAAAATTTTCTCATTGCAAAATAATATAAAAAATTATGAAATTCTCACTTTTTTTTCAGCAATGGGTCAACTTTTTAAAATTTTAGAAAATTTTCTTTATTTTTTAATACATGAAAACTACAATTGATTGGCTTTCAAATAAAAAAATTTTGACTAAATTTTATTGAGAATTCATAAAGTTTCATATAGCCCAAAAATCAACAATTTTACTAGTAAATCTTATAAAAATTTGTAATTACATAGTAAAATTAACAATAATTGACAAAGTTTAGTCTATATGAAACTTAATGAATTCTCTACAAAATTCAGTCAAACTTTTTTTGTTTGAAAGCCAATCAATTGTAACTTTCTTGTATTAAAAAATAAAGAAAATTTTCTAAAACTTTAAAGAGTTGACCTATTGCTGAAAAAAAGTGAGAATTTCATAATTTTTTATATTATTTAGCAATGAGAAAACTTTTTTATATTTATAATTAATCATATTTATTTATTTTGATACATAAAAACTAT
This sequence comes from Rhizophagus irregularis, assembly GCF_026210795.1. Taxonomy (NCBI): domain Eukaryota; kingdom Fungi; phylum Glomeromycota; class Glomeromycetes; order Glomerales; family Glomeraceae; genus Rhizophagus; species Rhizophagus irregularis. The sequence continues at coordinate 2,331,552 of NC_089447.1, forward strand.
CTATGATCAGCTTTCAAATAAAAAAATTCTGGCCGAATTTTATTAAAAATTCGTTATGCAACGTGAAAATTGCTATGCAAATTTTGTCAAATCTGGTAATTTATTGTAGAACAGTGTATAGTCAAACCTTTATATAACGATATGTTGGGACTCATAAGAAAAAATTTAAAAAATATCGTTATATCAAATTATACCAATATTTATATGTCCTCACATATAGTGAAAATGTAAAATTTTATCGGTATATCAAGTTTTTAATAATGTATCAGTATGTCAAATATCGGTATATTAAGTTCTGACTGTATATGCTATAACCCTGTTTTAACCTGAATGAGCTAGTTCAGTGTAGTAGTCACGGGATATATAAATTCTGAGATGAAGACACAATGTCCGCTTCTCAAAGTTTGACTCTTTTTTTATATGTAGTATTGTAAAGCATGGTGCGGATGAAACAATAAAATAAATTAACTCTATATCAGGCTTTTCTCCTTTTTAATTTATGTGTATTAGTTTGTGTATCGCTATGTATCTGTAAATGCTGTATAACTGCTTATCAAATAAATAAAATCATAAGGGATCTGCATATGCACAGCCAATCTCGAATAAAAATAAATCTGATTGGTCGATCAGCTGTAAAAAATCTACATTATTTTAAACATTGTCTTTATTGATATAATAGTAGAACTACGTGATCAAATTTCCCAGTATATAGGCTTCAAATCTAACGAAATCTGTCTCCCGATCACAGAAGAGAATAGGCAGGTATTTTGTGAGATAATAGCAGATCATGAGAAAATGACAGATATCATAATAGATGACTATCAATTTTTGCTACATTATGGACATAATGGTAAAGGAAGTAACTGGATCTTTATTAACATGTTGTTATCCTGTCAACGATTAAAGCCGACTGAAAAACTTTAACACTTTAACAGGTTAACTGGAGTTTAACTTAATAGGAGAGTCTTAAGTTGATCACAAATAATCACATGAAATAACGTTGGATGTTCAGTTAAAGAAAATAGGTTTTTATTAAAATAATGTAAGATTTTGGATATGACGAAAATATAGATAATCTCTTAGTTGCGAAATTAACTATCTTGAATTATACTACTGGGAATAATACTCTTATTGTATAACTCGAAAACTACAATACAATTCTTAACTAACTAACGGACCTTCTTCCTATTTGGTAAAATCCTATCACTATTTATAATAAAATAAAAATCAAGAATATTTGATAAAATAAATAATAAATAAAATAAAATAAATAAATAAAATAAAATAAATAAATAAGATAAAATAAATATATCAAATAAATAAAATATAACAAATAAAATAAATAAAATTAATAAAATAAATAAATCAAATAAATCAAATATACCAGATTTATCAGATTTATCAAATAAATCAAGAAAATCAAGAAAATCGAAAAAATCAAGAGATTTACGAAATGATCTACAAAATTGATCTACATAAAATTACTGCGCTACATTTCTATTTTAACACTTTCCCCCCTTAAAGAATGAACTCCTGTGAGTCTTTAAATTTCCAATACCAATTGCTTAATTTCATTTTGTTTTAAAGATCTTATCAAATTAACAGTAGTATTAATGGTACAATAAATTTGAATAGGATTTGTCTCGAAGATATAATAAACATGAACAGAAATCCAATAATAATGTTCTGAAACTATTTGTCTAACTTGCTTCTTTGTTAATTCTTTTTGTTCAATAAGCTGTCCTAAGAAATATGCGAAAACTAGAGCTGGAATTCTTTGTTTTAGTCGTTGAGCTCGTAACAAATATCGGTAAGTCACATGAATTTTTGTTTTATCATCCATTTCGTCTGAATAAGGTTCGTGAGAACTATTTCCTTCAATTAATGGGTCTTGTAACACAATTTCGTAAGGCGTTATAATGAGAAAAAGTGAATCATAACAAAATAGAACGCATCTTTAAATAAGAATTTCATTGTCATACTTAATTAATTAATATTATTAATGATTAACTACTAATTTCGGTAGATCGTGACATTATTGTTCCACTAATTTAGTTTGATTGATATTTTGAAACATTTCTCCTTATTCTAAAAATAATTTTTTCTTTTCCTTAATTATTTCCACGTGTAATTATTATCAGCTGTTATTAAATTTTTCGCATCATTTTTATTATTTCGTCTAGAGCATATTTTGTCGCGTCATGTCTTTTTCTTATTTAAGAACCTAATTTTTCCTTTCCCCTTGTTCTTTACTTCTCCGCAAAATCTTTTCGCATATATCACCTTTATTAAAACTTACATATTTTTCCTAACATCCTTATTATTAAAATGGGCTGCCGTTGATCAAAAACATCCCAAAAAAAATCACAAGCTCGCTTTAAGGTCCTAAAGGCTGCTCGTAAATCACAACTTCGTCAACTTGAGGGTGAGTATTGCATGCAAGGTTCTTAAAATGTTTCTTAAACGGGGATAGCCTGCAGACGGGGTTTCGATCTTATATCCGGCTTACCGAACAGTTGATCTCTTTTTCTTTTCTTGCAGTTCAGGGTATTTATACCTTCAGATATCTAGTCTTGAATGGACTCCCCCTATGAACTTTTTTGGACTATCGATTTATTCACTTAGTTCTTGACTAACTTGCTGTTTCTACTCTCTCAATTTAATAACACAAGATCAAGTTCAAACGTTACGATCTGAAAATGATTTCTTACAAGCTGAAAATAATTTCTTACAAGAAGAAGTTGCAACTTTGACAGAGTTTGGTATCTTCCAGTCTGGGCAAATCCATCAACAAGAAGAAGAAGCGCAATCTAATAACGAACTGTGGGCTATCGTTCAAAAGGAATGTTAGGAGGCCCAGAAAAAGGTTATTCAACAAGATGAAGAAATTGTCAGTTTAAAGAACAAAGTAAAACAACTGAAAAGTGAAAATAAAAGCACTACGTATAGTACAAAATATTTTGAAACTAAATATTATCATGCAATGAGCGTTATACACAAATATGGCATGATTGTTATTAACGATAATATGCCCAAGTCTCCTTCACTGTACCGCATGCTTCAAATCTTCATCTTTTTCCTCTTCTTCTTACGATCAAATATTTGTTGCCTTTAATTGGTTCCTAATTATATTAATAATAATACTGATGATAATAATAATAATAATAATAATGAACAATAATATTTTTTCTAATAAAACTTTTTAATATTTTCAAATTATAACTATTAGTTCTAATCTTCGCTCATGATATTTCTTAAGTCTATTCCCATGAATTACATGTTTAACTAATTTTCCGTCTAAATTTCTAAGTTTATAAACATTATCATTAAGTACTTCATGAATAAAATAAGGTCCTATCCACTTATTTTCTAATTTTGCTGAGAAATTATTTTTAAGCCACGTTCGTTCTACTAAGACTTGATCTCCTATTTTTAATTTTTCTGAAATTCCTCATTGATCATACACTTATTTTTGCTTTGCTTGTTCTCTTTCAATTCTTAATGAAACATCATTTCGTTCTTCATCTAATTCAACTATCAATTGATAAATTCGTCTTTGCATTAGATCCTTTTCATTTTGAGGTATTTGCGATGGGATTTTTAAATCAATTGGTAAAGTTGCTTCTCATCCATAAGTTAAATAGAATGGTGTTTTTCCCGTAGTGTTATGTTTTTTCGTTCGATATGCCAAAAGTACTGCATCGACTAATTGATCCCATTCCTTATTATTATCTTGAACTAATTTTGCTATACATTCACCAATTGTTCGATTAAATCTTTCAACCATTCCATTCGTTAGAGGTCGATAAGATAAGGTAAGACGATGTTTAGTTTGATAATTTTCACATAATTCATCAATTAATTTATTCATAAATAATGTTCCTCTATCTGATAGAATTTCTTGTGGAACTCCATGTCTACAAATAATTTCTTCATAAATAAATTTAGCTACTGTTTCTGCTTTAATATTGGATATCGCTCTTGCTTCTGGCCATTTAGTAAAATAATCCATAGCGACAATAATATATCTATTTTTACTACTAGTGATCGGTAATGGTCCTTTAATGTCAATTCCTATTCTGTGAAATGGTCCCTTAACTGGTATTGGTATCAGTTCTTCTCGCTGATTGGTAGGTCCTCTTCTTTGAGACTTTGACAAATATCGCTAGTTCTTATATATTCTTTTACATCTTCTCCTAATTGTGGCCAATAATATCGATCTTTGATTTTTCCAATTATAGCGTCTATTCCTAAATGAGCACCGCTCATATCTGTATGAAAGTGATATAAAATAGGTTCTACTTGTTCACGTAGAATTACTTTTCTTATACCATCCTTTGTTTTCCTAAATAAAATATTGTTTTGATAAATATATTGGGTTGAGTTTTTCCGAATTTGGGTTTTCCGTTTATCCGTTATACCATCCATAAAAGTGAGAGTTGTTAAAAATAAGATTAATTCATTATATAGTTGTTCATCCATGATCATTATGTGAGGTTAAAGGGTTGGTGTGATTATTAGTTGAGGTTGAGTCAAGACGAGAGAATGCATCAGCATTCGCATGTTTAGTTCCTTTTCGATATATAATGTCATATTTATATTCTGATAAAGCAATCTTCCATCTTTCCAATCTTTTATTATTATTTTCTGTTGTTGAATTCAACAACCACTTAAGCGCTGCATGGTCGGTGATGATGGTGAATTTACTTCCATAAAAATAATGTCAAAAATATTTAACTGCCCATACAATCGCAAGGCATTCCAATTCTGTGATGACATAATTCTTTTCCGCTGGTATTAAAGTTCGACTGGCATAGGCAATCACATGCTCTTGATCATCATTTTTTTGTGCAAGTACTGCGCCTAACCCTATAATTGAAGCATTAGTATATAAAAAGAACGGTTTTGAAAAATCTGGGTATTGTACGATCAGTGCTGTTGTTAATTTATCTCTTAAATTCTCAAATGCCTTCTGTTGTAAATTCGTCTATTCATAGGGTGCATCCTTTTTTAATAACTTGTACATTGGATCAGCAACTTTAGCAAAATCATTGATGAAGCATCGATAATAAGAGAATAATCCTAGGACTCCGCACAATTCTCTAATATTTTGAGGTTCTGGGTAATTAACCATTTTATTGACTTTTTCTGGATCAGGTTTAACATTTTCTTTTCCTACAACATGTCCTAAAAATTGAAGTTCAGCTGCTGCGAAATGACATTTCTCTGCTTTTAATCTTAGATTTGCTTTACGAATTCTATTTAGGACTTCTTCCAAATATTGAAAAAGTTTTTGAATATATAATGACATCATCAAGATAAACTAAAACGAACTTCTCCTTTATTTCATGTAAAACTTTATCCATAGTTCGCTGAAATGTCGCAGGTGCGTTGTAAAGTCCAAAAGGCATAACTTTGAATTCATATGTTCCAAATTTTGTGATAAAGGCTGTTTTTTCCTGATCTTCTGCCCTTACTTTTATTTGCCAATACCCTGATGCTAAATCTAAAGTGGTGAACCATTGTGCATTTTGTAGAGAATCTAATAATTCATCAATCCTTGGAAGTGGGTAATTATCCTTTTTTGTAATATCGTTAAGAGGTTTATAATTAACGCAAACCCTAAGTTTTCCATTCTTCTTTTTCACTACTACTACCGGAAATGACCAGGGGCTAGTTGAAGGTTCTATTAGCCCTTGTTCTAACATATCGTTGATTTCATTTTCAATAAATTCATTTTTTTTTAGTGCTGTCCTATAAGCTCGCTTTTTGATAGGTGGCACTTCTTCAGTAATAATAATATGTTCCACTTCTGGAGTTTGTTTCAACTCTTGTAATGATTTAGCGAATAAGTCTTTATTTTTATCTAGTAATTGGTAGAGCGATTGATATTGACTTTCCTCTAATTCTCCAATTGGAACAACTTTTTCTGGTTCTAATTGAATATTAGATATATTTGGACTGTCTGATCCTTGCATCACATGATAAATATTCCAATCTTCTTGAACTATTTGACAATTATTACAAACTTCTTGATCTCCCAAGTTTTACGTAGCTTTTCTATTTTCCTGGCCCTTTACTATTAATTACGCCAGTACTATTGTGACTTTGTTGCTTAATATATTCCAAATACCTTGGGTGATTCTCGATCATTGATTTGAAAAGTACTTTTGGTTATTTCTGCCTTATAAAATGGAACTGCTATGGTGTCTTCTAACTCATCTTCTAATTCTAGTTCATCTACTGGTAACAACGATCTGTATATTTTGTTAGGTCTAATTTTTGAGAACATGTGACAGGAATTTGTTGTTGGATTCCTTCATATTTAATGGTGATGGTATTCTATCCATAATCGATGTTTGCATTAACCTTCTTCAACCATTCGTTACCAAGCAGAACATTATATTCAGCTGAGTTTGTGACTATCATATTAACATAGACTTTAATATCCCTCATTTGTACTGGAACTTGCTGAACCATTCCTAATGGTGATGATTTTTGTCTTATTACATCGATGATTTTAATATTCGTAGGTAATTCAATTCCTTTATTGACTTTATCTAGGAATCTTTTAGAAATAATACAACCTACAGCTCCTGAATCTATTAGGACATTAACAGGTTGTCCATATACAATCGCTTCTCCATACAAAGCTTCTTCAGCTCTTTCTTTTTGATTAAGATATACTGGTTCTTCTCTAATCAATTGGTTAAGAATATCAGTATAATAATTAACTAGTGTTGGGGTTAATTTATTATGTTTCACCATAAATTGGAATTGTTCAAAAAAAGTAATTGTCCAAGCTCCTTGTTTTTCAGGTTCAGTTCGCTATAACTCTTGATAATCAGGTACTTTCATTAAATGAACATCACAATTAAAAGCTGGATCGTTAAATAAAAATATACATTTATCTTTTTTAATATCTAGCGCTGTTTCTTCTTTTGTTTTTCTAAGCACAGCTTGAAGAGAAGATTCACGATTTTCTACTTTTCCTCCTGCTACTTGCCATAAATTATACATTGTTTTATTTTCTGTAGTTGTTTCGATAAATAAATTCTAAAGTTATTATATAGAATGTTGAGAACATATGTAGGTCTTTTTAATAGTTGAATTGGCTTTTCAATAGGTCTGATTTCTTCTAATGGGTCCTTCCAATTCACTCTTTTAGTACTAATTTCGTTAGAGGGTTTTCTAAAATTCGCACTCTCCCCCTCCAGAGGTGCACTTAGTAGTTTAAACGACCATTATTTTGGAAACCATTATTGGTTCTATTATTGCTATTATTATTATTTGATGGTGGTGACCTGCAATTCCTGGATACATGTCCTTTTCTTCCACAATTGTAACAATCAACATTCCTTAAATCTCTCTCATTATTGTTGCGATTATTATTGTTTTGTTGATTATTTTTTTGACGACAGTTTTTTGTGATATGTCCAGTTCTTCCACAGACATAGCATCCTGAATTATTCCTGTTTTGATTATTATTGTTGTTATTATTTGGAGTAGGGTTGGTTGGTTTAATTTTTGTGCGCATTTGGCTTAATGCTACAGTAATTCCTTCGCTGATTTTCTGTTCAACCATCTTTTCTACACTTTCTGGTTGGGAATAACTCATCAAATAGGCAGGTTGATACATGGCTAAGTTGGTTCAAGAAGGGATCATTCCTCCATTCATATTTTGTAAATAACCTGGCATCATTGAATAAACTGATAGGTCCATTCCCATTGAAAAAGCAGTTTCTAATGCTTGTGCTTTTTCCATTGCTTTTTCTACTGTTTAAGGCATAGCAGATTGTACAGGTACAACAAACTCAGATCTTAAACCTTCGATAAATTCATGAATTTTATCCAATTCCATTCATCTATCTGTAAGATCCACACTTTTCCATAATTTTGTAATTGCTGCGATATATTCTTCAATTGTTTCACCTTGCTTTTGTTTCCTATTTCGCAGTTAATGTTTCCATTGACTAATTCTAAAAGGATTACAGAAATGATCCTTAAATAAGTGCGTAAATGATCGTTGGGGGTTATTATCATTCTCCCAAAAAGTAATATTTTGACGATTGTACCAAATTAATGCTGTCCCTTTTAAATTGGATGCTACTAAAGATGTTAGCCGTAACTATAATATTAAGACACAGTGTCGTATATAATAGGTTGCGACCTATCTACATTAAAAAGCAAAAGTTGTAATGCTGTAATTAGGTTGTAATGCTAATCCGTAATGCCGTAATTCCGAAATTACGTATGTAATTTCGGCCAGAATTATGCACTTAATTTTAGCAGAAATTAACAAATATCCTAAAAAGGAAAGTGTTGTTACACAAAATTCCAGTGTCGTTCCCACTAAAATCAATTTTTGTGGAACGGCTATCGCCAAAAAAGGAAAGATCTGCATTCCCGTTTTGGCTGAATTATGATTTTCGGCTGAAATTACATGTTTAAGTGAAATTACGTTAATTTCGGCCGGAATTATATTTCGGATTTCGGATTTCGGATTTTAGGAAATATGTGACTATGTAATTTCAATTTTAAGGGGTAAATAATATCAAAAATAATAATAATAATAATTTTTTTTTTGTAAAAAAGTTTATATGTAAATTATGCATAAAATCATCTAATTATTAAAGATATTATGCTAATTTAATATAAATTTTTTGAAAAAAACTTAATATTTCCCACCTTCCACCCCCGACCACCCATCCCTAGGGATTTTAGTTCATTATATAATTTTTTTCTTTACACGAACGTATATACAAAATACAAAAAAAAATGCGACGCGTCTTATGTACCCCCTAAAAATTAAAATTACACGACATATAAACTATTGTAATTTACTTTTATAATTCATTACTTTTATTTTAAATTTTTATGCCATTAAAAATTACGACATTACAGCCTAATTATAGCATTGCGACCTAATTACAGCATTACGACCCAATTACAGCATTACGGCCTAATTACAGTATTACGAAAAGTGTCATAACTGTAATGCTGTATGCTGTAATATTACGGCATCGGCCAATCAATTACGGCTAACATCTTTAGATGCTACTAAAACAATCGCTCATTCTTTGCTGACTTTATTAGCTACACAAGCTATATAAATAAAAACGTTAAACGGTATTATATTATGAAAAAGATGACATTTCGGCATTTTTTCATATTATTTTATACAAAAAGATGCTGAAACAGCATCTTTTTCATTTTTTTTATCAAAAAAGATGCCAAAACGGCATCTTTTCATATTGTTTTATGAAAAGAGATGCTGTTTGGCATTTTTTCATATTATCTTATAAAAACGATGCCGAAACGGCATCTTTTCGTATTATTTCATGAAAAGAGATGCCGTTTCAGCCTCTTTTCGTATTATTTTATGAAAATAGATACCAAAATGGCATCTTTTCGTATTATTTTATGAAAAAGATGCCAAAACGGCATCTTTTTGTATTATTTCATGAAAGAAATGCCAAAACGGAATCTTTCTGTATTATTTTATGAAAAAGATGCCAAAATGGCATTTTTTTTCTTTTTTTTTATCAAAAAAAAATGCTGTTTCGGCATCTTTTCATATTATTTTATGAAAATAGATGCCGAAATGGCATCTTTTCGTATTATTTTATGAAAAAGATTCTGAAATGACATCTTTTTCATTTTTTTTATCAAAAAAGATGCCAAAATAGCATCTTTTCGTATTATTTTATGAAAAAGATGCTGAAATGGCATTTTTTCGTATTATTTCATAAAAAGAGATGCTGTTTCAGCATCTTTTCATATTATTTTATGAAAAAAAATGCCGTTTCACATCTTTTCATTTTTTTATCAAAAAAGATGCTGAAATGGCATTTTTTCGTATTATTTCATAAAAAGAGATGCTGTTTCAGCATCTTTTCATATTATTTTATGAAAAAAAATGCCGTTTCACATCTTTTCATTTTTTTATCAAAAAAGATGCCGAAATGGCATCTTTTCGTATTATTTTATAAAAAAAAATGCTGTTTCGCATCTTTTCATTTTTTTTTATCAAAAAAGATGCCGTTTCGGCATCTTTTCGTATTATTTCATGAAAAAAAATGCTGTTTCACATCTTTTTCATTTTTTTTTATTAAAAAAGATGCCGTTTCGGCATCTTTTCATATCATTTTATGAAAAAATATGCTGTTTTTTAGCGTCTTTTTCATTTTTTTATCAAAAAAGCACTGAATCAGCGTTTTTTATAAAATTCTGATTTAATCTTTTAATTTAATTGACGGTCAATTAACAAGTCAAGTTAAAATCGAATTCATTTACTATACATATTTAATAATATAAAAAATTGTTATATCTGCTTGACTTTACACATTATATTTCATTTAAACTTTATTTATAATTAAATCTATTTACAAATGAATTAAACCTATTTATAATAATAGAAATATTATCAAAGATAAAATAAGAAATATTAAAATTATTAAACTAACTACTGTTAAACAATGATAATGACCACCACGACCTTAAACATAAACACATTCTTATAGTTTTCCCAACCAACCAGTTTCTTTTATCAGTAATCAAATTTTTTTCTCGATGAAAAAACTTGCTCGAAGGTATACTTGTAGCTTGAATTGATAAAAAATCACGTGCTATTTTAAGCAGGCTTGAAATTATTGCTCGTATTCTTCCGCATTCAAGTGGATCTTCATTTCCATCAAGCTGCGGTAAAGAAAGATATATTTGGTATTCATCAGCAGAACTTTAAATACAATAGACGTTTAAATACGGGGAGGCATTACTGAATTTTCTTTATTAGGAGTTTCAGTTTGATTAGATTGAATAGAAACAGCATATGATTTATTATACATATTTAAAAACCTAAAAATTTAATAAAATTATAAAATTAGTATATATAATCATTGTAAATAATATAAATAATTAGTAAAATACTAACTTTTGTTGAATATCATTTATTAATTCATCTTCCCATTCATTATCCTTGTAATATTGTAATTTCAATTTTAGATCCAAAATAGTAGAAATTAAATATGAATAATTTGTCTTGTTGTAATACTCCAGCAATTTTAATCTGCATATTTTTGCAGCATTTTTTATAATTTGACTCCATTCATTCTCATTGTTGTTGCTACTATTAGCTTCAGATTCATCATTATCTACATCTTCAATAACTTCCTCATTTTCATCTCCAATAACATTTACATCTCCAATAACATTTTCAACATGATCAATAAGAATATTATATAAAGGAATAGTAGCAGAAAGTGTTGGATAAGTAAATCCAGACATTATAGTTGTTACTTCTTTAAATAAAAATAAAAAATCCTTAATTTTTTCAAGTTCAGCCCATTGATTCTCTGTAAGTAAATATTTTTTAAGATCACGATCATTAAGTGTAACAGAATCAATGGCTTTTTACATGCCATTTTTAATTTTTCATAAAGCTGAGATCCCCCAATTCCCTCTGTCATCAATTTACAGAGTTGCCACATTGAACGGGCATTCTCATGGTCGAACGAACAAATAATCGAACGAATAAACAAATAAACGAACAAGCAAATAATCAACAGCATAATTAACAACAACATAATCAACGAACAACATGCAACAACATATAGCAACATTCTTGGTTCTCAACATAAATAGCGTTAGTAATATAAAACACCAAACGATATAAAATAAAATTTAACTTCTCTAAATTTTCATCAAGTTATATCCACTTTTTACCTTTAATTTCAAACTTCGATAGCTCTCGCTACAAATTATTACTTTCCAAAAGTGTATATTTAATTCATCTTAAAATTTTCATTTTATTCAATTAAAATTAATTAAGCGAATATTAATTAAAGTTTAGGGCAAACCTATTACCTTTAATTAATATTAAACTTTACTAACCGACAAATAATTAAATGAATCTTATATTTTTATTGAGTTCTGTGGATGAGAACTATAGAATTACTTTGAATTCCGCTCTCTATTTATACAAATTTTATACTACTTTCTATTCTATCTATATACTATCTTTTATGTTCTTTTTACATATTATCTTTGAACTATCTTTCTAATACGCTATCTATATTTTAAATACGCTATCTTTTAATATGCTATCTTTTTATATATATTCTTTTTAATATTCCATCTTTATACTATCTTTTTATATTATCTTTTATATTATTTTATATTCTTTAATCTTTCTGACATTATTTTATATATTCTTTTAATTCGCTTTATGTGTTTTTCTTATAATTTATCTTTTGTGGCTTATAATTATTCTTTCTAATTGTTCTTATTGTTAAAGATTGCTAAGCCGCAATTGATCGACTCTAATTATTCCATTGGTTCTTTATCAATCATTCGACAAATATTACATCATGTAGATCATTACTTTTTCTAAATGTTTATCCTTTTCGGCTAATTATTTATCCATCTACGCTAATTCATAATTAATTTGTTCGTTCTTAATATTTGGTAATTACATTTGGTGGTTGAATTTTATCATCTTTTCATGCTTGATATTCGACCGTTTACAACACAAAGAAGAATGAATTCTATTAACAAGATCTCTAAGCTGTAAGATATAATGATTTTATTAGTATTAAAAAAAGAATTTATAAAATAATAAATAAGTTAAATAATAATTTTACCTTAGAAATTTTACTTTTCAATTGGGTCAATGCTGCTTGAACACTTAAATTAATGACATGGGCAAAACACCTAAAATGATTATCATTTTTATCAAAAGAAATTCTTTTTTCTATTGCCCAATTAGTTAATAAACGAATGAATACTGCATTATTTGATGCATTATCTAATGTAATGACCATTAACTATAAATATTAAATATTGGTAAATTTGATAATTAATTAAATTAAAATCAGAATAAACTAATAAAAAATAAAAATACTTTTTTTTCCATTGAAAAATATTCCAAACCTGTCACAAATGTTTATTTTAAATTTTGCCCAGTATGTAAATCAAACATTTCAAGAAAATCTAACAGTATATGTTGTAATTTCCAGTCCTTATCAATAAAATGTGCAGTTATTGATAAAAATGATTTGACTGAAGGACTGGTCCAGCAGTCAATTGTAAATGAAATTTTTCCTGGAATATTTAACAAAATATTTTGAACTTTTTCTTTGTCAGTTCTATAAAAATTTGAAATATGAGATTTAATTGTGTCAGCACTGGGAATTTTCGCAGTGGGGTGTAATGAATGTATAAAATTGATAAAATCTGGCTCCTTAGCAATTGTAAATGCATGTTGTTTAATAACAATCCATTTTACCAAATTATTTATCATTTCATTATGATTATATGACTACTAAATAATAATACAATTATCTATTAATAAATAAAATATTATGAAATAAAAATAAAATAAGAAGTTATTTTTACCTTTGGTGCTTTTAACATTTCTAAAACATTTACTCCAGTTGACTGAGTTTCTTGCTGTATAGAATAAACATTTTTTAAATGTTTTGTTATATTCGTAGTACTACTCCTAGAACATATATAAGTTTTACTGCAATAAGTACAAGTAGCTCTTTTATTATATTTAAAATTTTTATCTTTTTCGAAATGGCTTTATACAAAACTGCCTTGATTATTTTGAGCATTTTCTAACGATTTTAAATTACTTAATCTTCTTGCTGGTATTGCCGGTAAGGACGCATCAATTTCATCCTCAGAATTATGACAACTTCCTTCATTATTGTCTTCTGCGTCTATAGTTAGTTTACAAAAAAAAAACTGAAAATTTTAAAAATTTTTTTTGGTGCTACATATGGGATAAGCACAGTAAAACAAAGGGATAGCCTCAAAAAAAAATTTCTTATGTTTATATGATAATTATGCTCCAATTTATCCAAAAATTACAGTTGTAATGAAATCTCAAAAAAAATTTTTTAAATCTTATCCCCTTGTTTTGCTGTGCGTATTCCCATATGTTGGTTGATCATCATGATTATCAACTTAGTGTTCCAAACGGATCAAATCGGATGAATCCGATTTTGACTCGAATCCATTATTTAAAAAACGTTACGTAATGTTTTTTATTTCAATTTAACGAATAAAAAACCGTTTCACAACGGTTTTTTAATTATTTTAATAAAAAATGTTGTGAAACGTTTTTTATTTTAATTAAACCGTTTTGCAACGGTTTTTTAATCATTTTAATAAAAAAATGTTGTGAAACGTTTTTTTATTTCAATTTAATGAAAAAGAACTGGTTCGCAACAGTTTTTAATTATTTTAATAAAAAACGTTGTGAAACGTTTTTTATTTCAATTTTTAATAAAAAATAAACCGTTTCGCAACGGTTTTTTAATATTTTAATAAAAAAAACGTTCACAAAACATTTTTTTATTTTATTTAATAAAAAAAAACTGTTTCGCAATAGTTTTTTAATTATTTTAATAAAAAATGTTGCGAAACGTTTTTTTATTTCAATTTAATGAAAAAAAACCGTTTCACAACGGTTTTTTAATCATTTTAATAAAAAAACATTGCGAAATGTTTTTTTATTTCAATTTAATGAAAAAAAACCATTTCGCAATAGTTTTTAATTATTTTAATAAAAAACGTTGTGAAACGTTTTTTTATTTCAATTTAATGAAAAAAACTGTTTTGCAACAGTTTTTTAATATTTTAATAAAAAAACGTTTGTGAAATATTTTTTTATTTCAATTTAATAAAAAAAACCATTTCGCAATGGTTTTTAATCATTTTAATAAAAAAATGTTGCGAAACGTTTTTTATTTTAATTTAATGAAAAAAAAACTATTTCGCAACAGTTTTTTAATATTTTAATAAAAAAACGTTTGTGAAATATTTTTTATTTCAATTTAATGAAAAAAAAACCGTTTCGCAACGGTTATTAATCATTTTAATAAAAAAACGTTGCAAAACATTTTTTAACAATTAACTTAACAATTCGCAACATTTTCAACTTAATAACAGGGCATTTTTTTCATCTTATTTTATGAAAAAAGGCCTTTTGGATCTGATCCGATCCGATTTGTATGAATTGTTGATCCAATTTGATTCGATCCGAATCAGATCAAATTTTTTTGATTCAGATCAGATCACGGATCATAAAATCTATGATTCGATCTGATCTGTCTCAGATCAGATCTGCGGATATGGATCAGATCAGATTTTTTTCAGAACATTACAAATGTGTATTTTTTTATTAAGTTATAATAAAAATTAAAATTTACTTTAATTTTTAACATAAAAATTGTAAATAATAAAAAATTCGTAAAATAAATTTGCTTTTCCAAACTTAAAAAAAAAGGTATTTATATAAAAAAAAGGTGTTTATATAAAAAAAAGGTGTTTATATTATTTTTGATTATTCAATAGTATTACATGCCTCTTATATACGTTCTACTACATACGTTACTTTAACGATCGAATATTAATATTACGCAGGTTTACAGTTTCATAAATTTTTGAAATATTTTAACTGTAATATTACGCAGGTTTACAGTTTCGTAAATTTTCAAAATATTTTAACTGTAATATTGCATAAATCTTACGATATTGAAAACTTGTGTAATATTTTAACCATAATATCACATAAATCTTACGAAATTGTAAACTTATGTAATATTTTAAAATTTTTTGAAATATTATGCCATAAATTTTCGTAAACTTACAAAATTGTAAACTTACGCAATTTTTTGCACTATAAAATTTTCTGATGTGGAAGTTTAATATTTACAGCACAAAGAAATCTTTTAAAAGTCTAGTTTCTAGATTTGCATTTTCAAAACTAAAATCTGGCTAATATAATTTATAAATACAAAATTACTAATAAAGTTAATAATGATGCATCTGTATTACTTATAATATTAATGCAAAAGAAAGCTAAAGACTTATATTAGGTTGTTAATTTTGAATTAGATAAATATAATAGATTAACTTGTCTTCTTTAGATGTTTTTAGATCAGGTGAATTTATGGTTTAAATATCATGATGTAGTTATCAATAATAATACAGCTTGAATAAATCAGTATCAAATGCCGTTGGAAGTTTTCATAATAATTAGTATTAGTAAGTAATAAATCTTTTGATATATATACATATATGAATATTTAAATACATCAAAAAAATAACTGAAATAGCTTTAATTGTGATGTTTACTGATGCTAATTCAGCTTTTGATGCAGCAATTCCAATTGTTTTTTCTAAAATATATCCAATTCACTATATTTTTCATATTGCACAAAATTTACCTAAAAATTTGAAAGTAAAATTAGCCAGTGAAAAAAATAGGACAATTTTATCAAACAATTTTATCAATGCCATAATAATTTATGTGAACCATTATTTAAACAAAGATGGAATTAATTACTTATTAATTATTCAATGACAAAAGATTATCTTTTACATATATTAGATCAAAATTTTAGATTCTAAGCTTAAGCATACTTTTATAAAATTTTTATAGTTAGTATTAAAAGTATTGCAAAAGTTGAAGATTATAATTAGTAGATTATAAAGAAATAATTAAAAACTAATAGTATTTTATGTAAGATTGCTGATCAACTTGATTTAAGATTAAAAAATGAAGAGCAATAAAATTAGTTTTACAAATACAAGCAAGCTACTACAATAAATACTTTTTCTGTGGTTGGGTAAGATTTGTTTTCTATAGACTATAGTAACAAAAATTCTTGATAAATATCTTATTAAACTTATTAATAATACAATTAAGACAGAAATATCTCAATGTTTATTTGTTACTGCAAATATGATTGAGTTTAATAACAAAAAATTAAATTGTAAGCAGGTATGTTATTATTAAATAACTGAATTGCAATATATTTTAGTATTAAATAATATCTTGCTATTATTAAAGGAAAATTCCTATAGATCATTAGATAGTTTTATTGAAAATTAATATGATGCATGTTTTATTACACTTCAAGTTATGATTAAAAAAATAGGACAAGAAAAAGTATTAGAAATATGGGAAGTTATAGATATATGAAGTGAAAGAAAAAGTCATATACATTTTATTATTATTGTCAATGCAATATCCTACCTGTATTCTTGTCTTAAATCTATCTCAAAGGAAATAATATATCATCACTATTTTTGTGTTATAATGAATTTCAAAACTGCAATATTTCACATTAGCATAATAACTTAAAGATGGTATAAGGATATTTACCAAGATGAGATAAATCTATAAGAAAAAGTAATATTTAACAATAAAGAAGATATTTATGATAATAAAACTATAAACAATAATACATTACCATATGAAAGCCTGTCACAATTCCAATAACTGTTCCTATTCTTAAAAAGGCCATTCATAAAAGAAATTTATATGGTCGTATATAGAAATTAATATGAACAACTACTTTACTTGCAGTTAAGTAAGAAGATGATGAAATAACTCTTATTTTTCAAAATTATATTAGAAAAAAATCTAATTAAAATACACTTTTAATAATAATTGATAAAAGATCTACTATTGATGAAATATCTGATTATCCCTAAGAAATTCAAAGAAATTATAATGATACTAATTCTAGAATAAAGAGTAGTAGTTAGATAGAGGAAGATAAAACTGAAAAAGACAGAGAAATTATAGATACAAACCTTTAAAATATGAAAAATCTGAATAGGATTATTACTAAAAATCAGTTATCCAAGTAAAGATATTTGAGTAGTGTGAAAAAGGAATAGGATGTTTGAAGAAAACCCAAAACTAGAGACTCTTATAAGTATTGTGTTTGCAATGAAATAGGACATAATGCCACTTTCATAAAAATGTGAATAATAAATAACAAGCCTAGGGGACAAGGGAAATGATTTTAATTATAGGTTTATGTTATATAATATATTTGGCAGTTTTTTTCAATTTAGAATAGTGTAGCCATATATGTAAATACATTTTTTTACAAATATAATGTGGTTATTTATAAACCAATAAAAATCGTTAAATTTTCATAAAATATGAAGTATGAACTGTTTTAAAAGAATAAATTTATTTTTTTAAAAAAAAAATAGCTTACTTTAAAGTTCAGAGTTGTTTGGCAATTTTTTTTACTTTACGTGAAAATTATATGAATTGCATCCCAGGGGTTAGATTTAAGCATTATATAAGGTGATAGATATAAATTTACCCTTTATTTTATTTATTTTTATTTTATTTATTTTATTATTTCTTTTTAAAATTACTACTTAATAAAAAAATTTTCTAAAAGAATTTTAAAAGAAAAAAAAAGCAAATAACATTATTTACAAAGGAAAATAAATTGGTTAAATGATGGAAAAATTGGTTAAAATGCAAATTTTCTGTAAAAACAAATATATACTTAAATATATTTAAATTTCTTTAAATATATTAAATATATTTTTAATTTTCTTATTTTTATACTTATACTGAAAATATTTTTTATAATTAAATTACACTATTTTAGTATATTTTTAAATATATTTTAAGTATATGGTATATTTTAAGTATATTTTAGTAAAAAATAGTTAATTTAAATTATAAGTAAATATTATAAATTTGGTAACTAAAATTGGCTAATTTAGTGATTAAATAACAAATTTAATGACCAATTTCATTGTAACAATATATTACCATATATAGGACATTTAAAGCAAAGTAATTACATAATAATAATAAAATATTTGTCATATATTCCTTATTATTGATTTGATTTGTTATTATATATACCAAAAAAAAAGTCTTCTATCGTATAAAATCTATTCTTAAAAGAATTATTCCTATAATATATCAGAAATCACACTCCACCAGTATAACCGGATCAGCCGGATCAACAGGATCAACTGACGGATAATTTAATATCCAAATAGTCATATTTTTACACATTGATCCACAAGACATATAATAAAACATAATTACCAAAATCTGCTAATATTGATGAAATTAAAATTTAGTAAACAATATCACAAGTCTACAACCAAAAGAATGGACAATTACTTTGACATACCATAAATACCATAAATATATTACAGGATCTATAATAATTGAATAATTAACGAATAGCTAATATGATAATAATGACACGTTGACAATAAGGAAGTTGACATTATTTAAAATAACGTTTCGATTAAAATTGTTCAACACTTTTTGTGATACATGGACTAATCGATAAAAATGTAAAAATAATGTAGATCAATAAAAAAATTAAATTACGATTTACAATATAGACGAATCTTTTTTTAATTATTATTAAATATGAAACCTTTTTTTTTTTATATGAAACTTTTTCCTATGCGAAATATAAACAATTTTGATGATATAATGAAATAAACTTTTTTATTCATCTAAATTAATATAATAAAATATTAATACTTTTTAGTAACCCAAATCCTGATTTAGAATATTTATTAATAACAAATTTTTTTTTTATTCGACAAAACAAGGATTTTTTTGTATCACAAAGTTTTATACGAATTTCTTCTACATTTCTCCTATGTTTCGTATTATACAATATCTCTTTAAGAGGAAAGTTTGAATAACAAAGAATCATAAACATTTTTACAAAAATTCGAAAATAATGAAATATTTTTTTTTTCTGTACCGTAACAAAAAGTATTAATTGAATGATAACTTTTTTATCTATATGCGGTTAAATTAATTAACATAAATTCAGGGTTTATAACCAGTATTATAAGTATTATTATTTATTAACTACTAAATGTTGTGATTTGTGTCACATAATATTAGTAATACAACGGTAGTCGACAGGTTTTACATCAATAAAGGGTCTTTTTTTTACATAAAAAGACTGAAAATCAACTTTAAAAAAGTACCGTTATTCTGGAAATAAAAAAAAGTAAAAAATCATCCATAGTTTTCTTTCGTATCTTTCTATCTTTTTCGCACGCACATACATACACACATCTAGATTATATTTATTTATTTATTTCTATGATTTACTAAATTATTGTTTTTATTATTATTGTCCGTTATTATTATCTTTTTTATTGAACAAACTGGTTTTGTTAATTTCAATAAGACGAAAAAATAAATTTTTTTTTTTTTCAGAATAAAAACGGTTTTCCCTTATCGATTGTCAATAAATCCAATCCATTCTTTCTTATTAAACCATATATATTATTATTATAATTATAATTATTAATTTGAATGACACATGTGCTAAATTTCATCATTCATTTGATAAAAAAAATCAATCCCTAAATTTTGATTGTCTTTTTACTAAATTAGATTATATATTTTCCCTATTTAAACAAGGAAAAAAAAAATGACAACAATTTCTTTACATAAAGATACTCTTCAACCTCAAAATTTGAAAGGTTTAAATGGTTTAAATAATAGATTAACCAGGAATAGAAATAATCATCCCACTTTATCTCGTAGTATACCGAAAATTAATTTACCCACTCCCTCTCCAACTCCGGTATCTCCTTGTTTCGTTCATTCTAGTTTTGATCCTACATTCTTATTTAAGGATATTATGGATAGATGTGATAATGAACCAACTGATTATTCGGAGTTAGCTGAGACAACTAACTGCGTGCGTAAAATATCGAAAAAACTTGGTTAGTATCCAAATTTTGTTGCTTTCACTTTGTTTAATATACTTTATTAATAAATTTTTTTTTTTCTTTTTTACTAAAGGTCAAGCACGTATACAAAATGTTGTAAAAACTGTGATGATTGTTACGAAACCGGGAGATGCACGATTGGTCTCCTTAACACGTGAATTAGCTTTATACTTGATAACAACTCCTCGTTTTGGAAAAGAACATGGGGTAACAGTATATGTTAATAAGGATTTTAAAGATTCAAAAAAATTTGATTTTCCGGGATTATTAAAATCCACCCCCTTGGTTAATGATTATTTGAAATTCTGGACGGAAGAATTATGTTCAGCGAGGACCGAAATTTTTAATTTCGTTATCACGGTAAATTAATTAAATTTTATTCTATATCATATATAAATATATATTTTTAAACTAATTCTTTTTTTTTTTTTATTTAGCTTGGAGGTGATGGAACTGTGCTATTTACATCATGGTTATTTCAAGAAGTTGTTCCACCAGTTTTACCTTTCCATTTAGGTTCTTTGGGATTTTTAACAAATTTTGATTTCAAAAATTATAAAACTCATTTAACAAATGTAATGGAAAAAGGAATTAGAGTAAATTTACGTATGAGGTTCACATGTACAGTATATCGTAGTATACATAATCCTGGGAAGGCAACAAGATGTGGTGAAACTGGGGAAATTATGATTCAAAATCCAAAAGATAGTGAATGTGATACTCAACATGAATGTGATCAGGATAAAGCATTAACTTGTGTAATCACTAAACCTACTGAATCTTTTGAAGTATTAAATGATTTAGTAGTTGATCGTGGTTCTGGTCCTTATATGAGTCTATTGGAATTATTTGGTAAGATATGCACTGTTAGTCATTTATTTAATTAATTAATTATTTTTTAAATTAATTTTTTATTTTTTTTTTTCTTTTTACGCAGGTGATGATCAACATTTGACAACAGTGCAGGCAGATGGTCTTGTAATCTCAACGCCGACTGGTTCAACAGCATATTCAGTATCAGCCGGTGGTTCATTAGTACATCCTGAAATACCTGCATTACTTATAACTCCAATTTGTCCTCACACTTTGTCATTCCGTCCAATGTTATTACCTGATTCTATGGAATTAAGAATATGTGTTCCATATAATAGTCGTAGTACTGCTTGGGCAAGTTTTGACGGAAGACATAGAGTTGAACTAAGACGTATGTAAAACTTTTTTTTTTTTTTTTAATAATAATTTATATACAAGTGACTAAAATTCTGTACTTTTCTTTTAGAGGGAGATCATATAAAGGTTACACCCTCAAAATATCCATTCCCAACAGTTTGTATGGACTCACAATCAACAGATTGGTTTAATTCAATCTCTAGATGTTTAAGATGGAATGAACGGGAGAGACAAAAAAGTTTTGTTGTGGTAGAAGAAGAAGCTACCGAAGAAGAAGATGAATATGAAACTAATTCCGAATCTACGGAGAATCTTGATGATTATGATTCAGGTTTTAACAGTATTAGTACTGAAAATGATGTTAAAGAAAGTAGTGATGTTAAAGAAAGTAGTCGTATGGAAATGAAAGAATCGTCGGCAATACAAGAAAAACAAGATTATCATTATCATCAACAACAACAGCCACAACAGCAGCAACAACAATATCAACAACAATATCAACAACGTCAGCAACAACATCAACAACATAGCAATAATCATAATCAACAGCTGAATCATAATAAACAACATAGAAGAGGGAATAGTAAACATTCTTTTGCTTGTGTTCGAAAAAATAATAGTGATGCTAGTAGTAATGCTAGTAGTAATAGTGGTGAAGAACAAGAATGGAAAGTTGTTAGAAGACAAAAGAAAAAGAAATCCAATAAGTCTAATAAGTCTAATAAGTGAAAAGTAAAATGTAAATTATAGATTGTACCATTCATTTGTGAAATAATTTTTTTTTCTTTTGTATAGTTTTTATATTCTGGGTAACAATGTTCGAGGGATTTGGGGGATTTTTTTTTTTGCAAGTTTTTTTCTAATTTTTTCGGTTTTAAATCATTCTTTAACATAATAATATATACATATATATATATATATAATATATACATGTATTCGCTTAATATATTATAATAATTGGGAATCAAAATTTCACTATTATATGAGTTTATGAAGAACT
Source organism: Rhizophagus irregularis (assembly GCF_026210795.1). NCBI lineage: Eukaryota > Fungi > Glomeromycota > Glomeromycetes > Glomerales > Glomeraceae > Rhizophagus > Rhizophagus irregularis. The sequence goes on from NC_089447.1 coordinate 2,354,281, forward strand.
TCATATTTTGATTGTTAAAGAATGAACCTCTTTGTAGATATTAAATACTATAGAATAACTTAAAATTTAAATTTTTTTACATTTTATATTATGCTAATAAAAATGTGATTGTTAAACACAAACTCTTTGTGTTCGGTTCTTAACATAATTTGGCTTATCGAAATATAAGATTATTATTATTAAAAGATATTTCGCAAGGTAATCTTATACCATTCCGAATTCAGGGATAATTTCCGAATAACGAAACTACTTTCATCGTAAAGATGTAAAATGTAAAATGTCAACTTTTTTATTTATTCTGCCATAAAGATCATTTTTTTTTCCAGGTTTTAGATATTGATGGAATATCGGTTCAAATTTGACAAATAGTGATATATATTGAAACAAAAGATTAATTCAGAACCAAAAAATTATACATGTATCTTGAAAAGATATACTAATATCGGCCCAGAACTAAAATATTTAAGGATAGATTTCATTTCTTTGAACTTATCAAAATAAAATAAAAATACAATTGAATAAAAATAAAATAAATAACGACTTTTCTAAATACACCAACACGTCGACATGCGTAGAAAAATATATATATTTAAATCCCAAATTATTTATTAAACTTCCTTTATGTATAACTTTTTAAATAAATAAACTAAGCCACGTTGTCTCCTTTTCAATTTAGGAAATCGACCATTCAAATATTTTCTATATAGGTGGCGTCGCGGAAACGGTTTACGAAATTAATTATGGCTTATTATGTCTCACGTATGCCGTTAATTGTAATGGCGTGATTTTTAAAAATAATTTATAATGACGATGACGTAATTGCTGACAGCGCCTATACCTTTTTTACCGATCGATATGTAAAAATTTAAAATTCTTTATAATACAATCGGTTCGCTTTATAACGAACTCGCGTTATACCGAACTTTACAGTAAAACGAATTTCTAATGTAGTATCGGTTTCAACATGTAAAAAAATCCAGTTATACCGAATATTACTAATTAAATGTTTTATACCGTATAAAGAAGTAAACTAAATAATTATATATATTACATTATACCGCGAAAGTCCGATTCTTTCCTGGACAAAACTCGGGTTAAGGCGAGCGATTGTACGTGTATATTAAAAATAAATTTATTTAATCGATTGGGAATATGCGAGATTTTTAATGACCGGGTATGTATAGCATTAATTCCTATTGGTCACCGCAGTATTTCTAAATTCTACTATTATAACTCGCTTATATCACATATATCTTTAATGATAATATATTTTAATAGTAATTATTTTATAATATATATTTATTGCATCAAATATGAGAATCATGATTCTTTCAATTTAAAAATAAAAAAAAAACCAATTTTTAAAAAGTAATTTATAAACTATTAAATTATATAATAATTATAATACAGCTTACAATATGGGAAATAAGAAATAAAATTTATTGTTTATATTGTAATTTTAATATCCAATGATAGCTTATCGCCATTGGCATTGAGAATAAGGAACGAATTGATTACCAATAACATATAGTTGTAATATATACAATCTTAAAAATCACATTGAAAGGGGCTTTTCTTTTTTCCAAAATCTGTATGAAATTACTTCAACAACTATCAGGTTAAAATCATTCGGAAAGCAGAATGTAAAAAATTCAATGGATTATGGTACATTTCTATACATAAAAAATTGCCCCAAATTTTGTTATATTTTGAAATTAAACTTTCGTGTAATGTGTAATAGGAGATATAGCACAATAGCAGATAGATTGTCCAATTGCTCAATTGTCATTATTTGATAAATAATATTGTTGATATAACCTTGAACACAACAATCATTGAGAAATAACCCCTTATAACGAACCCCAAATTCGACATTCCCACGCATAATTCTCCTAGAGGTTATGCATGATTTTATGTGATTAATAATGTTTATTTCCTGGGTTAAGAATGAACACTCGCGTGACCAAAATAATATCATCATTCGTAACCGCCAACTTTGGTATTTTCTATGCTCAAATTGGTTATTAATGAACCTATTTACCATAGCCAATCATGTCTCCTTCTAACATCTGATATTATCATGATTAAAACATGTGCGATATAAGAATTAATTTAGTGTTTATGCTTCATTTTCCTCTTTTGGAACAATTACTCCTACCCATCAATATAATATTCACACTACCCCTGTAATAACCTTATATCACGGAATTTATCGAATTATTTACATTTTCCGTGAATGGATCCGTGAAAAGCTCATTTTTACGGGAGTTTTTACAGAAATAACGGAGAAATTTTTTCATAGGGTACATGAGGTGTAAACTGTAAAGTTTTCGTTATTACGTAAATCTACAAGATTATGTTCGCAAAAAATCTTTTCTGAGATGAAGTTTCACATCCATTGCGAAATTTCTTTTTGAATTCTTTTTGAATATGTTAAAATACCGTATTGATATGTCCAATCATCATACCTTAATTTTGATTGTGAATTTATATCATCTAACAATTTTCCTTGACACAATTTGGTATTAACTTTGATCTCGTCACGAAAATTTGATCAACGACCATTTTTTAAAAAACACTATCACGTAATTATAACATGCTTTAATAATATACTCTTTATTTTACTTGCTGAAAAAATCACTAGTTATTTTTAGTGAAAAACATTGGTACTCAAACGTAAAACTTTCCATTTTTTTTTGTTTCGTTGATCTGAATCTGAGAAATATTCGCTAAATATATCTATCTATAAAGTATAAAAATCTTCCATATAGAATGTCTCAGCTAAATCAAAATCTTTCTTTGTCGCCATATGTTGTCTTTTTTTATTTTCTCCATTCTTCGAAATCTTTCCGCCTTTCTCTCCTTTTAGGTACGCCCTCATTAACTAATCAAAGAAAAAATGTATGTTTTTCTCTCTGAAATTCCCGTATCTTGCGATGGGATTTGTGTAATTGCTTTATAATTTTTAATATCTCAATATTGTATGCTTTATGGCAGGATTTATGATTCGAGCTACAGCTCAAAGAATAACTACCTAGTAGTGTAACTTCTCCTTCCTTTATCATCGTTAGCAGTATATAATTCTATATTCTGAAATAATAATTAATATACAATTAGTATCAGTATATACATACTTTTATACTTTTTTTCGGTTTTTTAATTATATAATGCTTTACTTCTTTTTACATTGATTTCCAATGCAAAGAGCATGTAGAAATTAAAGTATCAGTTAGAAAATATAACTTGTATAAGAATTTCATATTTTAATGATGTTGTGATAGTTCTTTTATAATTGCTATTTATCAAACTAAGCTATATTTAAAATTATTATTTGATTTATTTCCAATTAGTTTAAATAGTTCTAAATAATTAATATAAATAATTAGTTCTGCTAATTTTCAACTTTTCTAACTAAAAAATACATTTACCTTTTGATCTTTTTTTTTTGATGCAAATAACTCAACACCAAAAATTCTAATAGTTTACATATATATGACACTTTATACAGTCAAAGCTCGTTATAGTGAATCTCGTTATAGTGAACATTAAGTAAAATCGCGTTATAGTAACCTATTGATTTTTTTCCTTATAATTAATTTCTCTCAATATAGTGAATTTTCTTAATGAATCTCGTTATAGTGAAAAAAAGGGAAAAAATTACATAGTGGAACAGAAAGTTCACTATAACGAGCTTTGACTGTAGTTAGTTCAAAATTATGGAAAATAAGTTCATTTCTTTTTAAAGTAATTTCATTTTGTTCTGGTAATTTGTTCATTTAAAAGGGCAGTTTAATTTATTTAGGGTATCAATAAAAGTTATAACTGTTATACCATTTATAATCTAACTATTCTACCAGTTATATATTTGGCCAAATTTTTATTTATTATATTAATATATATATATAAATTTTTTTATTTGAATAGTATTTGCATAATATTAATCATCATCTGTATTTATAAAATAGATTAACTTTTTGTATGAAAATTATCTTAATATAAAAAATTATATCTAAAAAACGTGGGTTTTTTTAAAAAATTCTTTTCCAACTTTTCAGTAATCCTTTTTAATAAACATTTTTTTTTATTTGAAATGAATGCTGGAAAAAAAAATTAAATTGAATTTTTTTTCAAAAAAACATTTATAAGTAAAATAGATGTAAATCTGATTATTTGATTCAGAATATTTGTTATTTTAAAAAAAACTTTTTATCAATTTGATTTCTTTTCCAGCATTCACCACATTTTTTTCTAGTTAAAAAATAATTTTATAATTACATTACTTTTATTTTAAATTATATTTTCTTTTATTTATTTATTTTTTTTCCTAAAAACAAAGTAATAACAAAATAATTTTTTATCATCTAATTTTATTGGTTTAAATAATATTTTTATAGTATTTAAGATTAATACTTCAACTATTTTTAAATAATTGCTGTAGGTCGCATTTATATCTGAAATATATAAATACCTTAAATGAAAAAAAATATAATATAAAATAATGAGTAGCTTAAATTTAAATCACGGGTTTTCAATCCAAAAATGGTGATTCTCAGGAGTAAAAATTTTTTCTTCAGATCGTGTAGAATTCCGAAAATTTCTTCATGCAAAACGATTCTTAGAAAAAAAATGGATTCAATTTACATGACCACACCATGATGCAAAACACAGTAGCTTAAAAATACAATAAAATTATAAACTTTATTGTTATTTTATTTACAAGCAATTTTATTTACAAGCAATTTTAATGTCTTTTAGTATTATTATTTTATGAATTATTATTTACAAGCAATTTTTAAATGTCTTTTAGGTAAAGCTGAAGAATTAATCATTATTTGTACTTTAAATTTTTCGAAAATATCATTTTGAAGTTGTTTAGTGTAGTACACAATTATATTAACGTATCAGTGTATACACCTAGAAAAAAAACGGAACAAAAAATTAATTAAAAAAATACCAGTAATTAAACACACGTGTCATAGCATTTTTTTACTTACGTTCACCCAATATGTTCATATACAATTCCATTTTCCACATACCATGCTTTATCTTCAATTGGGCGTTCTGGAACTTCTTCAAGAGAATCTCCAAGCGGATACGCCATTTGACTCATGTTGTCCCAGAGAAAAACACGATCATAGCAGTCTAAAAATAACATTCCGTATTCGGTCTCTCCAATGTAGATTATATGGTCAAAGCCGAAATCTGCAACATCTGCTATATAGTATTCTACTTCTTTAGGTTCAGTAACGGAGACACCCTTGATAAAGGTTGCAATTTGAAATCTAACGGATTTCTCAAATGTATCAACTACGATGAGGGAATTGTTGTTACTGGGTGAATCGTTACCAGCAGATAAGAAGCAATTCGGATTAACACAAGATTGCAGATTGCACACGGCTTCTTGACAATCAATTGTTCTTGAAGGTTTATGGACAGGGTGAGAGTGAGCGTGTACAAGTCGACATGGTCTTGATACGATTTCATCTGTCCAATAATCGCCTGCCATGGAACCGACTCTGAGCAATTGCCCAAACCGTGTCTCAACGTCTTTAAGCTTTCTTGAGTTAGGACAATTCGGTAATCTGACTCCCATTGTAATGTCTGCATTGTTTGTGCTCTCGATTCTGCTACTTTTGAGTTCATCGGTGTTATACAACGAACTGAGGAACCCATCATGAATTTTACCTTTTGGTTCGCAATATAGTACGTCAAGTTCACGGTTGCTGGTCGAATTTTGTGATGTGGTTGTATTATCATCATACTCCTTGCTAAGAGTTCCAGACTTTTCACCAAATAATTTATTTTCGCATCTAAGTTCATCTCCTCCGGAGGTTGATAAGTATAGGTCCAGAGGAGACATCAAGCGTCCCAAAAGGTATGGATTAATATTTGACCAAACTCTTCCAAGATGATTACTTTCCCTTTCTCGTCGTAAGGTGTGTATATGTTGTGCGTCCTATATAAAATACATTTTTAATTTGTTCAACCATTTTTTTTACTCCGTCTTCTTACCTGAATGGAACCACAAATTTCGAAATCAGATCTTGTTGCCATTCTTCGTTTAAATTTTCTTGCCAACTAACTGTACGGACTAGACAAATACTGAGAGATATAAATAAACTGGTGATTGATTACAATATTTTAGTCTTATATGATAAGGATTTACATATGATTTACATATGTGTGTGTCATTATTATTACGTAATCTACGGTTTACCTTTTATGGGTGTAGTCTGTTAAATTGCCCATTTTTCAAATGACTTCTCATACTTTTTCATAGTAAAATCGATGTCATTTAATATTATTTGATGTCATTTCAACGTCCATTGACAACACTGTCTAGGAATACTTCAAGAGGAAAAATTCCATTATCTTACAAATGCATCTTTTTTGTCCATCACGAACTTGTTGTTTTTTGACATCTTATGCCATCTAGTGCTATGAAACCGATGTTGATCCCCTTGCACCTCCAATGCAATTTGATATTGTTGAAAGAAAGCATCAAGCTCTAATCCAGCAGACTTCGTAATATTGATCTGATATAATAAGGACCCCCAAAGAATATATATTTTGAGATATAACTAATATTAACAATAAGAATCATGAAAAAGAGATTGTAATTAGTATAAAAAGAAAGACATTATAAAAAATGTAATCAAGTTGGTCATTATGCTTCATGATATCCAAATAATTAACTAAAAATAAATTGTGAATTTTTTCTTTATTAATAAAAATATATATCTTTTAAATATCAAATAAATAAATCTAATAATTAATTAGTATTGGCTACTTTATATATTAAAACTATTTTATTTAGAATTTAAAAATCAAATAAATATAATGCCATATAATAAGATTTTCAATTTTTTTATACAGGTAAAATCACCTGATTTTTAATAAATAGAATATGAAATATAATTTCTTAATTTATTTAATTACCAGTCCGTCACTCAACAGTATAAAATTAATTTGTAAATCCGCGTGTTCAATTATCCTGAGCTGAGCAAATATCTGGGAATTACAAATTAATAGACTGGAAGGCTCTGGACATCCTGCGAAATTCATCCTGAGTATATGAAAGATCCAAAGATTTTAGACAGCCTATGAAATTAATTCTGAGTACTTGACTTAAAAAGTTAAGGGACCGGAAGACTTTAGACTCTAAGAAATTCACCTTAAATATTATATTGGGATAAGATATCTTAATAATACCATGATCATGTTTAAACATTGGTGTGTATTAATATTCATATGGCGTATAGCCATTTTTTATACGAATTAATAGTTTTCTTTTAATATTATGAGCAGAATTTAAGAACTGATCATGATCACAGAGTGTATTAAGATGGAAATATTTTACGTACAAATAACTAAGTTTATATTCCCATAATTTACATACATCAAGGTACTTATTAAATTTGTCATTATTACGAGAATCATTATATACATATAGAAGAATATTATCACGAATGCCAGGAATCTTAATAAACTCTATTTTTCTTTTTTTCTGAATAACACATATAGATACGGCATTCTATAAACTATTTACTCTGGTGCAACTCCTATAGTGGTCTTTCCTCTAAGGAAGGTAAAGAAAATTTCAAGTAGTTCAGATATTTCTAAGGTATGGTACATATTCCTCTCAGTATTCAGAAATTAGTCTAATTATTGAGAAAAAAAAAAATATGATAATAATGAATGGAAGCTGAAAGTAAGAAAGATACATCCAATAATTTACTTAGCGATCCAGGAGAAACAATCAAAGCATTTGAGAAAAGTTTGAAGGGACTAGAAAACATGCTAAAGTTGCTAAAATCTGATATTAATAAACTGTTACTGTTTGATGTTGCCAATTCTGTTCTACCATACAATTCGCCCAAAACTAGTCTGAGGAAGTGATCACCAGTCTGGATCAGTGATTATCAGCTCGAAAGAATTTCTGAGCCATGCACAGCGCCTTCGGCCAAATTGTGCGACAGATAAATTGATCACAATGCAGGTCTGTGCGATAGAGGAATTTCTCACATATTAAGCGAAAATAAATTATATTAACTTCCTATTCTTATTTTTTTCCCAAACAAATGTAACCGAAGAAAGAAAAAAATGTCAAAAGCAAATAGTGCCAACAAAAGCATATGTTATAAAAGCTAGTGGACCCACAAATCCAAGATCACTAGTAGTAACGAAGCCATGCGTTGCAAGTATATTTCGGCTATTCTTTACGCTTCGCTCTATATTGCCAAAAGAATAACAGATAAAAAGCTTACCTTAGCACCTCAGCTCAAAATCGTTGAAGAAAAAGGTACTGGCCAAGTTGACTACGCAATCAAAGTCCTCGAGGAACTTCTTTGCATCATGAAAGGAAAGCTACATCAAGTGGTTATAGGTTTCGCTCAGAATCTAGTCCAATGTGAAAGTGCTCTACAAGTTAATAAAAGAATAGGAAACGTAAATCAGGTGAAGCGTTTAGGGAAGACTTTGACTATATCTATGAAATCATTACAATAGCCTTAGAATAGTATTTTATTCTTTTCGCTTCAGATGGAATATCGAGTACGAGCAAGGATCCCCTCAATATTCAATTTTCAGAATCTGCTTTGAAGGAAGGATCGGAAGAAGAAAAAGATTTGCATAAAAATGTGAAGTGGGTTATAGAGGTCATTGTTAGGCTGTTGAAAGATAGTTGAAGTCAGTGGATGAAAGACCTGATAGGAAGAAGGCTAGGATAGAGGAATATTGTTCGAAAAAATAATTGTATAGACGTCATATATTACGGGCAATGTCCTGAACTTTGTAATTATTTTTGCATGTATTAATAAAAAATTTTTTTTGAGCAAAACCCGTTAACATTATTAACAAGTTAACAGAATGACATACTTATTTTACCAATTTTCAACAATTACAATCTATTCTGTAGTAAAAATAAGATAGATATTACTGAACTCGATTCCGTAATGCCAATGTAATAGATAATTTTTATAACAACAATTTAATTCCCTGCCTTCGAGTGTAAGTGAGAAGTCATTGGAGGGTAAAGTGTTATAAGAAAAGCGATTCTGATGAAATAAGGCGATGTTTCGAATATACTGATGACTGGATTGAGTTCACAATTATTTTCGACCAAAGGAAAGCGTTCCCTAACTCAGATGCTAGGAGATCGGTTTTAGTTCTAGCATGTTGGCTAATATCGAAAAAACCTTTAAAAACTAACCACCTCAATAGTTTTACGAATGATAGCAGTGGTTAAGTAGTAATAATTAGATAGGCAAGCCCACAGAAAAGGGACTGTCATTTAACAAGTTCGCTTTATAACTATTTCGCTTATACAAGGTTACAACATTATTCACATTTATTTCAATGATATTATTGTTACATCGGATTATAATATTTTACATAATAGTATAAAAAAATTGCAATTAATCGCAGAATTTTATATCCTTTTTATATTATACTTCTGAAAGAAAGACAGCTCAATTAATGCACCTAGGGTGAGTTCTCCTTGAAAGCGATTCCCTCAATAATTGCACGTCTGTTTTATTGAGCCGTTGATTGATTCTTCCTTCCATCTTATTATTGATCTGTTTCTCCAGTCTTTCCTCCATTTTACCAACTGAACTTTCCACCGCTTTCCAGACTCCAATGACAGAGCCACTTCCAACACCCAAAACTGTAGCGTAAGTGTGTACATTTTTGGGGTTCACTAATTTTTAATAGTAAAAATTAATATTATATTTACATCTTCAATAAATTTTATTACAACACTATACATACTCTTAAACAATGCTTCCGCTTTGGTAGATGAACTAGAAGAAAAATTCCTAATAATATGTTGATACATAACATGATGGAAAAAATGAAAATTTTTAGAGAATGAAAGTTGAGATAGTAGAGTGTATATATACTAGATGGCTAAAAAAATTCCAATACTGCAAAACTTCTCTGACTGTTGTAAGAAAAGAATATAACCGATTCCTCCTCCAGAATCGATAGATCTTATAACAGGTGTAAATCAAAGAGCACTTGTAAAATTGTTTTTTGATCAATTTTATACATATCGGCTAATCAACCAACCTAAGGTAGCGGGTACGACGTATATTTAGCCAATGATCTACATATAGATTTATACCTAAAAAGGAAAGGCCTATGGGCAAATAAGATGTGTCAGGTGCGTTGATTGATTAGCATTCCAAAAATTGGCCGATTAATTAATATGCGGTTTTTTCAGATCGTTAAATCACTCACGATCTACCGCAGTATGAAGGAGGTTAGCAAACGAAGACTTTATTAGCACCATGGAAGGAAACTTTCACTGGAGCTTCACCATTTTATGGAATGTATGCTAGATAATGAAAAGAAACCACTTTTCAAGCTGTCGAAGCTCTTATTTGTTGTATATAAAATGAGAATATGAAAGACAAGCAAATAAAAGTCCTTGGTCATATTTTATGGTTATTGAAAGAGGCATAGAAGTCAGTAGAAGCTTCTCAAACTGAAGTAAGAAGGGTAAGATTAATGGGCAATCTTGCAGGAAAATTGAATTAGAATCCTGACTTCCTGTTTTTCTAGGTGAAAAAAATATATATTTTTATTTGCCATAAAACATTATGTATCATGGGCTAGTTCCAAACTTTGTATTTATTTTTTATCTTGTATTAATAAAGCTTGTCTTTACATTTGCAACATAACATTGAATATTTCCTATTGTATAAAAATATTAATAACCATGTAATCCAAGCTTAAAGTATTGAAACAGTGCATCACTGAGCTTGAGGCTGAGAATGTGAAATTGAGACAAATTATTGAGGAAAATGCCAGGTATGATGCTGAGAATTCTGAATAAAGAGCCAGAATAGAAGAGTTAGAGAAGAATAGTGCAAATATTTTGGCAGAGAATACTGAGCTTAAGGCTAGGGTTGCGAAATTAGAATAAGATTCTAAACAGCTACAGAATGATTCACATTTTGAAGAAGCAGTCACCATACCAGAGTCTGTAGCAGTCAAGCTCAGTGGAAAAAATTGTGTAGTACCAGAGGTAGTAACGGTACCTGCCAGCTCTAAATCATCGCAGAAGAAAGAGATGAATAATTTCTTGAATGAGGCACATAAGAAAAGCGTTAGTGATGGAATAAGGCGATGCAATAAAGAGAAAAAACTTAAAAAAAGTAGAGCAGAATCTCTTAAACAAAGGTACCAGAATTCTTTAGAACAATACTAACATGTACGGTCAGTTAGTTTTTTTTAGTATATCAGACTCCGATTGGATGCAATTAACTTCTGACTTAAATATCTCTCTCTGGAACTTATAAATCGAAAGAGGTACAGTAATTACTTTACCTTTATACAATAAATTAAACTCCCACTTAGCAATAGGCTCCCATCCAGTACGATCAAGCTAAGGTATCCCTAACAATATTCAGGGTTTACCATTACTGGGAAATCTTCAGAAATTGTACAACTATTATCATCCTGACCAACTATAACCAAAATATTATAAGACAAATCAATAGAATCTAGAGAATTATTTCACCACTTAACAGGAGGCTTTTTATTTTTATTGATTTCTGCACCCAGTAACTTTATAAGACCTTTTGAGAGGACTGAGCAATTGGCGTCACTATCAATCAATGCGGAAGGCACTTGTACAATTTTTCTTAATGGTGAACTGATTTTGCAATGAATGATAGCTACATTATTAGGTATAATTTTTCAGATGAAATTAATTTCCATAGGATTTGGCCATGAAATAGCTGGTCCTATTAACTGGTTCATTTGTATAGATTATGGTTGCTAGGCATTTTGTGGCAAACTTGTTTGCTGAGGAACAATTCAAACTAGATTTGTAATTGGTTGTAAAATTTGAGTAAATACTATAGTAATCCCATTCCAGAACTTTTCACATTCCTTTTCTGAGAAATTTGAAACATAATAGCTTAAGATAAGATCTTTTAAGTCTATAAATTCCGCATTGATCATATTCCAAGTATTAATTGAAACTTTTTTAAGCTGAGCACAGACAAAAGAATCAACCATTAACTATAAAATAGCAAAAAATGCATTTAGGATAATATTATCCATAGGAATCTTAAGTGACTTAGTATTTTTACTGCTTTTTTAGTGAAGTGTAAGCTCAAAGGAGAGATTTTACTAGTTTTTTTACTAGAAGTCTTCTTGTGCTTTTTTGAGCCTTTGGTATTAAAAGAAGTTACTTTTTTTTTGTGGTATTGACTTTACATTCTTCTTCACTTTCAGAATTACTAGAGCTACTTGACTCACTTTTAGATGATTTGAAAGCTATTTCTTCACCATGGACTAGAGCATTGGTCTCAAGTTTATCTTTACTAGATGTTGCATCATCATCATTACTGCTAGACTCTGAAAAGGATTCATCAGAAATTGTATAGGAGTTAATTCGCTTAGAGCTATATGATTTTTTCTTCTTTTTCTTAGATTTAGTTTTAGATGCAAACTTAGATTTTCCTCCAGTCATTTTCTTACAAGTAGTACTAGCAATCTTTTTTACATCTTTAGCCATCTTTATTTGATTGATACGAAAGTGTTGCAATTCACTGCAGGCTTGCATCTTTTAATGACGGGATCATCATTTTCATTAAGGATTGCATCATATTTTTTATAACTTCTTGAAAAAAGCAATCTGAATGAATCTGATCAGCTTTTTTCTTACCAAGATCAGACTTTTTAGTTAAAGTCTTTTTAGCCTGCTTCATAGCAACTAATAATTATCTAACTGCTTCAATATTAAAATTGAACTGTATATTTGTGATTATTTTGGCCTGGGATTGTTTTTCTCTAGAAATCATTCACTCTTCTACAAGCTTTTTAATATCTGTATCTGTATAATGTCCAGGTTGTATAATAGATGGTTGAGCAATTGAAAAAGATGATAGTGTATCTGCTTGCTTCTGAATTAATATAAATTTTTCTGTTTCTACTAGAGTTTTTGTAATATTTTCTAAAGTATTATGAAATTTAGCCATCATACGAATATTATATTGATTTGTAGGATTTAAGCCATAAATAACTTACTTTTGTATATGTTCAGAAGTCATCTTTGCAATTCTACCAATCCTTTTAATATGATTAACAAACTGCTCTATTAGCATAGATCCTTGTGCAAGTTGGCCAAATACTGCCATTTGTTTTTAGTCATTCAGTTAATTGTTGTATAGTTAGTTGCAAATCACTAAAGCTTTTGGCCTATCTTAATACCAGGCGCAATTGTAACTGTGAGAAGTTCTTCTCCTGCATTTAAAGCTACTGAAACATTCACTGTAAGTTTTTTACCTGCAATAGACCAATCTTCATTAAATGTACTGGTGGAAATTAAATTAACTCCAGTTGCAATTTCTACACCAACTTTACCAATTTCTGTGATTGCCTTATTTTAGAATTCACCAGCAGTATTTAAACCACCAATTTAATTTCCAGCATTACCAACACCTAATGTTCAAATAGCATTTAAATTAGCTACTTCTAAATTGTCTGAAAGATTAATACACTTCCAGTTTTTATTTTTAAGATTGGTTTTATATTATGTTAATACTATCTTAGATATAGCATTTCCAAATAAAAGATCTATTTTCGCTCTGCCAGCTATTTCATCTGCATCAGGTGCAAAATTTATTTGATTTGCTATTACATTTTTCTGAAAATCTCTAAGCCATTCTTCTGAATTCTTTCCTAAAAGATCCTTAAAAAGTTTAACCCCATATCCTATTATTCTTACTTATTGGTTATTATTAGGCAAATTATTTTGAAGTACTAAAATTTGTTACTGTAAGTTAAAAATATTTTGCCAGGAATTTCTATATTGACTCTTTTAATTTTAAGCCTGCTGAATAGTATATGTATAACATCTTTTCTAGTGTTCTGTATCAGTATTATAATGTACAATTATTTTATAAGCATTTTTTCTACTATGCTTATCCCATTATCTTTGAATATTATTTAGTATTTCAGCTAGTCTATTCTAAGTTAAATCCCAATTCTATATAATTTTACTCTAGTTATTTGAAGTTTTGCTAAATATTAAATATGATTTTACTCTAAATAAAGTGAATGATTAATTCAAAAAACAGGCTATATGCCAGATATATAAATCTTGTTCTACTAAATATATTTCCTAAGCAAGTTTTACTTCTATTACTACTTCTAATAAAGTCCACTAGGCAGATGTTCTCTATATGCCTTATGATTATGCCTTATGATAAGATAGATCAGATTACATATCTTTTTTATTTTAATATTGTAGATGTGACTTTAAGATATAAAGCATCTATTTCTATTGGTACATATAGTGTCAAGAATAGGTAGGAAACTTAACTTTAAAGATTATTGTTAAGGTTATTGAGAAGATTTATAATAATTCTGAGTGTCCTTTTGTCTAGCTGAAAGTTTTTTTTAACAGATAAGGGTCCAGAATTTAAGAGTGATTGTGAAAAATTATTGAGAAAGCATGGTGTAAAAATTCAGAAAGCCAAGTCTAAACCCACTATAGGTATTGTTAAAAGGTATAACTGCACCTTAGTTGAAAAACTATTTTCTTCTTAAAATGGTTCTAATCTTTCGACTTTACATTTAAATAAACGATTCAGAGTTTGGATGAAAAATTTGCTTATTGTTATTGAATATATTAATAATTCTATCATATGCCAGTTTGATATTTCTTCAGCTATGGCAATAGAAAAAGAAAAGGCCTTTATTAAGTCTTCTTCTCCTTATAATGGACCTATAGGATTTAATAAAGAAAAGCTTTCTAGTGATATATATTCTTGTAAGATATTTAATAGATACTTGTGAGTTAAAGGGTAATATCATGCTGGAGATTTGAATTGATCCTCACATATTTATTATATCTGTCAATTTATGGTGCAAAAAAAATCAGCCAGTCTTATACTGACTAGAAGAATTCTCCTTTGAGCTAGTTGATAATAATGATTATATGATCAAACATCCTGAAAGATCCTTTATAAGAGAAGAATTAATGCCTATTTTGTTAGACACTGAGTTACCATCCAGTAAGCTTTTACAAATTGAAAAAGTCTTCTTCTTTTTCATCAATTTGTACTTCTATAATGAAATAATTTTTGGCTAATTTATAATATAGTTTATTGAGATCCATAATAGCATTAAAAATTTTTAGATCTTGTCTATAGTATTCTTTGTAATCATCTTTGATTTTATAATATTTATTCTTATTGGAAAATCTTACTTTATCTTGTTCAAAAGTATACAAATTAATTTTTTTATCCATTTTTGTCCAAATAAAAAAAAGTGCTGTTAAAATTAAACTTTCATCATCATCAAATAAATAAACTTTTTTTTCATGAATTTAAATTGAGAACTGAATAGGATGATAAACATATTCTTATAACTATAAGCAATATTGATATAATATATTATATTAATAGTAGTAGTAAATATATAATTATGTTTAAAAGTACAATATTATTACAACTAAAATATAATTACTTTCTAAATATAGATAAAAGCTTTTAAAATATATGATAATTTATATTATTTTATTATTTTTTTTTAAATTGATAAAAAAATTGATTAACAAATTCTATTTTGTAAAAATTTTCCTTTTTTAATTCTATCCTTTTAAAAGAATTAATTATATGAATATACAACTTAGAATAATAATAATTTATATCATTTTTTTGCATTATTATGTATTTATAAAATTTGATTATTATTATTTTTTAAAAAATTATAAATAATAAATAGATGAATAAATTAATAGGTAAGTAAATTAATAGGTAATAAGGTGAATAAATTAATAGGTAAGTAAATTAATAGGTAAGGTTAAGAGATAAATAAATTAAGAGATAAATAAATTAAGAGATAAATAAATTAAGAGATAAATAAATTTTAAAGAGATAAATAAATTAAGAGATAAATAAATTAAGAGATAAATAAATCAAGAGACAAATAAATCAAGAGACAAATAAATTAAAAGATAAATAAATTAAAAGATAAATAAATTAAAAGATAAATAAATTAAGAGATAAAGAAATCAAGAGACAAATAAATTAAGAGATAAAGAAATCAAAAGACAAATAAATTAAGAGACAAATAAATTAAGAGATAAATAAATCAAGAGACAAATAAATTAAAAGATGAATAAATCAAGAGATAAATAAGTCAATAGATAAATAAATTAATAGATAAAGAAATCAATAGATAAAGAAATCAATAGATAAAGAAATTAATAGATAAAGAAATCAATAGATAAAGAAATTAATAGATAAAGAAATTAATATCAATAGATAAAGAAATTCAATTAATAGATAAAGAAATTAATAGATGAATAAATTGGATAAATAATTTTTATATATAATAAATAAATGTATTCGGATTGTAAATTGTAATAAATGTATATTGGATTATACTTAATACTTGGATAATCTTTTAAACATGATTTTTTTTTGGCCGGTAAATTAAATAAAAATAACGGGTATATATTTTTTTTTTTGGTAAATTAAATAAATTACGATATTTTACATTATTTTTTAATTTGTACCTATCAGGTTTAACCTAAGGGACAAAAATCTACATTTTTAGAAACATATACCATACTTTATATATACATTATAATTGTCACGTATTGTGTATATATATATATATATATATGTAATATAACATATGATACATAATTTTTTAATATTTTTAATTATACTTGCCTTAAAAAATTTATTAATAATGAATAAAAATGATTTTCTTATTTTTTTTTAACAGATAACCCGATAAAGATCTGATAATGAAATCGGTTGTTTCCTGTTCTTGGCAACCATGTAACGAATGTACAAAGTAAATCCAAAAATCCTTATTGGATCGATCCTGAATTAAAAATTTTTTTTTTAAAATCGTATTAGTATTTACATTGAAAAACATTATTTACGTTACATATTTATTATTTGTTAATTGATACACGATACAGATATATTAAAATAAAATATATAAAAAAAAAAATCTAGCTACATTAACTATATAATTTTTTTTTACCGAAATTTCCCTCATAATTACAATCATATTTTTAACTGTTGGGAAAGACCTTTCCTAAAATATATATATATATTATATATATATAAAAGAAAGAGTTACTTATGACTTAAAATATGCATTATTATTTATATTATATTTTTTTTATATGTATTATATGTATTATACACGATTAAAGATTGTTTCGCGTTTTAAACAGATGATTTTTTTTAAAATGAAAATAATAACTTTTTTATTTGTAAGAAAAGCCTTCATATGTAAGAAAACCCTTCATTTGTAAGGCGTGCATTATTATTGATTATTATTGAATTATTATTGAATTATTATTATTATTGAGAAGACAATACTTATATTGTAACTCAATAAAAATATTATTTTTATCAATTATTTTACTAATAAAACTAATAAAAAAAAAAACTAATAAAAAGGCTTTAATAAAATCATCAATAAGGGACCAATAAAATCCAAAATTAAAGATGTAAATAAAAGAATGATCCGAAAAACACTCAACATTTCAGTTACTCGAAACCAATTTTCACAATTTTCATTTTTTAAACAAATTGATTTATTTTAAACAAATTGATTTATTTTGATTTTCATTTTTTTTTAAAAATAAAAAAAATTTGACAAACATTTGAAATACCATTTAAAAAAATTTAAAAAATTTGACAAACATTTGAAATACCATTTAAAAAAAAGTTCAAACATTTAAAAAAAACACCATTTAAAAAAAATGACACATTTAAAAAAATGACAAACATTTAAAAATACCATTTAAAATAACCATTTAAAAATTAAAAAAATTTTTTTTTGACAAACATTTAAAAATACCATTTAAAACTCATTTAAAAAATTTCTTTTATATTAAAGGATGTAAGGTTATATAAATTTTTTATATGAAAAGGATGTAATAATAATAAAAATGCAAAAAATAAAAAAAAAATTTATCATTAGTTTCATTAGTTTCATTAGTTTTATTAATTTTAATTTTGAAATCTAGACTGTGAATCCATGATTTATTAATTAATTTAACAATTTACAATCCAAAATTTTAGTTCAATTGTTGTTAATAATTAATAATTTATTGGTTCTTCCTATTATTCTTCATCAAACAAAAAGTACGTAAATTACATTTGAAAAAAAAAAAATGTTTATTTGTCGTACAACTTTTTTTTCTTGTATTTATTTATTTATTTATCGTTGAAAGATTCACGACATGTATCGAAATAATCAAATATATCGAATAAATAAAAGTTTTATTAAAATAAAAACACTGCGGACAATCGGGTACCGGAAGAGTCTAATTATACTAATTTGAAATTTGAATTTATCTCCTTTCTAGATAAATTTAATTATTAATTTATTTATTTTTTTTTTAAAAAAAAAAGTTATTTGAAAATGAACTTTTTTTTGTTTCAGAAACTTCTACTGTTGTTAATATGGTAAAAAAAAAAAAGAGATCGGAAATACATTTAAATAACTATAAAAGGTTATAAAAAAAAAAAATTATTCTAAGATCTCTTCGAAAAAAGAAAAACGGTATTTTTGGTATTTTAACACGTTTTTTTGAAACATGTCACAACAAAAAAAAAATGAGGCTTGCAAAAAATTGTTTGTGTTTGCGAAAAAATGCGAAAAAATGCGAAATTTTTTTTTTTTATTAAACGATTATACATTACGTAAAGATAAATAAATATATGCAAAAAAAAATTCTATTTTTAGGAAAAAAAAAAAAAGTCTAAGTAGAAAATAAAAAAAATCGTAAAAAATTTTTTTTTCTATGAAAATATGAGAAAGAGGAATGGGAATGAGGGAGGAAGTGTTTTTTAGCTTAATTTATTTTTAAAGGCTTATTTATATATAATTTAAAGAAAGTCTAAAGTAAAAAAAATGTCTAAAAAGAATGAAATCTTAGAATGATGATGTGTTGTAAATAAAATCTAACGAAATTTTTTTTGTTTTTTTTTTGTTTGTATTTTGTAAAAATTTGTTTTTTTTGTGGGGGGTTTTTTTTTCTATCTCCTCATTTCTCATTAACTTATAATCTTATCAAAAGATTTTTTTTTACTTATGTATGTTCGAGGATTGTAAATAATCTATGGTGGCGAAATCTATAAAAATTTTGAAATGTACATTTATTTTTTTGTTTGTGTTTGTGTTTGTTAATCTATTATTACGAATAAAATGAAGTAAAATGAAAATGATAAAATTTTTTGAATGATAATAAAATGAAATTGTGATGATAAATTCGAGAAAATGCGTATTATTTTTTTTTTTTCTAAATAATTTTCGTATAAATTGAAAAAGTTTAAGTCGTTGAATGTGTTTGTAATTATGAATTATATACATAAAAAAATATTAAATCGGGAAAATTTTAATAATATTGAATATGATTATCATTGATTGGAGTGATTGGAGTGATTGGAGTGATTGGAGTGATTGGTGTCGAAAGGTAAATTACGGAATTTGCAGTTTGTGTTTGTGTTTGTTGTAATTGCAATTGCAATGCAGCTGTTTGTGAGTAACTTTCATACATATTGGTTGTCGTATAATCAAAAACGTTTCCAGATGTTATCATATTTGGAAAATTCTCATTTTTACATAATTCTGTTGTAGAATTCCATGTTTCATTATTTTCAATTATATGATATCCTTCTGGTGTCATGGTAGAAAAATTCTCATTGGAATTTATGTAAGTATATGGAATATTGAAAAAGTTTGTTGAAGAAACTGGTGTAGTTGGTGAAACGCAAGATGAAGAATTGGAATTAAGGCTTTGTCTTCTATCCATTTCTGCAACTCCAGCCGCCGCTACGGCCGCTGTTTCGGTTGCACTTAAAAACCTCCCCCCAGGTCCTCTTAATCTTCTTACTGCATGATTATGACGGGATTGATGAATATAGGGCTAAAAAAGTGGGTAAATTTCGTGTTAAAAAAAATTATTTCTTTTTTTTTTAAAGAAAAAAAATAAAAAAATTATTTTTATTAATTTAAACATACCTTTCTTTCTTTAGAAATATTATATTTCTTTTGAAATCTTTCACGAGCAAGTCTTCTTTTGAGAATTCTTTCATATTGTTTTGGATTAACATAAGTTGGTAATTCATTTTGATCCTTTTCAGCATCTTCATTTTCTTGTTTAACAATTTTGACATCATCATCCTCTTCAACATTTATGGTTGTAATCTTTTTAGGTTTATCATTTGAAGTACTAGACGCGTGAGGAGTTGGAGGAGAAGTTGGAGGCGATGGTGGAAATGATTGTTGAGATTTAATAATAAAAGGTTTAACATCTTCACCATTATTATGATTATTATTAGGAATCATAATTTTGAGGTCAGGTCGTTCGATTTCTTGGTGTTCAATATATAAATGATCTCCCAACTTTATTTATTAAAAAAAAAATGGCGGGAAAAAAAAAATTAGATTTGCAATGCGTGGGAAAAAGTAATTTGATTAGTTATAGTTGTACATAAATAATTACCTCTGAAGAAGGAGGATGAGGATGCACAGTAATAATTTGAGGATGTTCAAATTCAGGTGAGATATTAATAGGTTTCATATCGTAAGTTTCAAGATCAATAAATGTTTGATGTTCCATAGGAGGAGTTAGCTAAAAAAAATTATAATTATAATTAGTAAATTAGTAAAAAAAAAAATAAAGAAACCAATAAACGATGATTTTTATTGATATAATTACCATAGGATATTGAAGAACAACTTGCTGATCATCAAATTGTTGTTGATAGTATGATTCATCCTAAAAAAAAAAATGGAAAATCCATAAATCCATAAATCCATAAAAAACATTTTTTTTTTAAAAAAAAAATAAAAGAAGAAGAAAAAAAAATTTCTTTCTTACCGTGATACCGTAAAAAGGTTCATCGATTATTTGATTTCCTGTAGGAACATCACTGTAAATGGTATTGACATGAGGCGCAACTACTTGTGGCGCCGAGATGTATTGTTGTGGCAAATAGATAGTTTCCATTTTCGAAAAGAGATCGAATAGAAAAAAAAAAGTGTGTTTTTTTTTACGAAAAGAGTAAGAAAAAAAAAGAAAAGGGCGAAAAATAAAATAAAATAAAATGCAAAGAAGAAAAAAAAGAGAAAAAAAAATTCGAACGAAAATTTTTTTTTCAAAGAGAAAAGAAACTAAATATTGAAAAAAGAGTAGATTGTCAGGGTTTTAGCTTTTATTAGTCTCCGGGGATCAGAAAAAAAAAAATTGTCTTGACACCTTTATATAAAAAAAGATATTTGATTCTGATCATGTGAGGTTGCCATCTGTCGATTTTGTGATTTTGTGACACAAAATAAAAAAAAAGTCGCTAAGTACTAGTACTAGTGTACATTATAAATAAATTTGAGGCTGTGAAGGACACGACACATCACATATATATATTACATTATATTACATTAAATTATTTACCAAATTAAAAATATATATTATATTTTGTCGTCATTATAAAGCGGATAATGCGGGTAATACCGAAAATAATTACACGTACTTCAAATTTTTAGTTTAAAACGTTTTAGATAAATAATTTGTATGCCCATTCTAGAAAATAATTTATTTTATTAGTTGATTGGTGATAATTATGCAAATCTGTTGTGACACAGTATTGAAAACGTGCGTTTAATAAAGGCAAAATTAAAAAATTGAGAAAAAATCATTTTAAAACTTTATTTTTAATTTCTTTAACAAATGAAGAATTGAATGACAAGCCACACACACAAAAATAAATTATAATATATATATATAATAATATTTTTTCAATGAAATTAAAACTAGCCAAGAAAATAATATTAAAAATAAACAGGATTTTTTTAAAAAAAAAAATATGCAAAAAGATATCGAAGATCTGATTATGAAACTATAAAATGTAACAAAAAAAAAAAAAATTATTCGGTAAATTCGGGATAATAATGATTCGCACATTTAGAATTTTATAAACCTATTGTTTTAGTTTCAAAAAAATTTTGAATGATTTGATTTAATTAGAATTTATAATATTATAAATAAATGTAAATATATTGGTTTAAAAAAATTATATTGATGTACAGTATGTCATGAACGATTTTGTAAATTTTGTAAGCAAAGGTCAATCGTTTGTTTTTTGTTGGTGTTTTTGTTATGCAAGGTTTATTTTTCCATTATAGTGGAACTAAAAATATAAATTATTATTACATATATGTAATATATATATATACTGTATATATATATATATATATATATTAAAAAAAAATATGGGTTTCGATATTTTCCGTTAAACTAACTTGATTTGTAATTAGAATAAAAAATGTAAATGTTTATTTTTTGTTTCCCTTAAAGAAAATCTTGGCTAATTTATGTAATAACGTGACATAATATTTTTAACCCGTTAGAAGATCAAAAATGATTTGTTCATTTGTTACATTACTGCTAATATTTTCTTTATTAAGATCACGTTACTATGAAACAATTGGATTTTTTTTTTACGTCATTTAAAGAGTTGATCCTTTTATAATAAATTATTGATAGGTGTACAAAGTTTCATGGTTTTCATTTCATGAGTTTGGATTACTTTTTTCATAATATCATATGTCAAATTTTAATTATTGCATTAGGCATAAAATCAAACCATTAAAAAGGGTATTTAATCATAGGTCACTTTGTTTATGCGAGAAATCATTTCTTATAATAAATTATGACTCATTTGATCGTCTCATGACTTTTACCTATATTGAATTTTTAATATTTTGAATATTTTGATATCCAATTATGGTAACTCTATGGAAAAATTTAAAACTCTTTTTTTTCTTTATCTTTTTTTTTTCTTTATGAATTTAATGGAATTTTCTTCCCCACTTCGCCCGAGTCGGGTTAATGCAATGTATCACATGTTTTATAAATAATAAGAATTTTTTTATTAAATAAGCACTTTTCTTTAAAACAAATCGTTCTTTAAGGTAAAGGTAAAGCCGAATTCATTCTACCTTAAAAAGGATTGTGGGAAAAATCATTTGAAATAAATTGAATAATCCTTTTTTGATCTTTATTTAATTTTAATAAATAAAAAAAAGGGATTAAAAAAAAAAGTCTGAGACCCAGAGTAACCCACATCAAAAACCACTTAAAAATAAGAAAAAATGTTTTTCCGTAAAAGGATATTTATAATATTACCACTTTGTTTTTATTTTTTTGTTTCAATTTTCAAAAAAAATATTTACACATTGTTATATTAAGTTTTATTAAATGACAGTGATTTCTTTGCATTTTTTTATGCATTACTATGCATTTTCTTTATTTACATTCCTTTTCTCCTCTGTACAACTTTTTTTTTTTTACTTTTTTAAAAAAAAAAGAATGAAAAATAATTTTTTTTGGCGGGAATTCCCGTAACCGAGTGACAGGGTTGATCGGTTACACTAAACTCAGCCAGATTTATATTATATGAGTTAATATGATAACATTAAGCATACATTTTTGTGATTTAATTATTTTAATTATCAATAACAATATTAAAATTCACCAATCAAAGGAAAGTAAATTATTATTTTTAAAATATAATTATTATATTTATAAAATAATCATTTTTTTTTTAAAAAAATGATTTTGATTATCAAATATTTTAATATTGTTTTTCGATTTTTTTTTTAATATTATTCTCTTATTATTCCCCCCCTTATTAACGTCATGAAAGATAATATAAAAAAAATAAAGTAAAAATAAAATAATATAAAAATAAAATAAAATAAAATAAAATAAAAAGGATAAATTAAATTAAATGAAATAAATTTGTTTTTATCATTTATCATTTTTTTTTATTTTTACCCTTGATTTCAATTTTTTTGAGATTTTTGTTTAAAAAAAGAAATTAATTGGTGCGTATCATTAATATATTCAAAATGTATGTTTATCAATCCCATGAAAAAAAATAAATTCAATAAAAACCAATTAAATTTCAAATTACACGTGAACGTATATCATTTAAAACTTATAATTTTCCTTGAAAAACATAGTCCCGATCCCGAATATTTTTTTTCTTAAATAATCATGTAAAAGTATGTATGTAAGGTATATTATTTTTTTTAATCACATCAATCAGATAGATGATATACGGAATATATCTAACATTAAATTAAAATACAGAAATACAGGAACACGAATTCTGCATTTAAAAATTTGTTTATTTGAAAATTATTTATCCCCCGCTTATGTTTCGATTAACAACAATATAAGATAGTCTTTAGATTCAATAAAATTTATTATGAACCAATCAATTCAATGAAGAATTAAAAATATGCTTACAAGTCTTACAAGATTATGTTCTAAAAAAGGAAAATTACATAAAAAATTGATTGGAAAAAAAATTTTATTACAAAGAAAAATATTATTTTTAAAAATAAATAAAATAATCCAGACCTTATAATAAATAATTTTTGCATGATAATAATTTAATGTTTTTTAAAGTAGTAATAACAACAAACAAATTATCATTTATGGTAAATTTTAATGTTATATGAATATCATTATTTTTCATATTACCGTGTATATTTATTATAATTTTCAAAATAGTAACAAAAATATAAATTATAAAAAATATTTTGGTTTGATGTTTAAAATTGATTACGAAATTATGAGATTTTTTATTAGTTATGATTTATAATACATAAAAAATTTGAACTCAGAGTACTCAGAGTACTCAGAGTGATAAAAAGTGATAAACGATGATTTCAAGTACATTGTTCCCAATTTAGTTTGGGTTCGAAAAATATAAAAATGGTTGATTCGTTAATTAAAAATAATTTTTTTTTTTTTAAAAAAAAAATAAAAAAAAATAAATTAATTAAAAAAAGGGTAAATTCCTTTTAGGGGATATTGCGGTAAAATAATTTGTTTTGTTTGTAATTTTATTACTTTAAAACTTACTTTAAAACTAGGATTACATATCACATTTGTATATCATATTTAGAAAGGCGTATAATTTGTATTTTTTGTATTTCATTTTATAATATCCCATGATATAAATAATGAGCCATAACCATTTTGTTATTTTATACAAATTAGGAATAAACCATATTCAAAATAATTGTGGCAAAGTACTTTTTCGTAGTAATTTACCAAGTAATTCACATAAGTAATTGTTTATTCTAATAATGCAAGTGAGTAAGGTAGAATCTTACAAATAAATCACCAATTATAGATGATTGTGTAATTTTTTACCAAAATAATTATGTAAAACTCACACCGAAAGTTATGTAAACTTTACTTTTGCCAATTCATAATCCATCATACGATTGATGCGAATTCTTTTTAGGGTATAAAATATAAACAGCGGTATAAAATAATTTATATTTAGGATTAGTATTTTTTTTTATTTATTTTTATTTATTTTTTTTTTTCCGATTATTTACGATGTCGTTATACCCGATTATATTATTATTTTATAATTAAATGTGACAAACATAGAAATCTTATATGCATGTTTTTTTTAGACTAACTATATCTTCGACCTTATTTTTTAATCGATTGATCAAGGTTTTTTCTTTTTATTATCCTAAATTATACTTATATTCGAATAATTTTCCAAATTTGGAAGGGCTGAGAATCATTTCAATCATTTTTAGCGGTTTTTTTTTTCTGCCCCGGGTTGAATGACCCGAAGGTTTCAAAAACAAGGTTTTATCTGAAAAATTTAATCAAGATAAAAACGGTTTTCTAAACCTTTTTGTTCTATTCTTTTTTTCTTTTTTTCTTTTTTTTCTTTTTTTAATTTTTAATCTTTCTTCTTATGATACATTTCAAGATCAATTCAAACTTTGTTCAATGTTGTTATGTTGTTTAATGTTGGTCACACTTATCACACTTATTTTACTTGTTTTAATAATTCTGGCCGATCTATTCACGTGAGGATTTGGTAAACATATTAAAACATATTTTTGTAACGTTTCGTATTATATTACGTAACATGATTAAGAATATTATATATATATATCCGATATATGTGTTACAACACATTCATTATCATAAATACATATATATGTATATATATTTATGTATTTATAAATATTTTATATATATATTTAATATATAAATTATATATATTATATTTACATATATATTTAATATGCATGAAATTATAAATTCCCGAGTTTTAACCTCTTTTAAACAATTTTGTAAAATTTTTAATTTAACATTAACGGTTATAACAAAAAAGTAATATCAATAAATAAATCAATTAATTAAATTTTATTTTTATTTTTATTTTTTTTTTTGGGTAAAATGGCTTTTTTGTAATCGCCATTCTGATGTCAATTGTGAAAATTTTACTGGTTCGATTTTCAGGATTTTTTTTTCCCACAAATAAATTTTTTTTTTATATAAATTTTTACCGATATCAGGAAAATTTATTCCTTTTTTAAAATTCCCTATTTTATAAAAAATCGTGTTAATCAATAAAATCAATAAAATCACAAAAAAAAAAATAATAGAATATATATTACATCATAAAAAAAATTGGGCGCTCTAAAAATAATAAGTAAAAAAAAAAAAAAGTATAACCAAAATTAACCAAAATATATATAAAATTATTCAAAAAAGTATAAGCCTTAAAAAATCTAAATCTAAAAAAAATTTTTTTTAAAAGAAATCAATGAAATCAAATGGTAAAAATAATTTTTTCTTTTTAAAAATAAATTTTTTATATTAAAAAAAAAAGGAAAAAAAATAAAAAAAAAGGGCGAAACTTTATTTTTAATTTTTAATTTTTTTACTAAAAAATTAAAAAAATTACGTGATACTTATAAATTACGTGATACTCGTTTTTTTCGAGGTTTCTTTTTTGAACGGTGAAATCCGAAAAAAAAAAACATAATCCATAAAATTTCATAATTCCCCCCTTCTCCCCCTCGAACACGTTTTAACCACGTTTTAAAATATGCAACACGAGATATTGTTTTTTGTTTCAAAAATTTCCTTTACATGTTCACAAAAAGTTACCGGATCTTTTTTTTGTTGATAGACATTTTCGGATTATACCGGACCATTATAATTTAACTTTATAAGAATAAAAGGATAATATTTATAATATTATAATATTGTATTTGTATCAGTAATTCAGTACCCATTATAAATCAAATGTGTTTAACCAATTAAAGAAATTTTTTATGATTTAATTCAAAATTCTTTTTAATCTATTTAAAAAATAAATAAAAAAATAATTAAAATAATAATTAAAAATATTAAAATTAACCTATCTGGGTTTAAAATTTTATTAAAAAATAAACAAAAAGTGTTAATTTGATTCCCGATATGTTTAGAAGAGGAGAATAATGCATAACCTTTTTTTTTTTTATACATACATATTAATTAATTAGATTATCATATTAAAAACATTTTCAAAAGATTTTAAATTACGTAATCCTTAATGATATAAGAAACTAAAACATTCTCGAAAAAAAATTGGTCACAAGTCATTGAACTGATATTAATTATCACGATACACAATTTTTTTTTATACAAAAATTTTCCTCTTGTTTACCTTATCTGCATCTTAAATTCTTGGCTTTTTTCTTTTTTTGATAAACTTTTTTTTTTATTTGTTTATTTGTTTTTCTTTTTTTTTTTTAAAAAAAAAATATATATTCGAAACTCGCTTATCAAATTCATTAACAGTTAAATAATTCAATCATCGTACATAAAAAACCACATCTTTCAATAAATTAACTAAATGATATTATAATAAAGAAAACGTAAGTAAATTATTAAGTAATCAAACTTTATGGTTTATCGAAAATAATTATAAATGATTTATAAATAAATCGTTACGATTATTAATTTAAATTATTATCATAAACTAACTATTAAAAATTAAAAAATTGCCAAATGTTTTGATCATGATGCATTTTGATTGGTCAATTAATCCCTATGTGGTTAATCTCAAATGCATGCACACGTCAAAGTTAAGGAGATAATTGTTTTGACGTTGATGCGGCAAATGGATGAGTTAAAAGAACTTTAGCCGTTGGTCTTTCATCATGGTTTCTATAATAAAAAAGGAAATTAATTATTAAATTTTTTTTTTTATCACTTTTTAATGATTTTTCGTCATCAATTTCATCACTTACGATTCAAAGGTCTTTTTCAAGAATTCTTTTGCTTCATTTGATATTCCTTCAGGTATTTCTGGTGAAATAGATTCAACTCCAATCTAAATCAATATAAAAATAATTAATTAGTGAACAATATAGTCTAACTAATAATACTATAATAAATAGTTATTTGAGTCGAAGACCATCTGACAATCTTAGTTATAGTTCGGTCATTAGGAATACTGCGGTGACCAATAGGGATGTCTCATGGTCAGTAAAATCCCGCATATTCCTAAATTAGTGTTGTTAACGGTCGGTCCGGTTTGGTCTGAAAGTCAAACTGAACCGATTAACTTGGACCTCCAAGTCGAACCGATGGGGTCATTAATATCAGTCCCATCAACTTTTTATCGGTCCCATCGACTTGCTTATCGACCCCATCAACACCATCGGTTTGATGACAAGTCAAGTCAAACTGAACTGAACCATGACTTAAAAATCTTCAAGTCAAACTGAGTCGACCTCATCAGTCTGGTTTGTACTTAACAACACTAAATCCTAATCGAACTGAACAATAACTAATAATACTATTTATTCGATATTTCCCCATCATCAGCCCAAGTTAGCTTACCTTAAATATTGCTTGCATCTGAGTAAATTGTGGATATGGATGAGTTCCTGTAAACATTTCTACAATTAAACATCCTAAGCTCCATATATCAGCTTTACTTGTATATGAAGTTTGTTTAACAACTTCTGGTGCCATCCAAAATACAGATCCCTGCAATGAAGGCCTACTAACAGATGCAGTTGCCATAATTTCTGAGAGGTAATAAAAAATTATTTTCTTTTAAGCATTCGCGTAGTGAATCAATATATAATATTAATATAAAAAAACTTACGATCTTCTACTTTCTTTGATATACCAAAATCGGATATTTTGATACCTCCCTTATTATCGACTAAATAAAAATTAAAATTAAGTACCCAAAATCACGTGATAAAATAATCCGCCTTTACCAACATTACCAACATTACAAAATTTACCTAAAACGTTAGCCCCTTTGATATCGCGATGAATAATATCTTTTTCGTGAAGATAATTTAATCCTTGTAAAATTTGTCTATTAAATGATCTAACCAATGTTTCTTCTAACGGTCCATAATTATTAAGCATTGTAGCTACAGATCCACCTGGGACATATTCCAAGAAAATATTTAAAGTTTCCTCATCATGTTGTGATCCTATAATTTAAACCGAATTTTTTTTTTTTAGATATATAATTAAAATTTACAATTTGGCTGAATTAAAAAGATCTTACCAAGATATTGCACTATGTTTTCATGATGTAACTCTTGTAAAAGTGAAATTTCTCTTTGTAATGCATCCAACTAAATAATAAATTTAAATTAAAAAAAAAATTTTTTAAAATTCATCTTATATATCTCAAATGTAATTTACCATGGATTTCTTCCTCTGTTCATTTGCAGATTGTCCAGTTGGTAATTCAACTTGTTTAATTGCCATCAATTCTCCTGTAATAGAATTAAGTCCCAAGTATACACAACCAAAAGATCCCATCCCAATTAAAGCTCCCTTTATCCACTTAAATACTGTCTTGGTAAATGCTATTAATTTAGTTAAATGATATTAATAAAAACATGTTTATTTGTTTTATTCGTATTAGTTATTTACTGATCTAGTAGTAAATGGGTTATCATCCGAAGGATGATGACCCATTTATATACTAGACTAGTAAATAACTTTATCATCCTGGATATACTGATTGGCCCACCAGTTTATACCAATTAGTAGCCAAAGATTACCTTCTTCAAATAAATTAAGTTGATCATCCTCTTCTTCTTCAAAACTATCAAACCCTTCAAATTCTTCTTCAGCAATGGTTTCATCAGGATTATCATTCAAATGAGGCAATAAACTTGATCTCCTTGAACTGTCATCAAAAAGTCTCGAAGTACGTTTTGATCTAAGTCCAAAAGATGATTTAGATGCCATAGAAGCTCTTCTCATAGAATTTCTAACACTACGTTCTAACTCTTCACTATTATGACCAGGAAAGTATTCTGTAAGATTTAATGAAATTAATTCTGATGGAGGTCTTTGTCCAAAGAAATTTCTCAATTTCTTTTGTGATATTCCAACTTGTTGTCCTTGTGGTATACTTGGTGGTTTTTCTCCAAAAAAATTTGCCAATTTCTTATCTCTCATCTGTTTCTTAAATGTTTCATGATTCATTGGAAGATGTTTCTTTCTCAAAAATAATCTTTCTCTTTCTGGACGATCTACACTTTTACATATTGTTTCAACTTCCTCATCTGTTAAACACCTTGCTACAAAAAAAAATTTAATTTTTTTTTTTAATAAAAAATTGTAAATGACAACTTTTGTAAAGGTACTTAAATTCAAGTTTACCTGATCCAGAATCACTTAAGGTTGTAAATAATGAATATCTTTCAACATCATCCTTGATATTAAACTTTTGTAAAACTTTTGCAAGAATAGATTTGGCATCACTAACGTTATTTATTGGAATAATACGTGAAGATTGTCCATCCTCCCCAATTACTTTAATACACTTCTATTCATTTTTTTTTAAAAGAATATGAATCTTTGAAATTATAAACAACATAGAGATTGATTGAAGATCTGTCTATAAATACCTGTTTGACACTTTCAATGGACATTATTGTAGTCTCTTGGATTTGCTTATTTAATAAAATAAAAATTAATTTTAAAAATTATTATTATTATTATTATTATTATTAATTTTCACGTAAAAATTTTAACTCACTTTATTAGATGAGGGTGATTTTGGTATATCACTGGTAATTCGATGGCTTGAATTTTTACGAACCACTTTTGGCAGCGAATCAGATCTGGTAAGTGACATAGAAAAAGAAAATTTATCGGTTTCTGGTGTACTTAATTCCTATATAATATATATAAATATATAATTAACGATAATGAAGTTTTTTTTTTTAAAAAAAAACAAAAGAAAAAAATCAAACCTTGTACAGTAATTTTGAATAAATGTTGTTTCCCATACAACTTTTTAGTAGTGATTTTACGGCCAATAAGATTCTTATGCGTTCACCAATGGATTTTATTTTTAATTCTTTAAGAATTTCGTGATCCAATTCGAGTAAAACGTCACCGTTGATATCATTTTCTATTTGGTTGGTTTTTTTTTTGATTAGGAAAAAAATTTGTAAAAAAAAGTATATATTTAAATTTCATTCAAATTACCAGCAAATATTTTCTGATATTCTTTAAAATTATTTTCTTGTAACCAATAAGAAACTTGTTCAAGTTTCCATTGACGAACACTTTCAAAAGTAATACGATTTTCTACATTAGGTGATGAAGGTACACTTTCCATCGGGGAAATATGAATTTGAGTCATCGTATTTTTTATTTTATTTTTTTAAAAAGAAAAAGTTAAATTAAAATAATCAAATTAAAAAATTAAAAATTGTAAAATATTTTGATGTATATATGTATATTAAATTTTTTTTTTTTTATTATTATTATTTATAAATAAGGGGAAAGGGAAAATGTCGTAAATTTGTTTCGATAATTCAAAATAAAGAGAGAACCCCCTTTTTATAGCAAAATAATATAATTATAGTGTAACAATGCATTCTTCTGTTTTAGCCAAGCCGATCGTATTGTTTTGTCGGTTGGTGATTTTTTTAATTTGATCGACTTTACTGGTTGGTACAAATAAACTTATTAAAAGTATAAATTATGTATGAAGACCTTTGTTTAAAAATGATTTGATTGCGTCAACAGTCCTTCTGTTTGACTTAATTGGTGTTACTAATTGTGATTTATTCTTCAAAAAAAACATATTCATAAAAAAAATGGTTTCATTTAAATAATAATTTATCATTTATTATAAATATAATATGTACTTGTTAAAAAAAAAAAAGAGAGAGAGAGATGTAATAATATAAAAGAATGCAAAATAAAAAATTTGTTGTAATTTGATCGAATTCTCTCTCTTTACAAAATAAAGTCACGTGTTTATCTTCTTAGTATTGATTGTTCAGGCAAGGTTGATAGTAATTGAATTGAATCTCTTAAAACATTTGATGATGGTTCTGAATATCTACTCGTTGGTGAAAAAGTTATAGAGGTTCTTTCATCCTTATTCATATTATTTTCCATCTTTGAAATTGAAACACTTGTTCTATCTGAAGGGGCTAATGTTGCACTTTCGGTTGTATTTGAAACATTATCACCAACATTTTTATTATTTACGTAAAAACTTAACCTAGTTAACCTATGTGCACTGATACTACTACTACCCCTACCTCCTGGAATTTCCGTTTCGACGAATGATAAATTTGGATTCATTTCTCTTGGGTTTTTTCCTCTAATTAAATCATAAACTTCTAATACTACTGATTTTTTAGCAGCAAATATTATGAAAATCAATATTCCTGCGGTTCTATTAAAGAATAATAATGTTATTATATAAGAGTAACTTGGTATATATTCTTTAATTATATTGGCACAAATAGATTGACTTCCTTGATCTTTCAAACATAGTACCCATTTTATAATCCATTCACTTGTTAAAGTTGATTCGGCTAATACTCGGAGTCCAAAAATATAAAAATGCCAATTTAAAACGTATATTATCAACATTAATAAAGCTCCTAATAATGCGCGCCATTGCATTTTGAAGACTGCATGCAAGTGATTCAATTGCCTTTGAGCTTCAATTATAGTAGTACGTTTTGATATAGTCGACGCAACTGAATAACGTCGGTTCGATTTGATAGTTATCTAATATTTTAAGAGTTAATTAATATTGAATGACAAGAGTGATAAGGTTCAAGTGAAAGATTCTAATTTTTACTCACGTGAGCCATATATATAAAAGTTGTTAAATGAGCAGCGAATGCAATATAAATAAAGAACAAAAAGTAAAAGTACGCGGGAGCCGAATCCAAAGAAATAAAGCATATGTTTGATGATTGAATATTATTTGTAAGATAAGGAATTATAAATGCTGCTAATGAACCTCCAAAGATTAAAGCATGGAAACCAATTATTTTTTTGGTTATAAAATCCACGCGCCACACCGATACCTTTAAAAAAGAAAAATTAAATTTTTTTTTTTGAAAAAAAAAATATTAATTAATGATTCTTACTAAATGTAAATGCGTCATTAAAAGTGAAGAATAGCACGCTATTGCACACGATCCAGCAAGCGTGAAAAATGCTAAATATTTTTTTAAAAAAATTACATACAGGTTAACATATTAATTAAGTATTGAGAAGAAAATATGAATATGGTAATATCGTAACTATACCTTGAACAGCGCAATACGTATTATTTCTTGAATCTGCTGGGGTAATTGCGTCAACGCACTACAAATAGTATAATATGTATAATGTAAACTTTTCTTTCAACATATAAGGCGCAGTTCGCTACTTACCTGACTTTGTTTTTGGTTTATGGTGAAAAATTCAGCTCCTTCAAAACACATCACACTCAAAGCAAGAGGAAACAACATTAACTTTGCTAAATGATTTTTTTTTTGACTTGGAAGTACAATAAAAAAGATGCAAAGTAAAATCATTAGGAAAAAAGAGATAATTCCTAATATTGCAAAACTTTTGTAGATAAAATCGAGTTTGCCTTCTTCATAAAAATTATTAGGAAATGGACAAGCAAGACAGCAATTGTTAACACAATTTTGAGATTCATCTATATGGCCATTGGGATCTCTGGCTATAAGAGGTGAAGGACAATTATCTTTTGATATTATACTAATAGGGTCTATTTGCGCTAAAACTGAATGTATCAGCATAGAAATTATAATAAGCCACGAATTCTTCGTCGATTTCATTTTTATATATGTATATATACTATAAATATGTTCAGACCAGAAACAAAAATCTTTTTTTTTTTGAAAAAAAAAGAAAAGGTTGGGAGAGAAAATTATTTAGTTAATTATAAAAAAATTTTATTGAATTTTGCGTATTATCCCTATATAAAAAAATTTTAAGTACCCGAAAATTTTGATAATTAATTAGTAGTATTACTCTCAAAATGTTTATAACTACCGAGCTTTGAGCAAATCTTATCTATCTTAAAGTAATTTAAAGCTAGATTCGGAATTTATTGCTAAATGTACAGTAGATCAAAGTCAAATGCTTCGATTTTAATTAATTCAATTTTAATTTAACTTTCATTAAATTAGTAATTACTCTGATCAATTACTAGGATTTTCATGAATTTTATCGTGCTTTTTTACTTTAGAAGACCAATTAAATTTTTTTTATCTATAAATTATTGTCCCCCCTTTTGTGGAGTAAAAATTGGGTTATTTTATTTATAATATTACAAGGTGATAATTTACATATAAATTTTCATTTTGTAAATCAAAAAAATATGTGCAACAAATTATGTTCAAAGATGGTGTGAACTGAGCAACATAACAGAAAAAATAATTTATAAGTTCCATAAATTCCATAAGTTCCCTGCTGAAGCGCTTACTAAATAATTAAAAGCCTCCGGGTAACCTTGCAACAAGATGAATACACGATTCGTGTTTAATTTTATATTCCGACAGTTTTCTATCATCTTCCAATTGTTTTCCTTTGAATATAAGTCTCTGGTGTTCTATCGGAAAAGCTGTCCTTTCATTATATTTTTTTTTCAAATCGTGTACAGTGCTGGATGGATTGATGATAATAGCGGTTGAACTTTTAGTTGAAGTTGGAACAGTATCCTTAACGAATACTTGTATACCACCTTCAGCCTTTCGAACAAGCCTGATATTCTCGTCTGAACCAATTTTATAATCGGTTACTTTGAGGTTATCTTTAAGTTGTTTATTACCAAGAAATAATTCTTGATTTTCGGTTTTAACTTGGATTAGTTTTTCTACTTTTTGCTTCACTTGAGAGATGGTATCGTCGGAGTTAATCTCAAGTGAGACTTTCATTTTTTCATCAATACATAGAAAAACCGTAAATTTCATCATTTTTTTTTCCTTGTTATTTGATCGTTACAGAATAAAGAACAATTTTTTTTTTTTTTTGAAGAAAAATTATTACTTTTGGTTTGAGTTGAGAATATATCTACAAATTCCGTGTCAATCGGGAAAACTACCATAGAATTCTCCATTCATACCAAATAATACGCCAAAACCGGTATAGATAACGAAAATGAGTTTTTTAAAAAGGCAACATTAATGAGTTGTTATTCGTTCCTAAATTTTTTTGTTTAAATATATTTGGTAAAAATTAGTTTAAATACGGAAATTTCATTGTTTGTTTGACTATTAAATAATAATAAATGAAAAACCTGAAAAAAGATTTCATTAGGTAACAAAATTGTTTGTTTTAAGTGTTTCACACACCTCTTGATTCATTCCATTAGTCAATTTTGGACATTCATTTCCTTTAATGATTCATGTGTGAGAAGATTTAAATCTGAAAGAATTCTTTATTAGTAACTAGATGTTAATTAATCTTTTTTTTATTAGAATTTTTTTTGTTCGCATTTGATATTAAATATATTAAATAAAAAATGTCTAATATGTCTGAATGCACTATTTGTTACGAAAGAGATAATGATTTTCGTAATATAACTTCAAATTGTTCTCATCAGGCCGTTGTTTGTGTGAAGTGTGTTAATGAATATATTAAAAATCGGAGCAATGAAAAACAAATCTTTAATATTCCCTGCCCTACAAATGGATGTAATAAATTAATGGAAAGACATGATATTAAAAATTTCGCAACAAAAGAAGTCTTCGAAAAGTATGATAATCTCTCTTTTTTATTTAATAGAGTCCTTATCATGTTTTTTTACTTATTAACATGTTTATTTCTTTATCTTCTTTTTCTATGGTTCAGATATGATGAACTTATTTTCAAAATTGCGATTCAAAGGTTCCCGGAATTTAGATGGTGTAAAGCCCCTTGTGGAGCTGGACAAATCCATATAGGGAAAGGTATCATCTTATATTATTAAAAATACTTAATAAATTTCTTATTTCAAAAAAGTTAATTTAAATATTTCCAATATATTACATTTATGTACAGATAAAACTCCAGTTGTAATCTGTGAGAGTTGTGGTGTGGAATCATGTTATAATCATGATGTTGTCTGGCATGCTGATCAAACTTGCAAAGAATACGATATGAAAAATAAAAAATCAGATTTTGTTACTAAGAATTATATTTCACGAGAAACAAGAGGATGTCCTGGGTGTTCTATACCTATTGTGAAAAATGGAGGATGTGATCATATAACTTGCACCAAATGTGGACATCAATTTTGTTGGCTGTAAGTATTTACTGAATTGTTCATATATAAAATAATTGTCATATATAACTTTTCTTTATTCTTTTATTCTTTGTAGATGTCTACAAACACATCCTCTCCATAAGCCTACATGTGGTAAATTGAGAAAATGGGGTAGATGGGTTGCAAAATTTTCATTTCTAAGCTGTTCACGTACAACTTATTTAGACTCATAAAATCTGTCTTATGTTTATATACCTGATATGAAAAAATCTGTTATTCTTTTTTTATTTCACGATTTTATAAAAAATTGATCTAAATCTATGTATTGGTTCTTTCATTATTATTATACCAGGACTTTTTCAAACTTTCGTAATAGTGCAATGTCTTGGTAGGAAACAATTGTAATTTTAATTATTTATTAAATAACATATTAATAATAAGTCCAAATTTATTTAATTAGTACATAGTCACGGTAAACTTGATCATTCTATCTAACCTGCAATTGTGTGAATCAATTATTTATCTTTATTTTAAGTATCTATACACGTTTCTTATGTAATATTATAAAAAAAAAATCACAAATAGTTGTTGTTTCATAAATGGTGAGTTTTTTTTTACAAATCTTTAAGAACTAAAACAATTGGCACGTGATCACTTGCTCCGTAAACATTCGATCGAATTTCGCTTTCAATTACTTTGTCTAATATCCTTTCGCTAACAACATGATAATCTAAACGCCAACCAATATTTTTAGAATAACATTTAAAGCGATAAGAGTAATATGTATATTGACCCTCAGTGTTTGGATGGAAATGTCTCCAAGTATCAATAAATTTGGATTTCCCTCCATTCAAAATTCTTTCGAAATCTTCCCGTTCTTCTGGTGTGAAACCCGGAGTCCTGTAAGAGTATGTTGACAATATGAGTAACGTAAAGGTATAAACTTACGAAGTCAAAAATATTATTTTATAATCACTTTTGATTAGTATTAGGTTTCGCTAAATCAATTGTTTTATGTGCAACGTTCAAGTCCCTATATAAGTCCAAATAAATTGGGTTATTATTTTAAATATGATAAGCCCTTTCTTCAATATTATATTTATAATTACCCAGCCCAAATCACTGGTTTCTTTTCATCAAGTTGTCTCAAATATTTTTCCATAACTTCATCCCAAACTATTTTTTCTTTCAATCTAGCAAGTTTATCACCCGCATTAGGAACGTAACATGCTACATAATATAATGACTCAAATTCCAACGTAATAATTCGTCCTTTGGTACTTTCGGGGTTTGGATGTGTAGGAAGGCCAAATGAAGTAGAAATTGGTTCAATCTTTGAAAAAACAGCTATCCCGGCTAAAAAAAACAATGAAAAAATTAAATTAAAACAGTTTTTAATATATTATGTGTTATAACCTACCGTATCCTTTTTTCTCATCAAAGCCCCACCAACGATATTTATATTTCTTAGAATCAACTACATCATTAACTTTTTCATTGACTTTTGTTTCTTGAATACACAAAATATCAGCGTCTTCTGCTTCGACATAAGTCTTGAAACCCTATTAATAAATAAACTTATATATAAACTATGAACTATATACCAAAAGAAAAAAAACGCGTTCAACCTTTTTTAAAGCAGCATTTAACCCGCTAACATTCCAAGAAGCGAGTTTTACGGTCCCTTCACGCTTTTCAAAAAATAAACTTTCTGGTATTTTCAAGGTTTTATTTGTTTCGTCTTTCTTAACTTTTTTAGTTGGACGCGTACTACTTTCTGCACTTTCATTACTATGAATATTTTTTTCTTTCACTTCTGGCTTTAAATATTTTTCGAGCGTATTTTGTTTTTTACTCATATTTTGATAAGATACTTTAAAAATGTTTTTAGAAATAGAAAGAAAATTTCGATAATTTAATCTGAAGTTTATTGATTTTACCATGATCCAAACAAGTAATTTTACATGTTGTCTATACCACATATATATAAAAATCTTATTTAGATAAGGTCGTGAGTCGTGTGGCGCAGTAAAATTAATATATTTCAATAAAAAAAAAAGTGGCATATAATGAATTCCTTTCTGGGTATTGAGTTTTACAATAGGATACCCATATATAATTATTAAATAAATAAATGAAATTACAATTTTACTTAAAAATATTTATAATAACTTGTATTTTATTCTTTTAGTAAAATATAATCTTATAAATGTAAATTATTTTTTAATTATTTTCATTATTTATATTTCTTATTTGTTTATAAAAAAGCTTAAAACTTTGCTAATTAAAATTATTCAAATTTTAAAATATCTGAATTAACAATAATTTTGCAAGTATTTAAATTTATAAATAATAAATATCTTTAATATCTTTAAAAATACAATAAAATTTATATAGATTATTTTGCAACTTATGTATAAAAAATTTTTTAAAAAGAAAAATTATATTACTTATTATCAATAATTATCCACTTTATTTAAGATTCTGATCTGAGTTTTTCAGAGACCATTCAGATATTTACTAATATACTGTATTTGGTATTAAAAGTATTAAATTATATTAGAAATATTATAATATAAAATCAGTAAATTAATTTTTAATTCTTATAATTTTTTGGTTTTTATCATATAAAGTTTTATAAATAATCTAGCAACCTGGTTTTTTTTTAAAAAAAAACTTTGTATTAAATTATTAAAATTACACAAATTTTTATTATATCAAAATATAATTTAAGTAAGGTTTGTTTTAAACAAACTATACTATATATATATAGTTTTTTGGATTTCAACTATTCATTATTTGCTATATTTCTAATAGCATTAGTATTTAATTGTATAGTTATTGAAGTATATCTGATAACAATATAGAAGTCAGATAATATCAAGTCTTTTCCATTTTTGACAATTGAAAAATAATTCTATGGACTTTATCTATATTAAGTAATATATTCAGTAATTCTTGAGAAATTGATTACACAAAAATTTATTTGATATCAATACCGTATTTTGCGGGCCACAGTACTCCCTATGCACAAAAAGAACTCCCATTTTCTACCGATTTTATTATTTAATAATTTAATAAATACCTAGGTATTACGCATGATAAATACCCAATTATTATATAAGTTTTATACATATCTACTAAATAAAAACTCACGCAATGGTGGGGTATCTGTATCATACCCGGGGTACTGTGGCCTCGTTATACGGTATATCATCATTCCGAGATGTCAATCAGAATTATAATTTATTTGTGATTGGCCCATACCTCAAATAGTAAGAACTGCATATCAAACTTCACGTGCAAAATTGCAATTTGAAGTTATGTAACACAATTCAATCAAACTAAATCTCAAACGTGGCAGTATTAAAAAAATTTTTTATCGTGAAATTTTTTTTTTATTCGTAAACCAAATTTTACTACTGTATTTATAACTAGATATTAAAACCTTTTTTTTCTTTAATATTTAACAATCATGTCGTCGTCATGGGTGGTTACTGTTATATATGTAGGAGGAATGTTAATTGTGATGAGCACATTTTCTTATATATGGCGTAGACGAAAAGCTGGTAATGTATATTAATAAAATAAGTTTATTACAATTTCTATCTCAAATGAGAAAATAACAATTGGATCGTTCTTCAATTTTTATTAATCAATTTATGAAGAAATCAATTAATTTTTTCTTATATTTTCCTTCCTTCTGAATTTATCTGGATTTTACTCCTCTCTGAATAACTTTAGCATCAGCACCTATCGTACCATGGTTTCCTGATAACACAGCTCTAGATACTTATATTTCTCTATTACAAGCTGATCCTCCTGCCACTGAGCTACAATTAAAATCTGCATTATTGCGTAGAGCTATGACAGATGTTGAAAGGGCAATGAAACTCAGGGAAGATCGTCCAGCTCTTCATTCTTTAATACAAAAGGGTGCTGTGGGTGATGAATTATGGAATTCTTTTTTACAAGCTGAACAAGAACTTCAAAACGACATTATGGAAGTTACTCGAGAAGCTGACACTTTTAAAAAAGATTGGGGTCAAACAATTTTTCATACTGCTAACGAAATGGTTCAACACGAAAAACATAAAAAAATTTCCGACCAAATTAAAGAATTAAAAGATAAAGAAGAAAGAGATTTTAAGAAAAGAGGGGAAAGAGAAAAAATTGAGGAGGCTGAAAATGAAAAGAGAGAAAAGGCTAAATTGGAAAAGGAAAGAAAGAAAGCTGAGGAAGAATTATTAAAAATGGAAGAATCCGAAAAGAAAAAAGGAAAAGATGTTAAAGGGAAAAATAAAAAGAAATAAGGAGGAAAGATTAATATTAAAGATTTAAAATTATTAATATTAATAATAGCTAGTTATTTAGAGAATAATAATGAACTATTTGGACTTAGTTCCCTCAGATATAGATACGAACTGATCAATTAATTCACGTTGTTTAGTTGTAAGTGTTCTACGAAAGCGAAGAGAAAAGTAATTATAAATAAATTAATATAAAATAAATGAGAATCTGAAATCTCTTTCTTACTTTGGTATAGTAACTTTAAAAGTAACGATCTGATCACCGCGATAATTACTATTCGCTTGTTGTATACCACGCTTTTTCATAAGAGCTTGTTGTTCTGGTTGAGCACCCGGAGGAACTTTAAGTTCAACATTTCCATCTATAGTAGGTACTCGTATATATCCTCCCAATATGGCAGTGTAAAATGGAATCATTGTATCAACATGGATGTTTAACCCTTGACGTTTAAATATTTCATGTGGCGCAACATGTAATCTAACATATAAATCTCCTGGAACTCCTTCATTACCAAGTGGCATATTTCCTTGTTTCGGCATGCGGAGCGCGATTCCATCTTCAACTCCTATATAAGAAGTTATAATTTTGTAAAAATTAAATTTTATTAAAGCAATATGTCTAAATAAGTTTTCACTTATTACCTGAAGGAATTGGAATTGAAACAGGTCTTCTTTCTTTGATTTGCCCGTGACCACCGCAAGTGGGACATTGGTTTGCCACAGGTATTTTAGTACCTTTGCCATTACACTCAGGACACGCAGTTTGCATGTGAAATCCAGAATTAATTTGTATAAATTGTACTCCAGTGCCATTACATGTTTTACATGTATCCTTTTTGCCTCCTTTAGATCCAGTACCTTTACATGGTTTACAAGTTGCAACCGATTCTACTGTAATAGTTTTTGTTGTTCCTTTTATTGCATCCATGAATGATATATTTAATCCTACTTCTATATCTGATCCAGTTGAAAATCCTGTACCCCTTGATCTTCTATTAAATCCTTCAAAAAGGTCAAAAAAGTCTGTTGATCCACTAAATCCTCCAAATCCACCAAAACCTGGAAAACCGCCTGCTCCAGTTGGGCCGCCTTCTAGAAAAAAAGAAGAGGGTTTTTAAAAAACTTTTAAATTAAAACTTTAAATAAATAATAAAAGCAACCTGCAAACGATGCTCCAAATTGATCATATTGCGCTCTTTTCTCCTCGTCACTTAACATCTTATAATAACGAATAATGTTAACAATGATACGAATATAAAAAAAAAAATATGTAAATTATAATTACATCATATGCTTCCTGAATTTGTACAAATTTTTCTTTTGATGTAGGGTCTTTATTTGTATCCGGATGATACTTCTTTGCAAGCTACAAGGATTTAAGAGAAAAATAAATTAATGTATATGATTTCTTTTGAAATAGCAAATATTTTTACATACACTATAATATGCCTTCTTGATCTCGGCTTGAGAAGCTTTTTTATCGACTCCTAAAAGTTCATAATAATCCTTTTTGCGTTGTCTAGAAGGCTCTGGATCATAACGATTAATATAATTAATGAGGAATTTTAAAAATTTGGAAATCTTAAAATTTGAATTAAATACATGCCTGTTGTATGAAAAGATCGCTAATATTCAAATAAAAACATATAAATATAAATTTAAACATTTTGTGATTTAATAGAAAATAGTTTCTTTTTACCTTTTGGCTCAATAGAAAAGCTGATCCTATCGTTGGAACAGATTCTATAAATTATTTAAGTTCAAAGAATTTTTTATATTTTATTATAGATTTCGATTAAAACAAATTTGCAGAAGAGTTACTATAAATCCTACTTGCAAAATTATGGTAAAGAGCAGGTATATTACAATGATACAGTCCATTGCAATTAAATTTTATTGGAAAGGTTTGATTTATACTGTTACTTATACATCTCATTGGAACCGAATTTGAAAAAAAATAATTTATTATGGAACGTAAAATATTAAACTTTATTGTTGCCATTTTCCTCAAAAACGAGAGTTTGAAAAAAATAAAATTTTTTAGATAATCAGGACAGTTAAAAAATTTTTTATCTGATATCGATCTGATCTAGCATACCTACAATACGTCATAATAAATACTGTCACACAACTTGTGACTAATGGTTATGGATGTAACCAATCACATTATATCATGCGTTCAAAATTTGATAAATTAGAGGAACGTGTGGTCTATTTGCAAATTGAAATGTACAATTCTATATATTTTATTGACCGCTTGGATTCGAGTAATAACGATAAATGATAAATCAAATGTAAAATGAAATCATGTGATAGTAGCAATTCGTGCGACTCGAGCAACTCGAGTCACTCGAGTGCGCCAGAATCCGAGTGTACAGTTATTCAGATTTAATTCCAAAATTTTTCGCGTTCTTTTAGTGTAATCAAATGATAATCTGTTGATTATCGGTTTGTATAAATTGATCCCCAAAATTTTCTTAGAATTGATTTATTTAATGGCTCATATTATTCGCGGTGTGTTAATAGACCTATCAGGCACAATATACGTTGGCGATAAGGTTGTGCATTAATACCACAGCTTTCTTTCTTTTT
Source organism: Rhizophagus irregularis (assembly GCF_026210795.1). NCBI lineage: Eukaryota > Fungi > Glomeromycota > Glomeromycetes > Glomerales > Glomeraceae > Rhizophagus > Rhizophagus irregularis. The sequence goes on from NC_089447.1 coordinate 2,397,578, forward strand.
TAAGACTTTATTATTATTTATTTATTAACTTTTTAAGACTTAAGGCCTGCGAAGGTGCCGTTGCTGGCTTAAAGAAGCTCCGGCAATCTGGGATACCTGTTAGTTTAATTCTATAACTTTTACCTCTTTTTTATTATCGCTTATCCATTTGAATTTTCTTGTTAGTTCCGTTTTTGTACTAATACAACTATCCAAAGTGTGGAGAAACTAAAAAACAAATTGATAAATCTAGGATTCGAAGTCAATAAAAATGAGGTAATGTTTTTTTTCTCCGCTCAATTATGTAATTTTCCTTACTAATTTTCTTTTCTTCTGATATACATTGTTGAAAAAGATATTCACATCAGTAATTGCATGTCGTAATCTAGTTTTATCACGCGGATTAAGGTAAAATTAATTAATTTATGTTCGGTTTCTTTTTTTTATCTTACTAAAAAACATTGTTATATATAAAGACCGTTATTGTTTCTTGAGGATGCAGCTCTTGAGGATTTTCAAGGAATCCCAACTGAAGAACCAAATAATGCCGTGGTTATTGGCTTGTCACCAACAAACTTTCGATACGAGATGGTTAATAAAAAAGAGTTTTAAATATGCGAAAATAATTGGCGCACATAATGATAAACATTTAATCTTTTAGTTAAACAAGGCATTTCGAATCCTATTTGATGATAAAAATACGCCTCTTATTGCTATTCATAAAGCAAAATACGTTGCTGAATCAGGCAATTTCAATTTTTCAATATCCGATGCTCATTTTAATAATATTCAAGTAACATAAATTTAATTTCAAATAGATGGGTTAAGTTTAGGACCTGGTCCTTTTACAGAAGCTCTAGAATATGCGAGTGGAGTCAAGGCCACTGTTGTTGGCAAAGTAATTATAATTTATATTATATAGCAGTTTTGAATTCATTTTATTCCTAATGATATTGCTAATATTATAGCCGGAGAAAAGTTTTTATGAATTGGCGCTTGAAGATATGAAACTATTGAATGACGCAAACCATGTTGTTATGATTGGAGATGATATTGTAAACGATTTAGGGAGTATGTAAAAGTAAATGAGTATTTTTATATTTCTTCATGATTTATAATATTAAATTTTATTTTATTAGGCGGCGCTAAAGAATTAGGCTTGATAAGATATCTTGGTAAGGCGTTGTTTAATTTTAGTATAAGTAATCATTATATTTATTTATTTATTTTAAATATAATCCCAGTCAAGACTGGAAAATATCAAAATGGGGATGAACTCCGTGACGGAGGCGTAGATTGTCTCTTTGAGAATTTTGGAAAGGGCGTTGATGCCATTTTAGATCAATTAAAAAAATAAACAGAATGTTATCCTTTATATCTTTATATCATTTATACGTTTTAGTGTTTGTGTAATAAAGAAATAAGTAAATTTAAAACAATGACCAAAAGTTAAGATCATCCTATGATTTTAATACTCCGAAATTGTCGATCTTAATCACACGGATCAATTTACGACATCATTATATAAGCCTATTTAAAACCATCCGTACACAAATCAGTCTATTTCTTTTTTCCTTCGGTTTAGTTTCTCAGGTTTCATTTATTACCTTTTCTACTATAAATTATTATGTTCAAAAAATGAAAAGGATACTTCGTAGCTCGTTAAAAAACAGTAATATTGATAAAGAACAGATAATAAATAGCAACCCGTTAAAGAAACAAAAATTAATGATCACAAAATCATCAATATCTTCGCCGCCACAATACACTCCACAAACCTCAGAGAATAATAATGATGCCTTTTCTGATGTACTAACAGTAGATACACCTAGATCTGATGATACTAATACCTTGCATTCAGATACGTCAGATTCTGATACGATAACTGAAGACGATGATTTTCTAGACAAAGAAATAGCATTAAGAGATCAACTTATTAAAGAGAGAGAACAGGTGAAGACCAATGAAACTGTTAACAAGATCATTAATGGACAAGTCAGGTTGATTGAGACATCTTTAACTGAACACGAACAGATTATAAATAGTAATAACATTGTTAAGAGTAAGGATAAAGAAAAAATTGTAGAAGTTAAGAAAGGTACAGTACATTTTTATATTATTAAATTTATTTATAAATCAATTTAACCTAATGTTGATATTTATGATAGATGAATTAAAAATTTTACAAAATATAGTAGTAGATACTGAGGATAAATCACTATCAATATCTTTAAACACTTCTGAAATAAAGTGTCATAGTTTTACTGTAAAATCAAATGTACAAATGATTAAAATTTCACCAAAATTAGCGATATGCTCGGCATCTTTCAAACCACGAATCATTATACATCATCAAGGTAGATTAATTAATCAACATAATTATACAGGAATTTTCAATAATCCTTGTATAATACTTTTGAGAAATGGATTAAATTATGTTGAGATTTTGGTGAAAAAAAGTATGGATGATCTTTTTGATCATGGTGACGTTACAAATGAAGATTCGGATCCTGGGCAAAAGTACTTACTTTTTATTAGGAAATTATAAAGATCTATGGTATAAACATGATTGTTAAAGAATTTGATATTCAGAGAATACTGAAATGATTGAACTAAGATTTTCTAATTTACTTATATCATGCGTTTTTCAATATTTAAAATCTGCTGAATGGTGAATTTTAGAAAGCTAACTGATTTTTTTTTCATAAAAAATAAAAGTGTCTCAAATCGCTCATATTAATTTATTATTATTATTTAAATAATTTATTTTAAAATCTAACATTATAATGTTATAAAATGGCATGCTGGCCATATATTATCGAACGTATTTTAAAATAATCGTCTGATAAGGAACCTTCCAAGGTTAATTGACCGGTCGGTGTCTATATTAGAATAATATTAAATTATCGTTCTAATCAAGTGAAGCTAAACCAAAAGTGCAAATTACTTACCTTTCTAATGGCAACTTTCTCGTTACAAACCAAAACGCCTTCGCCTTTAAATTCTGCAATAATTCCCTCTAATTGCAGTACTCGTTTCAATTCTGTAAGTTTAATTTCGCCAACAAATACCGGATTATCGCTAGCGGCGTATTCTTCAATTGGCATTACATCAAGTATGGGAAATGATGAATCTGGAGGAAGATGTATTTTTCCAGATACGAATGAAATATCGTAATCTTCCAACTATTTATATTTAGGACACAATCATTTTTTTTTTTAAAAAAAATATACACATGTATTTAAGTATTATTATACGACTTCAGAATATAAGTTACCTTTGAAAGTCTCAACGAGCTAACCAAAGAATCAGTTAGTTTAACCTGATAAAAATTAATGGCTTCAGATACATTTAATAACTCTCCAACATCAGGTGTATATATGTCGCGTGTCATCGATTGAAGAGCTAGACAGCTCGAAGCAAAATCATGAGTTGCTTCAGGTGACGCGTGGACGACTATCTAAAAAAAAATTCCAATAGTTTGATAATAAATGAATATAAATCTAAGATAATTGAGTATTATACTTACTAATTTTCTTGGCTGTACTTGAGGTACAATTGTTTTCAATGATCGACCGTCATTTGTACCTTCCAAATCAATATACCTTAATTGACATTGAAAATGTATATTTTCATCATAATATACATATTTTGTTGGTACATTTGAATCGGCAGTTGATTGATCTGCTTTATCGGACTAATAAACAATAAAGAGATGTATATAATGTAAACAATTTACACGAATCCGTTAAGAGAAAACAAACGAACTTAACATACGTCGTCAATATTATCATCTTCCATCCTATCACCACTTTCACCATCAATTACATGCCCTAATCCTTCAATCCCTTTATTCCTGAATTGATCCGCCTGAATGATTTCGCCGTACTCATCATATCTTTTCCTCTTTTCAATATATGGAAACATTAAATAACTTTGAGTTTGTTTAAAAAAACCTCCGAGTTTAGTTGCATCTCTAACATATAGATCAAATTGAGTGGCAAGTAATTCTTCTATATCATTATCACCAAGCTCGCTTTCTGATCTATCAGATTCATCTTCCTCAATGATAGAAAGCGATTTAGCAATGAGGGCTGCCTGTGCTGCTTCACGTTCATTTTTTTTACGTTGTTCGTTTTTATAATCTATAAGCTCCTGACCTTCTAATGGAACTTTTTTTCTAATCTTAAAGTACATATATGATATGTAAATAGCCAATTACATAGTAAAACACCATTATATTTTAGAACCATCCATAAAATACCTCAAGAGACTTTATGAGATCTAATGCAATAGCAGGTTTCACAGGAGAATTAGTATTATCCTCCTCGCTTTTATTTACCCATTCATAATATAATTCTCTTGCCAGAGAGTACGGTGGACCTCGATCGGTTAATATAACTGCATTCTCTGGCGAGGTTCCCCATTCTAAAAATAGATCTCTAGCATATCCTGATTCTAAACTAACATTGCTTGCAATGACAACTTTAGGTTCTGGATATTTTGCTAATTCTTTGTAACGCGTGCACAACCGAAGGTATCTATTTTGTAAAAAAAATAGTGTTAGTTATGATGAATATTAAAAACTTAAAAAACCGATAAATGCTTTACTAAATATGCAGTTTATTTACTTATTTTACTATACTAATTATTAGATTAAGAAACCAACCTAAATTCAAAAGGATTTTCTCTCTTTTCATCGAATTGTCTATTGATAGCGTCGCTCATCCATTCCAACATACTTTTTGCATATTGTATTGTGTTATAACTTTGATAGCTCAAGAATATCAAAGGATATGTAAATTGATTGTATGTCCAATGTTGATCTAATAAATACGCCAATTCTAATACTCTTGCAGATGAATCTGTCGGTAATAACACAGATCCATTGTCTTGCAATGTTGTCTTTATTGTTTCTATTTATTCAATTCAGAATATATCAAAATTAATAATTATAAATGATAACCCGGTAATATAATCACGAATTGGAATATTCGCTAACTTACCGAACAAAGCAGCATCACGATGTTTCCTTGCAGGATGACTTATAAGAGAATTGTACGTGTCTGTTATCATCAAAGTAGGTCGACTCAAAGCATCAAGAACAACACCATCTTTATGCAAGACGGTACCATCTAGATGTCTTTCCTTCTTGTGATTATAGTCAACAGCGTACACGATCTCTTCTGCATCTTTCTTTATCTTCCATATTGTACCACCTATTGTATGTCCTGCAGCATATGCTGTAATCGTGATGCTTTTATACTTTCCTTTATTTAATCAAATAAGCATTAAATTTAATCATTTAGTGAAAAATTCAATGATATTTTAAACATACCCAATGAACAAGGTTGTGAATATTTTAACGTGGTGATTTGGTCAAACGCAGTATCAACAGTATTTAAATCAAAGGTATCAAAATCCGACTCATTTATTTTTGATTGAAAAACATCGTATAAACACATTCTTCCCATATTCAAAACTGGTAATGTTGCATATACAGGACATGAAAGTCCAAAATGTCCATAAGCATATGGATATGCTCCTAGATGCTGTAAATCAGGGTGTGATAGTAGAAGTGCGTCCACTTGTTTTGCAACTCTAAATGGTAATAGGATATTAACTTACGATAGGACGTTACAATTAAAATTAAGTTAAATAGTAACCTTCTCAAATTTTTTAGGTCTTCCACATTGAATGCATCATTCCAGCCACAGTCTAGCATTATCCGTACCTCATCGTCTATTTCCACAAGATAACAAAGGGGATCTTCATTTTTCGCGCCCGATATTGCGGTAAAAACAATCATTGATTAACAAAATAAAAAAAAATCTTCGAAAAAAATGGAGTACATCGATATGCAAGTAATGCAAACCGTGATCTTCCTTTTATGGAAATCCTTGATGATGATTAAAACTTCGGAAAACATTCTGATCGCGTCATTTAGCCTTTCTGATAGTGTTTTAACCACAGAAATTTCGATATTTATATATGATTATTACGACGTTTTGCTTAATCTATATTTAATTTTTTTTTTTTTACATATATAAAAAGTGAAATATGACATGCTTTTAAGAGAGAGGAATTACGCGAACTCAAACATTTTAATGCGAGTCCTGCACCATATTATTTTTTTGTTCTCTGAAAATTCCTATAGCTAATTGATTTCTATCTATCACTAACTACTTTTGTAATCAGAAACAAATATATTTGACCATGTAAAAGATTAAGTTCCGCAAGTAAACCTTTCTGAAATGATCGGGTTCTTAAAAGCCATTAATAAATCATATGAGATGCTCATGAGCAATTAAAAAAAAAAAATATTGACATCGAAAGGATCACACTTTATAGACATGTATATGCTTTAATCGTGAGCTGTTCTTGCTAGTAAATGTACTATTTATTTAATCCGATAGTTCTCACCAAAGTGATTGATCTTTAATTTATCAATATTTATTTAAATGATTTATTGCAGTTGTCGAATAATCATGGTATCTCAGCATATAGTTTACGTGAAACAGATTAATAGTTTAATTTAACTCGCTAACTTGTTGAGGAGCTTGTGCGTTAGCTGCATAATGAGTAATGACAACCGAAGTTATTAATCTACAAATAATGGTTACGTGAATTACATGTCACTATTACTCGAATGTTCAGTCAAGGAAAAGTGTGAAGAGATAACAATTTAAGGATAAAGAATAGTGTCCTAAAGATATGTTACCAGACAAAATTCTATTTGTGTGCCATTCTTCTTGAGTAGTCATTTATTTATGTGGAACTAGAGATATTATAACATTACTTCGAAAGTTCGAAATTTAAATAATTCTGTTAACGGTCTTAATAAATCTACAGGCATTTCCTAATTTCTAGTAGTACTATGTACAGTACCAGAAATTCTTCCTAAAATGGTAAATTTACATCTATAAATCACAATAAAAAAAAACTGTTATAAATTGATGGCCTTCGCGTTGATATCGTCAAACTTACTAATATGACTTCCGAATCAAATGAACAACCACCAAAGTATACTTATACTCCATTTCCGCAAACAACCACTGTTCACCCTCTCCGACCTTACTATGTACCCCAAGATATGGATCATTATTATACACCTTTCGGTAATAATACTACTAATTCAACGGAAGTTCAAAATGACATGACAGATTTAGATTCTCAAAGTTTATTAAAGGATTTGGCAAGTTTAGGATTTATTAAATACGTTGGAGTAGGCTTTTCACATCCTTTTGAAGCTGCAAAGACTTTATTACAAGTCCAATATTTGCCAAACGAAGATATTGTACCAATGGTTGCTGAAAATACGCATGGAAATAACGGTTCGGAGGAGGATGTAATTAATAATTTTATTAATTTCTTCAATACGTAAATATATTGAAAATTAATTATATTATTACAATCATAGCTTGATGATGATGATGATGATGATGAATTATATGTTCGTTCTTCACAACCTCTCGATCCAGACGCTCCTGGATTTCGTAAAACTAAATCATCAGATAGCCAAGGTTATCTTACTACTAATATTTATGATGCATCAACACGACCACATTACATGTTACCTCCATTGGAAAATGGTGTATGGTCAACTTTAGGGGCATTAAGAAGTCATAATTCTGAAGGATTTAGTTCACTTTGGAAAGGTAAATATTTCATGATTTGCATTATTCAAAATTTTTATTACTTATCACTATTTGCGTGAAGGACACTTCGCAAGTTGGCTTTATGATATGGGCCATCTCTTTCTCCAGCCTACACTTGAAGGCGCATTGAACGATGCATTTGATTTATATGATGATACAATTCCACTGATTTATTTGGATCGCGTCGGTCCTAATATCGCTACCTTAGTAACCAGCCATCTTGTAGTTGGAGTACTTTTAAGTCCTTTGGAGGTTATACAAACAAGGTAATACAACTCATTATCGGAAGTTATAGTTACGAATTTTTTTAAAGCTTATATTATGATTTTATTTTTTGTTAGGCTTATTGTACAAACATCATCACCAAATAATAAAAAGTATAATGGTACATTTGATTGTTTGCGCAAAATGATTAAAGAAGAAGGATATTCTTCTTTGTATTGGTCCCATAACCTATTACCATCAATTATCTATCATACAATCTCTCCATTATTGGAATGCACAGTTCCATTAATTATAGATCGTATATTTCATATTTCTCCGGTCGATTCCCCATTTTTATATGGACTTGCACAGCTTGGACTTAATACACTCCAATTGCTCATAATTTTACCTCTCGAAACTGTTCGTAAGAGATTACAATGTCAAATCCGATCTCGCACTCCAGACAAGCCATTTGAAACAATTGTTCAAACGCGTAAAGCTCCTTATGTTGGCATATTAGACGCAATCTATAGAATAATTATTGAGGAAGGCATCAGTCAAAAATACATACCTACGCGTGGAAACGTTCAAAAACGACGTAGGCAACGTGGATTGTTAGATAATTATGGAATTAAAGGTTTATATCACGGATTTTATATTCACTTTACCACCAACGTGACTACATTTTTATTTCAAGCTGTGAATGGTGTTGAAGATGAATTTGAAAATTATTAGGACAAAAAATTTTTTTGTTTTACACAAAAGGATTATTTAATGATGTATTAATAATAATGTCTGGATACTAAATTAGTTTTTGAAGATAAAATTATTTTCCAAAATTCACGTTATTTATTCATTCAATAAAATAGTTCATATCATACATATTTAACATCATAAAGATGAAAGTTCTGCCATAAATTTTCGATAAAGACCTTTTATTACAATTGAAGTAATCATTTCGTTTTGAACACTGTTTGAACCAAGATCCTTTGGTTCCTTTTACTATCAGTATTATAATCTAAGCATTTAGAACAACTAAAGCGATTAGCATAATGACATATGTCCAAGTATCAACAATTTTGTTTTCTCTTAGTCACATTGACCTTATCTGTCAAAGATTGATCTTGACTGATACTGACCTATCAAGACCGATACTTTTGCATTAATCTGTGATTCGTACGATTACCATAGGTTAGACACGATATTTGTAATGCACCAATGATATTTCAACTTCTAAAATACGCGTTAAGTATCGAGAAACAGCTCAGTTTCGTCGTTCTTAATAGCTTTTTGATAAATTCCGTCACTACCAATATTGACTACTTGTTTGAAACTCTTGTTTATATTTTGTTAAAATTGTCCATAGAAATGTAATTGATAATATCATGTCGCAAATGTCACAATTATAATATTCACACGGTTTTTAACAAGTTGACTCCTAATTTTGGAAATTTTAATTCACGTAATAATCTAAACCACAATAGATTCATTTTGATAACTTTAATATGAATGGAATCGCAAGTAATAAATAGGGAAAATAGGAAAAATAATGTAAAGAAGCCTATAGTGAAACGTAAGGTAAAAATAAAAGAAATATGATAGAATCGAAGAAATATTTGAATAAACTGATAAAGAAAATTTATTTATTAATATAAGAAAACAGAGAAAACATTTACTGAGAATAATAATCCTACAATATTATCTTCACTTATTAAAAAATTTAATTAATTTAATTTTGGGCATTGATGGATAATCAAACTTTTAATTATCATAAATGTATTGATTGTAATATCTTTTTTATTTTTAAATGGTTGAATTTTAGTCCATTTGATCATTCAATTCTTTTTGTAAAATTAATTATTTTCTTCTCGATAATAAAAATTATACGTGGTAATTTTCTAATTAATAATAAAGCAAATAAAGTTCTAATAATAGTAGCTATGATACAAGATTTTTTTGTCGCCGTAAAATATTCACGCCAACCTTCTGCCCAAATTTTTCTGTATAAAATATAAATAATTTATTATTAGAACATTTTAGTTCTTAAATAATAAAAAGATTTTTTTTAAATAATAAAATATTAGTAATACCTTCGTGTTTTTAAATCGGACATTCTTCTTTTATAATTCTTACGATTATTTCTTAAAAAAAACCATACGAAAAAATTCATGTCCCAATAATCAAATTTCGGCCTTTTAGCATCTAACCTTCGAGGTGGTATTTCATTTTGCCAATACATCACGTCTATTAAATCACTCGTCACTTGTAGCGTTATTCCCCATAATTTTAATTTTTTCGTCGTTATTCCATCCACATCACTATAAGGCAGTCCAATACAATGAAAATGCATTCTCCCTATAAGCGTCTTGAATATATTCTGTAAGATCCAAGAATTCGGTGCTAATCTTGATGATAAATCTATTGATACCGGATCCCATTTTTGTGTAATATTGAGATCGAAGAATATTGAAAGTGGTATCCAATGAGTTGATGCTATTTCTGATCCAGAAATTTCAATAGGTGGAGTCTCTTTTGTAAGTTGCAAAAATACTAAAGTAAAAAAAAAAAACCGAAAATAAATGTTGTGTTAATAATTAAATCTAGGAACTATATTTAAATTAATTTACCAAAAGGACAAAGAACCATTAATAAATTTTTGCCAAAAGTTGAAGTTATCTCTCTTTCATCCAAAGCTCCAACACACAAAAATAATTCTCGGTTTCCAATATCTAATCCAACTATTAATAGTAAATTTGATGTTAGATATACTGTAAAATAAGATGTTTCAAAATATCAAAAAAAAAATTTAAAACATTGCTTCACCTTCTTCAAATGTTTCTCTTTCAGCTGTATCCAAATCATCAAAATCCGTTTTATCTTGTTTACCTCCAGGAAAAGCAATTTGACCACTCCATCGATCACCTTCCCTTAAAGCTCTTTTTACATACAAAATTTCCGGTTCACCATCTTTTACCCATGGTAATTCCCAAAAATCTTCCAAATTTGTCTTTTGTTCATTATTGATTCCTTCACTTTGTAAAGATTTATTTGTAGAGGATTCGGCGAAATCAAACTTATTATTATTATCGTGAGATAAATTGTTAGGTCTAATACGAATTATTATCGCTACGCTCGCTCTACAAGGTTGATTTGATGGTGAACGTATGTTATATGGTGGAATATTTTCAAGATTTGTTATTAAAATTCTAAGACGATCTAACGTTGAAGAGACTTGCAAAATCAAACTAAATTTAATTTTTGAATGAAAAAAAAATTTTTGAAAGTGCAATCATAAATAATTCCTTTACCTGTATTTGTCATTTTTAGCTTAATCAGGATTAAAAAAAAAAAAAAAAAAAATTTAAATAAATAAATAAAATTTTTTTATTTGATGATCGAAAAAATTCCACGAATTCCACGGATTATATAGATTTTCATATAGTATCAGGTGATTGTGAGAAAAATCGTTTATAGTCAGTCATTCAATTAATCAAAATAAGATTCATTAAAATAATGTTTGCATTGTTTAATTAATAATTATCCTGAAGTAGATTATCAGAAAGACGTATTAATTACACAAGTAAAAATAAATGGTATAGCATAGTATAAGACAATGCAAAAAAATTTTTGAACCCCATTTTTTGGGGATTATAAAATTTATTTCTCCCGAACCGGTTCTTAAATTTGAGATAAGTATAGTGATGTTTACTTAAGACATAAAGTACCAATCATAGAAAAGCATTAATTGTTTATGAAAAAAGCCCTTAACTATTTGACGATCATGCCAGGTAATGATATCATTATTTAGATCCTAAATCTTGAAGAGAAAAGGTGTCAGCCCAAAAATAATTATTACACAGCCAATACTCCGAATGCAACAACGGTCTAGATGTGAAACTAAGTTCGAATTTTATATTAATAGAAAGATCATTTATCAAATAACGTATATAAAAAAAAAATTAAGCGCCTACCCAGCTATTCGTTCAACAGATTATAAGTTTTTTTGAAAATTTGGTCTTTTCCATGTAAAAATAGATCAATAATTTATATTAATTTTTTCTTTAAATCGACTATTTCTAAATACTAATGCTTTTAAGTAATATATATCAAAAAGTGTCTTTGAATTAAAACATTATATGATCATCCGTCTAATTAATAAGACTGCATTACTCGAAATTCAGAAATTAGCTTTTCAAGTTTCATGCACTGTGATTAAACAAGCGATTGAAACCTTTTTTTAATAAAGGTTAAACATCAGCTTAACTACGGATTTTTTTATATAATTCGCTTGAGGTTTGTTAGGTTTGTTCGGTTTGTTCAGAAAATACCATTTATCAAGCGAACGAAAGACAGTTGATTCAGGAGATTATTCAAAGGATTGAAGGTGTATAAACATATATATTGTTATATCGGTATTGTCTATACCGTACAATTGAAAAACAACTAGATGATAATTTTCTACATATACTATTATACACCAAAAAACTTTTTTCACATTATTTTTAGTTTGGAAAATAAATAAATAAATGATAATGCTTGATCAAACTCAAGTCCACATTTTTATCAATTTTTTTTCATTTTAATTTTCTACTCCAATTTTCCAATTTTCTCTTCCAGAAATTTAATAACAATATCAGTACCAAAAATTTCGGCATCAACACTATCCAAAGCATGACCAGTTTCTTTATATATCTTACAAAGAATTTCAACATCACCTTTGCCTTTTAAATAGTAATACCAATTTAATCCATCATTGTGTGGTACTCTTTTATCTTCAGATCCCAACATTAATAAAGTTGGTGTTTTAACTTTATCTATGTTATTAATCGGAGAATTTTCATACATCAATTTATAATCTGAAGGTTTAACTATTGGCGGATTTGTAAGTGAATAAGGCAAGCCAATTTCTGAAAAACACCTATAATATAATGTAAAATTAATAATTTATTTGGGAGGAAAAGAACTAATATTACATACCAATCCGGAATATCTGTAATAGTCGCCATACCTGTAATAGATTTTATCTTTAATAATAAATTAAGGAAAAAATATTAAAGAATATAACCATACCTCCAATATTTAATACAGGATTTTTCATTACACAAGCTTTATAAAAATCTGGATATTTCCCAATCAAATGTGCCGAAATAAATCCACCATGACTTCCACCCATTACAATTACTTTATTTGGATCTACAAGCCCGTTATCAATAAAATATTGTGCGGAAGCCTAGGTAAAATGTATATATTAAATTTTACTTTACAAATTATTATTTACCTGTACGATACTTGCACTTCCTTACCTGCACTTCCTTAACTTCAAGATCACCAGCTTTGCCAATTAACGCATCAATGGAATCTTGTCCAAATCCAGTACTTCCAGTATAATTAACTTAATAAAATAAATAAAATCAAATATAAATAATTTCTTTTTTCTTTTTCTAAAATTTTTTTTGAATACAATGAATTATAAATATCATAAAAATTTATCATATAAATACCTATTGCAACAACATAACCTAATGAAATTAAAGTTGTAATAGATAAGCTAATATCTGCCGTAATCACACCATGAGGTCCACCATGTGGACATACTATTAAAGGTGGCTTTTTATTTTCAGAAGTTTCATTAGGCTTTACGTAAATAACCTCTAAATTTTTATTGTCAGGAATTGGTTGAATGATTGACCAGGTAATTTTTGATAAAATTGGTTCAACTATGCAAAAATATATATATGTATATATTAAAAATAAAAATTTGGAATAAACTAAACTAAACGTGATATCTTTTAATTCGTATTTTAACATACCTTCTTCAATATTTGGTTTATCTATACAAGTCCAATCAACTTTTAATGTATCATTTTGATATCCTGTTACAATACCTATATACTATTATAGTAATAAACTAACTAATCACTAACTTATTAGAAAATTATTTACTATCTGAAATATTCAACTTACTAATTCAGGAAAATCATTGGGGGCTCCTCTTGATGCAATAATGTAATTATTGCATGCAATAAATAATGACCAACTTCCGGTTGAAGTAAGATCCTGAACTTTTCCTGTATCCAAATTTATTGCTAATACAACTCCTCTACTTCTCCAACAACTTTGTATTATCAAAAATTCTTTATCGTCAAAGGTAATAAATGACTTTCGTGCCATTTGATCATTATAAATACCAGGAAACCCATTTTGAAATGAATCAGATGGAGTATGAACAATCGGAACTACAACACGATGTGTGTTGGTTGAGAAATTGTACTAATATTTTTTATAATATTTTAAGTAAAAAATAAAAAATCGTAATTTTTTTATGAACTGATTAAAGCTTCATTTTACCTCACGAAGCTCAGAACAATAACTATGTGGTCCACTAATTGGATTAGAATAATAAGTCTATATTATAAATATTTATATTTTTGGTTATTCATTTGTTCAATTTAACTAATGAATAAATATTTTGGATAAATATTTATACAAACCAAAACTTTCTCGGAAGGAGCAAGTCTTGGAGAACGAGCATGCTCTAATTGCTCAGTCAAATGAACTATAAAATACAACTAATTAATTTTGTTAGCCTACATATAAAGTTAATAGATGATAAAAATCATACCTAAATCAGTTCCATCAAGTTTAGTTTGATATATTCCAACCCTAAAATAAAGTATTAATCATAAATTTATATATTTATTCAAAAAAAAAAGAAAAAAAAATTAACATACAATCTGTTGATACAAGCATAAATTCCATAATAACGCGGTTCTCTGTTATATCCATTAAAGATAAGTGTCTTGTCTCCCGGGCCAAAAAATACCTATTTATAAATAAATTTAATAAGTTTAAGAAATATACGTATAATCAATAAATCCAACAAACCTGTCCGGGAACAATTTTTTCAAATTCAGGCAGAACCTCTACTTTACTTTCCAACACGTTCACAATAACAATAACGGATACGCGTTTATTAACAAATTTTTCTCCCCATCCGGGAACGAAATCACATTTCTGAAAAAAATATACAGATTAGTATGAATAAATAAATAAGTTAAATCCAAAAGTAAGTATATACTTTTTCATCTTTTTCGTCCAACGCCTTTCGTTCAGCAATATAAACGGCCTTTTCTTCATTTTTAGCCCATTTCAAGCTTCCAAAAGTTCCTAAAGGAAAAAAAAAACGTTAAATCTTCATTCTTAAAAAGTACAAATTTTAAATTAATATGTTACCATCGGAATAAAAATCTCCGTGACTATCAGTTACATCGATAGATTGTTTCAAATTTCCCTTATCCCAAATCTAATTTAAATATAAATAAAAATTAATGAATTTTTATTAATAATAATGATAAATTAATTAACATTCGCACCTCAACAAAACTTTTTTTTCCTTTATCATTTGAAACACATCTTAATATTAATAATTTATTTCCACTTGGCGATTCAGCTTGTAAAACTACATCACCTAAATCTATAGGTAAAAATGATGAAGTTATAACTTTCGCTACTGTATCTGAACTTCCTTTAGTTGGTAATGATACAACTAATTGTTTAACGATCAATCTCTTGAGTTTTCTTTTCAAGTCTCGTTGGCTTAAAATAACCTGAATAGCTATTTTGGATAATAAAGTTTTAGAGTTAGAAAAAACGAAAAAAACTTTATATTTTAAGTAATACTTACAAAGTACGGAAGGATTATCACCATTCGTTTCACTAGAAAATGTTTTTACACCAGCATAAGTTGGTATCGTGGCTAACAATTTAAATGTTTTTAAACCGATGCTATCTTCTTTTTCATTATTATCGTCAGTTGTCTGAACTGACTTTTCACTGACAGTCATGGTTTCATGTAAAGAGAAATTTTTCATTGATAGATGGGTCTATATATGCATGTTATCAATGCAAGATTGCCGATCATAGATTACAGTATATACCAGGATACCACGAGTTTCTTAAAATTTGCTTCAGTTATGAGCACAACCATTAAACACACCTTAAAACTTACATTTTATCAAAAGCTTTCTCTCCCTCACATACTAAGACGACAGTTTAACAATAATGTTGTGGTTCGACATGAAAACCCTTTGGTATAAATACAGCAAAAATATTTTACTTTTTTCTTCAAGTATACAGGATAACTTTTCGTTTAACAGGGCCTGCCTTTACAAGTCAATAAATTGAGAAATGATAGCAACACTGCTACAAAAAAAGGAGTTGATATGGAAGAGAGAATGCGTCATGGATTACCGGCCAAACGATCGATACGTGGTGTAAAACATGTTATCGCTGTTGCATCCGGTAAAGGTGGAGTTGGAAAGTCCACTACAGCTGGTAACCATTTTTTTTCGTGAAAATAATTAATTTATAAACGTTAATAATTGATTTTTTTTTCTGTAGTCAATTTGGCACTTGCAGCCTCGTCCTTTAGGAAACGTGTTGGTATTTTAGATGCAGATATTTTTGGTCCATCCGTGCCTCGTTTAATGAACTTAAAAGGTGAACCAAATATAAATGAGCAAAGTACGTAAACTAGTAAAATTTTTTCTTTAAAAAAAAGAATAATAAATATTTATTTGACATTTTGTAAATAACAGATGGAAATTTGATTCCACTTGTAAATTATGGAGTCAAAGCAATGTCTATGGGATTTATGGTTGGAGAAGATTCACCTATCGTATGGAGAGGTCTCATGGTACATATTTTTATTCAATATTTTATAATTTAAATTTTATATTTAAATATTCTTTCTTTTATTAGGTTATGAAAGCACTTCAACAATTACTTCATCGAGTTCAGTGGGACGAACTTGATCTTCTTGTAATTGATATGCCTCCAGGAACAGGTGATACACAATTAACAATCAGCCAACAAGTTGAATTGTCCGGCGTTGTTATCGTATCTACACCACAGGATATAGCACTTATAGATGCTAAAAAAGGCGCAAATATGTTCTCCAAAGTTAATATACCAGTAAGCTCGAACTACTTATAATCTTTTTCTTATTTATTTTAAAAATCATTTATTTATATATAATACTTAAATGATTAAAATATTGGATGTAGATTCTTGGAATAGTACAAAATATGTCAATTTTTGTATGTCCGAATTGTCAGCATCAAACTCATATATTTGGTAAAGATGGAGTTATTAAGATATCCAAAGATCTCAATATTGATTTTTTAGGTGATATACCATTGGATATTAATATTTGTAATTTATCAGATATTGGAAATCCAATTGTTGTTGCTAAACCTGATAGTATATATGCAAAATATTATAAAGACATTGCTCTTAAAGTTATAACAAAATTGGAAACATTATAGTTAAGCTAATTGCTTTAGAATTAATTATTCTTTAATAGGGCAAAAATAAATGTATATGGTGCGCTCAGTCTAAAGTCAACCAAATTTATAATCATATCACGTGAAATGAATTTATTGGTTAACGCATGTTTATAACTGTTCTACATTTGGGAGGAGTTAAATCACGTAACTACAGACAAAATTGTTTTTTCAAAAAAAAATTTCCTCACATATATATGATTTTTATAAACCATATATTATGTGCATTTAAGCCTGCTCTGCAGATTTATTTAGAGTATAAAATAAGGTTATAAATGCCATTTTGACTTAATTGACTTTTTATTTTGTTAAAAATTTATTTATCCACTTTGGATATGATTGCCAAAATCCATTTTGCTCATATGTAAAGTAAAAACAGTTGCAGAGCAGGATAAAATATACTTATTTTATGGTATATTAATCTTAGTTTATGAAAAAATTAATCAAATTATATTGTATTAAATCATATAATTTAACTCTGCTTCAGATACTCCCTACATTTAGATATGCTTTACAAATGGTATGATTTATTTACAGTTTCTTTCAAATTATAATCATCTCAAATATTATCATTTTTAAAATTATCAAATATTTTATCATCAAATTTTCAGTAATTTGTTTTAAATTGCTTACTTTTTTATGGTATTTTGCAGGAAAATATATTGCTTTTAATACTGATTGGTATAATGAAGAAATAGGAAAAATTACTTTTTAATTAAGATTTATTATAATTTAAGAAATTTTAGTCTAAATAAAAAATATAAAGTAATTAATTAGAGTATATCAAATTTAAAAACTTATAAAAAGTATAAAGTATAACATAATAGTTCAATAATCAGTTATTAAGATAATAGGGTGATTTCATTAAGATAGTTCATTTCACATGCATCTATAGTAGTTTACAAATCAATAATATTAGAGTTGTATTAGTAAATAATTACTTTGTATTTTACATAAATTGATTTATAACACAGTATAATCCTAATTGATCCTAAAGGTAAAAATGTTTTTTGCAAATAATTTTTAATTTAATGGTCTGATTTTAACAATTTTTTTTTTATTTTAATTAGAGTAACAAAAGCTATTAATTAAAAAAAATTATTAAAATCAAATTATTAAATTATGAAATAATATTTTTTTGAATTCAAATCAAGTTTAAATTAAATCTAAATCAAATTGAATCTCAAAGAAAAAGTTTAATTTGTGCAGAATACTAATATAAAATTTCTATTATTTTTTTTTAATTTTAATAAATTTGTAAATATATTGCAATTTAAAAAAAATTAATATAAATAAAAATTTGATATTATTCTTTATAATTATAAAGGTTTAATTTATTAAAATATAAAATTTTAATATTATATAATTTTATAAAATTTTTTGTAATTTGCTTATAATAAATTCATTAATAATTTGTTTAATTTTTTAAAATTTTGTTATATTTATTATACTTATTTTAATATTTAAATCTGAATTATAAAATATAAAAAAAATTTATTATATTAAAAATTTTATTTATAAAAAAATTTGTATTGTATAGTACTAACCTTTTTTTGTTTTTTATAATAATAAAATTATTTATTAGTATATATTAATTTGTTATAATAAAAGTAAAACTGTAAAATTTATAAATATAATATATCAAATAAAATTCTTAATAAAATTTAAAATTTATAATTTTTTTTCTGATTTAAAGTTTTAAATAATTTAATTTTTTATAACAATTTTTGAAAATAATTACATTTAACTGAATGGAAAATTAACTGATGAATAGAATTATATAATTTTTAGTCAAATTTCAAAACTGAATTGTATCAGAATTATACTTTTCGACAAAATGACAAAATACTAATTAATTTATTTTGACAGATGTAATATATTTTGACAGATATAATTAATTCATAGTAATTTTATAATAAATAGTGAATTAGTCCGTTTGCCGAAATTAAGGTTGTGGGTGAAACTCCATAGTAAACGCGAAACTTGACAAAACTATATTAAAATATTAATAAAAATTTGGCGAAACTTGACTATAAAAATCATATGAAATGACAAAACTATAATAAACTCTTATAAAAAAATTGACGAAACTGAGGTTTAGACGTTTTGCCAAATTCAAAAACCAGTTTAGCCTGCAACCTTAGCCAAAATACAACGTAATTAATTAGCGGAAAAGTATAATCAGAATTAATGTAATTCTTTATTCAGTTAATTTTCCCTTCCAGTTAAAATTAGAAACACTTATAATTTTTTAATATAATTTTTTACTTTTATTTAATATTATATCAGATTTTTATTTTTTGCAGATTTTTTTGCAATTGATTTATAAATCACAAATAATTATAATAAATTAT
This sequence comes from Rhizophagus irregularis, assembly GCF_026210795.1. NCBI lineage: Eukaryota > Fungi > Glomeromycota > Glomeromycetes > Glomerales > Glomeraceae > Rhizophagus > Rhizophagus irregularis. Next base: position 2,417,117 of record NC_089447.1, read on the forward strand.
TTTTATTTTTTTTAAAAATTTTAAACTTATTTAACTAATGCACTTTATTAAATATATCAATTAACTAAGTATATTTCAGGTAAATCCATCCAAACACTTCTTATATGCAAATGTAAAAAATAAAAGACAAATTAAATTAAACATATATACTTGAAAATTAAAAATTGTAATTAATTTATATTTAATTTATACATAAATTTTACCCATTTCAGTATATTTTAAGTATATTTTAATTAAGAATATTTTAAGTATATTTTTATACACTTAAATTATAATTAAATTATACTAAATTTCGGTAAGTATATTTTAGTAAAAAATTTTTTTATAGGGATTGCATATATGTTAACAGTATAATAAACAAATAATTTTTATTAAAGAAATAAATACCAAATTCGAATAATTGTTGCTCTTTTTAATATCTTATTATATATATTATATTTAATTATGTAATAAAATTTATTTAAAACTTGTAAATATTTATAATTAATTCTATCCAAATTAATGATAATTCTGGTCACATTGTTAACACTCGGTATGGTCTTACTTTAAAAATTCGTAAAATATTCGGAGTAATAATAATAATTTGTTTCTGGACTGGACTCAAGGTTTGCAGCATATAACATTAATTTGCTTTTTACGATGATTGACAATAAGTATTTTACAATTTACAAGTTATAATCAAAAGAAACTTTTTGGTTTTTTAAAAATTTATTTTATTGGAGTTAAATATCTAAAATATCCTTTAAAATATCCTTCTAATAACTATCTCTTGAACTCTTTTTTTTTTAAAGTAAAAAAAACAAATTTAAGAAAAAAAAACTATTTATTAATCGATTTAAAATTTCAATTGTTCCTGTGTATATATATCTTTTTCAACTAATCCTTCCCGACCAACTTGATCTTTCCCATTCATTATATATATTAAAACCAAAAAAAAAAAGAAAAATTAAAAAAAAAATTTTTAAAATTTAAAAAATATGAAAATAAAAATGAATATACAGGGGGGAAAAGAAAAAAAATTCGAGGCATAAAAAAGGGGTAAAAACCTGATTGTATATATATATATATTTTTAATTGTTTAATTGTTTAAAATACAACAAAAAAAAGAAATATATTTTTTTTTTCTAAAATAATGCATAACTTTACTATGTGAAATTAATATAAAAAAGCGACATTCCACTTTTTTTTGGGGGAATATTTTGTAATATATATATAAAATATATATTTTTTTTTTTGGTTTTTTTTTAAAAAAATGTAATTCGTGATGTATTTATATATATGAAATTATTAAGCGATTTTTTTTTTGTGAATTAAAAAAATGATAATGTGAAATAAAAAATTTTCATTCGTTTTATACAATTGTTGCATTTGTGTCATTTTGTTGGTGAATTGTTTCTTCTTTTACGGTTTTTGTCTCACCGGTTCGTGTATTTACTGCTACAAGTCTATCGACATGATAATAAGCCAATTCTCCTAATTCAGTTTCATCTAAACCTTTAGCTTCAGATTCAGGATCAGCTCTGAGTGAAAGTCCGGGAATTTTATCCATAATAAATAAGATTAAATATGTAACAACAAATGAATAAGCTACACCAGTAACTGAATCAGCGAGTTGATGACCCATTTGTATCCAATGTTGATTAAGCCAACCTCCAGGTAAAACAGTTTCGTCAAGGGCAACAATTTTTTGTTCAGCAAAAATAGCAGTTAAAATATTACCAATAACACCACCGACTCCATGAACAGCGAAAACATCCAAAGCGTCATCAAAATCAAAGATGTGCTTCAATTTAACGGCCAAATTACAACAAATTCCAGCAATGAAACCAAAAGCAACAGCAGCTGGGGTACCAACATAACCAGAACCTGGGGTGATAGCAACAAGTCCTGCAACAGCACCGGAACAGAAAGCTAGAGCTGACAATTTCTTTTCAAGTCGATAATCCAATAAACACCAAGTAAGACCACCAACAGCAGCTGATAAATTGGTTACAGCGATAGCCATAGCAGCACGAGAAGTAGAATTAAGAGCTGAACCACCGTTGAAACCAAACCAACCGAACCAAAGTAAAACGGTTCCAAGTACAACATTAGCAATATTATGAGGTTTAAATTCATCAGTTCCATGACCAGTTCTTTTACCCAAGATTAAACAGTAAGCAAGAGCAGCAGCACCAGAAGAAATGTGTACGGGAGTACCACCAGCGAAATCGAGACCACCCATTTTTGCGGACCAACCATTAAGATTCCATGTCCAGTAAGCAATTGGATCATATACAATAGTTGACCAAATAAAAATGAAGATTATGCTTGGGAAAATTCTACCACGTTCAGCTGCAGACCCGATGGCAAGTGCGGGTGTAATAGCAGCAAACATACACTGATACATGGCAAAAACTATTCCTGGAATTTTTACAGCACCATTAAGAGGTTCAGTACCGACACCCATAAAGAAAGCATAATTTAAGTTTCCGATATAACCACTTGTGCCTGGGCCGAATGCTAAACTGAAACCGATAGCCCACCACTTTTTTTTAAAAAATAAAAAGAAAAGAAAAAAACAAATGATTAAAAAAAAAAACTACAAAAGAAAAAAAAAACCATTTATTTTATCGAAAAGAAACATACCTGAATTGATACTACAGCCAAGGATAAAACACTTAACATTATAAGGGATAATGCATTTTTACTTCTAGCCATACCACTGTAAAAGTATCCGACACCTGGAATCATAATAAATACCAAAGCAGTTGACATCATAATCCATGCTGTATGTCCTTGATCAATATCGTTAACTGAAGACAATGCTGACACATTTGCAATGAGTTCTGTTATATTAACACCATCGAATGGATTAGGTTCTGCAGCAGGAGCAGCAGCGGGAGCAGACATTTTATCTTAAAAGGAGGGAGAATGAAAAAATTTGATTTATCGTAAGAGAGTAAATTATTTTTCAAAAGTAATAAATAATAAAGGTATAATTTTTTTTTTTAATTAATGGACCAAATAATTATTTATTTTTTGGTTGAGAGAGACGAATGAAGTCAATATGGAACCCTTTATATATCATTTTTTTTTTAGCGAGAGATAGGAATATAATTAATTATATTATGACTAAATTTATGGTGGTATGTATTACCGAGGATAAATAAAACACACGTTTGCATAATAAATAAAAAATAAATAAAAAAAAAAAAAATTTTTTTTATTTATATATGGGTATTGAATATTGTAGTATAATAATAATAATAATAAAAAAAAAAATTTTAGATTATAGATTTTTTTTGTGTGTAACTTTATTCAAACGATGATACTGATAAAGTACAAAGATTAAAACGTCTTAAAATATCACTGTTAGTAATATTAGGATTAGCTTTATAAGAAATACGGCTGATTTGTCGATTTTTTTTTTTTTGCCTTATCGAACAATCCATGGCTTGGAACCTAGATTCTTCGATTGTCGCGAAATTTCCTTAGAATTAAATTAATTTATCCTATCCTCCGGATTAAAAGACGGCATAATTTTGTACAACATTATTACCAAATTTAGCTTATCTTTTTTTTTTTAAGCTTTTTTTTTTTTGTGCATCATTCAAACTTTTTTTTTATATGCAGGTTATTATTAAGTTTTGTATCAAAAAAGAGAAAATCATAGTAGAACAATAAAGGTACAAAATTTCAGAAATCGAAATACACATGATATGTGGATACGTGAAATTATCGTTATCATATATTCGATATACCAAATAAGATTTATTCATTATAATTTTTTATCGAACTCTAAAAAAAGGTTTCTTCGGGAATTTTAACGAACTATAAATAAATATGTTTATGTCATATTACGCAAGATCATTCTAAAAAAAAATTTTATACTCTTAAAAGAAAATTTCTTTGTTAAATTCGGAAATTTACCGGGACACCCGTTAAAGATAACAGTTAAAAAAACTTCCTTATCTCGTTAAATTTTCATGACGATCTTTTTTTTTTGGATAACGCGTTTTTTTTTTTAATTTGTGTAAAAAAGAAAATGTATACATGCACGACCCTTAAATCTTGGGGGGTTTAAAAAATCGATTTAAATTCTCTTTCATTAATGTTTCATTATGTTCCGCACTTTTGCTTAAAATCTTATACGAATACTCAAACGTGCGCAAATAAAATCCCTTGTTATTCCAAAATTATACAATTTGACTTTATCTATAACCAATACTTGGATAGATGTAACAAAGATTCTAAACAAACAAATTCTAACCAAAATTAGCCATGATTTTTTTACTACGTGAGTGTGCATATTGATGACAATCACTCAAATACACTAACTCTATTTAGAAATTTTCTTCTTATCAAATGTAACGTAACATAGCATCCGATAAAACAAAAAAAATATTCCCGTTTGTTTCCGTATTCTGAAAGGAATTTTTTTTAGATAGAGATTCTTACTAATAATTCGAAAGGCGCTCTGTTTTTTTGGCGTTAGAAAAATTTGGGGATCTTTTTTTTTTTTTTCGTTAGACTGAGAAAATTAAAAAAATTTAATTATATTATTATCGTTTTATGATTGGAAATTTGAATTCATCATATATTACTTCTATTCTATGAACGAATAGAATCATTTCATTCTATAATGTCTTCCAAATTCTTTTCCCCCCCTAAATTTCCGGATAATTTTTCAATATTATTTATTAGCAGTTTATAATAATTACGCTATTTATGTATTCATATTTATGCACTTATGCATTTACATGCATATATTAACAGGATTAACATGTATGTAGTATATATATAGTACGGCCTTGTACGGCCCTGTCCGTATATCATTTGACATTCAATCTCCGGATATTAAATTTATTGATAAGGGGAATCATACGACTAACCTCGAAACCGGTTTTGTAACATGTTTGTTTGTTCATATCGTCATTGTTCCGAAAAAAAATTTCCTTTTATGATTCGTGACCTTTTTTTTTTAAAAAAAGAATTTTTTTTTATTTTTGAATGGGAGTAAATATTTGAAATTCTAGATGATATTATCAAAACTGTAAAACAAATTCTAGAATAAAATAATGGGAAGTAAAAAAAAAACCCGGTTAGTAAAAAAGAAATGATTGACATGAAACGGATTCGTCCGCCTAGATACGAAAAAAAAAAAAATTTTTACCATATCTGGAATTTATATAGATTTATCCTGAGTTAAGATCTTAGTAAATTTTGGATACGATTTTTTCTTTCCTTTTTTTTAAAGTCATTAAGAAATCTTGGTTTAGTTAATCTGATTATTCCGCCTCCACTATAATCGTAAGTTGACTCAATTATTTGATGACTCGATTTATCGTAGATAAGATTAAAAAAAAAAAATTGACTCTGAGAAAATTTTGATAAAACTTAAGATTTTAAGATAATAAACATGTTTTTATACACGTTTTTTTAAAAAAATAATATCAGATATGTAATCGTTTACACGCTTTAATTTGTTAAAAATGAACGAAAAGAAATTAATCCATAAATGTAAAGATTCTCCCATGTCCAAACTGTCAAAAAGATAATCAAGGGACTATTTTCTTATCAGGTTTCAAATCAAGTTAATTATTGACGATTACAAAAGATCTGAAATTTCGGCAAGTCTACAGAATTATCAGATTCATGTATTAACTATTATATTTAAGACGCGTTAAAGAATATTTGAAAGTATTAATTTTTATCGTAAAGATCGTAAGATTAACCGATTAACAGATTAACCGATTAATGATTTAAAACATATTATAATATTACATAGAATACAAAGAAAAATCCTTTTATTTTTTAAAAAGATGAGCGCCTTGTGATCAACCTTACATGATCAACTAACAACTATAATGTAAGTATATCAAGGTTTCCTTTGGTTCTCTTAACTTTCTTGTATTGGTTACATGAAGATCTTTTAAAAGATGATCTCAAAATGGTCCAATCAGAATTCAATATCTATTTTCCTATTTTGTAATACTGCGTCGTTCATTTTTTTTTTTTGTTTCAGATTACAGCTTAATTTGTCCTTATCTATATTTCCATGATTAACGCGCATTATCGCGAGTCATTTAATAATTATTATTATAATTTTGATCTTTTGACGTTATCGTTATCTTTGTTCCTTAAATTAATCTTTATTTACATGTACCGATTATTTGTATACCAAATTAAATAAAAATATATTATATAATTAATAATCAATTTCAAATAGCTATTACTCAATGAAGAATGATCATTCATTCGTACATTATTTGAAAGAATTTTCTTTTTAATCATATCACATGACGATTTTAAATGGTACATGGTATGAATTAAATAACTGTATGTCATGCAATAAGATTTTATTGCATAATGAAAAAAAAAAATACCTAAAAATACGGAAATTTCCGATTAAATAATGATTATTATAGTAATATATACACATTCAATACATCATATTACTTTTCTTTCTTTTTGTGAAGAACATAATGGATTAAAGGATGTCGGAATTCGTAAATTCGGGCAGGAACGAAGGACGCATCGATGCATCAATTGAAAATCTAATTGAGAAAAAGAAAAAAAAAGATGATGTTAAAAAATTATCGATCATTTTTTATTTCTTTTTTTTTTTGATTTCGTTAATTATTTCTTTTTTAAGGATCAATACAATGTATAATATATAAGGGAGCCTATCCCTTAGGTTTTGTCATTGTCAACCTAAACTAAAATTGCGCGCATTTACTTTATTAATTGTAAACTGAAACTACCTAAAAACAACCGTACGCTTATAAACGAAAAAAAAAAATTACAAAATATTATTTATTCCCCAAATCTTTCGGTTCATAAAAAGGAATGGTAAAATCTCAAAATAATCAAGATCATTTTTTTTCTTTACTATTATTTTTTATGGAAATTGCATGCGTTATCTAGTGTTACATTTATTATGTAACTATTAAAGTGGTGCAACTTTAATTTTTGTTATCTTTTTTGTGCGATGTAAACGCATTTACTCAATTAGGTCAAATTGATAGGCTAAATTTTACTGATTATGCACTAACAGGTTTTTTCTCCAAATTTCAATTGTTTTTAATGACTCGGAGAAACTTGATAAATCAAGATAAGAGAAATCGGATTGATAGATAACTAAATTATATTTAAAAAGTACATGTGATGATTTAATAACCGGAGAAAAAATAAGTTATTTGTCCTAATAATGCAAGCGTAGATGTGAATCTCAGGGTTTCTTAGATTTTTGTTTCATTATAATAATCATTTAATTTAGAAATATTGAGTACTAAGTTATAAATCTATCATTTTGTGCATAACACGTTTACTGAAAGTAAATTTAATACGCATTATAATAATTAATAATAATTAATACATATTGTTTTATTTATTATTAGTCCGTGTTTGTATCTTTTTAATAATAACAATAGTTTTTATATATTCTAATTTAGGAAAATTTCTTTGATTTATTCCAATTCACAAGAAAAAATTTATTTTTTTTTCTTGCATGTTTCTTTATATTTCTTATGAATAAATAAAACACGAACTTTTTTTTCATCAAAATATTTAACCATCCCCACATAGAAACAATTAATTCTCTTACAAAATTATTTATGTTGTGTTTAATTTTTTTTTTTTTTTCGTGGTAAAAAAAAAATAAAACAGACGTCAATCAATGTCCACTTAAAAATTTTCCATGCTTTTTTCGTAATTTTTTTTATTAATTCGTCTTACTAAAATAAAATATTAGTAATACGATACAAAAAAAAATATAAATTTCCACAAAATTATCGTCTGATCACGTGAACAAACTTTTTAATCCCCACTATTACATTTTTTTTTTTTTACAATTCATTTTTTTTTTTTTTTCAAATCCTTCCCTTATTCAATAAATCGATTGTTCTTCATAATATTATGCCGACTTGCTGACTTTTACTGAATGATTCAAAAAAGGTAATTCTCTGTAAATCGAAAAAATCGGATCATCAAAAAAGGAGGTTAAAAAAGAAAGAGATCACTTTTAAAATATTCCAAGAAATTCTTTTTAATTGCATCAGGTAGTTCTTTTTTTTTTTTCTCAGGTCTAACTCTGTAAAAGATAATCCGAAACCAATAAATTAACGGTTTGTTTAACCAAATTTATTCAAAAGTTCATTATTGAAAAAAAAGAATAATACTTCAAGATTTGCAAAAAAAAAAGTGTATTATACATATATACTCAAGAAAGATTTTATTATGATTATAGGATTTTCAAGAATCTTAACTTTTTCACAATAAAGTGGCGCAGTAGAAGTTTATTAACGATCGTTCGCGTGCATAGTTATGCATATCCTTAAAGGGTCGTTTATAACGGTTAATCACATGATATATACCGTGGGAACTTTTTTTTAATTTTTAAAATTTGAGAATCACTTATTTTATTGAGGTCATTCTAAATTACAATTAATGTTTTACTAGGGAATCAGATCTTTTTTTCTAAGACCAAATTTGGAACAATAAAGGACCTCAATTTTGTTGATTAACCAATTTAAAGTACTATTAATACTTATTCAGTTAGTGAATTTTTTAAAAAAAATTGCGTTCTTTCACATTGTGCCGGTCAACAAAAATTCAGAGCTAGACAATCTTAATTATATGTGGTTTAATTCGCATAGTAACATTAACAATAGCGTAACATCAAAAACTTATGAAAGAGACGAAAAACATTTAGACCATATTATTAGTGCGCCTAGAGTATTCGTTATTTTGTTTCTTCGGTATAATTTTCACCACAACATCAATCCTTTTTGTAATTATTTCTTAAAAAAAAAAGGTAGGATCCTGAAGAATCACTTATTTTATTGAGGCCATTCTAATTACAATTAATGTTTTACTAGGGAATCAGGTCTTTACTAAGACTGAATTTGGAATTCTAATTTATTGGTTATAAGTGCAATAAAGAATCTCAATTTTGTTGCTTAACCAATTTAAAGTACTATTAATACTTATTCAGTTAGTGAATTTTTTAAAAAAAATTGCGTTCTTTCACATTGTGCTAATCAACATAAATTCAGAGCTAGACAATCTTAATTATACTTGGTTTAATTCGCATAGTAACATTAACAATGGCGTAACATCAAAAACTTATGAAAAAGACAAAAAACATTTAGACCATATTATTAGTGCGCCTAGAGTATTCGTTATTTTGTTTCTTCAGTATAATTTTCACCACAACATCAATCAAGTACAAATGAATCAACGTCGACTTGTCATGCGAATAATAATTGATGATGTCGTTTATAACTGATAATCACATGATATATACCGTGGGAACTTTTTAACCATGGATATGTGGATTATCCATTCAATTTTTTTAAAATTATCCGTATCCGGACTTTATGGGCAACAGAATAACTCTGATTATAAGGATAATAATTATAGATAATATAAATTATTCAAACAAAAATACCAAATTTTATATATTCATTAATTAAATAATTAACAATATTTTTTACATTTTCTCACCTTATTTGATATTTTAATATCTCCCAAAATCCAAACTCCTAAACTAAACAAGGTATTACAATAATCCCGGTTTCTAAAGAAAAGGTATTTTTTATATGTTCAACTTTTTTAATTTGTATTTTAAATAATATCACAATGTCAATAGTTGATAAAATAGAATAAGGCATTGGCATTAAGTTTATTAACATAATTTTAAAGATTATTTCATAGGATTATCTGTGGATGGATACAAGGATTATCCGCATATCTGTGGATATAAGGATTATCCACAGATTATCCATATGAAATTATTTATCCATGGATATTATTCGAAATAACAAAATGGATATCCATAATCCGTACGGATACGCGGATGACGGATACACGGATCCAAACTCTACTAAAAAGGTAGGATCCTGAAGAATCACTTATTTTATTGAGGTCATTCCAATTAAAATTAATATCTTACTAGGGAATCAGGTCTTTCCTAAGATCGAATTTGGAACTCTAATTTATTGGTTATAAGTGCAATAAAGAATTTTGATTAACCAATTTAAAGTACTATTAACCGATTTATAATACTTATTGGTTGAAATAAAAAAAAAAAATTGCATTCTTTCATCAATGACCCAACCCGTCGGGTTAGTGTCGTACTTCATAAATTCAGAGCTAACCAATCTTAATTATACGTGAGCTAACGTGATTTAATTCGCATAGAAACATATCAACAATAACGTTGAATCCAGCGCCTAGAGTATTCATTCTTCAATATAATTTCGCAGCAACCTTAAGTGAATCAAGATCGACTTGCATGGCAATTTGGTGAACACGTGATTAAAATGCTTTAACGTAAGTATCCAAAATTTTGACATATTAAGTATTTGGAAGTTTTCCAATGAGGCAATAACCTTTTACTGAAATAGAACCTTCTAATTCCAATCGGCCAATCTCTCCAACTTTTCTTATATATATGATTATATATATACATTTCAATAATTTTTATAGGAAATAGTATATTGGAGTTGGAATTCCAAATATGCTTCTAACTTCAAGTGCATATCAATGTTTTACAGTATAACTTACATGTAACGATAACCAACTAACATTGAATAATCGCAATATCTTTTAAATGTACTTAAATAGCGTTATCATTAATTTATCGTGTGATAATTGTGCAAGTGTTCTTGAGCTAATTAATTACACGTTGCTGACCAAACAAATGTTTGTCTTACAAAATTTGTTATCAAGCAGATGTAACTATTTTCTTAACTATTTTCTTGTGATACTTATAATTTTTAATTGAACTAGAACAAGAAATGTATTTCCGTCAAGTATGATAGTGCGGTTTAATTAACAATGGTGCAAATATAACGTGATATGGATACCAAAACAAGGTAAATACTTATGATTATTTAAAAAAATCCTGTTTATTTTCAATATTAAATTATCATCTCTTTGAAAAAAAATTCTGCGTAAAAATTACTATAATTACCAATGATATCAAAAAGTTGGGATTTCCACAGAGACTGAAATTCCATGAAATCTGATTATTTTGGCGTATGATTTTTTTTAGTTAATAATTCATCTCATTATTTCTCTATGATCATGGTAAAGTGTTGTACTATAGAAATTATGAAAGATTCGAATATTTAATGTTTTATTGCTCTATATTGCAATTTCTAAACAAATTTTTTTCTCCAGGCTTTGCTCCAATAAACTGCAGTTAGACGCGACCTAACATTATGATATGCGTATTAATTATTATAGACTTTTTTTTTTAATTCGACTCTTATATAATTCGCAAATCCCATAATTTTTTGAAACCCATTTTTTTAGGGTTATATAAGTTTATCACATGGTATTATATTGCCTCAAATTAATGAGTAAGGATAATATAGGATTTGGGTGATACCTTATCCACATATACTTCCGGTATATGATAATCACCAAATATTTGGCGGGGTATAGGTCGGCCTTGGTAAGTTCCTTCCTACATTCGAAGGTTCTAACCGAGATTGCTAACCTCCCGTATTTTTTTTTTCCTTTCGGTAGGAAAGAAAAAGTTATTGTTCTGGTAAAACAAAAGAATTTATTGTTTGTTTTTTCTAAAAGACCTTTATTTTTGATTTTTTCCTGATAAAAGAACTTTTTTTGCTTTTTATTCGGTAAAGTACCCGTTTTTATTTTATTTGTTTTTTTTTACCTTAAAAGGAAAAAAAAGCTGATAGTTTATATGAATGATTCAAATGGGTATGGCGCAGAAAGATTAATAATCAAACTCAAGGAAAAGTGCGTCTCTTTTTCGATAAATTTGAACAATTCATGTAACTACTTTGTTTGCAAATTTGATTAGGTCGAGCCAATTCTAGAATTAGCTTCACGGACACGTAATCAACACAATCACTTCTATATAGGGTAATTATCGGGTAATTTGATATAAATAACTCACGTATTTCCCCATTTTTGTTTTATGCACGTCCTTTAATATTATATATTTATATAATTTAGTTAATATTATAATTTAGTTAATTTCTTTACAATGTCTCTGGACAGTTTTAGGAATCAAGTTCTTTCGAATTCTGATGGAGAAGAAAGAGTAGAAGTCAATCAAAGACACTTGATTGACAAAATTTTGGCTCGGTAAAACATTTTTTTAGACTTTTATAATAAAGAATTTTAATAATTTTATTATTTCTCATGAAAAAAAAATACTTTACTTTAGATACTCTGCCGAATTCGTTGTATACCGGGAGTTAATGCAGAATTCTGGTAAAAATTTTATCTTTTATCGTTTTGTTTAAATTCGATTTACAATCTGATTCAAAGAATTTGGTTTGAAAATAAAGATGATGCGAAATCGTCGAGTGTCCAAATTATATTTGAAACTGCAAATCCAAGCACAGATAAACATTTGAAAGACAAAATCGTACGAATTCTATTCAAAAACAATGGATTCGCTTTTAGGGTTGAGGATTGGAATCGATTAAAGAAGATCGCCGAAGGAAATCCAGATGAGCAAAAAGTAAATTTATTCACATAACTCATTAATTTAAATTAATTTTTCGCTAACTTTTTTTTATGTTAACAGATAGGAGCTTTCGGTGTGGGCTTTTATTCATTGTTTTCAGTTTGTGAAAACCCATTGTAAATGTCTTTTTTTTTTAATTATCGAACGCAAATTATTTAATAATAACAATCAATATTTCATTTTTTAGTGTTTCTTCCGGTGGACAAGGAATGGCTTTTTATTGGCGCGGAGATCAATTATTTGCGAAACGAGGGCCAATCGATGATACAGACAAATCCTTGACAACATTTTTAATGGATATGAGAGAACCTACAGAAGTAAATATCATAAATTATATTATATTGTTATAATCTAGTGTACTAAATGTCTATTTTTTTACATCAGTTTCCGGATATTGAAGAATTCGCACGGTTCTTGGCCAATTCATTGGTAAGTTTTAAATTAAAAATATTAACGATATATAATACAATCATAATCTCTTATTTATCTGCTTTAATTAATTGTAGGGATTTACGGGAAATCTTCGAGAAGTATCTGTGTATTTTAATAGTACTTTAGTAATACAACTATCAAAAAAAATGCAAGAACCGAGATCGATGAACATCGCATCCGCTTTCGATACATACTCTCCGCAAAAGATGTTTCATCTTACTTCAGTAGATGTTAGAGGTGTCCAACTGGACGTTAAGAGATTAATTGACCCATCAAATATAATAACAAAACAATGGCGTCCATCACCAATTACTAATTTTCAAACAGAAGAAGCATCAATATTTCTAAGGATTGCAAGCGGAAATTTGGATGTTAAGGTCAGCAGTGCATTTTCTTTAGAAATGGAACGTACTACCAAAAAGAAACCGCCAAATAAGACAACAATTCAAATGATTTTTACTGGATTTGATGAACGCAATTCATCTGGGGATAATAATAATAAAATTTCTCCAATATTTAAAGATTTACTTCCATACCCAGAACAAGGGCGAATATATATTGGTTTCCCGACACATCAAACCACTGGATGTTCTTCTCATTTGGCAGCTCGTGTGATCCCTACCGTATGTATATGTTATCTTATAATGTCTTATTTGGTTAATAAATACTAAATAGAATAAAATTTTGCCATTTAGGTGGAACGAGAGTCAATTGATTTGGTGGACAAAACTTTGGCTAAATATAACAGTGAGATGTTATGTTTGGCAGGAATATTGTGCAGAATTTTATATGAAGACGAAATGACTCAGATAACAAGGCTTTATAATGAAATGATTGTTCCTAATGCCAAAATTGATGATGAAAGTACCAAGTCTGTTTGTGAATGGTTTGAGAATCGTGCAGCACATGCTTTAACACATTTTACATTCAAACCAAGTACGCCGAATATGCAAGTTGGCAAAATAACCGAATTACAATTTTTCAGTTGTTCAAGACAAACTTTATCTATTTTTTCGACAAAGGGTGTCCTTCCAATATCTAACGTTCGCATGCCTAATTCGGAAATGGCAGGATTCATCAAAAGTGTTCCACTTGTACCAAAAATTACATTGGAACAATGTGACGTATTTTTTAAGAAAGCAAAAGATATGAGACTTATAGAAGACTTAACTCTTCAGGATGTTTTAGCAGAATTGAAAAATCGAGTACTTTCAGAAAGTGAAATGGTTGAACTTTTAAAATGGTGGTTTTCTTATAGGTCAAAAGGAAATAATGTTAATCAAATGGAAATTTCACAATTTATGCAACTGGCATTTATCGGCGATAAATCTCGAAATTTGAGTAAATTCCGTTATTTTCTGAACCCTAGTATAGTACCGCCAGATGTAGATATTCCTCTTGAAGTTTTGCCATATACTATTTCCAAACCTTTAAAAAATCAGGATCTTGAAAAATGGTTTAGGTGGTCAGAATTATCTTTGGTTAATTGGGCAAGGTTCATCGTTGAAAAATCTGATTTGGAAGTCAGCCCTCCATTTGCTGAGAAAGTTCATAATATTTTAGCACGAAGTCTAAACAATATTTCGCAAAATGACAAGGAAATAATTCGTCAATTATTTTCCCAAAAGAAATGCGTTCCTACAAAATCTGGCATGAGGATTCCTGATGAAGCTTATTTTCAGAATGTTAATTTATTCCCTGACTTACCAACGGTTCAATTTCAAAAACCTCAAAGTGTTCAGAATATAATGCAATTATTAGGTGTTCGAAAGGTAAGAAAAGTTTTTTTTTTCTTGTTTTAAAAAAATTTTAATTGATTAAACTCAAATTTGATTTCTAAATTTTAGGTTGTTGAATTACAACTTATTTTTGATCGTCTTGTTAGTCAAGGAAATTGGGATCATATGCAACTCGTAAAATACCTTGCTTCAATATCAAGTAATCTCAAAGAAATTGAAATTAAGAGATTAATAGTCACTCCCATCTGGCCTAAAGAAGATTTATCGCAGTCCAATAAACAGGATGAAACAAATTCAAAACCAAAAATTCTTCGTTTTGTTGCTAGCGATTTATATGCACCTTTAGTATTACATCGTGAATTCGGTCTACCAATAATTGATTGGAAAGGAAAATGGGCTCGTAATACACAAGAAGGTACATTTGTTATTTATTTAAATTATTTATTTTTAAATAATATTAATAATGTTTTTTTGTGGAAAAAAAAAAATTATAGGAAAATTTTTAATTGAACTTGGATTACGAGAGTACCCTACATTGAAAAAAATTTTAGAATTGGCAGCACCTCCAACTGATCCCAAAATTCGTAGCAAGGCTCTTAAATATTTTATTGAAAATTTTAAAGAAAAATATTCTAAAGATTATAATCCGTCTGAAATCAATATTGCATTTTTACCTTGTTCAGATACAACTATTTTCGCAAAACCTTCAGAATGTTTTATTAACCCTGATTGTATGATAATGAAATTTAACGCTATACATCAAGATTTACGGTTCCAAGCAGAAC
This sequence comes from Rhizophagus irregularis, assembly GCF_026210795.1. Classification (NCBI taxonomy): domain Eukaryota; kingdom Fungi; phylum Glomeromycota; class Glomeromycetes; order Glomerales; family Glomeraceae; genus Rhizophagus; species Rhizophagus irregularis. Next base: position 2,432,569 of record NC_089447.1, read on the forward strand.
AGTTTGGCGTTCGTCAACACCCAAGTCGGGATAAACTATTAAGTAGGTTGATTGAGGATCCACCACGAGACGAGAATAAGGCAAAGGACGTTTTTGAATATTTGGCATCACGACAAGGAGATTTTAATCATTTTGATTGGAATAAACTAGCTAGTCTCAAATTTATTCCAATTCGAAATAAAACTCAACCTAATGAAATAGTTCTTACTGATCCACGTAGTTGTTTCTTTAAAGGTCAAGAAGAAAGGTAATGTTTATTAGTTCTATTTATTTATGAGTAGGATGGGTTATTAGAGCGACTTTATAATTTATTTTTATTATTATTATTCTTTTTTTTTTAGTTTGAATGATTTCTTTTCGTATATTAATTTTGGACCTAGAGCCAATAGATTTCTGCAAAGTTGTGGTGTCAAAGACGAACCATCTCCAATTGAATTTGCCGAATTACTAGTGAAATCATCACATAAATTGTGGAATTCAATTGGAGATAACGTAGAAAAATATTTAAATGTATTAAGACGAATTGCTGTTCACTTTAATACCATATCTAGAAATTCAAGTTTAATTGCAGATATGAAAAGGGCACCTATTTTACTGGCTGTAAAGAAAAGACGCTCTAATTCTGAGAGAGATAGCATGATTAAGATGGATGATGAAGCTGAACATTACTGCTTGGCTTCAGCCAAAGATATTTTCATCAATGATGATACAGTGTATCAACAGGTTTTTAACCCATTGACAGTTCCGGAAGAAGATAATATGGAAGTCTTGTATAGAGTATGATATTTGTTATTAATCATTTCTTTTCCTTTAATTTACTATATATTTAATATCAATTCATTTTTTTTCCTATTTAGAAATTGGGATGTAAATCATTACGCGAATCTGTGAAGGAATCTGTAACCCCAATAGGCACGATGCGAGAAACTACGAGTTCTAGGAATTTGCAAGCAAAAATTGTGGAAAGGGCACGCCTGTTTTATTATGATCTTGATCATCCTAAAAGCGAAATTAAAAAAGATGTAGAGTGGCTTAAAAGGCTAAAAGTTAAGGAAATTGACCAGATAGAAACGAGTTATTTATTATTACCTACTAACGAAACTAGAAAAGAATCAACTACTTGTTGTATTCTCTCAGATAGGAGTAATTCGACTCTTTATGTGACACCTGACCCTGATACACTCGATATTTCACAACAAATAGTTAAGAATATTTACAAGTCACACAAATGGAAAGACATCTCTCATCTGAACATGCTTTTAACTACACAACTGACAAGTTTGAAACGTAAAGGATATCCGGTTGATCGTATATTACGACAACCTAAACAACAACGTGTTGTTGAAAAATATGATCAAAATATAATTGACCAAGAGAATGAAGAAAATCTTTCTAATGATACAATAAATAATGTATCCTCCGGATTATCTCCTCAGATAGAAAGTTATGTTCCTAAATTACAAGAACTGTTTCCAGATTGTGACCCAAATCATATTCGTCAACTCCTTGCAAAACAAAAGAATGATCACTTAGCTAATGTAGCCAATATACTTGCTGAGGGCAATTATCCCAAAATCAATCCAAAATCCCAGCAAACTCAAAAAACTCAGCAAACTAATGTATCAACTGATCCTGTTAATGATGGTGGTAATAAAAATTTAGGTTTTTTTGATAAAGTAAGGAAAGTAAAGGATTATATTCCAACCCTAGCCACTGGAAGTGCTGGTACATCAACTTCTTCAAAACCTATGGAATCTTCTGCAAATAAGGAACCAGTTCATGTAACACCTGAAACTACTAGAAATTTACGAAATTCTTTACAAGAAAGTATAAGAACTTGTCGTTCTAATTCAGGAAGTGTCATCGATAATCAAGCTAGCGTTAAAGTTGTCGATGAAAGTCAAACAAGTTATTGTGATGTTATACCTGGTATGAGCAATATCTTTTTAAAGCATATAATATAATATTTTCATATTTTGTCTTAACCTTGATTTATTTCATTTGCTTTAGGTCATTCATTAAATTGTGTTGGGAGTTTACATGATATTGAACTATATGTTCCTAAAGGTGCTGATCGATCAGAAATTTTATCTCTACCACTTGGTCCTTCATTAATCCGTTTTATCAATATACTAAAAGATCTTGTTGAAGTTTTTGGACTTGCACCAAAAGCTATTCATATATTCAATGATAAAAATTCAAATTCGATTGCATTTAATCGGGACAAATCATTATTTTTTAATTTAAAGTTTTATCTTGGATTACATGATGAACAATGTAAAATTAAAACTACAAGTGATGCCATGACATATTGGTATATGACATTTTGCCATGAATTAGCGCATAATTTTGTTCACCCTCATAATTCCGAACACGAAGTAAGTATAATATTAAAAATTTCTTTTTTACATAACCATCAAAATCTAACTGTGCTGGTTTTTTTTTATATATAGTTCTATTTTTCATCATACGCAGAAAATTATATGACAAATTTCTTAGCAACATTGAAAAAGCGAGAAATTATATAATACAATAATATTAGATAGAAATTGTAATATTAAGAAATATTAAATATATACTAGATAATATTTAATATTTAATATACTTATTTATTTATTCATGTATTTATATATAATATTTTAAAATAATATAAAGAGATATAAAGAAATAAAAAATAAATAGACATATTTATTTTAAAGGTTGTGTAAATAATTTTTTACGTGGTTAAAAATGTTTTAAATCACTTTCGAGCGAGTACAGCGAAGCCGATTATTACGTAATTTTTGAGAAAGAATTGTGGCTTGGTATGAAATATCAAGACAAAATTTGTTAATTATGTGAATATTTCATAAAAACTTTGCCGTTATTAGTACAATAATAAGTTTAAAAAGTGTAACGTTCGTTCAGTACTCGTTAAAATTTTCCCAACAATGCATATTCTTTTTTTTGGTTAGCGCGATTTAAAATCGACATGTGTCATTCCAAAAGCTAAAAAAAAAAATAAACCAAAATAAATATGCGAATACATGTGTCACAAAGGAAAAAATTTCAAAACTCTGAATGAATGAACGAATAAATATTTAAAAGAATTAAGTAAAAAAAAAAAGTATATTGATAATTAATTATATTAAAATTTTCTATTATTATGTTGAATATGATTCCAATCTCTAACAGGACCAAGACGAATTCTTCCAGGAGAATTTAAAGAGACGATAGGATAAAGTTTTGATGGAAGATTATCCCAAGTTGATACAGGAGGATGCATAACACCATTAACAGAGAAAGCGATAGATCTTTCAGTCATATTTAAATGTACAATAATTTTTGTACCAGAAGAAAATTCAGATACATAATGTGAACCAATATTATTATGATAACATTTTCCACTAGAACCTAAAACCCAAGCACAAGATTGTTGACCAGCAAAAATATTGTAATCAAGGCCGCGTTCAGTACAAACACCAACCCAAGCATATATACAAGTTTCTTCAATAATAACTTCCCATTCATAAATTCCTTCACCATTAATTATATTATTTGCTCTTATATTTTGATGAGTAGTATTTAAACCACCAGGATTACTTTCTACTACAGTATTATATTCTTTTAATATTAAATTTGAACCTTTAGCAATTTTATCCCATTGTAAATTCCAATCAAATAAAGGAATTCCACGTATATGAGGTAAAGATTTCTTCTCTCTAGCTTGAAATCTATAAGCATCTAATAAAAGAGGAGTAGGTAATAATTGTAAAGGTTCAATCTTATCAACCAAAATATTTATATCAATTCTTCTTAAATCAATAAAAGGAAGTATAATTGATAACATTTCTTTTATCTCTAAACGAAATTCTTCAAATTGAGAAAAATATTCATCATAATCATTTTCATTACATTCTTCATTAAAATTATTATTATTATTTTTTTTTTTTAAATCATCAAAATTTGGTAATAATTTTTCAATAATAGAAATGGCATTTTCAGATATATTATTAGCAGCTTGTATAACAGAATAACGAAATACCATATATTCAGAGGTAACGAAAGGATTTTGAGTTGAATAAGTTTGAGATAATAAACATTGTAAAGCTTGAAAAGATAAATTATCAAATCCAATAGTTTCCAAAGGAGTTTTAGAGATCCATTCAATTATTAATTTAATCATTTCATTATCAGCTAAAGGAGACATTTTTTCTACAGCTTTTGATAATAATACAGGTGCTAAAATTCTACCTTTCTCTTTTAAATCACATTGTTGATGATGTTCTTTAAGGGATTTTTTAACAAAATTTACAATTTTTTCTTGTAAAATTTCCAATTGAAAATAATCTGCTGCATGATAAGCTTCAATACTTATATCCAAAGAAATTGAATCAGATTCAAAATTTTCTGTATATAAATATTCTAATATAATTTCCATAGCATTAAAATTTATTTCAGGAAATCTGATTTCATTAATAGTAGATTCTTTCATACCATTAAATAATAAACGATCAAGAACATTTGATCTTGCAGCTAATATAGCTCTATTACCATAAATTATTGAATCATCTTGACATATTATTTTTATATCACTATAATTTTTATTATTTATTAAAAATTTTAAATCATTAATTAATGAACATCCTCTCATTTTTTCCATTGGTGCCATTATGAAAGAATAATATATTTATTATTATTATTATTATTATTATTATTATTATTATTATTGTATGATAATATGATAAACGGTTTTTTTTTTTTTTTTTTTTGAAAAAAAAATCCATGGTGAATTTATATTAAATTTTTTTTTTTCTCTGTGAGAAAATGGGGGGAAAGTGGGAACAAATAATTAGCACATGCAAGGTAAATCTTAAAAAAAAATAAACAAATTGAACAAATTAATTTTTTTCTTTCGATTGTTATTGGGTTGCAGTTGTTGTGATCATATGATGAATCAGTTAATCATGAGTTCAAAGAACCTTTATCACACGACACAATTATAAAAAAGAAGGATTATTTTCAATTCACATGATATCTGAACTTTAAAAAAAAAAACGGTAAAACCGATTCAAAAGAGAAAAAAAAAGTAAGATATAAACTTGGCGACGATTTATTCGACATAAAACTTGCATAAAAACCTGTATAACAAAGTAAATTTCTAAAAAAATTGACACCCAGGGCTTCCAGGGAAAATGAATTTTTTTTTTTCGAGGGGTAAACTTTTTATGTTATATTGACTTGTTATCCACCAATGAATTCGTGTTTTCAGAGCACGTTGTGGCGCAGAAAAATATCCCATTATCAACCAATATAAGCTTTAAAAAAAATGCTTATTGCATCATTAACATTTTTTAACGGTAAATTTTATTTCCAAACTAAGTTAATAAGAATTAAATCCCTAAATTTAGTTCAAAACTAATGGATCAACTTTATGCATTTTTTAGTACTCATACTTTGATATTTTGGTTTTCCTTTGTGTAAAAATTGTATTATCCGTAAGTTTAACATCATCTTTCGACGAATAAGAAAGTTCTTATCGAATGCATATTCAAAATGTATTAGATTCTAGGTTTGATGAGAAATTGATAAAGAAGTACGTCTCATGTTGTGTTTCCCATATTTTTTTTTTTTCATCCCCCAAAAAAATAAAAACTCTTTTGCTTCACATATAAAATGAAAATAAACAGTATCGGGTTCATTTTCCTTTTTTTTTCTATTTTTCTTATTTTCTGTATTTTTTTTTTTTTATAAAAAAAAGGGATTCATAATTCTACCAATTTCAATATATATATATACTGTATATATATATGTATGTACGTATATTTCTATTCATACTAAATTTATAATTAATTATTTGTTACACATGAATTAAATAAAAAAAACATGAAATCAGGTATTTTTGATATATTTGACCTAACCCTATTATATAAACCTTAATTATTTATTAATTAACTAACCTGTTTAACCTTTACAGATACATCATCATTTGGTCAACCGTCAACCGTTAAATACGAATCAGCTTTAATAGATCCCCCTGAACTAGAGGATCAAGAAGATACTTTACTCGAAAAAATAAAAACATTAATGTCAAAGATGGCCGAATGGATAGAATATTTACTTCAATTTGTACCATTTGTTAATAGCAGAAAGAAGAGAGATGTAAGACAAAAAGATACTGAAAAATTTGAAAAGAAGAAATTAAAAATATTCATTGGTACATGGAATATGCATGGGAAATTACCTCCTTATAATCTCAATCCTTTTATCGAACCTCCAAGTACAAAGCATGAAGTAAAAGACTTATATTTAAAAAGAAATCATAATCATCCTTATCATATTTTGGTTATTGGTACACAAGAATGTCAACATAATATTAAACATTCGGTTCTATTTCCTTCTAAAGAAGAATGGGAACAAAGATTAAAAACTTATTTAGGAGATGATTATATTTTAGTTAAAACTGAAACTATGGCTGCTTTACATTTGGTAAGTTAAAAAAAGAACTAAACTTTAAAATAAAGTTTTCTTTCTCAAACATGATATTTTGAATATTTTTTTTTCTTTAGGCAGTATTTGTTTGGGAACGTTGTAAAGATTGGGTAAAAGATTATCAACATGGAGAAGTTCCAACTGGTTTTGCAAATTTATTTGGAAATAAAGGTGGAATTGGTATTTCTTTATTATTTGGTAACACTTCTCTTTGTTTCATAAATAGTCATTTAGCTGGTAAGTATTATTAAACCCTTTTTTAAAGTTATCTTTAAAGAAAATAATAATTTAATTCATTTCACTTTTATTTATTTATTTAGCACATCAAGATAAAGTTAAAGAAAGGAATCATGATGTGAAAAAGATTTGTAAAGAATTAAAATTGAAAGGATTTTCTCCTTCAGATAAAGGTAATTTTTTCTTTATATATTTGAGATCAAAAAATTAAAAGATTGTTATTTATTTTGAATTTATTTTGTAGTATTCACAAATGTTACGGATAGATTTGATTATACATTTTGGTTTGGTGATATGAATTATCGTGTCGATTTAGAAAGAAGTCGTGTTGATGATTTAATCAGACAAAATGATATTGAAGTAAGTATGATATATATTTTTTTTAAAAAAAAAATGATGAGATTAAATTTATTAATCAATCTTCTCTCTTTATAGACTTTATTAAAAAGTGATCAATTATCGTATGAGTTGAAATCATTTCCATATTTTAAAGGTTTTAATGAAGCCCCTTTAAATTTTTATCCGACATTTAAACTTGATATAACACATAGAGTAAGCCATTATAATCAAGAACATCCACCATTAATAAGTTATCAATCATCACCCGCATTAATTGAATCAGGCACTTTACGTTATGATTCTTCTGATAAACAACGTGTACCAAGTTGGACTGATAGAATTTTATGGAAATCAAGAAATATTAAGAAAAAAGTTGATGTTGATGTTTTATCATATACTTCTCAAATGAATGTCGTTGGATTCTCTGATCATAGACCTGTTACTGGTTGTTTTCTTGTAGATTTTGATTGGAATCAAGCTTCACAAGAAGCAAAGAAAAAATTAAAATCTAGAAAGAAAAGAAGGAGATTTTTATTATACATTTAAAATAATTTACAAAAAGACATTTATTTTATATTTTTAATTAATTAATTTTTGTTATTTGTATTTATATTTGATAGAGTATTTTTTATGGGCTGGTTTTTTAGAATTTTTTTTTATTGTATTTTTATTAATAAAGCTGGATATTTTTGATCTCGTGGGATTGATAATCTGATCAGAAAATCAAATATAAATAAATGATCAAAGATGAAAAAAAAAAATTCTTTTCCCTATTAAACATTAACTGACACTAACTTGACACTAACTGGACATTCGTTCATTTAAATACTTTGTCATTAATTCATTAATTTGAAATTGACCCAAGAAATATTCAAATTTATCGCAGTAATTTATTTAATCAAAATTCTTTTACTAAATAAATTATATAAAGATATAGAGAAAATATTCTTTTTATCATTTGCAATCATTCAATCTTCACATTTATAACAAGATTATAATCAACTATCTATCCTTTTTAAAAAATCAACTCTATTCTTTGTCACAAATATTATTCTCTACCTAATCTTAAGAAAACAATTTAAATAATTTTAAAATTTAATTTCTCTTATACGAGATTAATTATAATTTATTTAAAATTAATTATCTTCATTTCTACATTTTATTAAAGTCCTTTTTTAAAAAAACTTAAAAAAAAAATTCTTTATAATTGTTCTTTTAATAATCCCTATCTTTTTTTTGTCTTTTGATTTTGAGGCACCGATCAATGCAGCACATTCTAAATTCTAATAATTTCAAATATGATTTTTTGACAAAGATTCAAAATATCCGAAATGATTTTTTGATTTTCAATTCTGAAACAATTCAATATACCACGAAATTTACCTCTAAATACCTTACCTTTTAAATTATTTTTTAAAGTATAGCTCATTGAGTATTTAATTGACGTATTAAAATTAAATCCTGATAAATTTTAATTATATTTTACTTGCTTTATAAAAATAATTTAATTTTTCATCAATAATTTTATCGAATGGAAAACAAAATAATATTTGCAAAATGTTAATGAGATATTTTTCAATTTTTTTTATTTAAAAAACAAATTCCTTCTTATACATTTTTGGTTTACAAAAACAAAGGAAAAACAAATTATTTCTTTATTATAATCCTTGTTAAAATTTATTGTTTTTTTTCTTAATTATAACTTATTTAATATTAATATATTGTCTCATTTAATATTTTTCCTTTTTTTCTTTTATATTTTATTAACATAATTTTTTTGATATTTTACTTACTTATTAAATATGACTTTGATAATTTTTAATTAATAATGAATTAAATTTAAAAAAATATTGCAATTTCATATAATTTTTTTTTTAAACTTATTCCAAGTGCTATCTCATATAATTTATAAATATTTCTCAATTTTTACTATAATAATTTTATTTATTTAAAAAACAAATTCCTTCTTATACATTTTTATTTTACAAAAACAAAGGAAAAATCAATTGATTTCTTTATTATAATCCTTGTTAAAATTTATTATTTTTTTGATTTCTTAATTATAACTTATTTAATATTAATATATTATTTCATTTAATATTTTTTTTTCCTTTTTTTCTTTTATAATTTTATTAACATTATATTTTATTTTATTATTTGTTGATATTTTACTTACTTATTAAGTATGAAATTATTATATTTTAAGTTTATTAATGAATTTAATATTAAAGAAAATAATAATATTAATAAGATAGTATAATTGTAATCTCATATATTTTTTTTTAAAAAAAAACTTATTCTTTCATATAATTTATAAATATTTTAAATATTTTCAATTTAAAAAACAAATTCCTTTTTATACATTTTTATTTTACAAAAATAAAGGAAAAATAATTGATTCATTATTATAATTCTTATTAAAATTTATTATTTTTTTTGATTCTTTAATTATAACTTATTTAATATTAATATATTATTTCATTTAATCTTTTTTTTATTGTCTTTTTTTCTTTTATAATTTCAGATACCTGATAGGTATGTGTATAATATATGTATTATTTGTGTAAGATTTCCTACATTTTGAGTATCTAATATGTGTAAGATATGTGTAATATATATGTAAGATAGATCATTTTTTTACCAGTATATCTGTAAAGATTTATAAATAAAAGGATAAAAAATAAAAAATAAATCAACTAAAATATTAATTTAAATAATATATTTATTTTAATTTCATTATATATAAATTTATAAAAAAAATGAGATTAAAAGAACTGTTTAAACTATTTTATTAAAAAATATATAAATTCAATTTTTATAAATAATTAAAATTTTCCAATTTTTAAAATATTTAGAATCAATAATAATTACCTATGATAATAATTACTATTGGTGAATTTTAACAATATACTTATTTTAATTTGCTTTTTTTATTAGTAAAATTAAATATAAGTTGTATTAAATATTATAAAAAGATCATTTAAAATAAATAATTATAATAGTTTTATTATACTAAGTAATTGATAAAATCTGAAGCTATGATTATAATTAAAATACCAAAGTACTAAAAAGTTTTTTTCCTATTAATAACTATTATAAAAGAAAGAAGTGTAAATTACTTTGAATTTTAGTATTAATATTAAATTTAAAATCTATTATTTGCTCTTTATCTAAGAATATATAATAATAATATACTATATATTATTGCTTTTGATTAATCTTTTATATATATAAAATTTAAAGCTTTCCTTGTATTTTTTTTATTACCTATTAATTATAAATAAAATAATGTTAAAGTTTGCAATTTTAATCTAAAACTTTAATTTCTTATTATAATTATATTTTTGTATATATACAAAATTATATAGCATAAATAATTCTTACATCATTTTTCAAAAAGTACTATAAAATATTTTAGCAAAAACATTATAAAATTATTAATTTCTTAAAAAGTTATTAGGTGCATTAGATATTAACCATTCCCTTGCTTTAACTAAATCTCCATTTTCAACTTCTATTGCTTTAATACAAAATTCAATAGAAAATTCTCCCTCAATATCTCCCTTATATAAAAGATTTGCAAGTAAACGCTTTTTCATTGTATTTTCATCCACACAAAGATACATAGGTGCTGAATTGGATGATTGAACTTGTTGCAAAAGTGGAATTAATGTGGTTGCTGCTGTTGTAGCATCTTTTGGCTGTAAATTACCTGTAGCACAAAACTAAAAACAAATAGATAGCTTTAGTATATATAGTTTGGTTTATTCAAACATCTGAATATAACTTTTAATGAAATTATAATAAAATACCTCATTTTTGCACCAAGAATTTTTGCATCCAACAGTTAACTGTTGATGGTATTTTCTTGCCACTCTTGTAAATAACATCTTTTTTGTTGGATCTGCTGTCGGTGACCAGAAAGGCCCAAAACAAACTGTACATAATCTTAATGAATTGACTGCCGCATTTCTCGCACAATTAGCATTTCTACAAAGTGGTGGCAATCTTTGATTTTGTTTTTCGACTTCGTGCATTTTCATATGGGCTGCAACGTTTTTTAATATAACAGCCTTTTTACATTTTACGCATGTGATGGTTCTACCTCCACAATATGATTCATGGGAAGCTAAACCTTCCAACATATCATTTTGATTGGTTGAGAGTTCTCCTTGTTTAACTAAATTGGAACAAAATCTACATATTACAAGTTTATCCGGGCATGTTGTTCGTCTATGTAACGCTAAATCCGGTAATGATTCTGTTACAAATCCACAAGAACATTTACGTTCTGTATGAAAGATAACTTCGTGTTTTGCTTGCTCTGAAATATCACCAATCTAAATAATAAATTAAGAAAGTATTAAATATCAACATTTAATATATAAATTATTTTATGATTTATAATTAGAAATCTCAAGTTACCTTATCACATTTAGAACAATGCCAATGACTTTTATCTTCTCCTTTTTTCATTATTTTCCCACATAAATTACACTTTATGTTATTTCTTTCACAGAAATTTGAATGCAAAACGATTGTTCTTTCTGGAATCCAATTTCCACAATTACTACATTGAGCATATCCAGGAGCATTTTCATTCGCATCGTTAACGGTTTCCAACGAGGGCTCCGGCTTAGTTAATTGTTGGTCAGAATAGGTTACCGTTAACTCGTAAGAATTTAAATCACTATACCCATGTACCCCAATATGGATATCATCTTTAGTAGCATATTCATAATTTGTGGGCGCGATAAATATGGATTTTTTAGGCTCAGATGAGAAATTTGACCAAATGTGGTCATCATCTTTGGGATACTGAACGTTGGACACAAGGAGATCTGAAATCATATTATTGAATGGGCGGTCAGCCAAATATCTGAAATAAAATTCATATAAATAATCGATAACGACTATATACTAAAGCATCAAAAATTAAAATAGTTATATATACCTGCATCTCCTCCCTTAATGTTTAGCACGATATTTAATCCATGCGATTTGTCAATATTCGTCAAATTGAAGTAAGCATAATCATTCTTTTGAATGATACCTTGTACAGTTTGTCCAACATGAATGTCTTCATCAATACTTAGAGAAGCTTCTTCTCCAGCAAGCGGTGATATTTCAACCTCTAAATCTGTATCCACAACTTGTACAGCATTAGCAGGTTTTAATGAGTCTACCACAAACTGATAAGAGGAATTTGCTTGCTTTATTGTAAGAATTTCTCCTGTAGTCAAAGTAGCATAATGTGAACGTAGATATCCCTCAAAAGCAGCTCTATAAAAAGAAAAAATCAAATATTTAAATAAGAAATTTCATTTCAATATTAAACACTAAAAGTTCATAAATTCAATAGGAATTAATAAGAATTACCTATAATCTTTTATTTTTTTATATTCAGAATTCATCGGGCGAAATTTTACCCATGTTCCTTTTGGTAGCTCTTTTAATCGGATTGTCACTTCCGCACCTTCGTCGAGTGAGAGTGAATTATACATCCATTCTGGTAAATAGACCTTATCATCACTTGCATTAAATTCCAAGACACCTCCATGAGTTATTAATTGTGTTCTTGGATTAGATATTTGGAAAGTAATTGGATAAGGAAGTTGTGCTTCCGAAAAATCGTTATGTGAATTATTGCTAGCCGCACGTAATATCTCTTCGAGAACAAAAGGTGGAAGAATAAGTTTATCTCCCTCCAAAGTCGAGATTACTGATCCTGACAATAAGGTTCGGGTATAAGAAAAAGACATTGTTAAAAAAACTTTCGTAGAATTCTTGCAAAGAAAAGTTGTTCAGAAAAAAAGGATGACCGAATAACTCTATATATTTTTTTATGACAGATTACGTAATAACAAGTACGGACTCTTAATAATCTGTATAGATTATTCTCGATTATACCATTGTAAATTTATCGCACGTGAAAAATATGATTACGCAACTGGTAACCTGTACCATTATGGGTATTTAACTACCTAAAAAACCTATATATAAACACCAAATTAACTTGAAATGACATAATTCATGACAAATGATTTTTTTTAAAAACACGCAATATACCAATATACAGTATTATCGTTCAGCCAAATAGGATCATGCAGATTTTCATAGACCGATATTTTTATTAGCCATAGCAATAACACATTATTTATATAATAAAGTGGAGTAAAAAAATGGCGTAAATGAATATTTTGTAGGAACAGTTTAAATAAAGCTTATAAAAATGAAATTTATAGAAACTTATTTATGATGTTATTAATTAATGCATGATCAAAAACGTCAGAACGATAACACTTTTATTGGATGTGGGGCTATATCGGTCACAGGGCCCTTCATTGATTGGTCCTGTGACCGATATAGCTTCCAATAATATGTATATACAGTATCCCACTGCACATAATACCCCGGGTATTAGGCCAAGTAAATAAAATTATTCGTTTCTCATAACCGGGCAGGTCATGTAAAAGATAAAAAAATTTATTTTATTTAGTCATGTGATTTTAGTTTTGACCAATCATAATCATAAAAAAATAATTTTTTTTTCCACCCAGTGACCCGGGCAAAAAATTTATTAAATCAACCAATCAACTTCTAGGAATCGGCTAAATTTTTATTAAAAAATAATTTTTTTTCCGGGCGGCCGGGTCAAATTTAGCAATTTTTTTTCATGAGAAAACGAATAATTTTATTTCTTTGGCCTTATACAAAATACCTGATTTAAAAATTATATAATACCCGTGGGTACTTTATGAGATACCAGGTATTATATGAGGGCGTCCTTAATGTACAGTAGGGGTGTACAATATTAACGTACAAACTGGCCCGAGTTTAGGAGTTATGCACTTGCACGTGATAGCGTTAACGTTAACTCCAGTCAGTTTGTACATTAATATCGTACACCTTCACTAAGATTGCTTGTCTAAACCTCTTCAAAATCCTACGATTAGTTTCGTCAAAATTTTACTATAGATTTATTATAGTTTCGGCAGAGTTTCGGCAGTTTCGCCATTTATAATAAGTTTCAGCAGTTTCGCCTTTCTCCAAAGTTTCGCCAGTTTTTTAATATAACTTTAATATAGTTTTGGCAGAATTTCGCTTTTCGGAAAAATGCCATCTTGCCTAAACCCCTAGGTTTCGGCAAGCAACCTTAACCTTCACTGTACATTAAGAAATTTCATTATATGAGGGGTACATAATAATTTTAACCAGAATTAAGCTAAAGTTACCAGAATTAGGGGGGTACTAAATGAGAGTAGAAATTTTATATCTAATAAAATACCTGGGTCTTATAACGTGGGATACTAATTTTGGGGAAATACTATAGGAAATAAATATCAGTAACACTATTCACTGCCTCAAACAAACCCAAGTGAAATTTATATTAGGAAACGAAAACTCAAAGTACCGTTATTGTTGTACATTTTCACGTGCTAAATTATTAGCAAATATTTAACAATTATTGATCATAAAAAACTTATATACCACTAGATTTCTCTTATTAAAACCATCTTTTCAGGTTCAATATTGATATGTCTAAAATCATATAAAGGTAAATTTAATATTATTATGACTTTATAAAATTGATGTAATTTGACAAAATATTCTTATATTAAATTGTATTCAATTTGCCAAAATTTAAATTGTATAATTAAAGTATATGCATTTCTAATACAATTACGTGCAATAAAAATATTAATAATTTTTCACCAAAACATTTCTAATAAATTATTAAATCAAATCTTATCTTAAAATCTGGTATTTATTTTATAATTGGACGGGTTTATTTATTGCACATAGAATTGGTATTCGAATAGGAAATTTTAATATTCAAAAGAATACTTTAGCTGCTTTTAGTCCCCTGCTTCCTTCAGCTGGAAAATCTAATTATACTCAATCGGTTTCACATTTCTTTGGAATTCTTGAACAATACCCCAAATTAGAGGAAAAATTGCAAATTGCAGGTCTTTTAAAGTATCAGAAGATAGATTTGGACATTTTATGGCATTTGACGAAGCTCTAGAAACATTCGGAGTAAAATTTATTAAGCAGAATGTTACAGGTAATGTTATAGATCAGGAAAACCTTAAGCGACAATGCAAGTGAAAGTATCTCAGTCAGAGTATGAACGAATAGAATTATTTTTGAATGAATATTTGCATAATAATACCTCTACTAATCATGAACGATCAACAAATTTAAGAAAAGATGAAATGTGGAATTTGGTGGAGAAATTGTTGATAGCTTTTGATACCAAAGATTTCAATCATTATAATCAAACACATGATTTTTTCCATACTTCATATCCAAAAGAGATTCATGCTGATGGAATAAGACGATTAAAGGAATGCTATAAGCAGGGACTTCACCATATACATCTCATATATGCACAAGAAGTGTTAAAAAAAGAAAAAATTGATACTACAGGACGAAGGGTAAAAGAAGTATTAGTTACCAAATATAAAGATATTGAAAAACCTCTCAGAAAAAGAAAAAACACAAATATTTTAGATAACCAACCTGGATCATCTGATGAACCACCTAAGAAGCGAGTATGTCGAATTCCATCAAAAGAAGCTGTTGAAATACTTGCCCCGATGGTGGCTAAGGTTGCTTATCTAAACCTCTTCAAAATCCTACGATTAGTTTCGTCAAAATTTTACTATAGATTTATTATAGTTTCGGCAGAGTTTCGGCAGTTTTGGCATTTATAATAAGTTTTGGCAGTTTCGCCATTCTCCAAAGTTTCGCCAGTTTTTTAATATAACTTTAATATAGTTTTGGCAGAATTTGACTTTTCGGCAAAAGCAGCCATCTTTACTAAACCCCTAGGTTTCGGCAAGAAGCACTAATGGTGGCCCGTTAACACCTTTCTTAAAGAAGAAGTACAACGATATCTTGCTGCACTTGAAGATATATCTTTATCTTCAGATATTTGGGATGCAGCTCGATTAACTCAGTATTATAAAAATTGACATAAAAAAGCTAAATAATGGCAAGGAAAACGGTTAATAACAATATTTGAAATTATAAAATAAAAAAAAAACATTTTAAATAAAAAAAACTTTATATTTGTTTACTAGTTAACTACATACTATATTATTTAAAATTACAATGTCACTTTAAAGCTCTATTATCTGTTATATATCAAAACTAATATTAGTGATAGTGTATGTTTTACTCGGACTGGTTTCGCAAATCTGGGTACTTACAAAATTGTAATATTTCTTCCGTTTGGAGAATCCTTGCCATAAGTACGAAAATTAAGACCATATTTAACTAATTAAAATAAGACCAGAAGCAGGAAAAAGTAAGAAATTTCTTTAGAAATGTATAGTTTGAAACTTGGAAAATGAAGTTTATTTAGAAAGAATTCGCAGTTAATATATGACAATTTGACATTAATATATTCCCTAATTTCTACGAATGATTGTTACACAAAACAATTTAATTAATGATCTGCACTCAATCAAACATATCACCTGACTGTTAATTAACATTTCATCTCTTTTTTTTTTTAGGTAAAGGAAGCTGAAAAATAAGTTTTAGATTTTTATATCAAAGATAAAACTTCAAAATGTATTATTTTTTTATTAATTTTATTTAATAAAATGTTAATACTAATATTTTTTGCTTTTTTTAGATTCTTGCTACCTATTTTGAAGGTAAAATGTAAAGATTTCAAAACTTTAAATAAGTTTGCATTTATTTTTTTTTTTGTTTCAAATTTCTTTTTACTAACTTTTCTTTCTTTCTTCTTTAAGTTTTGGTAATTTCTCAAGACTATAAGTGAGTTTACCATTAGGTTTTTTTCTTTTTTGTTTTTCATTTTAAAATCTTTCTTACTTATTAACATCAATAAAGCTAGAAATACTTGCACTATATTTACTATATTATATGACCAAAAGCTGGTCAATAAATGTGACTTATCTAATATTTTAAATAGAATTTTTTTTTTATGTACCGTTTACATCCATTTTTCACATAAGAATTAATATGCTTTTTTCTCGTTAAACTACTAGAAAAATAGCACTTCAATATTAAGACAAAGGTGTTTCTTGGTTTAAACAACACACTTTTTATTATCACTCTTTTCAGTTCGAACAAGTTCACAAGGGCTTAATAGTCCTTTAAAGATATAAAAGTTTTGTTTTCTTGCAAAATTTTTCAAAAAGAAGGCGTAAATATAGTGCACCAATCAGATATAGGATGCCGAATAAAGAAATTTTTGTCGGCTATACTTTTTTCCGTCCAGAAAAAGTGAAACGGTATACGGGTGCAGATACGATCTACTCCACCCGAAAAGAAAAGTCCTATATTCTTTTACATGTGGATTCGTTACAGAAAGAGAAAGATACATTGATGATTATTACCAATAATAGACATATAGTGAAGAAATATGATAAGCCGTTTAAGACTAATTCAGATAGGGCTATTATGAATACTAAATACAGGATTTCAAAATACTTAACAAGTGTATTTTGTGGGTTGCCTATTGATTTAAATGCTAGAAATAAGTATTTTTGTAGAATACGTCAAGTATTATTGGATAAACTTGTAGCGATAGAAAATAGATTAAAGAAACAAGAAAAGAATAGACAGACTACAACTTATATTAAATTTAGTTATGGTAAACGAACATGGTATTTGGGATTCTATATTTCATGTTCATTTTGTAGTAATGTCTGTGCTTATGTAATGTCAAACAATAGAAAAGTATGCCAAAATTGTCGTTCAAAGGTGATGGTAATACCTACACCTCCTATGCAAAATACGTTTAAAAATTATTGTCAAAGTAAACAAATAGTAAGTAAACGCATAGGCGTTACTTATACAAAAAAGGTTTCAATGGATAGTGGCACAGGTAACTATTTAGTTATATACTCGAATTTGGCTATTAACAAACAGTTCAAAACGATGAAAGAACAAGAGAAGTATAAAAAGAGGTTTACAAATAGCCTCAAACATCATACGAATAAATGGAATTACATTAATAATAGATTTGAGTCAAAGCCAGTAGTTTTCAAACATCGATTGAAACGAAGATGTGATATTCTTAAGAAACATTATATATCTAACAAGGAATTGGAGTTTCTGTTAGACCAAGTTACAAGTAGATCAGGCTACAACATGTTGAAAGAAGATATTTTTATTAACCACTCCTTCAACAGTGAATATTTTCTTGAATTAAGAAAGAAAAAAGAAGCTGCTTTTGAACGTGAAGATATTTAGGTAGCAGAACAGTCGTTCAGTGCTGATAAAAATACTATGGTCGAAAATATTACCACAAATTTTCAAGAGCTAGAAATTAGAGAACAGGATAACGTGCTTTCCTGACAAGAAATACTACGTAAAGAAACACCAATTACAAGGCCTGAATTTCATAGGGGTTGAATAGTGTCAGAGATCTAAAAACTCTGACGATATATCGTAATAGAGTTAGAAACAAAAGACTTGTTTATAATTTGTCTTATAAGTATGTTATAGATCAGTATAAATTAAGGACTCGTAAGATAAAGAGCGCCTCGTGGTGTTAAGAAAGTATTAATAAGTAATTAGTTATTCTTGTTTTGTTTTTCTATTTTCTTTTGTGGGATGACTAATTATGAAGAAACAAATTATCAAAAGGGAAAAAATGAATAATTATTTTAGGATTTTAAATCATTCCTTATTTGATAATATTTACATAAGGCTATTTGGTTAGAAAGAAAAATATATAGACAAATTGTCTATTGAATTTATTTTTAGTTTCACACCATTCCATATTTAATAATATTTACATATGGCAAATTTTATTTGAAAGAAAAATATGTAAACTTCTTTTAGTAGTTTTAACGAATTAATTATAAATCGTTTCATCATTCTGTATTAGATAGTATGTACATACAGCTTTTTTAATAAAGAAAGAATCATACATGCACGTTATTTATAACGTATAGTGTCGTGCAAGATATACTCATGCGATTAAAAATTTTTTTAGTTAAAATTATACAGGAGTATTCAAAAAATGATATAGATACGCAAGAATTAAATGGTAAAATTAATGAGCTTGGTATGTGCGATATTGGATGTTTATATGATTTTACATTTTTAATGAAGAATCAAGTCAGTTGTCAATTAATAGAATTATTAAGGTGCTATAAAATAATTGAAGAAAAATTGTTGTATAAGATACTGAAACAAATAACTGGGAGAGTTTTATTAGAATTCAAAGTGCTTATTTGGAAACCAAGGAACGAGTTACAAATAAAGGAAGAAAAGCAGTGCGGTATTAGCGATAAAGATAAAAGAGCTAAGTCACATAGTAATCGTACTGAAGTGGGTGTTAAAAATGTTGGCTGTAAGATGTTAGAAAGTAATTGGAATAAATGGAATGATTTGGCATTCCATCGAGGTGGTCATTGGGCAAATTTTTAGGTAGATCATGACAGTCACCTTTGAATTTGAGGTCGCATCATGGTTTTTAACAATGATGTGATCGTTTAAATAACAGGTCGACTTGTTCTTTTTGAAAAGTAGTCTTATTTCATAATGCTTAATTCTTATATGTATTTTTTTATCTTATATTTTGTAAGTTTATATACTGTATGTAAGTAAGCGTGATTATAATAGGACATGATCGCATCTATAATAAAGGTTTAAAAAAAAATAAATAAATAAATAAATAAATATGACTTATCTATCTTTATATTAATAAACATTTATATAATGAAGGTTTTATCAGCCTGAACATCCACTTTATTATATTAAGAATTGACTGTAAATTGGCCTACCAATCCATTATTTACCTACTGAGTGAAAGAATAGAATTTGGGATTGCTTGACGTATTTTAGGGAAAGAAATTTCCATACTCATATATTCTGAAAAAAAACTTTTATACATATAAAACACTACCATATTTTATGTTTCTTATGCAATTAGCTTGTATATTTCAGAATCAGAGTTTCATTATCATTAATTAAGTGTATCCCATTATACTTGACATACTCCTCATAACTACCTTCAAAATACTTTAACCATCGGGACTGGACATAACAAATATACATTACTCCCAGTAAATAGTTTTTATATAAATTTATACCAAACTGATTCATTGGCTCAAAATTAACTCAAATTTATGCAAAAAATAATCCAAATTTAAGCCAATCTAGAGTAACTATATATGGATAAGTCCATTTGGTACAAATTTATATGAGATAGATAAAAAATGTTTAATGATTTATAGCAATTTTATCAATTTTATCAAGTTGAATATCAGATTCATTTTATTCATTTTAGAAAAATGTGTCATATGAGGTGATTGTTGTGTTATGGTGAATAAATTTTAGGTGATTTATGATCATTTGCGTCATGTACAGATCAAGAGCAGCTATATTTTTACATCATTACTCCTTCGGTCTGCAGCTACATAATGGCTAATCTTTGATATAATTATACAGGCATCAATCACAGTGGATTCTCAATCATTATTTTATAATATAAAAATCACATATTATCGCATTTACATGAAAAAAAAATTGTTAGTATTATACTATACATTTAAGTCCAGATCAAACTGAAAAAAAAAATCTGAATCAGGGAATATTAGTATATAAACACAATCCTGCAATCACATTACTCTTAAAAATTTTAAGCCTTATGTGAAGAAACTTTATTATATTCACGAATCACTAGAATAAGTACAGTTTCTTGTTTTTTATGATTAAGACTACCTTAATACAAAAAATATATGAAGAATAGAAAATTCTTTCATTTATCATTAAATCTCCCTTGAGAAGAACAGTGATGCTTTGAAAGATATTCACTATCATCATCATCATATGTTTTAGCTTGGACTTGTAGAATCTGAGCAATGTATTCTAATATTTGTTTTTCGTCTTTCATATCATCACTATAATCACTAAGTTTGCAAGTAAATTCTTCAGTAATATGGACTATACTTCTCCGCTAATTAATTACGTCGTATTTCGGCGAACGGACCAATTCACTATTTATTATAAAATTACTATGAATTAATTACGTCTGTCAAAATACATTACGTCTGTCAAAATAAATTTAATTAGTATTTTGTCATTTTGACGAAAAGTATAATATGGACTACTGGTTCATTTAATGATCCCGTCCAACGGAAAAATCTCCATAATTTTCCAGTTGAAACTATTCCGTACACTATTGGTTTACTGAATTCACGAAATAGTTTTTCTATTGCAATGTACGCTTGTACAAAAGCCTGTACCGCTCCTTGTTTTAGATCATCTGATTTTGCTACAACTAATAAAATCAAAATTTGAGTGAGTTTCACTAAGTAGTCTAGGGGTCCATAATCACGAGTTCCGTCTAGCGCTACTTTCACACTCAACTGTAATGGCTTATTCATAGATATTTTCACATGTCGAACTGCAGTTGTCATGAAGGGATTAATGTATATACGACTTGTCATCTCATTAGTAAAGGCTGCTTTATTGAATGCTTCAAGGTTTTTTTGAAGTTCCCACACAAAAATTTCTAATTCATTTTTAGAAAATTCGTGTTCTAATGGAGGTAGGGTCTTCATGTCTAAACTTAGCATTTTCTCAAGAGAAATATAATTCTTTTGTAAAATCTCACTAAACACTTCCTTGATATCCCAAGCACTAAAAGACTTTTTATCATTTTCTACAACTTTTAATGAATCAAGTATATAGTTATTACCATCAAGTTCACGTTCAGATATAAAGGTGTTAAAATCATATTCGTTCTGGATCTGACGTTCTACATTTCCTTCCTCATATACAAAATCGAAGTTTCTTATCTTCAAATCTTTGTAGTATTCCATAACTACTTCTTTTATCAAATCAAGAGAACCACTGCTATGCGGGATATCAAATTTAACAGGTTTATGATGCCCATACTTGCAAGTCACTTGAACTGCAATTTGACAGAAACAAATAAGCACTTATTTAGAAGTAGGAAAATGAAGCCAAGAAAAGAAAACTTACTATTTGCATTTGAGAGCGGGTACCGCACAAGAAGTTTTGTTTTATTCATAACTTTCAGGTTTTTGAGGATAGTTTTTGCCAGAAGAAATTAGTGTTGGCCAGAATCAGAAAATACATAAATCTCAATTTTTCCTACCTCTTGAACATTCTTGAAAACTGTAAATTTCTTTTGAAGACGAATCTTAAGGTCATATACGTAGTTTTCATCATTAAAAAATTTATCTTTGATGTTATACAAGTCGGGCTCTTTGTTTCTCTCAAATAGAACCCACATCGTTATTACAGACTCTGAAGAACTTGGATAAGAACTTGGACGCTCTATAAGTTCAAATCCGCTTTTATCTTCAGACTGTGTTATCCTTCTTACAGATTTAGTTAATTTGAATAACTACATCAGGAAATTTGTTTAGGCGTAATTTAGTGTAATATTTCGAAGGTGGTGTAAAATTTCGAAATATTACACTAAAAACGTAATATTACAAAAGTTTA
Source organism: Rhizophagus irregularis (assembly GCF_026210795.1). NCBI lineage: Eukaryota > Fungi > Glomeromycota > Glomeromycetes > Glomerales > Glomeraceae > Rhizophagus > Rhizophagus irregularis. The sequence goes on from NC_089447.1 coordinate 2,455,090, forward strand.
CGCTCTTAAATTTGAATAATTATAGTAATTTAAGAATATCTCGCTATCTACTGATCCAATTAAGACGATCTATAGCTCATTGGAATCAGCTCATCAAGACGAATCGAATGGTAGTAAAATCGTATCTTTACGTTTGATAGATGACTTTCTATTAATTTAAAACTTTACTGCATACTATAAAGCGTTCTATCAACTGTAGAAATGCGAATTTACTACCATTCGATCCGTCTTGATGAGCTGATTCCAATGAGCTATAGATCATCTTGATTGGATCAGTAGATAGCGAGATATTCTTAAATTACTATAATTATTCAAATTTAAGAGCGTAAACTTTTGTAATATTACGTTTTTAGTGTAATATTTCGAAATTTTACACCACCTTCGAAATATTACACTAAATTACGCCTAAACAAATTTCCTGATGTAGAATAGGCTAGAATTAATTAATTGCAATATTTACTAATATGCAATTGATTTGTAAATTATAAAATATTTTTTTTTTTATTGCGCAATTGACTTAATTTTTTTTTTATTGGACAAGAGCTTTGCATTTTGCAAGTTCTTTAAGTGTATTTATTTTTATTGGGGAAACTTTACTAAAAATGACACTTTTTTTGATATATATTTGTAATATTTCTGTAAGCCTTACAAAAAGATTGTGTATATATATATATATATTTTAAGTGTTGACTCAATTTGGTTACGAGTTTAGTGGTTAATTATAAATGATCTCCTAAGATTATCCAGCGGAACATTAAAATTTTATGCTATTGGCATAAAGTGAGTAACGTAAAATCACATATATTACTCAATCTGTACTTCCATATATAAAGCACAGAATGTAAGATGAACTTTATCCACCACCCCTTATATATAGTATACAAGTAATATATAAAGAATTTATATTTACCTTACGTTCCGTACTTTATATATACACAGGCAATCTCGATCCTCGATAAACCAGATTTGGCACTATTTTGGATTTATATTAAAACAGTCTTGATATATCGGACTTCATTAGTAAAATCTCGATATTTTGTAAATCGGATTTTATCCTAGATCAACTATAGTTAAAACTTAAAAAAATCTTAATATGATGTATTAGTTTTTTTGGAGTCCAAAATAATTATGTTAATCATTTATTAATTAGGCAAACAATTTTTCTCACTGTGTTTTTTTTCAAACTATACTTTAGCATGAGAGAAAACAAAGATACAAATGAGGATGCCCGTAGCAAAAAGGGGGGATAGGCCAAAAAATTCAAATTTGAGATTTTATTATAATTATATGTCTATTAGTCTAATTATTAAGAAAATATGGGTTTTTATTAATAATATATTAGTAAAAAAGTTTAATTTTGAAATTTTCTTATTATTTGCATTTTACTTTTATAAAATTAACAAGCAACATAAACTTATTAAAAGAAAATCAATACTCTTAGTAAATTGCCTGTAAAATTTAGTTTTAAATAAAAAAAAAGGTCTGAAAGTCAATTTATTTCACAATTAAGTGATGATCTGCCAAATTTATTACGTGATTTAAATTGCGATTTTTTTAAAATTACGGAATTATCCCATTCCCCCCTTTTGCTACGGGCGTCCCCAAATAATAAAAAGAAGAAATCTTTAACATTAGCTTAAAAGAAAGAAATTTGCAAAAAATGAAGAGATCAAAAACTTAATTAGCAGCATGATATGGAATTTCCACTAGCGCAGTTTCTGATATTTTAAAAAGATTAGAACATTGGGTTTCCATTGATACCACTGTACCAAATGCAAATAATTTTTATGAAAAATCTAGTGTTTATCTACAACTAGAAGTAATGAGCATTTGGGTTAATCAACAAATTCAAGAAATTTAACTATTAATGGATCTATTATTCAACAAAAAGCAGTGGAATGTGTTAACTTACTTGATATTACCAACTTTTCAGCATTTGCAGGATGGTTAAACAACTTTAAACAGAGAAATAATTTGCATACATATAAAAAAAAGGAGAAGCTGGCAGTGCTCCTATTGATGAACTTCCATAAATGAGAGTTGAATTACAAAATTCTTTTAGCATATGAACCAAAAGATATCTAGAACTGTGATGAAACTGCTCTTTTTTGGCATTTAGAACTATCCAAAACAATAGCACATGATCCTGTACTTGGTAAAAAATGTCCTAAAAAACATGTTAGTATTTTGGCAACTTGTAATACTTCTGGTGATGAAAGATTGCCTTTAGTTTTTATCCATAAATATGAAACACCACGTGCATTAAAAGAAAATTTCTTCTTATTTGGTATTATAGTATTAAAACTTGGATGCAAATATTTTTAAACATTATCTTGAAAGATTAAATTCCAAAATGCTTAGAGAAAATCAGCATATTATTTTACTAATAGATAATGCTAGATGTTATGAATATCAATAGTCTTTCAAATATTAAGATTCATTTTTTATCATTAAATACAACATCATTTTTTCAACCATTAGTTCAAGATATTATATATAGTTTAAAAGCACAATATTGCAAATTGCTATATTAATAAAATTATATTCAAGCTTATGATTTTTATAAAGAAGGAGATTCCATTTTACTTCCAATTGATATTTTTAATTCAACCAATTTAATTGCTAATACCTAAAAAAAAGTATTTAAAAAAACAATTTTTAATAGTTAGGTTAAAACTGGAATTTTTTTCAATAATAATATGGAAGATTCTGAATGTTCAAACAATTCTAATTATAAAGAAGATAATATTAAATATGAATTACAATCATTAATTGATAAGTTAGTATTTGTAAATCCTTTAGCTGTAAATAACTATATTAATATTGATAATAAAGTATTTGCTGAAGAGGAATTATCATTACAAGAAATTGTTGATATTGTAAAGGAAATAAATGAAAAGGAAATTGAAGAAATTGAAGAGAAAGAGGAGTAAGATGAAATCTTTACAATAGTTATGTTAAATAGTATTGAAAATGTAATTAAATATATTCAACAAAAAGATTTAGAAATTGGTAATTTAGAAATGAAAAATTTAATTAAATTGAAAAAAAGATTTTTTTTAATAATATAAATGAAAAAAGATAAAGTAAACTAAATGAATATTTTGATTTTAATATATAACAGATAGTTCTTTTATAATAACAAAATTACAGTCAACTCTCAATATAATGAATCCTTTGGTTTTCATCTTAGTTCGTTATAAGGTTATAACAAAGAATTTTAAAGAATTTGATTAGTTTCTTTATTATAACATCATATTTGATTGGTTAAATGTCATGTTCTTTGTTATATCACAAGTTCGTTATATCAAGAGTTAACTGTATATTTCATTTTTAAACTTTAAAATTTTGAAAATTTTGAACGAAAAATCAGGACCCCGGATATCTAATATAAAGGTCATAATGGACTTTTGGCCAAAAACACCCCTTTTTGCTGAAACTCAAAAAATCGTTTTTTGTAAATATCTCAGCATCCAGTAATTCAATTTTAATGAACTTTTTTTTATTTTGTAGCCCTCATTTAGCTCTACAATTTAAAAAAATGTTCATCAAAATTGGACTACTGGATGCCGAGATATTTACAAAAAACGATTTTTTGGTCCCCCCGAAAATGGGCCAATCTGCCGAAAGTGTGACTTATGACCTGTTTTGAAGATATCCGGGGTCCTGAAAAATCACATGATTTTTTGATATTTTGAATTTTTCATATAAATCCATTTTGGTGAGATTTTTTTGATACATCAGATATCTTAATATATCAGATATTTTTACTAAAACTAACTGATCTGATTTATCAAAATTGCCTATATATAAATCATGATATAACTTTTATATTTATTTTAATAATCTTAATGTTATCATCTTTATATGAAAAAAATTACAAATATATATATTTATATTTTTTTTATTGTATTTCACATATAATGTTGTTAAGTATAAATTAAACTGAACCAAGTCTAACTGGACTGATGGGGTTGATAGATAAGTTAATAGAACTAATGGAAAGTTAATAGGACAAATATTAATAATCCCATTAGTTTGATTTAGAGATCTAAATCAATTGATTTGGTTTGACTTTAGTTTTAAGTCAGACCAAATTAAACTATTAATAACATTATTTGTACAATATCTTTATTACAATATTTTAATTATTTAATAAAGCTATTATTTATATCATTATATTATTTAATTTTCTTCATATGAGCCAATTCTTGGAATCTAATTTTTTTACACAAAAATAATTTTATTAAAGCAAATATGAATTATTATTTATATAAAAATAATAAATTTATACTAAATAATGCAAAAAAAACTAATTAATTATATAATTTTTGATTTTTTTTTAATATAAGATATCATTAAAATTTAAAAGATCAAATATAACTTTTATGACAAAATCATTGATAATTCTTCTTAGAAATAAGCTATATAAATAAATTTATATTCATTTGAAAGAGAAAATCGAGATCTATTTAATAAATCTAAAATCAAGTGAATTGAATTACTAGTTATTCAGTAATCATGTTCAGTATATTTATTGAATTTTATCTCATTAATTACTTTATATGTAGTGATTCAATTTGAATGATCTTTGCTTTTTAAGGTGATGCCAACTTTTATTTTTATGTTTTTGTTATTATTTTATTATTATAATATAATTAACTTTGATATTATTTTAATATTTTAATTTCAAAAATACCTTAAATATATCTTGATATATTTTAAAAATTTTACAAAATAATTTGAAAACCATTGTATTTAGGTTTATAAAAATATTTCAAAAAATTAGCCATTTTTAGTAAAGCATTCATGATAATAAAAAAAAAAAATAAATCCCAGATTCGTACTTACGAATCTTGGTTCATCTATTCATTAAAAATCCACCTGAATCTATAAAAAAAAAAGAACAGTTAGTAAACTATTCCATAATAATAAAAAATAAATAAAACCAAGATTCTTAAGAATCTTAGTTTCTCTTTTTTGTTTCTAAAACTTTAAATAACAAAATCCTCTTTCTCTTTATTCTTTTTCTGTTTTTACCTTACAGTTTCATGAACAATTCAGCATTCTCCTACATGCCCTACAAAAAAAAATAATGAAAAGAAACGTTAGTTTGTTTTTTAACTTTAAAATATTAAAATTCCCTTTATACTTCCTCCATTCCCTATTTTTACTTTAAAGTCCAGTTTTGTGTTAAAGTTGATATCCTCCTATGTATTCGAAGTTGCCACAGATGTGTTAATAATATTAAATTATCTCTATAGTGTTGCAGGTCAAAAGTTAAACCAGTAGTGTATTTGGAGATAATGGTGAATAAGCTTGAATTTACGAATATCGCAAATTTTGTTATAGTGAATATGATGGAACATTAGTATCTGGGTGTTGTGTACAATCAATGCAGGGTATTATTCCTGTTAGGTAGAAATGTGGGTAATTTCATTGAAGGATATTATGTGTAGACGTATAGATTGGGTATACAGAATGATTGATTGAAAAATATACTCATGTCACACTTGAAATTTTTAATATGTATGTAGAGGATGTGGTTATAGGATTGTGGTTTATATACTAATATTCACTGATTCAGATTTTTTTTCAGTTTTGATTCGGACTTAAATGCATAACAATTTTTTTTTCACGTAAATGTGATAATATGTGATTTTTATATTATGAAATAATGATCAAGAAGCCAACGTGATGCCTGTATAATTATATCAACTTCATATGAAATGTTTTTCTAAAATGAATCTGATATTCAACTTGATAAAATCAATAAAACTGCTATAAATCATTAAACATTATTTAAGTGGTTAAAGTGTTTTGAAAGTAGTTATAAGGAGTATGCCAAGTAAAATGGGATGCATTTAATTAATGATAATGAAACTCCAACTAAGTGAAAGAATAGAATTTGGGATTGCTTGATGTATTTTAGGAAAAGAAATCTCCATACTTATTCTGAAAAAAAATAACTTTTATGCATACAAAACACTGCCATACCTTGTTGATGGAAAGGAATATTTCCAAAAATGTGAAATGGCTATCTGTTTTTCATGCAATCAACTTGTATATTTTGGAATAGAAAACTTTTCAGTAAATAATGGATTGGTAAACCAATTTATAACTAAGAGATTCAAATATATTACCTTTGATGAAATATAGTCATAGCTTATATCAGAAATAAGTTTTGCAAACTAGATTTTAAAGAATATATGGAAATGAAATAGCTGATCTCATTGGACAAATAAATGGATTTCATCAATATAATTTGCAAATTAGTGTTACTTTGAGGTTTATAAGCAAAATCAATTCAATATCAAAACTGTATCAAATATATAATGTATTGATATCTTTTAATATAAATTGAATTAATATCATTCAATTTAATATTGATTCATCATGATATTATAGGAATATCTTTCTAATAACAACTAATATGACATACAATATAATATTAAACTTATATTATTTTAATATAAAGTTGATATGGTGCCGGAAGTCTATACTTGACAATAAAAATGTAACACTTAAAAATCTTTCAACTCCTTAAAAAAATACAATTTAGAAAAAATAAACTGGTAATTTTATTCTTTGAGGTAAGGTTGCTTGCTGAAACCTAGGGGTTTAAGCAAGATGTCATTTTACCGAAAAGTGAAATTCTGCCAAAACTATATTAAAGTTATATTAAAAAACTGGCAAAAATTTGAAAAAAGGTAAAACTGCCGAAACTTATTATAAATGCTGAAACTGCCGAAACTCTTCCGAAACTATAATAAATCTATAGTAAAATTTTGACAAAACTAATTGTAGGATTTTGAAGAGGTTTAGACAAGCAACTTTACTTTGAGGTAAGCTCTATCAAATTACTGATCAATTTTTTAAAAGAAGATCTATGTAAAAATTTATAAGCATTTGAAATTGCATGATTTCATATGATCAGCCCAAATTTGAAACAAAATATGTTGGCCAGAACTTATGATAATTTTGGCCGACTCCATACATTGTGATAATGCCAGCCTGAATTATCATAATATGAATCAAATGTAATTTTTTTTTAAAAAAAATTTTTTATCAATGTATGACTTTTATGAAATGGTAGTTGTGATTTATTGCTGAAATCTATTTTTTCTTATGTTTTATCTTATTTGTAATAAAAAATTTTCAAAATCTGCATTTTATTAGTACTTTATACAAGAAATCCCAGTTTTTTATTGGCTGAATTCCCAATCACATGATATAGAATCAGCTTAGAAAATTGAAATAAAATCATGTGATTGTCAAGTATAGACTTCCGGCACCATATCAATAAAACATTGAATTGATATTATAACTGCATTATAGTGATATAAAATTAACATTAAAATAACATTAATTCATAAATAAATATTGAATTAATGTCATAATTGCATTATAATGATATAGATTAAGATATTTAATTAATATCATAATGATATTAAAATGATATTTTATTGATATAAAAATTTATTTTATATATAAATTTTTTAAATTACATTCAATTAATTTTATTATATATTTTATTAATTAATATAATAAGATGAATATTACTATATGGTGCTTTATTTAGTTATTCTAAATATAGTTCTAACTACTTGTTATTAATAGTGTAAAACATTGTTCCAATTGGTTCGATTCTAATAAATAATTAACAAAAATTTGTGAAAAGTGATATAAAATATACAAAAGAAGAAAATCAAAATATTAGTAACATTTTATTTGTTAAGTTTGTTAAAGAAAAAATACAAAAAAAGTAATATCAAAGGTAAACATGCTATCATTAGAATTCTCTCATTGAAACGAATCCAATAATATAAATTTTATTAAAATCGAATTACTGGTTGTATTAAAAACAAGGATATGTAGGATAATGAAATTTTAAAAATACTCTGTAATACGCAACTTTTGAAAAATTTTAATATACTTTTTCTGACTTTAATAATAGGCACGAGTTCTACATGTCTTCCTTTTGGAAAGAAGTTTCTTAACATTAAATGTACAAATGGAATAGGTAACTCTTGATTAAAACCTGTTATATGAACAAAGAAATTTCTATTCCATGAATATAATTGTTGTGTTTCCTCTTGGTTTAATTAAAGATATTTTTTTTGTGAGAGAAGGTCTTTAAACATTTGTTCACATTTATATATAGTATGGTTGGCCACTATTAACCATTTATCTTTGAGTTGCTGGCAATAAATTAAATGATTATTATCTTCATTTTCTATAAGACATAACCTGCCCATATAAATCATATCTTCTTTCTTTTATAGTTTCCAGAGTTGGTAGTAAGTTATTTGTAAGTTTCAAGTGTTTAATAAAATTGTTATTTACTGATGTTGTTGTGCAGTTAAATCCTGTGTTCTTTTTAAATAATGCCCAAGTTACTTTCTCTTCTATCATGTGTGTTACATCTTGAAAAATTGTTCTGTATGTGCGATTAAAAGACCATGATGCCTCTAATGCAGACTACATAAATTATCTATAAATTTTCTGATATGTCTATTTACTCTTTTACCATCCAAATATAAGTCAAATTTTAAGTCCTTTTGCTGTGAATCATTTATTGTGATGCAAGTTAATTTTCCTGTGTCATTCTTAGCCACTCTGTTTGCTTTTTTATCGCCTTTTGACTCGAAGCCAATTTTCGACTTTTATTAGTTTTACTTCTAAATGTTTGCTATCAATAAAATTGATTATACTACTAATTATGCTGTAATTATTGCTTTTGCACTATATTCGTATTTTATCTTTTTCATTCATTAATTTTATTTTTATGTGATTAATGCTATCTATCACACTAGTCAAAATCAAAAAAATCGGACTGATAAAGATATTGCTTGAAACTATTTTTCAGTTTCTGAAACTGAAACTAAAACTAAAATTAAACCTGAAATTTGTCTGAAACTCTAAAACTATTCCAAAACTCCCAAAACTAGTCCAAAACTTCTAAAACTAATCTGAAACTCCCAAAACTAGCCCAAAACTCACTAATTTTGGCCAAAATTAAAATTCAGCCAAAATTATGATATTTTTATTATATGACGTTATACCAATTTCCTAAAAAGAAAATTATGTTTCCCAGTAAAATTGGAAAAATTAGTTATACAATAGTTACATAAAATTCCAAAAAAGGAAATTTTAATGTTAATCATTTTATTGAAATGGCCAGGATTATATCAATAATTTTGGTTAAATTTTGAACTTTTAGTAATAATTTTGGCATTATAAATTTTGGATTAGTTATTAGTTTTACCAGTTTCAGATTAGTTTTACCAGTTTCAGGTTAGTTTTACCAGTTTCAGATTAGTTTTACTAGTTTTACCAGTTTTGGAAAATAAGAAAATTTCAGAAATAGTTTTACCAAGTTTTGGTTTTGACAGTTTTAGAAACTACTAAGTTTCAGGTAGCATCTTTAATTGGACATATGAAAAATTAGCTAAAAATCAAACTAAAATCAATTAACATTACAAATCAGCGGGTTACATATTCCCCCTTCAACAAATTGTGACCCCACAATTCTAAATAAGTTAATGAAAATATTACTAACTATTATCTATCTAATTTATCTATGTTTCTATATACTCTAAATTAAGAATTGAACTTAGATCTTGATCCACTAAATCAAGCATGCAATATTCTCTAACTTGCTGCATTTTGTTGATTATCTTACGTCTTCTTTTCTTGATCCAATTGTTGTTATATGTTTATCATATTTTTCGAATTTAGTATGTGATCCCTATAAAAAATTTTTATCTGAATATTTCCATTATTTCTCCGTGTCTTCTGTAAAAATTCTGTGAAAATGATACATTTACAGATATCCATGTTAGCAAGATGAAAATTTCCATGATTTAAAGCTATAAATTCCATTAAAATAATACATTCACAGAAAAAACATGGAAAGATAAAAAACGGATCAGATTTTTTACAGGGGATTATTCTGAATTTCTTTGTAACTTCTTCGAGATTTTCATGTGATACTTTATGTTTATTACTGTGATATCTTCGTATTTATCACTGTGATATCTTCGTAATCATCACTTTATTCTCTCATAATTATCACTTTATTCAGAAATTTTTATGGTATTTTTGTACCAGATTTCTCTTAAGTCTTTTCTCTAAATTCCCATTAATTTTTCCTAATTTTCAAATTATTTTTGAGTCATATGATTTCAAATCATGTGATCTTCTTCTTTCGTATGATTATATCTGTAAACCATTAATCTTTGATTAATGTGGCAATTTTTCATCATAAGAAAAATGCTAAAAGAATTGAAATTATCATTATTCCAAGAGTAAAATACTGTGAAATAAAATTTTTCTTTTCAAAATTTTATTTTGAACTCGGTCACAATTCAATCCTTTTTATAAGTTTTCCTGATTATTGATCTCGCAATTTCAACCATTCTTTTCTCAATTCTGAATATTTTATGGACTTATTTTGTTTATTTTGTAATAATTCTCTCATATTTGTTAATTTCTTTAATTGTGGTTGTAATTATCTTTTTTTTCTCTTGTCATTTCAATTCATCCTTTAATTGGACTATTTTGCTAAGTATTTTATCAAACCTTTGGATTATTTCAATTTTATCTTCCATGATTATTTCCATATTTTTAACTTGATTCGAATTTTATCCTTTTTATTATTAATTTTCATTTGATCTATTACCTGCTTTTTCTATTGCTTTCACTTTGTTTATTACATACTGTTTTTTTTCTTCATTTAGTTTGGAAATGTATGACCATGTAAATTCTTTAATTCTCATAATCCTTTTTCTTCCTCCAATTTTACTGAACATTTCATAAACTTTAATTGCTTTTAATACATTATTTGCTATTGTTCTGTAATTATATCCTGGCATTCCTTTCCATATTCTTTTATTTATTTCTTCAGCAGCTTTTTATCTATCCATCCTTTCATATTATTCCTCTCTTTCTTTAATTACCATTTTTGCAAATTGGTATCCATTTATTATTTGTTTTAATTTATTGCGTTCCATTTTTCTGAATAATTTTATTATATCCTCTGATTCCTCATCAATTCCTTCTTCTAATACATTAGATTCTTCAGTTATCAATTCTTTGATTAGATTATCCAATTTTTCTTTATTCTTGATTTTCCTTTCTTGGTAAATACAACTACTTTTGGTTTTATCAATAATTCTCTTTTTTCCATCACCGTTTTCAAAATTAACCCTTAATTCTTGATTTTCATCTCATAATAATTATATATATTAATTCAATAAAGATCAATAACTTTATACATACATTCTTTTTCTCTCAACACATCTACCATTATACATTTTTTTTCTGTTAACACATCTACCATTTCTCAATTCCCAGTCAAACTTTTGTTTACTAAAATTATTACAACCCTCCAAATTAATATTCATTTCTTTAGCTTGTTCAATCATTTTTTTTTCTTCTTCAACAATACTATCCCATTTCTTAATTACAAATTTCCATAAACATTTCTCACATCTTACTCATGTGTATTGTTTCATCATCAGCATTATCATTTGTTTCCATTATTTTTTCATTATTTTGATTTTCATTGTTGTTATTTTCTTGATCTATAATATTCTCAATATTACCATTTCTGATATTATTATTATCACAATTTTCCTGATCTTCAATATTTTCTTTATTGTTTCTTATGTTGGTATCATTATTCCTTCGATTTGTGGTATTTTCAACATTACTATTTCCATTATCGTTATTATGATAATTGTTTTTCCAATTTTCAGATCATTATTATATTCATCGTGTTCTGCTATATTTTCACTATCATTATCCTCGTTATTTTTCTATAATAATGTCATTATCATTTCTGATATCACCATCATTGTGATTCTTTACACTTTCATTATCATCTTCGATATTTACTTTAGACATTTTTCTTTCAAATCTCTGTTCATAATTTTCATATATCGTGTCTATCATGAAATTCTGTAATTCTCTGATTATCCTTTCATATGTCCTTCTTTGTTTTTCTGTTTTCAATTCCATTTCTTGTGTTATTACCATTACTTCATTTTCTGTAATACTCACTTTTACTATTACTTCATTTTCTTTGTCAGATTCTAAACTATTCATCATTTTTGCTTTTCAAATTTTAATTTAACCGAACAGATGTTATTGGTATTATTGGTATTTCCTTTTCTTTATTGGATTTTTCTTTACTTGAGCCAATTTCAGGTCCTTTTATATCTTTTTCTTCTTCTTTTTCATCACTTGATAATTTTTTTTTATATATATTTTCATCATCATAGTAATCATTATTGTAATAGTAAATTTCTATTCTGTCTTATCCTGATACTCCATAATCAATTTGTGTTGCCCTTTTCTTAATACAGTTACTTGCATAATACCCTATGTTATTGCATCTATAACATACTATCTGGTCTTTTTCCACTTTGTCACTTGTACATTCTTTAATAAAATGTCCTTTTCCTCCACAATTTTCACATATATTGTTTTTCCTTTTAATGGTATTCCTTCCTTCTACTTTGCATCTATTTGAATAATGTCCTCTATTATTACATCGATAACATATTACTTGATCTATAGACTTTTCTTTATGCTGACTTACATTGACTTCATTTTTATATTGATCTTTCAGTTCTTCTATTTCTTTTCCAATTTTGATCATTTCGATGGTGATATTTCCCAAATATTTATCTAAATTCTTTATTGATTCTTGCATTTAATTGATCCTGATAATTTATCTTGTTTTGATCAAAATCTTATCCTTTTTATACTTTTCCTGTTATTTCATCCATTTCGTAACCCATATTCCATAATCTTATCGGTTCCTTTTTATCAGTGTCAATTTCATCTTCTTCTGATATTCTTCTAAAATTCTTTAATTTTATATCATTCAACTTCTATAAATTCCAACTTTATATTTTTAAAATTTCTATTTATAACTTTCCTGTCCCTGCTATCATTTATATAGCGTCAGCTTCTGGGTACGCTTTTATCCACAACTTACCAAAATCTTCTATTTTTAAATTTAATTTTCATTTTCTTCAACTAATGATTGGCGTATCCTCTTTTCAGGTGAATCTAACCTTTCAACATCATTTATAATCATTAAAAGTCATCAGCTATCCATTGGATTTAACTAACCAATCGCTGTTCTCTGCCTTCAACTAGTTTGATTTATACTGGGCTTATCTCTATTTTTACCCATTGGTAATACTACCTATTCACTGCAGTAAAAGTATGATAGTTTCCAGGTTTGTCAACATTTTTGTTTATTACGTATTTCTTGACAGTAGGTTTCTTTACAATCTGTATCCTTCATCTCAAAACAACTTCTGGATTGTTGATTTTGAGTATCCAATTTGACGTAACTATATGTGATTCTCTTCATGCTGAAGGTACATATTTTCTCAATTTAGAGCATTATCCAAAATTTAAACTTAAAGCTAGCATGCTATGCTATGATGAACTCATCGATAAATTGTTGCGTTTTCCCATTATTAACCTTTACCTTTAAAATTCATTTTTATTTCTCCAAATGGAATCTCTCAGGTACTTTCGCAATTTCCTGAAAGAAGACTCCTTGTGCTTTCTATCAATTAAGTGATTACTCACATAACTCCATACTTACCGCTTTTTCACCTTAAACTTTTGAAATTAGATTTTAAGATTCGATAGATCCTTAATAATCCATTGGTTCCTCTTTGAACCCATCAAAATTTCCAATCCCAGTGAGATCCAAAAATAAATTCTAAAAATAAAATATTGACTAATAATATCTGTCAGTGACTTACTAACAAAATTATATTTCTATTTTTATTCGACAAGATCGTTATTATTATATAATCGTCTTATAATCCAAATTTAACACTTATGATCATACGACGATCATTTTCTTTCGGAAAGATGCATCATATGAAGCAGGCTGATCTCCTCCTAAGAGTCGCCACATTGAATCAGGCTTTATAAATAAAAATTGAACAAGGTTAGTAATACAAAACACGTGATAAACAAAAATTAAAAATTCAACTTCAAATCAATTCTGAATTTATTCATTACGAATAAGTCCTCTATTTATACAAAACTTAAATATAAAAATTACGCAAATAGAATTTGCTAAAACTATGATGTAATAAATGACATCATATACCCAGTTTATACTCATATGATAGGAGTGATATCCATCATTTGTGTATCATATCGTGGAATCAGTTTATACTCATGACCTGGAGTGATTCCTTTCTTTTATATCCTGAATCAATTCATATTCATGATCTGCATTGCTTGCTAATCTTTAATATCATTTCTTTAATTCTATAATTCCTGTTTACCTACGACCATAAATTTTCATTAATTTATGCTTAGTTCCTGCGGATTACAGTGCTGATACAATAGAAGAACAATCAAATTCAGAATATCAGTATCCCATTGAGTTTTTAAATTCCATAACAATTGGTGGACTTCCACCTTATAAATTAGTATTAAAAAAAGGATCTCCAATACTATTATTACAAAATATTAGTCCATCAGATGGCCTGTGTAATGGGAAAAGGTTAGTTTGTTGTTCTTTTCAGAAGAATGTTATTGAGGCAGAAATTATTACTGGAAAACATGCTGGAAAACGTGCTTTTCTTCCATGTGTTACCCTGTCTCCTACAAATGCTACTTTACCTTTTACTTTTAAGCATCGTCAATTTCCAATACAACCAGCTTTTGTAATGACTATTAATAAGTCACAAGGTCAGACATTAAATTGGGTTGGATTATATCTTCCAACTCCTGTATTTGCTCATGGACAATTTTATGTTGCCTGTTCAAGGGTAACAACAAAAAAAAAATTTAAAGATAATTACCACTAAAGATGATAATAGAAATTTAATAAATTGTACTTATAATATTGTATATTTAGAAGTTTTCAATAGTTAGAAATTATAGTAATACTAAAAATTGTAGAAATAAATGTAAAATGTAAATTTACTTATATAGTTTATTATTTTTTATATATAGATTTATTTTACATTATAATTATTATTATATATATAAAGTAAAGAATAGAATGTTGACGTAGTCAACAGGTACTACTAGTTATAGTAAAAAAACATAATTTTGGCCAAAAATGCATTGTAATTGTTAAATTTTAAATTGATATATTATAATAAAAATGCAATAGTAAAAGTAACTTACATTGATAATTTATTGGACAGGTATTCTTTATTTTTTTTACATAATTTTTTTTAGTAATATTAGATGATGTTCTAAACAAACTGTATGCCTACCCCTATATCCATCCCCGAAGGGGTAATGCATTGCCAGCATTGGTCGAGATTGGTCGTCTATATATACCACCTCAGGTTAGAGCTGTATGAGGCTCCATACAAATTGGTAGACCACCTGAACGGTGGTAGGTGCCCCCGCCGACTCCTTTCTAACCCGGGTACCAAGATGTCTATTTTTTACCATATAATTTTCTATCAACTAATCCATCAGGCACGTGATCATTTATTAATTCGAATAACATGAATTTCTACAGGTGCCATAATTTAGGTTTTTATTACATACTTTTATATCAAAGTAAACACATCTTATTTGTCACATAATTGGACTATATCATTTATTGAAATAAAAGGAAAAAAAGAAATAAAAAATTACATTGATTTTAAATTAAAGGTTTTTTTTTAAAAAAAATAAAATTTATACTGAATCTATTGGTATGATATTCGCAAGAATATAATGAAAAATGCAGTTAATATTTGAAAAAAAAAAACGTTTTGTAATGATTCTATCTTACTACAATATTAATAAAAAAATTTCTTCGTAGGTTAAAGATTTAGTATTTACAAGTCCTATAAATTATAGGATCATCGAAATTTTTTATTACTAAAGAGAGAGAGAAAAAAAAATTTTTTTTGAAGCCTTGTTAAATGAAGTAATGCGGGTTCAACAATACCTTTGTTATACAACTAAATAATATCCTTATTCTTTTACACATTTTCCTATAATCTTCCAAAAGAGTTTTACAAAGGGAATTAAATAAATTCTTTGCATATAATCAATTAAACTAAACTTGGTCATTAATTAATTCTTCCTTTTCCATTTTCATAATACCTTGATATTCTTTTCATTATCAGAAACCCAAAATTCCCAAGCCATAGCATAACCTTTTTCAAGATTTGATACAATTCTTTGGGTATCAAAAAGCCTCATATTATCGCGATTTAGAAAGAGTTTTTTCCTCAATTCAATAAGTTCACCAACCCCACTTCGATGAACTTGCGGGGGCATAAAATGTGGAAAATTAGGTTGCCAATAATTATACCTTACGGACCTGGCAAGCTCGATCGCCCTTCGTTCATAATCAGCATGATCTTTGGCAATCATTTTATCACCGGACCCGGTTGCTTTGCATATTGAGGCAGCAACTCTCGAGCACCATTTATGATCATTACCGCAGAGCGTTAAGATTGGAGTTCCAGACCATAAAATATCACACGCTGTAGTATGCGCATTTACTTGTGGTGTGTCTAAAACTAAATCGGCAACTCTTCCACGAAGAATGTGATCATGTTTACCAGCTATATCTGTAAAATGAATGCGGGTTGCAACCCCTATACCAGCCCATTGTAAAGCGGTGCTGTACAAATTCTTGGCTCCATCCGCAGGAAATTTTAATAACCATAGGATAGAATTAGGTACCTGTGCAAGAATCTCCAACCACACCTTGAATATAACTGGGTCAATCTAAAAAGAAAGCAAGGTTTAGCACATTTGTTAATCTCTATGAACGTAACGAAATTGTGTAATTGAATTAACTCACTTTATATAATTGGTTAAAGTTTGCAAAAATCACCCAATCATCGGGAACACCTGGAAATAGTTGTTGTCGCATCTTCCAACGTTTGTCTTCCTCAAGAGTCCATTGGATATCTGCACGAGTTGCAAAAACTGTGCCTCTTATGTGTTGATCATCACGGAATCCTTGTTTATGATCATTTACAAAGTAGGTATCTGGAAGGCTGAGAATTTTCTCAGGGTATACCCAAATATTATCATCATCTTCTTCAGGATCTAACTCTTCACAAATATCACCCACGTGATGTTTTGTTTTGCGTTTAAATGCTTCTTCATTTGTCAACAGAGGTGGAACAATCATATCATCAACAATATTATAATCAGTCCAAAGACCACCCATCGTACCTGCAAAGCCCATATGTTGCATTTGAATAGGTGCAGGCCTAGCAGCAAAAATGTGATTACGGTCTCCTGCTGTATATCCGTTTAAGTTGATCAATATATGGATGCCATCTTGAATGATCTGATCACATATATCTTTTGTTGAGCTTCCGCTACAATCTCTAGGGTGATCACAACCTGTCATAATTTTTTGTCTATATGCAGAACCATCATCAGGATTTAATGCATAAACATAAATCTCAAAATGCTGTCTGTTATGAAGTTCAAAAACTGATTGCATTAAATGAGCAAGTGGATGATCTTTTAGGTCAAATGATACATATCCAACTTTAATTCTTGGAGATGGCGGTGGCGGTGGAGGAAAAACGGTATCTGGGAGCCAATTGGCAGTAAATGCATCATATGCAATATGTAATGCTTGACGGTGACTGACTAATCTTATTTGCTTTGGACTAAGATCATAAGTAAATGTATACCATGGCTGTACAGGACTTGGCGAAGGTTGTGGTAAACCGGGTGGAACTTTTGGACGAAGATATTTTTCATTATATTTATCACCACTTTTACAAATTGCTACCTGAGAAGTCTGTGAAATAATTTGATTCCCATAATATTCAATGTACCAACGATGTTGCACACGACGTGTTAATTTGTTAATAAGTCTTAATATAAACCCGCCTTCATTTTTTAAACTCGGTGGATTTTTTGTAGAAGCTATCAAATCAGCCCTTGCTTTTAACCATTTATAGCATGGGTCATCGGAATTAAGTCCAACGCAAAGAAAATTGAAGAGTTTATGCAACCCTCCAAATTGTTGAATAATTCCTTCACCAAACTTTGCCCCCTCCTTTATAAAGTTGTCAACAACATCAGATACTCTTCCCATCATTCCGACTTTTTTAGGAATGTTAGAGAACATCAATGTATTGCATTGATCTACATAGAAGACTCCAACACCACCCCGTTTTGACCAATCGCAAACTGAATTGAGCGCTTGCGAATAAAATGTCAAAGCATCAGTGTTATCTGGATTGATTGTGTAAGCAGTTTCAAATAGTCTTAAAGCCTCTTCCCATCTTCCTTCACTCCTGCATTTTTCTCCAGTAACATTACATCCTAAAACGTATCTTCTTGTTATTTCTTCATCGTGGGGTTTGTTTCTTCCGTATATCTTTTGATAAATAAAAGTAGCCTCGATTAAATTATTTTGGCGCCAGTAAATATCCGCCATCGCCATATAAATATCTGGATTATTGGGATCAAAAAAAACTGCCTTGTATAAAAATTTCAAAGCTAAATTTGGTCCATCAAGGATTTCTTGACCCATCGTAACTGAATCAGAAATTTTAGTCAATACTTCTGCAAGAAAAAGAAATGACTCAGTTGTTGGATATGTTGCAATTGACATATATAACAGAAGTAAAGATATTGATCGCATTGGTGTTGCATTTAAAAATTTTGAACATTTTACTGGATCTGCTTCAAATGCCTTTGAAATTTCAAGGAATCCTAAAGCGGCATCTTTTTGTGCATACTCACGATCATGTAAACTAATTATAAAAGTGTGACCAGGCAGATATCCATGAGCAAATGGGAATAGGTAAGGTAATAAACCCCCGAGAACAAAATCAGGATCCATGAAGAAACTTGGTATAGGAGAATTTACGAAAGAATGAGGTTGTAAACCGTTTAATAAAGTAACAGTTTGCTGAACATTCACGTAATTTTGTATGCAATAGCCATAAAAGTTGCAACATCCTAGTATATGATCTATTAAATCTACAAATTGAAAATTTGCACAAGCTACTACGATAATATTTATGAGATCTTCAATAGAATCCTCGTATCTGTTAAGATATTGCTTAACCAATGCTCGCCGTCGATATAATGATTGTATTTGATTCCACTCGGTATTTGGTATCGTGTGTTTTATTGTATCTAACCTGTTAATCACGGCATCCAATACTTCTAATGCTTCGTTGTAGTAATTGTAATTTGGATTCATGAACGCTGTGATAACGGAGTCGATCCATAACCAATCTGTAGGTTTGTGTAATACCGATTTTTTTGCGTGGAAAATTGCCTGTGAATAATTACCAATCGACCAGTATGCCTTTGCCAATTCCGCATTGTCGGATTGTAGCTTCAATGCTTCTAAATTCGAACCGATCGGATCCTGCATATTGTTCCAAATCGTTTGGCACCTGTGCGTATTCAAAAATATCCGGCCGCCCGTCGAAGTCCCGTTGCCGTATTATAAGGTAAAAATACTGTCCCAGAGAAAATAAACCTTCTTTTAGCTCTTCTATTATTTATTGTATAGGAAATCCAACCAATCACCTAACAAAGGAGTCAGTTGGTTGAGGGGAATGTTGAAGATCGAGCGTGATAAATTGTTGAAGCATAATTTTGTAATCCTATGTAATTATTTGAAAAATCATAAAAAATTGGGAAACAAAGTTTCTCACTATTTACGAGTGAACGAGACACTTACTTACAGAAAGAAAAAAACGAAAACTTTGTAGGTTTTCGTAAAAGAATGGCAAAAAGTTTGCTTGCTACAATTTTATTAATAAGGTTTTATTTATTAATAATGTTAATAATATATGTAAGCGTTTAATATTGAAAGAAACTTACTGGTTTATCTTGTTAAGAGCCGCTACTTCTCTTTTTGGATATTATAGGCGATGTTAAGAAAAGCGCTTTATATAGACACCTACATATTAATTAAAAAAAATCGTTAAGAGAGGGGTTTCTTTTACCTATAAAGTGACTTTCGAAATCAACATTTCGGTTTTCTTAACAAAAGAAAAAGAATTTTTTGATTAAGTTACAAAAAAGTATAGGTGAGAAGAACATAGACTAAAAAAAATTACGATTTTATGGTTTAAATTTAATTTTCAAACCATCAAACCTCTCGAAACTCTTAGCAAAAGAAGCTTTGTGTAATAAATTTCTGGAATGTTAAAAACATGATATATGCAAAATATATCATACCTTAAAAGAATAGAACAAGCGAAACCCAGAGTGAAATTCGGAAAACGCTTCTTCACATGCAAGGAACGGTGTCTAGTACGAGAGAGAGTTTTGTAATAAATCGAAAGATCAATATTCAATAATCAATGATGGAAAATTCATGCAGGAATCACATAAGTTAGTGTCAGGACCTCTGGGCTAAGACACGATTGACAGTAACTTTTTAAGGCAATGAATCGATAGGCTAAGCTTAAGTGAATAAATTGATTGACAATATTCAAATGAACTATAGTACATATAGTAAGGAAATTTATTAAGTAAAATTCTTTGATTACTATTTTTTTTAATTTTTTTTTTTCAGCGCGCAGTAATGTTCCAAAAGTTTAAAGACTTGAACTATTTTGAAATGATTTTCATCTTGAAACGTGAAATACAAAATTTCTCCTATCGAAAACAAGAAATCAAAGTGTAATAAAATTCATACAATTTACAAGTTAAATGTGTTTGGGGCAATGAAATTTCAAAGCCACATACAATACTAAACAATAAAATATATTACGATATTATTGTGATATTTTTTTAAAACGCGTAATTTCCAATTTTAATTATCAGTTTACAAAAAACTTGGCACTATGAAATCATTTTAGTTACTACGGACAGTACAAAATTACTAACTACAAAGAAGCAACTTAAAGCCATACAGGGTGCAAGGGGCAGAGTAGGGGCACTCATCATAATGTTGATCTTGGTTGTTGCACTGCAACTTATTCGTCTAAGTATTGCTATTCATTGTTTGTCAGAGGCGGCCGCTATTGTATGACAAATAAATAAAAGGCTTTTTAAATAGTTTTTGCTGTATGTAATAAAGAATCGGAATTCGGTCCTTCTCCGTCAAATTGATAATCCATTAGAATATTGTTAAAAAAGTCTTCTTTATTGAAAGATTGCCAACTACTTAATTATTAAAACTTTGAAAAAAAGAAAAAAAGAAGTTCCTAATAATGCTAATGACAATTTAGGTAAAATCGATTCGCACTATTAAATTAATTATGCTACATATTTGTGCTACATTTCATATTATTATATAATAATGATTCATATTATCTCTTGTTTCCTTAAAAATATCTGATACGTAATTATATATGTTTGTGCTGTAGGATAAAAAAAGAATCACTAAAACCGGTTTGAAGTGCAGCGAACACGAGACTCGAAACCCCAAACCCTGTTAATTACATGTATAATTTTAAATTTAATTTAAAAAAAAACTTTCGCCACAAAAAAGATCCATTCTTTTTAGAAACAAAGTTTAGTATAAAACTGTAACGTGAAATATTTCGCGCTTTTAGTACTAATTTTGGGATTAATAAATAAATTTGGCAACGATCGACTGTGCTTTATCCGGGAAATCCACAAACCGGGTATATGGTACAGTTTTTTTTTTTAAAAAAAATTTTTTATAATCAAATTTTACTAAAAAATTATGTCTTCCCCTCGCGATCAACTTTTACAAACCTTAGCAGAAGCGACCTCACAGCAACCAGAACGTATAAAACTTGCCGAGGTACAACTTAAACAGTGGGAAGTAGTTCCAGAGTTTTATATTACGTTATTGGTGAGTGAAACATATTATTCTGAAGTTGAGGTTGTACTAGAAAGAATATAATTATGCCCCGTAATATAATATGTAAAAGAACTATGTAAAGAAGTTTCGTGGTTTTATTTTGAAGTTATAAAGCTTGTGCCAAAGAATTGATAATTAAAATATTACTTGGAAAATTATTGTGTAAAAATGCAAATTAAATTATTATCATTAATTATTATTCAAATCATATATTAATTTATATTAATTTGATTAATTTATAATTTATCTTTCTTTGATGCATTCATAATTCGATAATCCTGAAAAAATCGATTCGATTAATAATAATTAGTATGTGAATGATATAATTATCATTAAGAAAAGACAATCATAATTTACATGAAACTATCTGATTATTAATTAATTTATTTTATTATATATATATATTTTTATTATTAATTATATTTAACTTCGTAAATGGCGTTGTTTGTAGGAAATTATCAATGACAAGTCCGTTGATGTGAATATCCGATTTTTTGGAGTTATATTTTTCAAAAATGGTGTCGATAAATACTGGCGTAAAACAGCGAAAAGGTGATAATTAAGATCTTTTTCTTTTACTCAAAAATTTTATATTGGTTAATTTTATATTAATTGATTTATCCTTTCCTATCGTAAGTACCATCAACCCCGAGGAGAAAGCGAAGATTAGAAGCCAACTTTTGTCTTTTATGGACGAAAGCCATAATCAGGTATGAACCAACTCATAATGCTGAATCAATTTTACCGCAACTAATTAACGCGTTTTTTAATATTCTAGCTTGCAACCCAAAGTGCAGTTTTAGTATCTAAAATTGCCCGCATTGATTTTCCTAA
This sequence comes from Rhizophagus irregularis, assembly GCF_026210795.1. NCBI lineage: Eukaryota > Fungi > Glomeromycota > Glomeromycetes > Glomerales > Glomeraceae > Rhizophagus > Rhizophagus irregularis. The sequence continues at coordinate 2,477,714 of NC_089447.1, forward strand.
CGAATGGTATGTATTGAAATTATACATTAGTGTTACATAAATATATCATATATTTAAACAAATTATCAATAATTTAAGGCCAGATCTACTTCAAAATTTGTTATCCATAATTCATTCAACAATGAATGTTAATTCAGCAATCTTGATACAAAAGAGAGCAATTTTAACATTACATTTAGTAGTGAAAGCGTTATGTTCGAAAACATTCGGACCAGATCGGAAAATGTTCGAACAGGTTTTTATCTTTAATTTATCTTTTAAATAAATTTCCATTTTTTTTTAGTTAAAATCTTTTTATAAATTAAAAAGATTGCGCCAGAATTACTTCGTAATGTGGCTAGCATTTACGTGGAGCACACCAATCGATTCTTCAATATGATTTCAACTTCTAATGATATTGTAAATGCAACGGATTTAGAAACGTCACTAATTGCGCTGAAATCTATCAGACGTTTGATTGTTCATGGTTTTCAAGACATTAGTAAAGTTGATGAGACCAAGGTGAATGAGACAATAATATTGATTATAGAAGATTTTAATTTTTACGATCACTATATTTAAATAATCTTATTCTATCTTAGGCATTCTTTGTTTTAGCATTTGATCATTTACAAAAATTTTATACTTTAAGTAATTTTTTTTTATAGTCATACAATTAAGTTTTGCTTTGATAATTACCACATAATCAATATATATATATTTTTATTATTACTTTTTTTAAGGAAATTCATCTCAAGATACATCCTCTCCGATTTTTGAACTTTTAGATTCCAAAGTTAATTTAATTGGGAAATTTTATATTGAGTTACAAAAATTGCGTCCAATTTCATTTATAATGACTCCAGGATCTAGGGATGTAATTCATTATTATTGGCAATTGCTCGTCATGCATAGTAAATCGTACGAAACAGGCATGCAAATTAATTTAAAAATCTATATTTATATTTTTCATGATAATTACTTCTTTTATTTAATCTTATTTTTTATTTTGATATAGAAATGGCGACCCAACCGTATGGTACAGAAAAGATTTTAATTCAAGCCTTATTGTTATTGAAAGGCATCATAAGGAAGTCTAGTTATAATCAAGATATCAAAGGTATATATACTCTTATAACTAATTTTTAGAATTTAAGTTCGTTGAATATAACTTTATTGCATAAACAGAAAGCGAAGATCTGCGTATTTCTGATGCGATGAAAATATTAGAGGAACAAATATTGACACAAAGCTTCGTCGAATCATTTGCCGAATTATTAATATCAAGTTATCTAATTTTGAGAAAAGAAGATTTGGTAATGTGGGAAGAAGATCCCGAAGGCTGGGTTAATTTTGATGAGATTGATCATTGGGAATATCAGATAAGAGTGTGTTTGAATTCGATTAGTATTATAATTTTTTTTTTATTTTTTGATATCTACTATTTTTAAAAAATTCTTATTTAATGTTCTAGCCCTGTGCCGAAAAAGTATTTACAGATTTAATCACCCAATGTCGCGACCTTCTGTCACCAAAAATTTTGAAATTGTTGGAAAATGCCGCATGTGAGTATTTTCTCTTATTTAAAACTCAAATTTTTTTGATTTTACTAGCAAACGATGAAACTTCATATTCACGACGGTCTTATTAGACATTTATAGTCAAAGATTAAACTGCCATAATTGGCTTTTTCTGATCAATTATTATTTATTAACAATTTTTTTTTTTTATAAAAAAAAAATGATATCTAACTCGATTACTTGTTTTTTGTTTAATTATGTAGCTTGTAAGTTTATTTTATCTTGGAATCTGAATATCAAGTAATTTGAAATTAATTATATAACTTTGGTTCCAAATTTACTAGTGACTCAATCAGATAATTTGTTAGTTAAAGACGCTATTTATTGTGCAGTTGGATTAGGTTCACATGAATTATATGATGTGCTTGATTTCGATTCTTGGCTTGTTAATAATTTGTTGATTGAAGCAGCAAATAATGATCCTAGGCAAGATTGGATTGATTATATTTTCAGTTTTCTTTAAAAAAATTGTTGATTTTGTAATAAGACTATAATGTTGACTTAAAATTTAGTTTCAAAATAATTCGGCGTCGTATTGCATGGATTATTGGAAGATGGGTATGTGTTAAATTGTCAAAAGAAAATCGACCTAGAGTTTACGACGTTATGACATATTTTATAAACCCGGAAGAGGATTTTGTCGTTAGATTGACTGCTGCAATTAATCTAAAAAATTATATCCTTGATAATATCTAGTATTTATTTACATTTTTTTGCAAAGACTTTATTATTCTTAACTTTTAAGTACGTGTAGATGAGTGGGATTTTGATTCAGACGGATTTGTTCCATATCTTGATCGTGCAATCACATTATTAACGCGTTTAATTGGAGAGGTGGAACAATTTGAAAGCCGCTTGAAGATTTTGAACTGCTTATCCCTAATAGTGGAAAGAATGGATTCACAGGTAAATGTTATATGTTTTTTTTTCCTGAAAATTGTATACTCAATTTTAATTTTTAGATTGCACCCTTTTCTGAGAAAATTACAAACTTATTACCAACATTGTGGCAAGTTGCTCAAAGCGAATATTTATTCAAACCAGCTATCCTTGTGATATTAACCAAACTTGTTCAGGTAAAATAAATATATTATATTATATTTATTTAAATTTTAAATTAAAAAATTTTACACGCGTTGTGTTTATATTAGGCTTTGTGGGAGCAGTCTGTTAATCTTCATGAGTTTATAATACCAATCATTCAATACAGCGTTAGTCCAAACACTGTAAGTTGAATAATATTTACATATTAAATAATGCAATGATTACTCTCATCATAATGTTCGCAAGACATCATTCGCTCATTTGTTCAGGAAGAACACGTATACCTTTTAGAAGACGGCTTGGACCTTTGGTTGGCAATTCTTGAAAATACCGTTGAATGCACACCACTACTATTTAATCTCGTCCCCGCTGCTATTGGGTTATTGGAATTTGGGTCTGAAACACTCAAGAGAGTACTTAGAATTATAGAAAGTTATATTCTTTTGGTACCTGAAATGATTGTACAGGTGTTTTTTTGAATTTTTTTATCACTTGTTCGCTTTTATTTATTTTATACATTTATTGATATTGCATTGTTTGTCAACAGTCATATTCAATTCCTATCATGGACGCATTTACTCGATTATTCGGGGACCTAAGACCTGAAGCATGTCGTGCTATCATTTATGTTATTGATGTTACTTTACAAGCTTGTCCATTTGGATTATTGAAAGAATCGATTATTAGCACGGGACTTCTCGGAAAATTACTCAATACTATAATTTCTGTTAATGAGGTATTTTTTTTGTTGTGTTATTATTTAAGATATAATCTTTATTAATTTATTTATTTTGCAACAGGAAAATCCTTACGTTCTTGTAAGTTATGTCTCAATATTAGCTAGGATTATTATTAATGATCCAGTATTTTTTTTACATTTCATCACAATCGCCAGTCAACAATATAATATTCAACAAGAAGATTTATTAAAGAAAGTCTTGGAAACATGGTTAGATAAGGTATATTATTTAATCATTTTTATTTATATTATAATATTATAAATTAATTTGTTTAATAATAAAACTCTCACCAGTTTGATAATATTGGACATCCGAAACAACGGAAATTGAGTGCAATGGCTTTTGCTACATTGATCGCTACAACAAATTCCACCATTTTAGGCTTCTTAGCCCAATTTATTGGAGTTTGGTGTGATGTATTGAGCGAAGTTAAAGAGTCCGGTGGTGGAGAGTAAGTTTAATACTTTTGATATTATTTTTTGACATTATTTTTTTTAATACTTTGGGTTATAGCGCATTAGTTTATTGGCAAGAAGAATATGTGGGAAAAAATGAAATTGATGATAGTGATGCATCACCTGAAACTAAACGTAAACGGGCTGTAAGTTCTTTATATTTAAAGTTCATTTTTATATTTTATTTAAACTAACTTGATTATGTTACAACTATAGTTATTACAACGAGATCCTATTCATACTACCAATCTAATTCATTATATCAATTTAAAGATTGGTGAGTGCGAAGCTCTTAATGGGGGGCCTGAAATGTTTAGACAAAAATATTTAAGTCGAGTTGATAATACTTTATTAGATCAATTAAAAGGATTAATGAATGTTTAAATTAACTTTGTTTATTATATTTTCTTACGAATTAAACCTTTAATTTGTATCATTTATTTTAAATTGTAATTGTAAGTATTTATTTGTTGGTTAAATTTATTTATACCATACTTGGTTGTAACCAACTGATCTGTAAAGAAAATTGGAAAGTAAGAATGATAAAAAGAATAATTAATTAGATTACTAATAAATATGTAATCTCATCTGTTATTTATGGGTTGAAAATTAAAATATAAATATTATTTGTCTTGACATATACAAGTATAAATAAATTAAATATTTTGTCTAAAAGAACCATGTCCAAAAGATAAGGGTATAACTTGTGGTAAATCGACACGAGCCTTTTCCAATAAAGTTTTTGCGTCAAGTACCACTAAATAACTTTTAACCTTTTGACCTTCAAATATAACACTTAATAATACACCATCATCCTCATCGTCGTCATTACCAGGGACTGGCACAAAAACAGGTTCAGAAGGGTAACAATCTTCTTCACTCCACATAGCGATAACCTCTTTAGTATCCAAATCCTGTATTAAACGTGGAAATTAATATAAAGATATAATTAGGTTGAGGTATATCAATACTTACGCATTTAATAAGTGAATCCCATATTTGACCATCTTGAGTGGCAGCTTTTGCCGAAAGACCAATTCCATAGACATAACGATATTTCTGACCATGGAATTTTGGATTGATTCTGAATTCATATAAATATATAATGACTTAATATTTACGGATGTTTAAAAAATGATTATCATTTTTCAAAAATACCTTGGTAATTCTAAAGTGGAATCTAAGCAACGAACATAATTTGCAACAGGCAAAGGATATGTAACTGGTTGAACATTTTTGAATAGACCAACTACAGTATTCTGCAAAGTCTCCAATTGCGTTGCCTGTGGTATTTTCGAAAATTTTATTGATTCAACTTGAATATTTTGTAAAACATATCTACGAACTTCAGCTAAAGGAAGTTCAACAACTAATCCGGTTCTTAAATTTTCAAGTGATAAATCATAACATATTTCTGTATTATCGTAGCATACTATATCTAAATATAAATTATCATCATCATCTTCAAAAGCATTAATATGGTGAAACCTAATTTATTATAAAAATTATTAATAAGAAATTGTAAATTAATAATTCAATGTTCTCAAACTTACGCGAAACATGGTTCCGATCTATATGTAGCAACATGCTGTTTTTCTGCTCTTGATATAACGTAAAATAGTGTAGATTCTTCTGGTCTGTAAGTAAGCGAATCCAAAATATTATCCGACCACTTGAAATTAATACCAGCATTTTTTCCATGAAACGGAAATACAACCTATAACATAAAATGTTTAATTTTCTCTAATTTAGAAGAATAAGAATGACATATTAATTTAATTATATACCAAAATTATAAATCTCTGTGTCACAGCAAAACTATGTACATAACTTGCTTTGGCTGATATACTGGCGATAAATTCACCATTTGGATTCTTTTCCGTGATGGAAAAGAAATTATATTTTGTTCCCAATGCATAAACTTCCATGTTAAAATTGATTAATTCCCCAGTATTATCATCATAATGTGGGTGGGGAGAAGCATGATCACCTCTAAAAAGTGGATTTATATCGTTCCAAGAATAAACGCGTGAAGGAGCAAGATCATGTGCATCAAGTTCTACCACCTATTAAGAGGTTAAAATTTAATAAAATAAAGTTTATAGCATGACAATTAAAATATAACTTACTTGACTTGCGTGATTTTGACAAAACACTTTAGGTTTTTCGCCAGATTTGTAAAATGGAAATTTTGTACTAATATTAACGGAACAAGGTTCCATTTCAGGTTTATCTGTACGTTTTTGTCCAAATAATTTTGCCAGAGGCGTTTGACTTTTATATAAAAACATAATATAAATTAATTTTATTCAAATAAATTAACATAATTAATAATAACATTATTATTACTTTGCATGAGTCTTAAATAATGTAAAAGGATGTCTCGTAACGATACCATGATGATCGCGTATTTTAATTTCATATTTTCTACTGGTAATTCTTGACCGATATTTAATCTTACCATCCTTTCCATCAAACTCAAATCGATTAACGAGTGGTAAACTGATATTAATATGATGATCAGTAAATATTTGTCATGAGAAACAAACGAATCGCTTGACGTACCCATCAAACCAGTGACCCATTGAGAATGTTTCTGTGGCACTTTCAAATCCTCCTTCACTTTCGATCATACGGGTGTATTTTATGTCGTATGTGCCAGGACCTACTGTGTAAAGTTCACCACTTAACCATGAAGGAAGTTCTCCACTAACTTTTAGCTCGACAGGTGTAAGAGTTTCCCCAGCATTGCTGAACCCCTTTTAATTAAATAATTTATTCCTAAATTAATATGATAAATATTTTTTTTTTCCTTTTGTAATTACTACCTTACGATAGGGAAGATTAAGTTTCTTAATTTCTACTGTTGGGATTTCAGCATGAGTATTTCCATTCTCATCCTCTGTAATAATTGTTGGTGGTTCTGAATAAGTATTAAGCTCTACATTTGTAGTATTATCGTCTTCCATATTGGATATAATGAAAACTTACAAAGACGGTATCTTAATTTACTATAAAAAATTTTCGCGTAAATCATTTTACGTAATTTGATGGTAATTAATTGTTAAATAAATTAGTGCATGAAGATCTTGTGGAAAAAAAATAGTCGACGTGTAACGACTTGTTTACTGCCGAAAATTTCCGCAAACACGGGTGTGTTATATAATGGTGACAAATATGATAGCATATTTTTTTTACAAAAATAATATCTAATTTTTACTTTTTTATTTACAAAGGTTTTAAATTTTCCCTTTAGCTAAATTTGTTAATTATGAATTATTTTCTATAGAAGAGACCCACGAAGATATCCATTATCTAACCCTAAATCCTGTTTCAATAAAATTCAACGACCATTTAAAACTTATCCTTGTCGTGAAACTTGTGTTTTTGGGAGTGATATTATTGTTGTTAGGTTTTGTTAACCGATCTGATCCAACGATATTCTGACTCTTATTTTTCCAACAAGACATGATATTGTAGCATTATTATATATTAAATTATGATTAATCTAATCTTACACATCCTAATAAAACAATTAAAATTATCAAGAACCAGCTTATTTCACTTTAGCAGCTGTAATAGAAAAGGAAAAGTGTTAATATTTTCCATTCCTAATTTATGTTGTAAGGAAACCATCTCAAAGAATTAAAGCATTTATCTAATTTCTTCCAGAGAAAGAGAAGGAAAAGCGTACATATTATGTTATTTATTTGCATTAACAGAACAAAACTAAGAATCTAGAATGAAATCTTGGCCAATCCAATCCGTCAAAAACACATCACCCGATCCACCATCCTTGAGTGGACCATTCGGTGAATTATAATTATCATACGTGAAATACGGCGGGTGTACTTCCCATAAGTTAGGATCTCCAACCACTTGGACCGGATTTTGTTCCTAGTAAAAAAATATTAGAAATTAAAAATATTTAATAAATTATAAGATTATAATCTTTTTTATAAAATACCTGAATATATATTGAAGGATCTATTAACCCAACATTTTCTTCTACATATGTATGATCCGATTTAACATTTGGAACTATCTCCGAATTTGTAAATGGTTCTTCTGATATCACATCGTTTAGTCTAGCATTATCATTAAATGTAATAATTTGCTCATATTTCAATTTACGTGTACTATTTTTTGAGGATTTTCTCTTGGTGACTTGATTATTACAGGTCTTATGAAGACTAATAGATGATAGATTGTATTTGCTATTACATGGCGTTGACAAGTCAGAGCTGGTCGAATAATGATCCGGAGTCGAGATTGAACTTTCGGCTGATTCCGATGAAACGCTCGTGGATGAGGATTTCGAAAATAGTGTTGTAAATTCAGAAAAATAATCTTGTGATTTTGTATCGCTAAATTCTATTTCGAAAGGAGAACTAGCTCTAGTTGATATAGGTGAACCGACAATTGTTGCCGAATCGGTAGGGGAGTTGGGAATAGTTGAAGAGTTACTACTACTTGTAGAAGAGTTACTATCTTTAGGAGATATTGTCTCGAAATTAAGGCTAAGTAATTTTTTTTCTCCAGTAACTTTATATGGGTATAATGAACCTATCCGATGAAATCTAGGTCCTAGTTTTCTAACCATTTTATGTTTAATTTCTATAAAAATTTAAAAGTAAAGTAATATAAATGTTGCTAAGTAAAAATAGTTGGTTATTTCGCAGGAAAATTAATTACTATCAAAATATTGTTTTTAAATCAGTTTTTCTCGTGAGAAGCGAAAAAAGAACACGGACTACGGAGTATACAATCCTTATCTGAAAATTTGCTTTGCGTTTGTGAAACCCAACTTAATTTTTATATAGCAAGACTTAGAAAGCGGATTTTGATCTGCGCTGGATGACCGTGTGACGCATCAGCTTAAAAATATCTAAGCGATCAATTAACAAAATGCATAATAAGTATGACCGAGAACGAAAAGTTTTATACTTCAATACTCTCTGATACTAGTCAGGAAATTTTGTTGAGTCAATTAATAGAGTCTTTGTCTGAAACACAACAAGAATTAGTTAATAAAGAATGGGGTAAGGATTACCTAGATAGACTTACATCTCTATCCCTAGAATCACTTAAACACGAGCCTATTTTAGTTAAAGATGAAGAATCTAAAATTCAAAAAGAGTTGGCAGAACTTTCTTTTCGTGAATATAAGTCATGTATTCATGTTAATAGTTGTTACGCCGATATTAATAATTCTTTAGATAATTTATCTTCACAATTATCCATTCTAACTGCAGAAATACCGTTGTTAGAAACTTCCTCCGAGTCTTTTTCTCAACAAACTAAACAAATATCATTGCAGCGTAATAAAATTAATACAATTTTAGAACATCATGATAATTTATTAGAAATTTTGGAAATTCCACAATTAATGGATACTTGTGTTCGAAATGGTCTATATTCCGAAGTCATGGATTTATCACAACATGTTGCTAGACTTGTCTCAAAACATTCTAATATACCTTTGATTCAACAAATTGAGCAAGATGTTAAACAAACAATGCAATTAATGTTATCAAAATTAATTTCCCTTTTAAGAGAACAAATCAAGTTGCCAAGCTGTCTAAAAGTAATTGGTTACCTGAGACGTATGGAAGCATTCGATGAAGCAGAATTACGTCTTGTATTTTTGCTCTCTAGAGATGCCTATTTACAGTCTTTAATTCATACAATTGATAAAGAAAGGAAAGATCCTGTACATTATTTGAAAAAATGGATCGATATCTTTAGGGAACATTTTTTTGATATAGTTACTCAGTACAGAACAATTTTTGCAGATGATGTAGGTGGACTTGCTTCAACACCTATTTATTCTTCATTTATTATTCCACGATCTCCTTCATCCCCATGGACGACGGCATCTTCAGATTCTAACGAATATTCTTCTGGAAGACGTAATTTAACAGCAACTTCTGTTCTCGCCGATTACACAATTCATATTCTTGATCAATTAACTTTAGTTCTTGCCGAGTTCACTCCTCTTATTACAGACACTCAATCTCTTTCTTCAATATTGACACAACTTATGTATTGTGGAATGTCATTTGGTCGAGTCGGTGTTGATTTTAGACATCTTGTGACAGGCTATTTTGAAGAAGCTGTTGAAAGAATAGTTAAGAAAATCATATCGGATGGTACACAAGTATTTTTAGACGAATTGAATGAAGCTATTAAGAACGTAAATATTCCAAACACATGGATGATTAGTGATAAAAAATCTGTCAATTTGTTTGAATCCATCCCTTCAATACGACCTTCATCATCATCATCAATTTCCTCAACAAATTCATCAACAACTGTGACTTCGTCATTCACGCCATTGGTTATTTTATTAGATTATCCGCCTATTGCTTATTTAACGAATGCTTATTTAACAGCTTTTAATTCACTTCGTGTAATAGCTCCAACATCATTATATTATACTCTTGGTGCTTATCTTTTCCAGAACCTCTTGACAATATCCGAGTCCTTACGTGATTACGGAAAACTTCTCATTCAAAATAATCATGATACAACAGTACTTCAAGGGTTTAACGCAACATTTGCTAAAAGTTTTGTACCTTTTATTACAAGATGTTATGTGGATGGAGTTTACGGAGGATCATTAGGAGACGAAGCTCATTTAAAGGTTATTGACCAAGCTAAGATATTAGATACTTTAAAAGAATTTTTACCTGCTTCAATTAATATATCAAATAAAGTTGATATCTGAAATTATTCTTTAATTAATTTAAATAATTAATAGTCAACTAATCAACTTTAGTCAACCACAAATCACATTTAAAATTTTCTTTCTTTTTAACTTATTGATCCATTTACACTAACTGCAAAGCTTGTACCTCTAATACTATAATGAACTGATGCTGCTATCTTAAATATGAACCTACTTTTGCTATCTTAAATATGAACCTATTTTAAATCATATATAAAAAAAGTATTGTATTATGTATCATAAAAAAATATCAATTAGTTATTAATTTTACTAATTGTTAATATTAATATTTCTAAGTAATTGGAATTACTGTATATAAAGACTTATACCTTTATTATAAGTTAATTTAAAGTGAAAATTTGTATTCGAAAACTTTTTAATAATATCAAAGTATTTAGAAATTATAAAATTAAAATACTTTGAAGGTAATTAATTAATTAATATGCTTGTTAAACTTTTATAATAGTAAATCTAGATAATAATATTATTTTATTGCAAGATGGAATGTTACACATAAATAACATAAATAATTTTAAAGCAGTAATATCTTTGAAATATCAAGAGACTATTACATTAAAATAATAGTCTTAAAATTCAAGCTAAACTATTTTGACAATTTGTTTGGGCAACCAAAGAATTATTAAATGCGATGCTCTATTTAATATGTACACTTGTGTGAAACTAACTATAACAGTACTAAATAATGTGGAACTTTCTTTTTCGCGAATGGTTACATTTTTATTTTCCTGCAGCCAAAACTTCCTTTGATCACATTGTTTTCTTTGAAAAGTCACTTTGCTTTTTATAAATTTTTCACGCGCTCACGCGCTCAGAAAATGATGATAAACCCGCAGTTTTATTATAATTCTAATTAAAATTTAGTAACAGCATAGGATTATCACCTGACTCTTGACTTTTTTTCACTTCTTTGCCGTAAACAAAAAAAATCTTTACTAGACGATTTAATAAAGGGAAAAAAAATAATAAATATAATTTTATAGTATATGAATGGGAACCTTGAGCAAAAATATTACATAATAGAAATACTCACGTAAACTATCAGATTTGGACCAATGACCGAAGTTGTCGAGAAGGTGCTTCTCGCATTAAAGGGGAATAGTATGTCTTTATTATTTATGTATCAAGTTTTGTTTGTTTTTAACTTACTGTCGCAAAAAAAACTGATAATAAATACTGTTACATATTTAATTTTGGTTATTATATTCCAAAAAAAACTAATTTTATATAAAAAGACACGGACAAAAAAATTGAAGCGATTACAAATTTAGAAGATGAATTATTAGAGGAGACTCCACTGGAGGTTAGTAAATTACAATAAAAAAAACTTAATTTTGATCGATTAAAATAACCAAAAATTGAAATTTAAGTTTCGAGGTGAAATAGTAATATTCAATTATTTTTTAATCAATGCTAATTATAACCTTTTTTTATTTAGCCACAAGAAATTAATCAGCTCGTACCAGCTTTGAAAGATGCTCTCAAGGGCTCCCAACAGCAAGTTTCATATGCAGCACTGATTTGTCTGAATCCATTTATATCTTTAATATCTGAAACACACCCTACATTTCTTAAGGGTGTTGTTATAGCTTTAGCAGCGGCAGTTATAGATAAACTAGGAGATAATAGAGACAAAGCAAGAGACGCAGCGTCAAATGTTTTATTGACTATGTGGGAGACGGCCACGACGAATGGTGGTAATGCAATTACAGGACCATTAGCGACTATAATTAAAGAGACAGCTTACGGACATAAACAATGGAGAGTTCGCGAACAGGTGAAAATTTTAAATATTATTCTAATATTTTAAATGTCAATACACATTCTTACATGTTTGTCATAATTTCAGATTTTACAATGGATAGTGACATCTACTAGGAGACGCTCAGATTTTTCTATAAAACAATGGTTACCGTATATGGTAAAATTATTGGAAGACCCTCATGAACAAGTGAGAGAAACTGCAAAAGACAGAATAGTTTTACTTTTCAGGTGAGGTGATATTCTGCTGATCTTTTTAAATCATACAAAGTTTAATGAATATTTATGCAATTAATAATTTCAGTGGTGCAGCGACACATGCAAAGTCAGATCTTAAGCGCGAACTTGAGAAACAATCAGTTCGTCCCGCAATAGTAGAATACATATTATCAAAAATGGGTTCTAATGTTGAGATAAGTGACGTTGATGTTTATCCTGATAATGTAACAGAGCCCACTGAGGAAGATTATATGAGTGGTGGTACTCAGAATGAAGAAATACCGAAACCTATGGAACATGCTATTAGACCTCCTAGTTCTGCTGATAGTGAAGTTGGATTAATACATGTAAGTAAAATATTACATCTAACCTCGCTAATCATACATATTTCACCGATTATTATTTCCCGTTCTTATAGGTCGAAAGTGCAAGAGAACTGGAAAAAGAGTTTCAAAACTTATTGCCAACATTCTCAGGAAAAGAATCTGAACAAAATTGGTTAATTCGTGAGAAAGGGATTAACAGACTAAGATCTTTGACAAGAGGAGAAGCATCACAATATCCGGATATATTTATAAATGGGTTGAAATTAATTATGGATGGCATTCTTTCATCAGTATGTTTAAATATTTTGATTTTTTTTTTTAAAAAATAAAAAATAGCGTTTTTATGAGATAGTCAAAATTTATTTTAATTTTTTTTTTAAAAAAATCGCTTTATCATTCAACTTGTGGGGTGACAAACGATCGCTAGCTTGCAAGTTTACGAACAACACTTACATTAGCTACAAGTGGATTAATTAAAGATTTGGTATCACACCTTAAAACAGCAATGGACCCTTTTACTGATAATTTACTTGCAAGTTTAATTAGAATGGTTTCGTCAACAAAAAAAATGGTAGCAAGAGCTGCTGCCAACTCTGCGAACGCATTATTGCAACATTGTTCATATCATGCTAGACTTGTAACTCAAATTTGGCATGCAATGGAAGATAAGAATACTCAATTACGAACTCATGCTATCGGATTTGTGAAAACAGTTATTCAAGCACATGTTGATCGAAGAGATGCAATGGAGCGATCCGGTGGTGTAGAATCACTAGAAAAATGTGTTCGAAAGGGCTTAACTGATGCTGCACCCAAAGTAAGAGAAGGATGTCGTGAAGTTTTTTGGACATTTTATGAAGTCTGGCCAGATAGAGGAGAAAAGTATGTCGTTTTGTTACAACGCGTTTTCATTGTAGTTTTGAACACAAAATAAAAGTTTAATCTGGCTAAAATATGTGTAGGATTTTGAAAAATTTGGAACCTGCAGTAAAAAAAAAGGTAGAACGCGATCGATCAAGAAATATTTCAATAACATCCTCACCAACGATAACATCATCACCACCAAGACGATCAATAACACCCGCTCCAAGAGGTAGATCTTCAAGTATGGGTAAATCAAGACGACTTAGTATTCCACAATCGGATAGTATTGCGAATGACAATCAAATGCTAAATGATTCACCAAGAAACGTAAAAGAACCTCAAAAGTCTGCAAAGCCACAAGTAGCATTGCGTTCAAAATCTCCTGCACCACCTTCAATGAGAAGTAAATCCGCAAACAATATTTCGACAATCAACAATTCACCTACAAAATCATCTATGAAGCCTTCAAGTTCTTCACAAAGCAAAAAAGGTTCGCCTAATCCCCCACAAATGCAACCCAGAGAGCTGACAATTATTGAACAATTAGAACATAGTGATTGGAATATTCGACTTGAAGGATTATTTAATGTGGCCCAATCAGTAGTAAAAAGATCATTAGAACCATCTCCAACAAACGATTTCAAAAAATCTGATGAAGAATTGTCTCCAGTATTGCTAAATATGTTACATGATCCAAATCTTAAAGTTATCGAAACTTTTTTGGATCCTAGTGTTATTCCTGAATTGGCAAGAGTTATTCGTCTTGAAAATTTAATACCAAAGCTTTTATTAATTGTTAATGACGATAGTAAATCGGAACAATCGATTTTAATTCAAAATCTTTTTCCTGGAGTGAAGAATTCTATCGGAAGCGAGTATGCTCTTGGAGGTCTAAATAAATGTTTATCATTACTAAATCCTGTATTGACGCCAAAAAAAGCGTCTGCGGGACCTGTATTTACATTGCCACAAAAACGTAAAATTTTGAACGGACTTCTATTATGGTTAAATGAAATAATCGAACCAAAATTATCGATTGTTGAAAATGAGCAAGAGCTTACTGGATATTTAGGGGACTCTGAAAAATATAAACTTCTTACCAACCGAATTATTCCACTAGCAAATAATACCAAGGAGACATCGGAGAATTATCAGCCTCTCAGCACGTTATTGGTAAATTTACATAAATTAAATCCCGATTCATTTGAAACGATCTTATTTACTTTCGATAACAAAATAGTAGATTTAGTAGGTAATATGGTTGGATGGGAGGAAGAATTAGATGAAGCTGAAGAAGAAGTTTTAGCTGAGGAAGAAGCAAAGCTTAAGGAAGAACAAGAACGAGAATGGGAACAACAGCAGTTAGAAAGGCGTATGTATGAGGAGCAAGTGATTGCAGAACGGAAAGAGCAATTAGAAAGACAACAACGTGAAAGAGAACTGAAAAAGCAACGCGATCGTGAGGCACAATTACAACGTGAACGTGAACTACAAGAACAACGTGAGCGTGAAATACAGTTGCAAAAAGAACGAGAATTGCAACAACAACGTGAACGTGAATTACAGCAACAGCGATTGCGTGAATTACAACAGCAAAGACAAGAGCTCGAATTACAAAAGCAAAAGGAGCGAGAATTACAAAGACAACGTGATCTTGAATTGCAGCGACAGCGCGAATTGGAATTACAGCAACAGCGAGAGCTGGAATTGCAGCAACGGCAACGCGAATTTGAACTACAGCAATTAGAAATTCAAAAACAGCGCGAATTTGAACTACAGCAATTAGAAATTCAAAAACAACGCGAATTTGAACTACAGCAATTAGAAATTCAAAAACAACGCGAATTTGAAGCTCAACAACAACGTGAGTTTGAACTTCAACAACAACGAGAGCTTGAAATACAGCAGCAACGTGAAGCAGAATTACAACAATTACAACAACAGCGTGAAATCGAATTGCAACAGCAACACGAATATGAGTTACGTGAGCGTGAATATGAGAGAGAAATGCAATCACATTTATATGCCCAGAGGCCTCCTCCATTGCAGCTCCAGTCGTCAAATAAATTTCCACCTCAAGATACCCGTAAAAATAACATAAAAGACAATATTAATGATTGGATGGAAAATCAAAGAGCACCACATTTAATGCAAAGAGATGACTTACGAAATCAAAAAGAAATTTCGAAAGAACAAGAATGGGCACGAAGAAACCGACCAAAAACTGCTGAACCTCAGTGGCCTGATCCACATGCAAGAGATATTGACAGAATAAGGAGGACAAAAACTCCAACGAGAGAGAGTGAATATGAAAGGCGAATGTATAGAGACAGTGGTAATTGGGATGAAAGGGAAAGGCATATGTCTGATGTATATGAAAAAGATGATAGATATGAAGATAGGCGAAGAGAATTTGAATTGAATGAGAGAGGTAGACGACCAGCAAAGGATGAAAAAAGTCGAATGTTTAGAGAAAAAACCCCTCATAAGGAAAATAGTTGGAGTGAAAGAGATAGACGTAGAGAATACGAATACGATGAAAAGGACAGGAGGGCACCCAGAGAATTAAGGGAACATGAATTAGATGGTAGGAATCAACGATTCCTAAGAGATTTACGCGAAGAAGAATGGGATGGAAGAGATAGACGTCCTTTCCCTAGGGGCTCTAACCAAAGCGATTCAGATGAAAGATTAAATGGAAAACGTTCGCTTAGAAGCTCAAAATCAACTGATTGGGATGATAAAGCTGATCGACTTATACCGAGAGAACGAGATCTGAGAGAGAACGATTGGGACGAAGTTAGTAGTCGATCTTCTGGAAGAGAAAGAGATTTAAGAGATAATGATTGGGAAGAAAGAAGCGTTCGATCATTACCGAGAGACATAAGAGAAAGTGACTGGGATGAAAAATCCAGTCAACCTTCTCCAAGGAGAGATCATGAATGGGACGATAGAATGAATAGACTTCGGCCGAAAGAGTCTAGGGAAAGTTTGGAAGGTAAAAATACGAGGCCATCCCCCAGAATTTCGAAGGAGAATGAGTGGGATGAGAGAAGTTTAAAGGCATCGCAGAAGGACCCACGTAGAAATGACTGGGATGAAAGAAATATTTATCGTGACAATGGCAAGACACCTGAACGAGGTTCTGAATTGATAAATAAAGGTAGACGTAGGTCAAGAGATAGTGATTGGACTGAAAATACAGATAGACCAAGTGAAGGCCATGAAGAAGATGAAGATACTATAAGCGAGTTTGATCTAAATCAATCTGAGAAATTAAATATCAAAGAAAGAGACCAAATGAATAAACCAGCAGGTCGTATTGTATCGTTACCACCATTACCACATGATTATCAAGAGTTTGATGATAAGGATCCCGAGCTAGAAAATCTAAAGGAACTTGTAGAAAAACTGGATAGAGAGGAAGATAGTATACATGAGGTAAAGCATTTGTTACTCAATTTTGTCTTATTCGCATTTAATATTTATTATTAAGAACAATTCATATTAGGAAAATGTTCCGGATAATTTTGTTGACATGACAATAAGTCGACCAACGAGTATCTTCATTACCGAAGATACGTGGGCTCAACTAGCGAATACATTGAATGGTGGTAATATAAATCCATTATATTTGAATCCCGAAGAACGATTCAAAACCGATAATAATGGAGTAGATGCAAAATTAGCACCAATACAAGAAGTTGAAACTCCAGAACCGACGCATATTGAAGAAAAATCCAAGTCCCTTGATGATGATTCACTTCAAACATCACCTCCCACTTCTCCAATAATTGATTCACACGATACATTAGCTACATCACCAAAACTGTCAAATGTTTCAGAAACGGTTATGGAACAACCTTCAGAGACAGTATTACAAAATACAGATTCAGAAATAATAGAAGAAATTTCAGCAACTGATGTATCAGTTGTTTCCCCGAAAAATACTATATCTGTTCCAAAAGAATCATCACCTACTAATATGCCCATAAACAATATTTCTGCAGTAGTTGAAGTACCATCACCTGCATCACCCGCATCTTCTGTGGATAGTGGTAATTCTTCAATATTTGGTGCACGAGACAGAGCTTTAAGAAGAGCTCAACGTTAGTATACACTTTTTTTTAATTCATGAATTAATCTCTGTATCAAATTTGACTTATTTTCATTACGAATTTTGTTTTGGCAGGTTTTAATCCTGGGTCACCACTTCCTGGTGCTGCTCAAGAGAGACGTTTATTGCTTGCGACATTATTGGCTCGCTTACATGATCACGATACTGACGTCCATTTATTTCGCAAGCTAATTATAATATCCAAAGAGACGCCGTTATCAAATAAGGAATTGGCGGAGGATATATGGGAGAGTGGAGATAGATTTGTCGAGCTAATCAATGCATTAATGGGTTTCCTGAGTGATTTAGAACAGGTATTTAATTAATCATTTGTTTATTTTGTTTAGTAATTAATTTTCTGCGATATTTATTTATTTTAATTTTTATAGCCAAATAATGAATTAAAGGAGGGTGCAGTAATTTTACTTGGACAATTAATTAATAATCAATCAGATTATACCAGAAGTCAAGAAAGAGATATATTAAGAGTCTTATTAGAATGTCGGGCTGATCCAGCGGTACATTATTTTTATTATACGAATCACAATAGAAATAACATTTGCAATATTTGTTTATTAATCTTTTTTTTTTATCTACAGGTATGCGGACAGGCCGATGATATTTTAGATAATTATATCCAGATAGTAGATGCTAATGTCGGACTTTACGCATTAATTGATATAATGGAATCAAATTTTTTTAATACATTCGGAAGTTCGTCGTTACCGAGTAGTAGCTCTCCACAATTAGGATCAAAGGCAAGCATGAAAGGATCTGCTTTTGTAGTTTTATCAAAATTGGTAAAAAGATTTGATAAAAAATCGTTGGAAAGACAAGTTGGAAGTATTGTGCCACTAACTATCAAAGTAAGTTGACGTATATTGTACTTGAATTTTTTTCATGTCATAATATTCAAATTTTACTTTCATTAAATGTTATAGGGGTTCAGCGATCCAAAACCCGAAATTCGAAAATCGGTAGTCGATGCACTTGTTGCAATTTATTCAGTAATTGGGGACGATAATACATTATTCCAGTATCTTGGTAGTTTAAACGCAGCTCAACAAAACCTTCTAAATTATTATTTTGATAAAAGTCGAAAACAGCAAAGAACCACGTCATCACCTGGACGAGGAATCCGAGTATAATTATAATTATTAAAATGAATAAAATTACCCTTTTTTAACTTAAAAAAAACCAAAAACAAAAAATTCTCAAACTATTTATATATATTAATTTATTTAAAAAATTTTAGTTAAATTATTGTTTAAAAAAAGCGAGAATATGTATTTGTAATATTTTCAATCATTTTATTGTATTTGGAACATCATTTTTAATAGATATAATCACATAGTTAAGTTATTCAATATTTATTCAAAAAAAAATTAAAAAAAAGTTTTATTAGATAAAAATCACATCTCGAATTATTTGATAGTACAGGATTCAATTTATCCAAATTTTTTATTTTCTAACCGTTCAGCATCACCGACAAATTGAAATGCACCCCTTGTATCTTTCTTGGACTTCAGATATTGTATGACAAACATATTCTTTTCTTGACCTGAAAATAAAAGCATTAACGCGTTGTTATTTCATTATTTTTTTTCTTTTACAAGAGTAGAGTATAGACACAAAAAGAATTTTTTTGCAAGACATTAATATAATACTTAATGAAAAAATAATACAGTACTTATTTTTTTTTTAATATTTTATATCAAAACATTATTATATATTGTAAAACTTGATAAAATTGTAAAAAATAGATAAATATTAACAGATAAGAGAACAAAATTTGATTTTAACAAGTTATTTTCAAAATATTTCTTTTTTGTTTATCACTATCAATTATCGCCGGCGGGACAAGAAGGTAATTTTTGCATATCTGATCGTACAAGAAAATAGCATCTGATGGTCCAAGAAAGATACATAAAAAGGCAAAAATTACGTTCTTGACCCTCCTCGTATTACTTTCTTGACTTGATCAAAATATGCATGATTATGTATGACAAAAATGTTCTTTTCTTGACCTGCAAAAAAACATTAACGCGTTGTTATTTTTCTTAAGGAGATCAATATTTAATGTCAAAAAGAATAATTTATTTTTTTATCATTAATGATTAATGACAAAATAATTTATTATTTTTTTTTTATTTTAATACTTATTTTTATGCGGGTTGTAGTTTAGTATTTATTACCTAATTCTCTTAAATGTAATCTATTTATCGGCTATCTTTTGTAAATAAAATAAAATTATTTTATCAATATTGTAGAAATAAAAAAGTATTAAAGAACATTATTTTTGTTAAAGAATAAAATATTTCTTTTTTTGTTTATCGCATATCGCGTTTCAGGTCAAGAAAGGAACATTTTTGTCATACATAATCATGCATATTTTGACCGGGTCAAGAAAGTAATACAAGGAGGGTCAAGAAGGTAATTTTTGCCATAAAAAGGGGTGCATATTGTTGCATAATTTGATCGTATAAGAAATAGCACGTGATCGTATAAGAAGTCCAACTTATTTATATAGGGGGTTTAGGATAAAGAACCTGGACCCCGGTTCAGGATAAATTTGTCCTTGCGTTTGTGTATAGTGAAATTAGAGAATCATGTGATAATGCACATCATTTTAGATAAAATTGAATTCATCATTATCGATTGTGCGACGAAATTTTTAGTGATCAGAAAAAATTTTTTATCTTTAATCACATCAGATTATGAATGGCGTGAGAATTTAATTAACTATAAAAATACGGAAATCCTTCGTTTACAAAACCATTTTTTTTTTTTTGTGAATACTTTAATAATGGCTTGTAAAGAACTTGGTATTCCAACTGGTGTTGTCACTGGAGAAAATGTTCGTAAATTGTTAAATTACGCTAGCGATAAAGGTTTTGCTATTCCAGCAGTGAATTGTACTTCTTCTTCAACAGTTAATGCAGCTTTGGAAGCTGCTCGTGATATCAAAGCACCACTTATTATCCAACTTTCTCAAGGTGGTTCGGCTTATTATGCTGGTAAAGGTTTAAGTAACGACGGACAACGAGCTAGTATTATCGGAGCTGTTGCCGCTGCCCATCACGTTAGACTTGTCGCAAAAGAGTACGGGATGTAAGTTAGTAAAAAATTCTAATTTCTTTTATGAAATAAATTCATTTTATTTTATTTACTTATTTATGTATCTATTTTTGTTTTTTTTTGATACGATCATAGCCCAGTTATCCTGCATTCTGATCATTGTGCCAAGAAACTTTTACCTTGGTTTGACGGAATGCTAGAAGCCGATGAAGAATATTTTAAAAAACATGGAGAACCACTTTTCAGTTCGCATATGTTGGATCTTTCGGAAGAGCCGAAAGATGATAATATCGCAATCTGTAAAAAATATCTTGAACGTATGTCAAAAATCAATCTATTATTAGAAATGGAAATTGGTATTACAGGAGGAGAAGAAGATGGTGTTGATAATACGGGAGTTGATAATGCATCATTATATACACAACCTGAAGACATTTGGGATGTTTATCGTGAATTGAGTAAAGTTTCTGATATGTTTACTATTGCTGCTGCATTTGGCAATGTTCATGGAGTTTATAAGCCTGGAAATGTTAAACTTTCTCCTCATTTACTTAAAAAGCATCAAGAGTATGTTAAAAAACAACTCAGTAGTAAAACCGATAAACCTATTTGGTTTGTTTTTCATGGTGGTAGCGGTTCTGTTAAAGATGAAATTAAAGAAGCTGTTAGTTATGGTGTTATCAAAATGAATGTTGATACTGATACTCAATGGGCTTATTGGGAAGGTATTAAAAATTATTATGAGGGTAAAAAAGGTTATCTCCAATCTCAAGTTGGCAATCCTGAAGGTGAAGATAAACCAAACAAAAAATATTATGATCCTCGTGTTTTTATTCGTGAAGCTGAAAAAACTATGACTAAACGTGTTCAAGAAGCTTGTCGTGATTTAGGAAACGTTGATCGTTTGTGATCATAAGGACCTTCAATATTTATTATGTCGAGAAGAAATATTTAATATAGTTTATATGTTCTTATTTTGATTAATTTGCTACTTTTCTTAAGAAATGAAACCTAATAAAATTATTTGTCAATTTGAACTTTTTTTTATAAGTAAAAACTAAATATTATTTTTAATACCGTATTTGAATATATCTCGTGATCTAATGATTATAAAAAAATAAAATTTAGTTAATTGAATTTGACGAATTTAAAGGTACAAAATTTATAATTTTTAAATTAATATCGACTGAGATATCATCAAAAGGTGCTTATATGTGAAGGTGGAGTTCTTAATATCAATCAAATACGGTATTTGGTACAAATTTCTTAATTCACCTGGTTGATTTATGAAAATCCTTAATTGCAATTCATGCGAATTACTATTATACCTTATTAGTAAATGGAATCCAAAATGTATAAAAATTCATTAACTATCTTCAATTTAAAATAAATTATATTAATTCAAAAGGAAGATAAATAATATATTTATTAATCTTGATTACTAATTCTAATATTGCATAGGAATGTTGGATTCCAAAATTATGGAAATTATTATATCCTTATTTTTGTTTCTAATTCTTATATGAAATCTTAAAAATAAGCATTTCCTAAACTTTTCAAATTATGCAAAGTTATATATATTACTAATACATTACTTCAGACTTTTTGCTTAAAATTTTTGCAAAATAAAAGTACTTAATTTTAATAAAATATGGTATAATGTTTTACATCAAGTAATTTTTTGGGTAAAAAATTATAAATACAATAGGAATTTTCAAAAAATATTTAATATTAAAAAAAAAAACACTAGGATTTTCTACATATTAATAATATATTAAATTAAAAAAAATAATAGCATTAAACTTTACTAATATTAGCTTTTTATTTTTTTTAAAAAAGTTAGCAGCAGCATATTTAATACTTTATTTGAAAAAATAAACATAAAACCAGTTATTCATATATAAAAAAACTAGTAAATTCTAATCTAATTTATTAAGCATTAAACCTCCTATCATCAATCAAGAGTTCAAGATCCTATATCAGTTGAAAACTCTAGTTAGAAAAGTAAGTATTGTTTGAAATAACCTTTTTTAGAGGAATTCCTTTCTTCCAGTTTACACCTGTAAATACTCAAAAGACTCACTATAACTGCAACATGAAACCCAAATTTAAAAAAAGAGTAATAATAAAAAAAAAGCTAGGGTAAAAATTATAAAAATAAAAAAAATATATATATATTTTAAGTATAAAGTAACCACTATAATATTCTATTTGCTCTGTCTATAATTAGCCAAGCTTGTACAATTATCCTATTAGTAAAGCTCCGAACGGTTCGGTTTGGTTCTATTTTTTGGTTCTTTTTTGATTGGTCAGAATCCATTTTGCGCAATAACTCGCCATCCAGTGATCGTAGAAACCCGATCTATAGCTCGTTGGAATCGTCTCGTCGAGACGGTTCGAATGGTACCAAAATTATCGTTCTAGCATCGATAGATGGCGAGTTAATTTTGCCAATTTTTCAAAAAATAACTCGCCATCTATTGATGCTAGAAAGATGATTTTGGTACCATTCGAACCGTCTCGACGAGACGATTTCAACGAGCTATAGATCGGGTTTCTAGGATCATTGGATGGCGAGTTATTGCGCAAAACGGATTCTGACCAATCAGAAAAGAATCGAAAAATGGAACTGAACTGAACCGTTCAGAGCTTTACCTATTAGTATATAAGTCTTTTTAATAAGAAATGAATCTCAGTTAAAACTGTAAGTTTATTTATATTGTTAAAGTCTTTTTATTTTTTATCCATTTTCAGTTTTCCAAAGACTTTCCTTTCTGCTTTTTATTACCTAAAACCTTATGCATAATATTCAGATTATCACTTTAGTTCTGCTTATAGTTGAAATCCTCCTTTAGTGGTCTATTTTTAGATTTATTCAAAACCAGCATAAAATACCACTTTTATATATTATTAAATTTATATAAATATTTGTAATCTTATTTAAGTCTATCTAATAGAAATTGTAATATGTGATTAATTTATAGTGCATTTTGTTTTAAACAATTTTAAATGCTTTACATTCCATTAATGTAAGCAATAATTGGGCTGAATTATCAGCATGATAAATACATTTATCACCACAAATTTGGAAATATTCATTAAAACAGCCTAAATTTCTTGCATTCTTTATGTTACTTCAAATTTCAGATTGCTGAAAATTATCATACTGGTGTTCCTCTTAATAGAACAATCTATACTTCATTATTCTAATATTTTAAGACTATTTGATTAAAGTCAATCAATACAGTAAATATAATATATTTCTTTTATAATTTTAATTTTATCGTGATCATATGATCTTATTCTTTAAGATAATTCAGAATATTAAATTAGAACTAAATAAAGAGGAGATTCAGTTATATATGATTATTTTATAGATATTGTCTTTTAAAACAGATTCATATTTAGTCATAATTGTAAAATTTTTTTTTTTCAGTATATATAACTGTTAGCTTTTAGCTTTTATTTTAATGTTCTCACTGGATTTTTTCTACTATTTACTAGATAAAGTAGAAGAACTAAACTAGCTATTATTTTTTATATATTTAAAATATACTTAAAGCACATTTTAAGAATATTTTAAACATGTAAAAAATACAATTATATTGTACTTAAATTCTAGTTTAAATATATTTTAAGTATAATTTAAATACTTGGGCAAAAATCAAGTATATTAAAAGTATAACTTTAAGCATATTATAAGTATATTATAAATTAAAATTAATACTTATTTTAAGTATATTTTAATAAAATTTTAAGTATATTTTAAGTATAAAAACTTTTTATAGGAATAATAAAAGCTCTTATAAATTAGAACCAAGTTCATCATGCACTTAAAAGAAAATTTATATAGTATGTGCATTTATAAAGAATGCACTTATATAGTGTTCAACCTGCAGATAATCTGTTATTCATCAATCTAATCTGTTTAATATCTACATCAGGAAATTTGTTTAGGCGTAATTTAGTGTAATATTTCGAAGGTGGTGTAAAATTTCGAAATATTACACTAAAAACGTAATATTACAAAAGTTTACGCTCTTAAATTTGAATAATTATAGTAATTTAAGAATATCTCGCTATCTACTGATCCAATCAAGACGATCTATAGCTCATTGGAATCAGCTCATCAAGACGGATCGAATGGTAGTAAAATCGCATTTCTACAGTTGATAGAACGCTCTATAGTATGCAGTAAAGTTTTAAATTAATAGAAAATCATCTATCGAACGTAAAGATACGATTTTACTACCATTCGATTCGTCTTGATGAGCTGATTCCAATGAGCTATAGATCGTCTTGATTGGATCAGTAGATAGCGAGATATTCTTAAATTACTATAATTATTCAAATTTAAGAGCGTAAACTTTTGTAATATTACGTTTTTAGTGTAATATTTCGAAATTTTACACCACCTTCGAAATATTACACTAAATTACGCCTAAACAAATTTCCTGATGTATTATTTATCAATCTGATCTGTCTAATAAATACAATTTGAATATCTGTAGTGATAAATTGAAAATTATCTGAATATTTTAACAGATTCATTTGAATACTCTTTAATAATCTAAATACAGTCAACTCCCTCTATAGTCACTTCCGTTATAGTCACATTCTACTATATAGTCACACCAGTTGAATGTTCAAAACACTTTATTATTAAAATCTATCCTATATAGTCACAATCTATCTATAGTCACTATCACACCTATCTTTAAAAATCTTATATTAAAAAGAACCGTTTATAATCACAGTTATATAAAGAATATATTAAATAACTTGGCATCTAATAATCGTACAAAGATGTATCATAGCTTGTTAGAATCGTCTCACTGAGACGAATCGATGGTGGTAGTTTTATCCTTTTCCTGTGCAAACAGTCTTACGACTTTATCTTTTATTTATATTTAGAACTTCAAAAATAACATCGAACAATATTACAAAAATAAGAAAATAAACTAATAAAAAATAAAAAAGAGTAGCTTCACGACTCATACAAGTAAAGAAATCTAAACTAAAATAAATTAAAGCAAAGAAAAACTAAACTATTACAGAATCGCATACCCCAACTTTACCCGAAGGCCAGTGTGAGTCAACTATCCAACATCCAAAAATCCAGTCTGTTACCAGAAAGAGATCCTAAGAGGTTGAACTGTTAAGCGGCGCAGAAAATCCAGGTGCGAGATCCATGATCCACCCCGAATTATAGAAGAGGATATCCAAGAAATCCAGGAATCCTGAGAAACTGTCGCCAAAGAGGAGTCGTGATGATGAGGAGAGATAGTATAAGAAGAAGAATTTGTAGAAGGGCCACGTAATTTGGAAGCAGTCGAGATACCCTGCGACTCTTCCCAAGCATGAAAAAGAACATTCCGGCATAGCCAAATTTCACCATATAATTCGACTTGGAAGTTTTATCCTTTTCCGATCACTGGCTGACGAGTTATTCAACAAAATGTTAAACATCGGCATTATAATATTTCTTGATTTACGTTTACTGTGCCATTTAACATTTTGCTAGATTTCTCGGTACCTAGTGATTGTAAAAAGACGATTTATAGCTCGTTAGAATCGCCTCATCGAGACGAATCGAATGGTGGTAAGCTCATCTCTTTGTAATTAATATTGACGGAGTTATTACTTAAAAACCATTTAATATTTTTTAATTTCGGAAATTGATCTAGTGATTGGATTTCGATGTATCTTATACCATTAGATTCGTCTCATCAAGACGAATCGAATGGTAGTAAGATCGTCTTTCTAGGATCAATATTGGCAGAGTTATTACACAAAAACCATTAATATTTTTTTTTAATTTCAGAAATTAATCTAGTGATTGGATTTCGACGTATTTTATACCATTAGAACCATCTCATCAAGACGAATCGAATGGCGGTAAGATCATCTCTCTACGATTAATATTGGCGAAGTTACGATACAATAAAGTTTTAAGTATAATTCTGGCTAAAATTATGTTAATTTTTGGCCGGAATTATGATATATAAATATAAGAAATTTTTTATATAGTCACATCTCTTCATAATCACCAAATATGGACTGTCCCAAATATGTGACTATAAAGAGAGTTGACTGTATATGAAGATTTACTAAGTTAAAAAACTGAAAAATCTAAAAAAGAAAAACAAAATTAGTAAAAAAAAATAAAAAAAGGTAACCTAACTATTGTCTTTGAAGCTAGTGGTAAAATTATCCAGATTATCCATTAATGATACAAATAATCCAGATAATCTGTTATTAATATTTTTTAATCTTCTCATTCATATCCATTTATCATCTATATCTGTTTAAAAAATCCTATCCAGATAATCATAAATGGCAAATATCTGTTCACAAATATAAATTGTGGATAAATAGATTGAAACATTATATTTATAGAAATAATTCAAAATTAATTTCTAATTCTATACAGTATTAAAAATTATATTATACTATAACAAATCAAATATTTATCGCACTTTTCAAAATTGTGCTATTCCCTATAGATCATCTAATAAAAAAATTATTAGATTACAGAATAATTACCAAGCAAAAATTGGACAATGTTGTCCTGTAATCATCCACCTGTGTCGTCCTGCAACTGTCCATTAATCACTTAATCATCACAATGTACACAGAATTCTGAAAACTGCGATAATGCAATTTGATTAGTAAATATATTAGATTTTTAAAATAAAAAAAATATTTTAATAAAATATAATAAATATTTTTAAAAATTATATAATATTATAATTTATTAATAGATAAACTGAATTATGATATATTTTATTTATAATATTTTAATATAATGCATTTTTATTGGTCAATTTATATTATATAAAAAAAAAATTTTACTTTTAGCAAAAATTGAAATTTGAATTATATAAGAGTTTTTTAAAAAGAAAATTTATTTGCCAATTATTTAATAAAAAAATTTTTTTTTTTTAGGGTTGTCAGATAAATACTATAAACTGGACTTTAGAATTAAGGTAAATAGAGAAGGGGAAGTATATTTATTTATTTATTTTAAAAGAAATGTTTCTAATATTTCTTTTTTCTTTTTTATAGGTTTTTAGATGAATATTACAAATTGAACTCTAGAATTGAAGTAAATAAAAGAGAAAAAGTATATTTATTTAAAAGAAATGTTTCTAATATTTTTTCTTTTCTTTTTTGTAAATTGCTAGACAAATACTACAAACCAGATTCTAGAATTGAGGTAAATAAAAAAGAGGAGTATATTTATTTATTTTTTTTTAAAAAAAAACATTTCTAACATTTTTTCTTTTCTTTTTTATAAGTTATTAAACAAATATTACAAACTGAACTTTAAATTTGAAGTAAATGGAAAGTTCTTTATTATTATTAATAAAAACAATTTTAGCGTTTCTTTTCTTTTTTATAGGTTACCAGATTTTTAATAATAAAATGAATCTGGACTTACGTAATAAAATAGAATAGAAGAAATAGGAATTCTCTTAATATTAAAGAAACATACTAACATTTCTTATTTATTTTATTTAGATTGCCAGACTTTTAGATGAACCTGAATTTGAAATACTTGGAATGTAAACTTAAGAAAAGGAAAAGAATTTTTTTTTAAATATATTAAAGAAATATACTAACATTTTTTTTATTTATTTTTTAGGTTGCTGAACTTTTAAGCAAATCTAATTAATAAAAAACTTTTTTATTATAATAAGTAAAATTATTAAATAAAACAATAAATAAAATATTGCAAAAAATTTTAATTACATGAAAAAAAAAAGAAAAAATTATTACTAGTAAAAAAATCAAAACTATGCTGAAATTCATATAAAATATTAATATCAGTTATATTAAAATTATGCCAAATGCTAAAATAATTTTGGCAGTTTTAGCAGTTTTAATATTTTGGCATTTTAGCAATTTCGGTATTATATAAAGTAAACATGAGCCTGAAATCTTTATAAGGATTTTTGAAAGTTTTAAGTTTTAGAATATATAAAATGAAACCTTTTTCAAAACTCTAAAGTGAATCTGAATCTCAAAACTAATTCCAAATTCTGAAACTAGCTTCAATTATTCTAAAACCTCTCTTAAAACCTGAAATTATTATCAAATTTATTTACTAATGATAATTGTGAATAGGGTTCATTTTAAAATGACTTAAAATTTGGAAATCTTAAATGTACTTGATTTAGATTTAATGTTTAATGTTAAGGATAAATCAGATGATTTAATGAATAGGATAATAGGTAATTAATAGAACAATAATTGAACAAGAGAGATAATTTGATTTAGTTTTATAAGTGTAATACTAAAATGAGGTTTTAATATAATTGAAACTAGTTTTAAGTTTTAGACTAGGTTTTTGATTTCAAGTTTTGGGAAATAAGTATATATAAAAGAATTCAAAAGGTTTTAGTTTTAAGCTTCATATTTAATGTAGAAAGTCAATTTTTGGCATTAGGCTAAATGAATTTCAGCAAGCAACTTTAGTAATAACTGGTAGTATAATTAGACTTATAAGAAGACAAAAAATATTATTAATAATATTATAATAAATCTAATAACAAATTTTATTCTGGATTTAAATTTATCAATTTTAAAAGGAGAAAAGAATAGATAAAAAGATAAAAAAAATATCAAATCAATATCAGTATAATTTAAATTAATAAATATAGTATTGCTTATTTTTATTTTACTTTTATTTTTATTTGTATTTTGATGATTATATTCTACTGGTTAAATATAGCTCCGTTATAATAATTTGTTTTAATAAAGTATATATAAATTATTAAAATATATATATATGTATATATATAATTATATTTAATAAATTTTAATTATTTAATTTATTTTATTAATATAAATATTAAATTAAATAACAGAAAAATGTAAAATTATCTTTTTATAATTAATATTAGTTTTATTAAAATAAATCAAATAATGATAACGATAAAATTATTTTTTTATAATTATTATGCTTTTTAAAATTTTGCTATTTTCCATATAAATCACCTAATAAAAAAATTATTAAATATATATACAGTCATCCTCCCATATAATCACACCCTTCGGGACCATAAAAAAATGGTGTGACTATAAAAATTATATATGATGTGATTAAAGGGAAGGTTTTTTTAATAAGTTTATTAGTAACTTAGGATTAATGTAAATGTGCTTATAAGGGAGTTTTGATTATACAGGGGGTGACTATATGGGAGGATGACTGTATAGGGCTATGTGTATTTTTGACTGCTCTACAAGTTTTCTTAATATATCAAAAAGGATTTAGAATGTAATTTTTGACTTTTATATGTAACATATTATAGGATATAATATAATACAAGTGCAATAAAAAACAAAACCCTATTTATTTATCCATTTTTAGAAGATTTTGTATTAAAAACTAATTATTAATTATATTATAATTGATAGCTTTGAAAATTTGTATAATTCAGAAAGATTTGCATTTTTCAAATAAAAAAATTATTTGTAATAACAATATTGTCTTTCAATATAGTAGTAATAGTTTTGAAGCTTTTTACTCATTTTTTAATTTTTTTAAAATGAAAAAATAAAAAAAATCAAGCAAAGAAATAGTTTTCAACAATAAGGTATATTACATTTATATTCACTGATTAATTGTGTAAATGGTAGGAAATAAATCAATTATCCTTCACTCTCTATTGAATCAGCCATAACTAATCAAACAAATATAATTAGAAAGAGGAATTACTTTCCAGTGTATCAATTCTCCCGAATTTACATTAAGCTGTACTAAAAATCTATTCTTTTAAATATATAATTGTTTTTGTTAAAAAGAAATTCATAATAATAATAATAATACAAAATAGTAACAGGTAATAAATACTTACAATTCAAGTTTTATAATTCTTAAAAATTAAGATTTTTTTTTTAACCTTTTCACCAATTTATTACTATAATCTAATTTTCATGATATACATAACTTGTCACTCTGTATTCCTGCATTATGCCCTTTATTAATTTCACTAAATGATAAGTAAATTCGGCATACCTTATTTGTAATGCTTTATAATTTGTAATTTGTATATGCAAAATACATATATATCATATGAATTCTGAAACAAAATTAACAGAACTTTAATTGAAGAATAGATTTAAATAAAGTTTTATTATGCAAAACATATTAATATAGCATATAGGTTCCTTGCAATCTGGTCTAATATTTTATGAAATTTACCGTTACAGAAAAAGGTTATCAGATAAGGCAGTTTCAGTATTGCATATGATTTCTTTCTTATACAACATCAATGTTAATGCAATTTGGGATACGTTAAAATACTTCTCATTAAATATGCACATAAATCATTTTCTCAAATAAATCAGCTCTCAGATACTTCATTACGGTAAAAAAGATGATCCTCATATTACTTATTTGAACATGAATTGAAACAGAATTGGAAGCCTTAGATCCACAAATAACAACGATAGATTTCACCTGTAACTTTCTAAGAAAATTAATATAATATGCAATAAATATTACGAGAATTTACATATCTGTACTCCATAATGAAGGAAGGGGGAAGTATTCATAATCACAAGCGAAAGCTACATCATATACAGTCATGAACCTATTTCCCGGTTAAAGTATAATTCCCTTGAAAAAAATAATTGACTCCAACTGAGATCATTGGTCCATTAGATATCAAATATGAAAGGGATTTGATTGAAAGAATGGAAGAGTTTTATTTTGATAAGACTAACACCTATTTATGTCCGATTACAGTATCGGTGACACTTTTAATTTCAGCGTTTAATTTCAGCATAAAGTGAAACTCCAGTGGATAGTAAAATGCATAAAATTAATTGAGGTTGAGTAACCTAACCAACCATGCTTGTTTACAATACTTCGTTCATGTACATACAATTGGTGGTATCACATTTGGAATTTTCTAATCACGCCAGTTTCTTGTATCACGTTCTGTGCTCAAACGTCAATGCATCTTCACATGGCGTGAAAGCAGCTTTGTGATATTATAAAATTAGCACACGCGTTGAAATTATAAAGACTAATAAAATTTTATCATATGAGCAGGAAATAGAGCTTGTCTTATTGATTAAATTTTATCGCAAAACATATACCAGATACTGTATAATAAGATATTAACTGTTATTTCACAACTTTCATCGAAAGAAAGATCAAACTGTAAAATATTTTTACTCCCTGTTACAATAAAAGAAATACGATAATCAAGAGCATAATTATACATTGCATTGCCCTATAATAAACTGATGGAACCCCTATAAAAAATTTTATCCGTTATTTCAAACTCCGTAAAAATGAGCCTTTCACGGATCCATTCACGGAAAATGTAAATTTACGGAAAAAAGATGGAATATAAAAAACGGATCGACTTTTTTTACAGGGAACAAAATGCAGGAAGCACTTTATGTTTGCTTCAGGAAATTCAGATAGTTTAAAGAAATTAAATAATACTGACAGTAACGATTAGTGTTTTATGATTTAACAATTTTTTATTAATTCGCGTATTTTCGCTGGTTACAAAAATTGATTAAACTATCTATTATAAAATATGTAGTAAATACATGTTTTTATTATTTGCTTAATAATAAAAAAAAAATGAATGAATGAATGAATGATAATATTTTATAAAGATAAAATGAAAAATGAATGAATGAATGAATGAATGAATGAATGAATGTTTGAAATGAATGAATGTTGAAATGAATGAATGTTGAAGACATTATGCAAGTTTGCAAAAATATCTTTATGATGCTGTAAAAATTGTTATGTACAAATTTGATAATGTGATAAAATTGAAAATAAATGATTGTGATGATTTGAGAATGTTTGTTTGCTGTTTACCCGTTTAAGGTAAAATAATAAAACTATGGTTTAAGGTAATAAACAAAAATGCCATTAATTTTTAGAGGACAAATAATCCATTACTATAACGTAATTTAGCGTTTTTGGATTTTGTGAAATTCCATAGACTTGTGTTGAATTTTTCTTGTCACATTCAATTTCAGCTACAATCTGTTAAAAAATAAAATAATTATATTTAATTAATCTTATATAATAAAATAAAGTAAATAAATATGTATATAATTATTTTTTACTTACCAATTTTAAATCATTCTGAGTCATATGGGAAGAATTATTTAATTCTTTCAATAAAACTTTCCAATCTTTCGATTTATTCAAATCAGCACTTTTCCACTTGGCAGAATAATTGAAAGAATTGCTACTGTTTGAATGATATGATATGTTATCAAATTGATCGTAGATAATCCAAAATAAATTGTCGCTTTTCAACGCTTTTTGTTGTTTGTTTATTTCAAATTTTATTTCATCAAATACATCAACGTAATCCTTTTTTTGTGAAACTTTAACTGAAGAATAATATTGTTGTTCTAATTTAAATGCAAGTTCATATGCGTCTATTATTGAGGAAATCGATTTTTCATTATAATCGGTTGGAGCAATTTCATAATCTGCATATTTACTTTTGCTGATTTTACAACCCATATCTAAAAAATGGTAGTCTTTTAAAAAAAATTTATGATGAAATTTATGATATTAGGAATTTCGATCCACGAAATTAATGGTCTTGGGATATTTTTCTTGTTCTATTTATAATGATAATTGTAGAGGTATGAAATGATGTAAATCAACTCCGATTATGGGATGGATTGTATTTATAACAAAGTTTCTATTCTACAAAGTCTACAAAGTCTAAAGTCTAAATCTAAAGTTTCAACGAAAAAAAAGGAAAGTGTTTATCAAATAAAATTTATAATGAAAAGAAAAATCATGGTGTGGATATTCTGATTGTTTTTCCTCATTTATATGTCATTTTATAGATTTCTTTGTCTGTGCTTTTTTTTTGTTACCAACTTTAAAGGACTGGACCAATAAATATTCAACAAATTATTGGGATACGAATTACATTCTAAAATAAAATATGACCTGCATTCCAAAGAGAACAAGGTCATTTCCTTATTTGGCCGTAATATCTGGTTTTTAATTTGTTGTTATTTGCTATTTGACAAAGAAAATTTATCCTTTATTTTGACACAAAGAAAACAAAATTTTATTGGGGCGGACTCAATTTAATTATAGTATAAAAAAGGAATACTTTTATTTTAATTAGATTAATGTTGTACAACCGAAAGAAATGAAGATTTTCTTGGTATGTATAAAGTTGGAAGAGAGGAAGTAATTTGTAAAATAGAGGGAAAACAAGATAAAATGACCAAGTTCATTGTCTTGTATAGACTAAAACTTACGGATGTAATAATAATAAGATAAACGACGGATGAAATAATAAGATCGAGCGAGAGTAATAACATTATTTGTTTATTAAACAGTATGTACTTTTATGCCTTTATGATACGACGTCATATAGAGTAAAATTACTCAATATTTACTATAATTCACATTTCACGTGTTGAATTTATTTTTTATATTAACTGTGTTATTATCACTAAACAAATATAGGTGATCGTTAGTGAGTTCGTTATTTTCTTTCCTTAATAAGTAAATTTGCATTATAAATTTGGTTTTAAAGGCTGAATAGATGTTTGATATTTGATATTTTCCGAAAAGAAAGAAAAGAAACATCTTATCTGTTACATCTTAATGATATCAAACAAAATGGCTTTTTTTTTTTCTTAATCAGTAGAATAGCACATAATAATAAGTTGTTATATTCCAAAAAAAGTAAAATTCTACATTGTGCGATTTTATTCGTTAAATCAATGTGCAGGGGATTTGAATCGGAAGTCATGTGCAATGTGCATGTGGCCATGTGCATTATTAGTAGCAAATGATTCGCTTCGCCAATAGTGAGTGACGAATTAACAATATATCAGATATGTGTGCATGTTACAATGTATAGAAAATTAACTTGTTAAAAAGGATCCACTGAGTTTTTTGGCTCTGTTATTTTTGACTGATTTTTTACATTGATCTTTTCGCATATATGGAAAGGAAATTTTGTTGGCAGAATTTGGCAACTATTTATCCTTCTCACCTTTCGAATTATAGATGGAATTTAAATTAGTTTCAATTATGTTTAAACTATTAAATTTATGAATGTATTTGAAGAAGATGAAAATTTATAAATCACACTTCTTATTTATATATTAATGTCTAACAAGTTTAAAAAATATTGTAATATTATTAATACAAATGCTTTAATAGATTTTGAACTTACTGCAATCAAATCTATTTATACAGAATTTTTATTCAAACATATTTAAATAACTTTATCATCTTGTTTTATAATATTTTGATTACTATAATTGAATTATATGTTATAAAGTTGGTATTATTTTCTTTTTTTAAAATAAAATCCTAAAACATTTCATATAAAACTTACAACTTATTTAATACAATTTGCTTTTTTAGATCTTTACAATTATTGTCTTAGTATTCAGTAATTCCCTATAATTTAAAAAAAATTAGCTAAATTATTGATTAATAAAATAATTGCAAAAATTACTTTTTTGAATTTTAAATTTATTTTAACATTAAATTTACTAATTGCCTTTTTTTTTTATTTATACTATAAAATTGAATTATAAATTATTATATTAAAAATATTTGAAATTTATAAGAAATTTTACAATGCAATAAATTTTTATTTAAAAAATTTAATCTATTAAATTTTAATCCAAGTAAATATTTATTAATTTTTTTTTTTAACCACTGCACATTTATTAAGAACAAGCTAAACCATTACAAATATACAGAATATATATAAGCAAGCTACCTAAACTATCTATCAAAATAAACTACTTGCCATCCCATTTTGGGACCTCACTTATGCACAGTCAGACAGGTATAAAGCTATACAGATACAGTTCATATGAAATGAACTTTATCTTAACCCTAATAGGCCCTGTAGTTTAAACTTAACAAACTACAAACTAATTCCAATATATATGAAACATAATATTATTATTATTAAGGTTGCTTGTCTAAACCTCTTCAAAATCCTACGATTAGTTTCATCAAAATTTTACTATAGATTTATTATAGTTTCGGCAGTGTTTCAGCAGTTTCGGCATTTATAATAAGTTTTGGCAGTTTCACCTTTCTCCAAAGTTTTGCCAGTTTTTTAATATAACTTTAATATAGTTTCAGCAGAATTTCACTTTTCGGCAAAACGCCATCTTGCTTAAACCCCTAAGTTTCGGCAAGCAACCTTAATTACTATTATAAAAACATTAAAAATAAAAAAGTAATGTAAAGAGTCAAGTCTTTTATAAAATACTTATTAATTATATATCTTGTCTAACTATTTATATATATTTTTCTTAATAGTTAATACTTATATACTAGTAGCAATTTTTCTTTCAAAAGATTTATAATAATATATAATTATTTTTTATTATAAATTTCTTTACTTTTTGAAATTTAATTGATATTATTATTTAATAATAATATTATTTAAATAGTAATATTTGGATTGTTTATTATTACAGATTAAAATTAAGAAGAGCAAGACCATGTTTAAGGAAGGAAGCAGCAGATTGGCTAGAAGAAATACAAGAATTAAATAATTTTGATGAAACAGCCAATAATACTAATTTAGTATATCAGATGAAAAGTAAATATACTAGTGCTGTTAGATAACAATAATAGATAGGAGAATTACAATCCATTAAACAGAAAGAAAAAGAAAATGTAAATGAATATGCAGTAAGATTTAATAAATTATTGAAAAAAGTAGCATCAGACAATAATGATTTACATAAAAGATTTAAAATAAATTATTTTATACAAGGATTAAACCCAATAATTGGAAGAAAAATGTTTGAAGAAAACCCAGATATTTTAGCAGAAGTACTGTAATTACCAGAGCAAAAGGTATAGAAGCAGGTAATACAGTCAACTCTCTTTATAGTCACACATTTGGGACAGTCCATATTTGGTGATTATAAAGAGATGTGACTATATAAAAAATTTCTTATATTAGTATATCATAATTCCGGCCAAAAATTAACATAATTTTAGCCAAAATTATACTCAAAACTTTATTGTATCGTAACTCCGCCAATATTAATCGTAGAGAGATGATCTTACCTAGGGATGGTAAATTACTGTAATTTATGAAATTTATTGTTACGTTACGGTAATTTTCTATAAGTTACATTACACTATTTTATTGTAACATTCAATTTGATATAAATTAAAGATGATCAAAGATAATCAATTTTTAAAAAAATGCCAAAACAAAGATATTCTTTCTGG
This sequence comes from Rhizophagus irregularis, assembly GCF_026210795.1. Lineage (NCBI taxonomy): Eukaryota > Fungi > Glomeromycota > Glomeromycetes > Glomerales > Glomeraceae > Rhizophagus > Rhizophagus irregularis. The sequence continues at coordinate 2,514,877 of NC_089447.1, forward strand.
TCAGAGTTTGAAGAAATAATAGATTCCAATGGAAAAAAACGATATAAATGCATATATTGTAATTCTGATTGGGCAAAAAATGCGACAAGATTACAAGAACATCTTAATACTTGTCTTGCAAGGAAAATTACAATGGAATCCATCATATCTGAATCTGAACCTGCTGTAAACCAAACTAATAAACGTAAACAAACTACTTTAAATCACTATATGCCTTTTTTTACAAAACAAGATCAGGAAGAATTAGAATCATGATTAGTTCGTGCATTTTGCAGTACTGGTCTACTGGAATTCCTTTTAATGTAATAGAAAATGTTGATTTTCAAGCATTTTTACAAAAAGCATGTCTTTCATTTCACATTCTGTCACGTCACACATTATCTGGTAATTTACTAAATAAAGAATATAAAGATTTGAAAAAATTAGTCTGAAATGTTTTTAATGAAACACCATATTTTTGCATAACTAGTGATGGATGGTCAAACATAAATAAAGCTCCAATAGTTAATTACATAATAACTACTCCAAAACCTATTTTTTATAAATCGGTATATACAAAAGAAGAGCATCATACTGGGGAAAATATAGCCAAAGGTATAGAAGAATGTATGATATCAATTGGAATTGACAAATTTACGGCTGTAATAACTGATAATGCTAATAATATGAAATCAGCATGGAGAATACTTAAAGAAAAGTATGCTGATAAGATTTTTCTTGGATGTTGGGCACATGAAATTAATTTGTGGGTAAAAGATATAATGAAACACAAATGGGCTAATGATATCTTAGAAAAAGCGAAACGATTGGCTTTATATTTTCGTAATCACCAAATTCCATTAGCTACACTTTGGAGAATACAAAAAGAAAAGTATGGATATGAAGTTGCTTTAACATTAACTGTTGAAACAAGATGGATGTCAGTGTTTGAGTGTTTAGATCATATTTTGAAAACAAAAATTGCAATGAGAGCATTGTTGGCGGAAGAAAATATTATTTTAAATCAAGAAATTAAAAATTACATTATTGATGATTGTTTTTGGGAAGAACTTAAAAATCTTCGTGATTTTTTGGAACTGTTTATAAATTTTATACGAAAATTAAAAGAAGACGAACCTTATCTTTCATCAGCTTTTGTTACATTACGAGATATTGAAAATAACATCTTATTAAATAATAAAATTCCAAATGATTTAGTTGAATATTCAATAGATAGAGCTAAATATCGGTGGGACAACTTTTTATATAATCCTGCGGTTATTGTTGCATATAGATTAGATCCTAGATTTAATGGAGAACTAGTAAATAGTGGTAATTGGCATGATATTATAGAAGAAGAAATTATACGTATTGCCAGAAAAGAGAATGAAGTTCGGGTATTAATTGAATTAAGTGAATATATAGGAAGACGCGGAGGATTTGCTAAAAAACATTTGTGGAGTGGATTAAATCAAATGCCAATTAATTGGTAGAATTTATTAAAGTCAAGATACCCACTACTTAGTTCGGTTGCAATTAAAGTTTTATCAATTCCGGCTTCTTCAGCAGCAAGTAAAAGAAATTGGTCTACATATAATTTTATTCATTCCAAATTGCGAAATAGAATGGTTATTGATCGAGCAGAAAAATTAGTATATATATATTGGAATATTAGAATTCTTCGAGAATTGGATGTGCCACTTACGGTCAAAGAATTAATTAAAAGTAGCGTAAAAATGAGTGATTTAGAATCAGATGACGAAAAGTTAGGTGAAGAATCAGATAAAGAACTGGAAGGTGACATTGATAGCAATTTCAAAACTTTAACAGAATATGAAGAAAATGAGTTTGATTTAGATTTAGATGATTGATATGTATTTCTTACGATTTAAAAATAAATGATTATGCAATCAGCGGTTCGTTGCCATTTCTATAAATTTAAAGAAAAATGTTAGTACTGTTTTATAGTACTGTTTTATTAAGTAAATGCTGACATTCCCCCATACTCACTCATTTTGCCTTTTAAACAGTTTCCCAAAGCTCTGTTTTCCTACAAAATAGAAGAAGAACATTACTAATGGTTCATTAAGTAAATGCTGACGTTCTTCCTCATACTCACCCATTTCGTCTTTTAATTAGTTTTCTAAAACTCCGTTTTCAACAAAATTTAAAAAATATTAGAACTGTTTCAGTTCTTTAAGTAAATTCTAGTGTTCCTTCTTGATCTTACAAATAGTTTCTCTATTCCGATCCCATTAAAAAAAAAAATAAAGAATTAAAAAAATTTTATTAATCGGTCATACCAAAAAAATAATTATGTAATTAAACTGCGCCCAATATTTTTTTTATGCAAATCTTTCATATAAATTATATAACTCGGCCAAAATTAGTTTTTAACTAAGTAATGCTGGTCGAATCAGCTTAATTCTGGTAAACATATAAATGTAATGTTACATCAAGCCTATGTAACTTACAATGTAAGTTACGTAACGTAATGTAACGTAATGTAACACTTAGCATCCCTAATCTTACCGCCATTCGATTCGTCTTGATCAGACGGTTCTAATGGTATAAAATACATCTAAATCCAATCACTAGATTAATTTCCGAAATTAAAAAAATATTAATGGTTTTTGTGTAATAACTCTGCCAATATTGATCCTAGAGAGATGATCTTACCGCCATTCGATTCGTCTTGATGAGACGGTTCTAATGGTATAAAATACATCGAAATCCAATCACTAGATCAATTTCCGAAATTAAAAAATATTAAATGGCTTTTAAGTAGTAACTCCGTCAATATTGATCACAGAGAGATGAGCTTACCACCATTCGATTCGTCTTGATGAGGCGATTCCAACGAGCTATTAATCGTCTTTTTTCAATCACTAGGTACTGAGAAATTTAGCAAAATGTTAAATGACGCAGTAAACGTAAATCAAGAAATATAATAATGCCGATGCTTAACATTTTGTTGAATAACTCATCAGCCAGTGATCGCAAAAGGATAAAACTAAAAAACTAAAAACTCTCTCCCGTTCTGCTCACTTGACAATATTTACGAAAAGATAAAAAATTTTTTCAAAGTTTTTTATTACTTTTTCTTTATATTTTCTTTATTTTAGATAACTAAGACACTCTACAAAATGACTAAAGATAACAAGAAGAAAAATAACAAGTCTAACAATGATACTACTTCTAAACGTCCTGCCTCTAGCTCTCCAACTGGTATTGATATGGAACAGCGTCTCTCCTCTCTTTCTGATACTGTTGCCTCTTTGGCTGGCTCGATTAAAGAAGGAATCCAACAAAACAACATCATCTTAGCTCGCCAAAATGGCCAAGCTAATCATTAATTATTCTGTCTCTTTCCCTTTTCCCCTTTTCTTTATTACCCGTTTTATCAGTGTGTAATAATGATGGACAACAAAAAACATAATTTTTCCCCCCACTTCTCTCCTCTTCTTAGATTTGGTCAAATTAATGTAAATAGTCTTGTTTCCCCAGTACGTCAACAACATCTTCTTAATTTTTTTCTTCACTCTTCCTTTGGTGCATTATCATTGAATGATACTCGTCTTTCTCCTGCTAATGCTAAATTTATTTTTAAAAATGAACATATTAAACATCACTTTCGGTCCTATTGGGCCTGTTCATCTTCTTCTCGTCCTCATGATGGCGTTGATATTTTACTTCGCAACCCTCTGCATAAACATGTTCAAACAATTGACTCTTGGAATGGTCGCCTTCTTAAATTAGATTTATTTTTTCATCAAACAAAAATTTCTATTATTTCTTTATATTACCCCCTTCTGGTTCTATTCACCAATCTATTTGTAATGATCTTATTGCCAAATTGCTTTCCTGGCTTGATCATGCACGTTCTAATAACTACTTTGTGGTCCTTCTTGGCGATTTCAATATTGATGAAGTTGCTCATTCCAACTATTCACACAATCATTTCAGACTTCTCCGTTTACTTTCTTCTTGATTTTTTACCGACCATTATGCTTATTCCTCTTCTTTGGATGGTCCTAGTCCTACCTTTTTTCATGCCAATGGTTCCTCTCAATTGGACTATATTTGGTCCTCGCCTGGTTTTCCTGCTCCTGGCCTTTTCTCATAAGTGACTACTTGCCCCTATCTCCTTGATCGCCCCTTTACTGATCATAAAGTTCTTATCACTGTTTTTGACTTTAGTACTTGCTTAGCTATATTAGCCAAATCCCGTCTTAAACAAAAAAAAGAAATGCGTACCGTTTTTTCTTATACTTCTACTTCCGAAGAACAATGGATGAAATTTGCCACTGAAGTGGATGATTCTCTTGGCGTGTACCTAAATAAACAATATACTACTTGTTCTGATTTTTCTTCCCTATCTTTAGATCGTATGTGGTATGCCTTAAAAGCCGCCATATTTAGCGCTGCAATTGAAACACTATCCTTTCATAAGGTTTCCAACACACATCGTTCCACATACTCCCCAGAATTGTCTAAACTTATTGCCATTAACAAGTTTTTAGATAGATTTTTATATCGTTTTACTACTCGTCATCCTAATCGGCCTACCCAGATCTTACAAATGACTGCAGAATTACCATCTCATCTTGTTAATCTCACATCCTTACTTCCTGATTATTCAATTCCTACTTATTCTACAACTCCTTTGTCTGGATTTAAATCCTTTTTACGCTCACAAAAGAATTTAGTTTCTGCTTTTTTGGGTACTAAGTTCGCTCAGAATCTTTCAGACTCTGTAGAATACTACACAGCTCTACGTGATGAACATTTTTCAGACTCGCTTGGCACTTTTATTGATTCTGCCTTATCAGTTGAAAAATGTTCAATTGTTCTTGATCGCGTCCTGGTTGTCTTGGACTTCATCCCCACTCTTCTAACGGACCCTTCGGATATCAAACAAGCTGCTGTTGCTCATTTTCAATCAGTTGTCTCTCCTCCTTTGGTCCAATATCATTCTATTGCTTCCTTCCCTCCACGTTGGCAACAAGCTTACACTCCTCTTCCTGATGTGTCAGCTTCATTATATGATCCTGTTTTAACACCAATCACTCTACAAGAATGGTCTGATGTCATCTCTTCTATGCCTAACAACAAAGCTTCTAGCCCTTCGAAGATCTCCTATGAGATGATAAAACATTTGTCTGGTGAAGCCTTGGATTTTTCTCTTTTACTTGCCAATACCTGCCTTTCTCGCGGTGATATTCCTGCTGACTGGCGTGAAGCTGTGGTCTATCCTATTCCTAAACCTCATGATTTTGATGCTCAGCTCAAGAACACTCGACCTATTACTCTTCTGGAAACTGTTCAGAAATGTGTGGTTAAAGTCGTCACCAATCGACTCTCTGCTATCCTTGCTGACAATAAAATTCTTCAAGGAGGAAATTTTGCTGGTTTACCCGGTGGCTCCACGGATGTTCCTATCAAAATGCTTGATGCGATTATTCATCAACAAAAACATGACTCTACTGATGATCAGGAATTATGGATCATTTCTCAAGATATCTCTAAAGCTTTTGATTCTATGGATTTAAACATGCTCAGATTAGCTTTAGATAGATTACACATACCTGCACTTTTAGTTCAATTTATTTTGAATCTTTTTACACGACGTAATAATAAGATAATTACTTGCCATGGCGATACAGCTGCTTATCGAGTACGTGTTGGTATCGATCAAGGAGAAATCATTTCCCCTCTTCTTTGGGTTATTTATTTGGATCCTTTACTTACTGTTTTAAACCAAGAAACACGAGATCCTTTTGTTCTGAAATCTTCTGCTCTTTTAGATTATTCTTCATTAGCATTTGAACAACAATTTTTACCAATTTCTCATTTGACTTTTATGGATGACTCTACCCTTATTGCCTCTTCGAAATCTGGAATTGAAAATCGCTTTCTATTACTGCTGAATTTTATACTTTAAATAATGTTCAAGCCAATTCAGCCAAATATGTTCTTTTTTCATCCTCTTCCCCCTCTTCGAAGATTATTTTTGATCTTTCACCTTCTCCTCTAGTTTCCATTCCTTCCCTTTCCCTTTTTTCCTTACCTGTTAATACTTCGTTTCGTTTTTTAGGAGTTTGGTTTTCTTTGTCCGCCTCTTCTGATTTTGTTCTCAGACAAGCGCGCTCTATGGTCAAAGATATGGCAGCTCTTCTTAGTTCTAAGAAATTATTAGCACAACATGTGGCCTATCTCTATAATGCTGTCCTTCTTCCGAGATTGGAATTTTGTCTCCAAACTACTCTTTTCTCTGAAAGTACTATTCAGTCGATAGTCAAGCCTATGTTTTCAGCACTTAGAAGAAAAGCTGGCCTTGCAGCTACTACTCCACTAGCTTTGCTTTTCTTGAAACTTTCTTTCTCTATTCAAAATGCCTTTTATCGTTTTCTCTCTTCTCACGTGGCTTCTTGGCAAAAAATCTTCACTCACCCAGATTTTAAAAATTTTGCCGCCTATGCTATTTCTTATCTTCAAGGCTTTCTGGGCGCTGAAAGTTGCCCAACTACCATTAACCTAGAACCGTGGTCTCAAGTTGTTTCCTTGCGGACACATACTTTGTTTAATTCTCTTTTGTTCACTTCAAGATTAAATATCACGTGGTCTCTTTCTTTTTGACCTCCGAGGCGTGATCTACAACCTGCTCTGCCACTCCGATCTATTCTACCACATTCCATTTTTCAAACAAGTTGGAAACTTTGGAAACACTTGCATATTTTTGTGCTTGCCCAAATAGCTTCTCCTTGTGGACATTATCTTATAAATTGGTCTGATCTTCATTACCTTGGTATCGTTGGCCGTAAAGGACGGATCCCCACTTGGTTTAATTTTATTAAAAACAATTTTCTTTCTTTTTCTTTTTCTTCATTACTTTTATTTTCGTATTTTATTAATACTTATTTTACATTAGCTTCACCTTGTTTATTAGATAATACTGTTAAAGATTATCATTTTTATCCCCAATGGGCTATTAATTTTAATTCCACTACCCAAACTTTATCTGTTGGCCGTGCGTGTATCACTTACAAGAAACAAGACTCCGCTATCATGTCACATTGGCTTCCTGTATCTACTTCTGCCAATGAACGATCTTACAATCCTTGCCCTGGTTGTTCTTACAATGTACCCGCTTTGTCAAAGAAATTCGCGATTAAACAGCGCTGTAATAGCGAGAAATGCTTCTTCAATGTTTCCTTATCTGAAACCGTTGGTTACCCCACGAAGCATGCCAAAGTTTTTGCAGCTTATCTTCCTATAACTTTGTCTACGTCCTGGAGTTATGCTACTTCCTTAGCCCTTACATATCTTGAGAGTTTATCGTTTACTCCTTCTTCTAATGATAATTTTTCTTCCACATCGACGAATGATGCGAATGATAATACCTTTGTTCCATCCTTGCCTCCTTCAGTACAGAATTTGTACACTGATCATTCCTTCCGCCACGCATCTGAATCTACTCCTCCTTCTATGTCACCCGCCTGGTTAGCCCTTGATGATGATGGATTTATATTGGATTCTTTCTCTATAAGCCTCCCTTCGTGTTCACCCTCAGCTCTACGTTCTGAAATTTATGCTGTGGTACTAGGACTTTATGCTCTTCCTTTTGGCTCTTCCATTACAATTAATACCGACTGTAGTCAACTTATTTCTCTTTGGACAAGTTTTGTCAATGTTCCATTTTCGCCAAAACTGTTTCGTCAAATTAATCATCTTCTTTGGCTTTCTATCCGACATATTGTTAAGAATCTTGATTTGAAAGTTAAATTGAACAAAATCCCTGCTCACAAGAATAACGCACATAACATACAAGTTGATTCTCTGGCTAAAAACGCTCACTCATTTATGCAACCTACCTTTTCACCAATGGCTATTTATCAAGCTCCGTGTTTGCTTAAGTTCAATTCCTTACCTATTGACATGAATATTCGTCACTTTCTCCGTTCTATCGCAGATGCTCGTGCCCTTTTATCCTTTTGTTCCATGACACGCTTTACTGCACTTGGCTCTTCTGCACTCTTCGATTGGGCTGGTATACATTTTTGCCTTTCACAAATTAAAGGTTTTGCTTCTCATAAGAATGGTCGTCCTGAATTTTGGATCTTCTGTATAAAACTTCTCTTGGATATGTTGCCTACCTTGACTACTTTACAACAACAGAAATTCCATTTATATTCTCCGGACTGGCTTTGTCCACAATGCAATTCCTTTCCTGAAAATTTGAACCATCTCTGGACTTGTCCTTATATCCTTCCAGAACTTAATCCCTGTTTAACACATCGTTCTGAAGTTATTACATTTAGGGACGCTTGTATTAAATCATTTTCGTCCTTAAAATCTTTGGACCTTTCTTTCCCTGATGAATTTTTGCTTTGGACTGCTGGGATTTTGAAACTCCTTTTTCGTCCTGCCTTTGGCTTACTCGAAGCTTACTTCCTGCCCATTTAACTTTGTTTTTGAAACAATATTTTCCTCTTTCAGTCATTTATAAAATTATTTCTCCGCTTCTTAATGACTTCCAAGTTAAATTATATGGTGAAATCTGGCTTTGTCAGAATGTTCTTTTCCACGCTTGGGAGGAATCACAGGGTATTACTGCTACTTCAAAATTACGTGGCCCTTCTACAACTACCGCCTCTACTATTTCTCCTTATCATCATAACTCTTCTCTGGCGACAGTTTCTCAGGATTCCTGGATTTCCTGGATATCCTCTTCTATAATTCGGGGTGGATCTTAGATCTCGCACTTGGATTTTCTGCGCTGCTTAACAGTTCAACCTCTTAGGATTTCTTTCTGGTAACGGTTTGAATTTTTGGATGTTGGATAGTTGACTCACACTGGCCTTCGGGTAAAGTTGGGGTATGCGATTCTGTAATAGTTTAGTTTTTCTTTGCTTTAATGTTATTTTAGTTTAGATTCTTTACTTGTATGAGTCGTGAAGCTACTCTTTTTATTTTTTATTAGTTTATTTTCTTATTTTGTAATATTGTTCGACTATTATTTTCGAAGTTTAAATATAAATAAAAGATAAAGTCAAAATACTGTTTGCACGGCAAAAGGATAAAACTACCACCATTTGATTCATCTCAGTGAGACGATTCTAACAAGCTATGATACATCTTTGTACAATTATTAGATACCAAGTTATTTAATATATTCTTTATATAACTGTGATTATAAACGGTTCTTTTTAATATAAGATTTTTGAGGATAGGTGTGATAGTGACTATAGATAGATTGTGACTATATAGGATAGTTTTCAATAATAAAGTGTTTTGAACATTCAACTGGTGTGACTATATAGTAGAATGTGACTACAGTCAACTCCCTCTATAGTCGCTCCCGTTATAGTCACATTCTACTATATAGTCACACCGGTTGAATGTTCAAAACACTTTATTATTAAAATCTATCCTATATAGTCACAATCTATCTATAGTCACTATCACACCTATCCTCAAAAATCTTATATTAAAAAGAACCGTTTATAATCGCAGTTATATAAAGAATATATTAAATAACTTGGCATCTAATAATCGTACAAAGATGTATCATAGCTTGTTAGAATCGTCTCACTGAGACGAATCGAATGGTGGTAGTTTTATCCTTTTCCTTTGCTAGTGTTTACGGCCAGACCACCCATTACCTCTTATGAGACTAATCTCGGGTCTGTGTCCTATCATCTTCACTGGGCAACTATTATACCGAGTACTTAATTCCTCAGGTAACAGCACCACTTTGAAGACATGCCCCCATCGCCGTTTTAAGCTGATGCGGTTTGTACGCGCCGCCTACTCATCCTATATCCATTGCGTGATACTGATACTTTCAATTTATTTTACGACCTTTAGAGAGCATCTACTTTCATGGAGGACTTTCGACAGGTAACATCAACCATCTAGTACCCTTCCATACCACCATTTTAGGTACTAAGTCTCCATCAAAGGCCACTAATGCCTGTGATTACCTGCGTGATAGTACAGTTGTTTCTGCCCCAGAAAGTGTATTTGTTTTAGTGACCACTCGGACCAGGAAGTAGCAGGCATTTGTCCAGGATCACCCCTTATGGTGGGTATCAACCACCGCATCACCAACCAGGACCTGGGCGAGAGAATCCGAACCCTATAACCACGCTACCTGTTCTGCGCACGAACACTTTGGTTGGCCTAAAACCTAACAGAAGGTCTAACTATCACTAAGACATTGCACCCTCAGCTTTACCATCTAGGACGACCATCTAGCCATTACTGACCACAAGTGGTATCGTGGAGTGACCACCCGGACAGGAAGTCCTCCTCAAGGTATAGTAGTGACCTTAAGGACAGGGGAACTGCTTGCTTGCGTGCCAATGGCCTCATAGGGAACGTTAGAAGGACACCATGACCCTTAGTTGAAATGTGCGGCCTAACTGTACACACTAATTCACCATGATGCAGTCTAACTACACTAATCCCTGTACCTTCACGCTATTGGTTGTAGCGTCCGCAGTAAAATTCTTTTTATTTCCGTGGTCATGGGAATCGAACCTGCGACCTCACCATACTCAGGCTTAATGAGGGTCTCAGTGACTAACCATTGAGATAGGGTGACCAACCCTAGTTTTATCCTTTTCCTTTGCTAGTGTTTACAGCCAGACCACCCATTGCCTCTTATGAGACTAATTTCGGGTCTGTGTCCTATCATCTAGTTTTATCTTTTTCCTGTGCAAACAGTCTTGTGACTTTATCTTTTATTTATATTTTAAACTTCGAAGACATGATCGAACAATATTACAAAAAATAAGAAAATAAACTAATAAAAAATAAAAAGAGTAGCTTCACGACTCATACAAGTAAAGAAATCTAAACTAAAATAAAATTAAAGCAAAGAAAAACTAAACTATTACAGAATCGCATACCCCAACTTTACCCGAAGGCCAGTGTGAGTCAACTATCTAACATCCAAAAATCCAGTCCGTTACCAGAAAGAAATCCTAAGAGGTTGAACTGTTAAGTGGCACAGAAAATCCAAGTGCGAGATCCATGATCCACCCCAGATTATAGAAGAGGATATCCAAGAAATCCAGGAATCCTGAGAAACTGACGCCAAAGAAGAGTTGTTTTTTTGTGAAGAAGTAGCAATAGAAGGAGAAGTTGTAGATGAGCCACGTAATTTAGAAGCAGCCAAGATACCCTGTGACTCTTCCCAAAGCATGGAAAAGAACATTCCGCCAGCACATCTGCAAAAGTGCGACTTGGAAGTCGTTCAAGAAGAGGAGAAATAGTGTTTGTATATAACGAGAGAGAGAAGTGTTGATTCAAAAATGCCGTTAAATGCGCAGGTAACAATCCTCTAGTAAGCCAAAGACAGGACGGAGAAGGAGTTTCATAGTTCCAACAATCTAAAGTAGAGAAACCAGTTTGGAAGGTAATATCCAAAGGCTTCAGAAATAAGAACGAAGATAAACAAGAATCTCTGAATTTAACAATTTCAGACTGATGTGTTAAATATGGATTAAGATCTGGGAGAATATAAGGACAAGTCCAAAGATGATTCAAATCTTCAGGAGCTGAGTTGCATTGTGGACAAAGCCAGTAAGGAAAATATAAATAAGGCTTGCGTTGTTGAAGAGTAGTTAAGGTAGGCAACATATCCAAAAGGAGTTTGATACAGAAGATCCAAAATTCAGGATGACCATTTTTATGCGAAGCAAAACCTTTAATTTGTGAAAGGCAGAAATATATACCAGCCCAATCAAAAAGTGAAGGAGAACCAAGAGCAGTAAAACGTGCCATGGAACAGAAAGATAAAAGAGCACGAGCATCGGCTATAGAGCGGAGAAAATGACGAATATTCATGTCAATAGGCAAAGTGTTAAAAGTCAACAAACATGGAGCATTACAAAATGCCGAAGGGAAAACAGTAGGTTGTAAAGACGAATGAGCATCTTTTGCCAGAGAATCCGCTTGTATATTGTGGATATCATCGCCATAAGCAAGGACTTTAATCAAATCGACTTTAAGATTACGATCTATGATAAGTTGTCGAATAGAAAGCCAAAAAAGATGATTAGGTTCTCGAAGCAACTTCGGTGAGAAGGGAGCATTAACAAAACGTGTCCATAAGGAAACTAATTGACTACAATCAGTATAAACAGAGATTGAAGAGTCATGGGAGAGGGCGCTTAATCCCGATAAAATAGCAAAAATTTCAGAATGCAAAGCCGAAGGAAAACAAGAAGGGAGATGCACAGATGAAGATTCAAGGATAAAACCATCATCATCAAGAGCAATCCAAGCAGAAGTCATGGAAGAGAGTGAAGATTCTTTGGCAGGATGGAAAGAACCATCGGTATATAAAGTTTGCACAAAAGACGGCAGAACATCAACTTCAATTCTGTCTTGAAAGGAAGGAGAAAGGGTGGGAGAAACGGATAAGAGGGGCGAGTTTGTCAAATGAACAAAAGCTAAAAAAGTAACATAACTCCATGAAGTAGATAGAGTTATGGGAAGGTAAGCCGCAAATACTTTGGCATTTCTGGTAGGATAGCCCACAGTTTCCGATAGGATTACATTGAAAAAGCATTTTTCGCTATTGCATTGTTGTTTAATGGCAGATTTTCTGGATAATGCTGGAATATTAAGGGCACAACCAGGACAAGGGTTATAGGTTCGTTCATCAGCCGAGGTAGATACAGGAAGCCAATGAGACATAATAGCTGAGTTTTGTTTCTTGTAGGTGATACACACACGGCCAACAGATAAAGTTTGAGTAGCAGAATCAAGATTAATAGCCCATTGAGGATAAAAATGATAATCTTTAACAGTATGATCTAATAAACAAGGAGAAGCTAAAGTAAAAGAAGAATTAATAAAATACAAAGACAAAAGTAAAGAAGAAGAAGAAGAGGAAAGAAAATTATTTTTTATAAAATTAAACCAAGCAGGAATGCGTCCTTTACGACCAATGATACCAAGGTACCGAAGGTCAGGCCAATTCATGAGATACTGTCCACAAGGAGAAACCAATTGAGCGAGCATAAATATATTCAAATTTTTCCAAAGTTTCCAACTCGACTGAAAAATAGAATGTGGTAGAATGGATCGGAGCGGCATAGCCGGTTGTAGATCACGCCTCAGAGGTCGGAAAGATAGAGACCACGTGATAGTAAGTCGTGAAGAAAACAAAAGAGTGTTAAACAAAGTATGTGTCTATAAGTAGACAACTTGTGACCACAGTTCTAAGTTAATAGTAGTCGGGCAACTCTCCGCGCCCAAAAAGTCTTGAAGATATGAAATGGCATAGTTGGCAAACAATCGAAAATCTGGATGAGTGAAAATCTTTTGCCAAGAAGCCATATGAAAAGAAAGAAATCAGTAAAAAGCATTCTGAATAGAGAAAGGAAGTTTCAAGAAGAGCAAAGCTAATGGAGTAGTAGCGGCAAGACCAGCTTTTCTTCTAAGAACTGAAAACATAGGTGTAACAATTGATTGAACAGTGTTTTCTGAAAAGAGAGCGGTTTGAAGACGAAATTCCAATCTCGGAAGGAGAACAGCATTGTACAGATAGGCTACATGTTGCGCCAATAATTTTTTCGGACCAAGAAGAGCAGCCATATCTTTAACCATAGAACGCGCTTGTTTAAGCACAAATTGAGGAGAAGCAGATAAAGAAAACCAAACTCCTAAAAAACGGAATGAAGTATTCAAAAATAAAGAGGAAAGGGAAAGAGACAAATTGGAAACTAAAGAAGAAGGTGAAAGATCAAAAACTATCTTCGAAGAAGGGGAAAAGGAGGAAAGAAAAACATATTTAGCCGAATTAGCTTGAACATTATTCAAAGTATAAAATTCAGCAGTAATAGAAAGACGATCTTCAATGCCGGGCTTCGAAGAAGCAATAAGTGTAGAATCGTCCATAAATGTCAAATGTGAAATAGGTAAGGAATGTTGTTCAAAATCAAGTGGAGAATATTCTAAGAGAGCTGAAGATTTCAAGACGAAAGGATCTTGTGCTTCTTGATTTAAAACAGTAAGTAAAGGGTCCAAATAAATAACCCAAAGTAAGGGGAAAATAATTTCTCCTTGATCGATACAAACACGGACTCTATAAGCAGCTGTATCGCCATAACAAGTTATAATTTTGTTATTACGTCGTGTAAAAAGATTTAAAATAAATTGCACTAAAAGTGCAAGAATATGTAATCTAACTAAAGTTAATTTAAGCATATTCAGATCCATAGAATCAAAAGCTTTAGAGATATCTTGAGAAACGATCCATAATTCATGATCATCAGAAGAGTCATGTTTTTGTTGATAAATAATTGCATCAAGCATTTTGATAGGGACATCAGTAGAACCACTAGGTAAACCCGCAAAGTTACCTCCTTGAAGAATTTTATTATCAGCAAGGATGTTGGAGAGACGATTCGTGACGACCTTAACAACACATTTTCGAACTATATCCAGAAGGGTAATAGGTCGAGTGTTCTTGAGTTGAGCATCAAAGTCATGGGGCTTGGGAATAGGATAAATCACGGCTTCACGCCAATCAGCAGGAATATCGCCGCGAGAAAGGCAAGTGTTGGCAAGTAAAAGAGAAAATCCTAAGGCATCACCGGACAAATGTTTGATCATCTCATAAGAAATTTTTGAAGGGCCGGAAGCTTTGTTATTTGGCATGGAGGAAATAACACTAGACCATTCTTGTAAGGAAATAGGTGCTAAAACAGGATCATATAATAAAACAGACACATCCGCAAGAGGAGTGTAGGCTTGTTGCCATCGAGCAGGAAATGAAGCAATAGAAGAATAATGGACCAACGGAGGAGAAACAATTGACTGGAAATGAGCAATAGCAGCTTGTTTAATATCCAAAGGATCCGTTAAAAATGTAGGAGTAGAGTCCAGGACAACCAGGACGCGGTCAAGAACAATCAAACATTTTTCAACCGATAGAGCAGAGTCTATGAAGGTGCCAAGCGAGTTCGAAAAATGTTCGTCACGTAATGCTGTATAGAATTCCACAGAGTCCGTAAGATGTTGGGCGAATTTAGTAGATAAGAAGGCAGAAACTAAATTCTTTTGTGATCGTAAAAACGATTTAAAAACAGATATAGGAGTTGTGGAATAGGTAGGGATTAAATAATCAGGAAGCAAGGATGTAAGATTCTCAAGATGGGAAGGTAAAGCAGCAGTCATTTGCGCAATTTGAGTAGGCCGATTGGAACGACAAGTGGTAAGGCGATATAAAAATCGATCTAAAAACTTGTTAATAGCAATAAGTTTAGTTAATTCAAGAGAGTATGAATATCGGTGTGTGTTGGAGACTTTTTGAAAAGGTAATGTTTCAATTGCAGCACTAAGTATGGCAGCTTTTAAAGCATGCCACATACGATCAAGAGAAAGAAAAGAGAAATCAAGACGAGAATTATATTGTCTATCTAAATATACTCCAAGAGAATCATCCACTTCAGTGGTAAAATTATTCCATTGTTCATCCGAAGTGGAAGTATAAGAAAAGATAGTACGCATTTCTTTTTTTTGTTTGAGACGAGACTTAGCCAAAATAGCCAAGCAAGAACTAAAGTCAAAAACAGTTATAAGAACTTTGTGATCAGTAAAAGGACGATCAAGTAGATTAGGGCAAGTAACCACTTGCGTAAAAAGACCAGGGGCAGGAAAACCAGGTGAAGACCAGATATAATCCAGTCTAGAAGATCCATTATCATGGAAAAAAGTGGGATCAAGACCATCGGTAGAGGAGTGAGCTTGATGATCAGTAAAAAACTGAAAAGAGAGTAAACGAAGAAGCGTGAAGTGAGTGGATGAATAGTTGGAATGAGCGACTTCATCAATATTGAAGTCGCCAAGGATGATTACAAAATAGTTATTAGCACGGGCATGATCAAGCCAAGAAAGAAGTTTGGCAATAAGATCAGCACCTATAGACTGATGAATAGAGCCAGAAGGGGGATAATATATAGAGATAATAAAAATTTTCGTTTGATGAAAAAATAGATCCAATTTAAGAAGACGACCATTCCAAGGATCAATTGTTTGAACATGTTTATGAAGGGGATTACGTAATAAAATACCAACACCATCATGAGGACGAGAAGAAGACGAACAGGCCCAATAGGACCTAAAGTGATGTTGGAAATGTTCATTTTTGAAAATAAATTTAGCATTTGAAGGGGAAAGGCGGGTATCATTAATAGACAAAGCACCAAAAGAAGAATGAAGAAAAAAATTAAGCAAATGTTGTTGTCTAACTGGGGAACATAAGCCATTAACATTAATTTGACCAAATTTAATAAAGGGAGAAGGGTGAGGAGAAAAATTATGTTTTGTATTGTCCATCATTACTACACTATGATAAAAGGTAAGTAGTAGAGGGAAATAATTGGTAGTTAAAAATTATTGGGAGTTCGCGTTATCGCGAGCAGCCAAGAATTGTTTTTGTTGAGCCATGCCTTGTTGTACTGTTTTAGTGAGTTCAGTGACTGTAGCAGTAAGGGAGGAAAGGCGATCTTGTGGTGATGTGGCAGGGCCAGGGATCAAATTCATACGGGGAGGAAGGAGAATATGTGAATGAGCAGTGAAATTAGGATCATTCGATGGTGAAACAGGAGAACTAAAATCCATGAGGTTGTCACTAAGACGTCGAGGATCAGAGGGTTCAATATTATCCCATCCTTGGTTCATAGATTTAATTTCGGGGGCAGGAGGAGCTTGAGGTTGTTGGGACCTTGGAATAGGAGGGGAAGAATAGTGGTCTTCTAGCCATTTAACCCGATTTTGAAGTTGGGCAAATTCTGTGGTGAGGTGAGTAATTTCTTCGAGTATGATAGTGATTTGTTCGGTGATATGTTGCCAATCCATTAAGGGTGGGATATTCATTGCAACTGTGTCATAGTCCAATTCAGATTGAGAAGGACGATGAGGACGATGACGATGATTATTATGTTGAGAGCGCGAATGGGAAGATCTAGGGCGGGAATGGGATCGGGAGGGAGCTTTTCTTCCAGCAGCGTCAGCATAAGATCGTTGCCAGGAATTATCAGGACGCGCAAAACGATTATGACGTTTAGCGGGATGAGAAGAAGGTAAGTGTTTATTATATAATTCACGCAATTTATCATTGCTAGACCACGGACGAGAGGGACATTGAAGAGCACGTGACGAAGCGCATCTATCCGGAGTACATCCGGGATGACCACAACAATGGCAAAGAGAGGAGACTTCGGTAGGTTCATGCCAAGTAAGGCCAATAGATTTGAGAGCACAAGTAATCCCCATAGCCGATTCTTTAGTAGCAGCAGAGGAAAAGTGTACATACGCATAAGGTTTAGGATTGTAAGAATTGTAGGAGAAAGGGATGTTGACGCTTTTAGCAGAAACTTCTTTGGCAATTTCAGAAAGGTCGGCGGCAACAGAACCTCGAGGAAGGCCGGCAAGAAGTGCAACGTGGGCGCGTCTGATAGCGCGTTGATCAGATGAATGAGAAGCAGGGCAGACGCGTAAACAATGTCCAGTACAAAGAACAGCCCACGTGTTTTCAAATTGTTCCATGGCAGCGGTGGAGTCAAAAACTATATACGCAGTGCGATAAAGTTTCGAAAGACGCGTACGGCAGTGGGTAACAATACCATAACAGGAGAATGTACCCCTTAATTGTGCATCGGTGACAAAGAGAGGGATGTCGGTAACTACCAGGATACGAAGCTGTTCATCTACCTTTTTAGCAGATGGGTCATGTTTGTGAAACTGTAGATCATGCAGGGAGGAGATAGGCGCAGCGATAGCTTTTTCCATATCGGGTTTGGAACGAAAGAAGGCAACGATAATTTTATTATCGCCTGATCCTTGAGTGGTAGCTTTACTACCATAAGAGGAAAAGGAGGAGAATTCTCTGTCAGTCACGTCGCAAGCTTCGCGATTGGTTTTGAAGTGGGTCCAAAATCCTTTGATAGTAGAGGGCGCAGCCGCAGCATAAAAGCGAAGAAGGGAAGATTGTATAGCGGCGGCAGACGCGTCGGGAGACGCAGCGCGTTCAGGGTCAGGAGATAAAATTTCTACAGATTTTCCTTTATCTGCAGAGTTAGAAGGGGAGTGTTGGGAATCATCAAGGGAAGAACCAGAGTCGGGGGCCAAAAGGGACGCGTTGGTGTCAACGGGAGGAGAAGGCGAAGTTGAAGTATTTTCCTGAGGAGCAGGAGGAGTCAAAATATTGTCTTGGTCCATAACGGGTTCAGAAGAAACCCGTGTGCATTTTGCAGAGTTGTCGGTCAAAGGTTGCGAAGTAGGACCTGGGATAGAAGCAGAAGAACCTTGACCTTGAACGTTGCCAGAAGGAGGACTCTGGGCAGGACGTTTTGGAGCAGAAGAACCGGAAGCTTTATTATTTCGTCTGTTAGTCATAGCTAAAAGTAGAAGGGAGAACTCAAATATGTAATAGTTAGAAGTAACGCGAAGTAAATAATAAAAATACTTCGAAAAAATCTTTTTTATTTTTTGTCGCTATATTGTCGTGAAGGCAACAGGAGAGAGTTAGTTTTATCCTTTTCCTTTGCTAGTGTTTACGGCCAGACCACCCATTGCCTCTTATGAAACTAATCTCGGGTCTGTGTCCTATCATCTTCAATGGGCAACTATTATACCGAGTACTTAATTCCTCAGGTAGCAGCACCACTATAGAAGACATCTTCCATCGGGCCATTATAGGCTGATCTGAAGCTAGGTACACACCGCCTACTCATCCTATACCCATTGCATGATACTGATACTCAATTTATTTAACGACCTTTAGAGAGCATCTACTTTCATGGAGGACTTTCGACAGGTAACATCAACCATCTAGTACCCTTCCATACCACCATTTTAGGTACTAAGTCTCACTCAAAGGCCACTACAGCCCGCGATTACCTAGCACCAATAGTACAGTTGTTTACCCCAAGTGGTATACTTTGTAGTGATCACTCAGACAGGAAGTAGCAGGCTTCTGTCCAGGATCACCCCTTATGGTGGGTATCAACCACCAGGGATCACCAACCAGGCCACCCAAGAAGTGGGGAATCGAACCCCATAACCATGCTACCTGTTCTGTGCACGAACACCTTGGTTGGTCTAAGACCTAACAGAAGGTCAAACTACCACTAAGACATTGCACCCTAGTTTTATCCTTTTCCTTTGCAAACAGTCTTATGACTTTTATCTTTTATTCATATTTAAAATTTCGAAAACGTAATCGAACAATATTACAAAAATAAGAAAATAAACTAATAAAAAATAAAAAGAGTAGCTTCACGACTCATACAAGTAAAGAAATCTAAACTAAAATAAAATTAGAGCAAAGAAAAACTAAACTATTACAGAATCGTATACCCCAACTTTACCCGAAGCCGCTGAGTGAATAACTATCCAACATCCAAAAAATCCAGTCCGTTACCAGAAAGAAATCCTAAGAGGTTGAACTGTTAAGCGGCACAGAAAATCCAAGTGCGAGATCCATGATCCACCCCGAATTATAGAAGAAGATATCCAAGAAATCCAGGAATCCTGAGAAACTGTTGCCAAAGAAGAGTTGTGTTTATGTGAAAAAGTAGCAAAAGAGGAGAAATTTGTAGACGGGCCACATAATTTGGAAGCAGCCGAGATACCCTGCGACTCTTCCCAAGCAAGTTTTATCCTTTTCCGATCACTGGCTGACGAGTTATTCAACAAAATGTTAAACATCGGCATTATAATATTTCTTGATTTACGTTTACTGCGCCATTTAACATTTTGCTAAATTTCTCAGTACCTAGTGATTGTAAAAAGACGATTTATAGATCGTTGGCATCGCCTTATCGAGACAAATCGAATGGTGGTAAGCTCATCTCTCTGTGATCAATATTGACGGAGTTATTACTTAAAAACCATTTAATATTTTTTAATTTCGGAAATTGATCTAGTGATTGGATTTCGATGTATCTTATACCATTAGATTCGTCTCATCAAGACGAATTGAATGGTAGTAAGATCGTCTTTCTAGGATCAATATTGGCAGAGTTATTACACAAAAACCATTAATATTTTTTTAATTTCGGAATTTAATCTAGTAATTGGGTTTCGACGTATTTTATACCATTAGAACCGCCTCATCAAGACGAATCAAATGGCAGTAAGATCATCTCTCTACGATTAATATTGGCGAAATTACGATACAATAAAGTTTTAAGTATAATTCTGGCTAAAATTATGTTAATTTTTGGCCAGAATTATGATATACAAATATAAGAAATTTTTTTATATAGTCACATCTCTTTATAATCACCAAATATTTTCCATTACTGCTGAATTTTACACTTTAAATAATATTCAAGCAAATTCAGCAAAATATATCCTTCTTTCTTCTGAACATTTTTCTCAAACTATTGTATTTGATCTATTCCCATCTTCTTTAAATACGATTCATACCCTTACTTTAAAGGCGTTAGCCTTATCTACATCTTTTCGGTTTTTAGGTGTTTGGTTTAACCTTTCGGCTTCTTCTCATTTCGTTCATAACCAAACTGCTTCCATGGTCAAAGACATGGCCGCTCTACTCAGTCCTAAAAAACTTTTAGCACAACATATAGCTTATCTTTATAACGTTGTCCTACTTCCGCGGCTAGAATTTCGCCTACAAACCACATTATTTGCAGAATCTACCATTAATCGCATGGTTTCTCCAATGCTTTCTCTTATTCGTCAGAAGGCTGGTTTGGCCTCAGTTACTCCTCTTTCCGCGCTTTTCACTCTGTTGCCTTTCTCTATTCAACAAGCGTTTGGTCGATTTCTATCATCCCATGTGGCTTCATGGCAGAAAATTTTCTCTCACCCTTCATATAAGCTATTTGCTAATTATATGATTACTTATCTCCAAGGTTTTTGGACTGTGATGCCTGCCCTTCTACTATTGATCTGGAACCATGGTCCCATACCTTTTCCTTGCGAACACATTCTTTATTTAATTCTTTATTGTTCTCCTCTCGTTTAAATATCACGTGGTTTTTATTGTTCCGACCTCCGAGAAAAGACTTACGTCCGGCGATTCCACTCCGGTCTATTTTACCGAAAGATTTATTTACTTCCATGAAAAATGTTCGAAACAATTTTGGCACTCGTTTTCTTGCCCAACTGGTTTCTCCGTGTGGCTCTCGACTTCTCTCATGGAAAGATTTACACTTTCTTAAACGAGTTTCGAACAAAGGATCTGTGCCTGCTTGGTTTACTTTCTTATTTAATTTTATTGTTATTTCTGATTCTTCTTCCTTTTTTGTTTTACCGCAATTTAAGATTCCTATTTTTCATACAGTAGCTTCCATTTCTTTTATCGACGTTAGTCGAAATTATTGGTTTAACCCTCAATGGGCTATTTCTTTTAATCGTAATACTAACTCTTTTCTTGTTGGCCGTGTGATTACTACCTATCCTACTCCACGTAATGAAGCTCTTATTTCACATTGGATTGCGTCTTCAGTTGATGACTTGCTTTCTGATTTTACTGCATGCCAAGGTTGTGCCTCTGCTATTCCGCGATCCTCTACTTCTAAGACTTTGATTAAACGATGTCCCTCCGAAGGATGTTTTTCTCATGTTCCGTTATCAAGTTTGATCCGTTATCCTACGAAACCACGTACTTATATACATGCAGATACTCGCTCGGTTTCACTTTCTGCCTCGTTAGGCTATGCCAAATCTCTTTTATTATTCCAGCTTTTTGCTTCGGTTCAACTACCTCCTATAACTGATCAAGTGTCTAGGACTTCCGATATTCAACTTCCTTCTTCGGTGTCTACACTTTATATTGATGGTTCCTTTCTTCCTCCTTCTAGTCATCCGGTATCCTCGATGGCTTACGCATGGACTGCTATAGATCCTGATGGATTTATTTTAGAATCTCACTATAATATTATTTCTTCCATTTTTCCTTCTGCTTTACGTTCAGAAGTTTTTGCTTTATTACATGGATTAGACTCCCTCCCTCGGAATTCTTCGATAACTGTCGCCACTGATTGTGCTCAATTACTTTCTTTATGGTCTTTATATGTGGATGCTCCTTTTATTCCCAGAATGCTTAAAGAATCCAACCACCTTTTGTGGTCCTCCATACGCACTATTATGTTGCAAAAGAATCTGGATGTTACCTTGATTAAGGTCCCTGCTCATGCTGACGATCATTTGAATAATCATGTGGATGCATTAGCCAAAGCCGCTCATTTTGACTCACAGCTTTCTTCTTGTCTACCATTGGAATTAATGGCTCCTTGCATTTTACAATTTAATTCCTTACCTGTGGATATAAATATCCGGAAATTTATTAGAGATATTTTTGACGCCAAAAGTCTTTTGACTCTTGCTGTATTACCAAGATTTAATTCCTATTTTTCAACTTCTGATATTGATTGGGCTTGTGCCAAATTTTGTCTCAATAACAATAAGCAATTTGCCTCTCATCGGAATGGCCGTTCTGAGTTTTGTGGTTTCCGTATCAAATTACTTTTAGATATGCTTCCAACGCTTACAACTCTTCAAAGACGAAAGCCTCACCTTTATGATCCGAGTTGGCTTTGTCCTCAATGTAATTCTTTTCCTGAGACTTTAGACCACTTGTGGACTTGTCCTTATATCTTACCGGAATTTAGCCCTTTAAATACTTTTAAAACACTTCTATTGGCTCTCCGAACTAATTATCTTGACAAATTCCTTTCCACGTCATCTTTAATACCTTTACCGGACTCTTTTGTTGCTGAATTTATGGCTCTTGATTGTTGGAATTGTGACCCTCCTTCATTTTCTTGCCTGAGACATCGCAGATTTAATTTATACCGATATCCCTTACAAAATTCCTTGGAAATTATTTTTCTTCACTTACCATATGGTCTATTTTAAATACACCTTTGCACGACTTTCATTTTGACCTTTATGTCCAAATCTGGTTGTGCCGTTCCGTTTTCTTTCATCATTGGGAATCAGCTCAAGGCATTACAAAAAAAATGAAATCGTCAGCTCTTGGGCCTTCTTCTATTCTTTGTCCTTCCACTAATATTCCTCTTGACTCTTCGACACCTTCCTTGGCGACAGCTTCCTTGGATTCCTGGGTTTCTTGGGTTTCCTCTTCTATAATCCGTGGGGGATCTTGGATTTCACATTTGGATTTTTGGCGCCGCTTAACAGTTCAGCCTCTACTTAGGATTTCCTTTTGGTAACGGATTGGATCTTAGGACATGCTGGATAGTTGACTCACACTGGCCCTTCGGGTAAAGTTGGGGTATGCGTATTCTGTAATAGTTTAGTTTTTCTTTACTTAATTTTATTTTGTTTAGATTTCTTTACTTGTATGAATCGTGAAGCTAGTTCTTTTTATTTTTTATGTTTATTTTCTATATTTGATATTTGTAATATTGTTCGATTTGTTTGTTGTACTTTTCGTTTAAAATTAATAATAAAAGATAAAGTCATAAGACTGTTTGCTCATAATCACCAAATATGGAGGATCATCGCAACTCTCTCCTGAATTTTTGAAAATACTAATAAAATTTATTTTTGAAATTTTCGTTCAAAAATTTCTAAGTGCTCGTTCACAATACTAATATTTCCACAGTTGCTTTCCTCTTTACTGAGCTTTAAACTATGACTACACCTCCAGCTCCTTCTGTTATTAACCCGGATATTCTACCACCACCGTGTCCTATTGTTTCTACTCCCTCTGGAGCCGACCTTTATCTCCCACTAGTACCGTTGGCGCACCCAATAAACGTACATGTACTGTCTCTGATGACGCGATGAATGTTGATATAACTTCGCCTCAGCTCCTGCTCCCACCCTTGCTTCTACCGTTCCTTCTGGTCTTCCTGTCAACAAAGTCCAAGTGATCACCTCTCCTCAAAATACTACTACTCCTATTGAAACTGTTGACGCTTCTATCCATGCCCCCTCTAACACTGACGGTAAAGGCAAAGCTGTTGCCTTCGATATCCCAGAACGCCGACCATCCCCTGATGGTAATGCTGCCGCTATCAAATCTGCACCCACTCGTTATCATGCTGCGGCATATCTACGCGACGCGCCTGACGCGTTCAAAGCTAAATTCACCACCAATCGCTCCATGTGTGACGAAGTGGATTGTTCACTCTCCCGATATTCTTCTTATAGCGCCCGTGCACGTTGCGATGGATCAGGCGATAACAAAAAGATCCTTGTCTTCTTTTATGATCAGCATGATTATACTGATTGTGTCAGCTCCCCACGTGCTGATCTTCTCAATTTAGCCTTCACCCATTATTCTCCTGCAGATGCCAAACTCAATGACGAAGCAAAGTCTTTGTTTGTTACCGACATCCCACTCTTCCTAAACGAGACGCAAGTCTGCCAAGCATTTTCCCGATATGGCACTGTGATTAAGTGTAAACTCACCCCTAAGAAACATTATTACAATGGCCATATCCAATTTTCCTCCGCAGATGCAATTGCCCAATTTAATGATATCTGGGCGATTATCTGCCTAGGCAATTCTTTACGTGTCTGCCCGGCATCCTTTTCGAAAACCCAACGTGATAGCTGAAGAGAACATGTCGCTATCCTCGCTGGTATTCCAAAAAATATCAAAGAAGCTGACCTTCTAGAAATCGCTTCCCAAGTTAACGCGAAAGCTCTTAACGTACCTCTTTCTGTCAACTCTTACAAGCCCAAACCTTATGTCTATTTAAATTTCTCCTCGTTTGATACCCTTGAAGCTGCTAAAGAATTATCTGTGGCTTTCCGAGGCAAAGGCTTAACATGGCATCCTCCCAACGAAGCTCACACCTTGTGTCATGTATGCGGACGTCAAGGTTGCTCCCCTTCTGTATGCAACCCTCGTCCTACACGCAAAGTGGATGATCGACTTAATAAACTTTATTCACGTTTCAATGCTAGCCCTAAGCGTGGCCATCAGGATTCACGCCAATCACGTAACAATTCTAATTCCCGTTCAAGATCGTGATCCAATTCTAGATCCCGCAATAATAATCCCTCTTCATCCCGTTCCGGCAATAGCAACAATAATACTAACACTTCTCAATGCCCTCCTCGAAGTAACAACCGGACCAACAATAATGCTAATAATCACAGGAACAATGAAAAAAGTTCTTCCAGTTCTACTCAACCTCCACATAAACCTCATTCTGTCAGTTCTACACCAGCTACTTCTCCATCTGACAATCCTGCCCATATACTTCCTCAACATGTTATTGATGATTTAAAGGCGCAAATTAAAGAGATCGCTAACACCCTACGTACTCTAGAGGAAACTGTCTCTTGGATGAATGATACTATCACGTCCCATGAGTATAGGCTATCTGAGCTTGAGTCAATGATGAATTATGACAACCCTGGTGACGCTGATTTGTATCCGCCTCGTGATGATCATGAAAATCAATATCATTCTTATAATAATGGATGGGATGATGCCACAACCCAAGACACGAATTCTGGATTCAATCTTCCCCCTCATACTACCCCTTCTCTTATGGACACTTCTCCTGATGCCTCCTTCTCAGCTCTGGATCCTAACTCCGTCTTATCACGCAGACATGTCCCATTACCTAACTCCCATCCTATTATCGTTAACCCCGATGTTACTACTTCCCGTCTGCAATCGGAAATTTCTAATGTCACCAATACACAAAAGAATCTTTCTGCCCAACTTGGTTCGATTATGGAAAAATTGGACTCCTTCTCTCACCCAAAACCCTCCCCTTCCAATGATTGAACACCAATTTATATCGGGTGTTTCACAGGGATCTCACCCCCCTGATAGTGCGCTATTTAATATTAATTGTCTTAATAACTCCCCTTCTTCCTTTTCCCCTTTTATTAACTTTGGACAAATCAATGTTAATGGTTTGTGCTCCCCTGTTCGACAATTGCATTTGTTAAATTATTTTCTTCATTCTTCTTTTGGTGTTTTATCTTTAAATGATACTCGTCTTACTTCTTCCAGTGCTAAATTTATTTATCAAAATGAACATTCCCAACATAATTTTAAGTCCTATTGGGCTCCTTCCCCTTCTAATTCACGACCACATGATGGTGTTGGTCTTTTACTTCGCCATCCTTTACATAAACATGTTCAGAAGATTGATCCTTGGAAAGGTCGTCTTTTAAAATTGGATCTTTTTTTCCATCAAACAAAAATTTCTATCATCTCTGTTTATATTCCTTCTTATCATTCTATTCATTACAAAGAACGTGATGCTATTTTTGCCTAACTAATTTATAACTTGATAAAGCCCGTTCTAATAACTATCATGTAATCATCCTTGGTGATTTTAATGCAGATGAAATTTCACATTCACATCTTCCTCAACATCATTTGAAAATTTTGCGATCACTTTCTTCTCGATATTTTACGGATCATCAATCCCATATTTCTTCAATTTCCGGTCCTAGTCTTACCTTTTATCATCAGAATGGTTCTTCAAGACTTGACTATATTTGGTCATCTCCTGGATTTCCTGCTTCTGGTCTTTTCTCTCAAGTTGAAACTTGTCCTAAGCTGAATGATAATCAATTTACTGATCACCGTGTACTTATAACCGCTTTTGATTTTAGCTCCTGTTTCGCTACTCTAGCTAAAGCTAGATTAAAACAAAAAAGCGAACAACGCACCATTTTTCTCTACAAAAACTTGAATGATGATATTTGGGACAAATTTTCTAACGAAGTAAACTCACGTCTTGAGCTGTATTTGGCCACACATCATCCTTCTATATCTTCACTTTCAGCTCTTTCTTTGGACAAACTTTGGCACGCTCTTAAACGTTCTATTCTTGGTGGTGCCATTGATTCTCTACCATTTCAACATGTATCCAATACTCACCATCATAAATATCCTCCCGAGCTTATCATGCTTATTGCTATTAACAAATTCTTGGATAGATTATTGTTTAAATTGACCACATCTAGGCCTAATCGTCCTGCTCAAATTTCACAAATGATTAATTCTTTACCTACCCAATTAATCCTTCTTAAATCTATTTTAACAGATTATACTATACCTTTTTATAGTACAACACCACTTTCTATTTTTGTCAAATTTTTGCGTTCACAAAAAGCTTTGGTCTCAGCCTATCTTTCCACGCAATTTCATCAACATCGTGTAGATTCCATTGAATATTATACTGCTCTTAGAGATGAACATTTCTCTACGTCTCCGGGCTCTTTCATTTTTTCAGCCCTATCAGTGGAACATCGTTCTATTGTTCTTGATAGAGTTTTGGTCGTAATTGACTCCAAACCCACTTTACTTACTGATCCCACAGATATCAAACAAGCTGCTATTAAACACTTCCAATCGGTCGTTACTCCTCCTTTGGTCCAGTATTCTTCTACGGATTCATTTCCTCCACGATGGCAAAGAGCATATACTCCTCTTTCTGATCTTGATTCGTCATTATACAACTCGGTCATGTCTCCTATCCTGGAAGATGAATGGAAGAACATTCTCCATTCTATGCCTAATAATAAAGCCTCTGGTCCTTCAAAAATTTCTTATGAGATGCTCAAACATTTAACCGGCGAAGCTTTCAATTTATCCCTTGTCTTAGCTAACGCCTGCCTCATTCATGGAGATATTCCCGCTGATTGGCGTGAAGCGCTTGCTTATCCCATTCCAAAACCTCATGAATTTGACGCACAATTAAAGAATACGCGACCTATCACTTTGTTGGAAACTGTACGAAAATGTGTGGTTAAGGTCGTTACAACTCGACTTTCAAAAATCCTAGCTGATAATCAAGTGCTCCAAGGTGGTAATTTTGCTGGATTGCCAGGCGGTTCTACTGACATCCCTATTAAGATGCTTGATGCTATTATTCATCAACGACGCTTTGACAAAACTGATGACCAAGAATTATGGATTGTTTCTCAGGACATTTCCAAGGCCTTTGACTCAATCGATTTAAACATGCTTAGATTAGCTTTACTCCGTCTGCATATACCGTCTTTGTTGATTAAATTTATCATTAACCTTTTTACAAGACGTAATAATAAAATTATTACTTGCCATGGTGATACTCCTGGATACAGAGTTAGAATTGGTATAGACCAGGGTGAAATTATTTCTCCGTTATTATGGGTAATTTATTTAGATCCTTTGTTCACAACACTTAATCGAGAAGCTAGTGATCCTTTTATTTTGAAATCCTTCGCATTATTGGATTATTCTCCAATTGAATATGAACAACACAATTTCCCTGTTTCACATATTACATTTATGGATGATTCTACTTTGATCGCTTCATCTAAACGAGGAATTGAAGATCGCCTTTCCATTACTGCTGAATTTTATACTTTAAATAATACTCAAGCAAATTCAGCAAAATATATCCTTCTTTCTTCTGAACAATTTTCTCAAACTATAGAGTTTGATCTTTCTCCTTCTCCTTTAATTTTTAATTCTTTCCTTACTTTAAAGGCGTTAGCCTTATCTACATCCTTCCGTTTTTTAGGTGTTTGGTTTAATCTTTCAGCTTCTTCTCGTTTTGTTCATAACCAAACTATTTCCATGGTTAAAGACATGGCTGCTTTACTCAGTCCTAAAAAACTTTTGGCACAGCATGTGGCTTATCTTTACAATATTGTCTTGCTTCCGAGACTAGAATTTCGCCTACAAACCACATTATTTGCCGAATCTACCACTAATCGCATGGTCTCTCCGATGCTTTCCCTCATTCGAAAAAAGGCTGGTCTTGCCTCAGTCACTCCTCTTTCTGCGCTTTTCACATTGTTACCGTTCTCAATTCAGCAAGCTTTTGGCCGATTTTTATCATCACATGTTGCCTCATGGCAGAAAATTTTTTCTCATCCTTCATATAAGATTTTTGCCAATTATATGATTACTTATTTGCAAGGTTTTTTGGACTGTGATGCCTGTCCTTCTATTATTGATTTGGAACCATGGTCTCATACCTTTTCCCTGCGTACACACTCTTTGTTCAATTCTTTACTGTTTTCTTCCCGATTGAATATCACGTGGTCTCTAACATTCCGACCTCCGAGAAAAGATCTACGTCTGGCAATACCACTCCGGTCTATCTTACCAAAAGAATTACTTACTTCCATGGAAAATGTTCGGAAGAATTTCTGCACTCATTTTCTTGCTCAATTGATTACACCGTGTGGTTCTCGATTTCTCCCATGGAAAGATCTTTGCTTCCTTAAACGAGTATCGAACAAAGGATCTGTGCCTGCTTGGTTTACTTATTTGTTTAATTTAGTTGTTATTCCTAATTCTTTTTCCTTTTTTGTTTTACCACAATTTAAAATATCTAATTCTTATACTGTAGCTTCTATTTTTCCTATAGATATTAGTCGTAATTATTGGTTTAACCCTCAATGGGCTATTTCTTTTAATCGTAATACTAACTCTTTTCTTGTTGGCTGTGTGATTACTACATATCCAGCTCCACGTAACGAAGCTCTTATTTCACATTGGATTGCGTCATCTGTCGATGACTTATTATCTGATTTTATTGCATGCCAAGGATGTGCCTCTGCTTATCCGCGATCCTCCACTTCCAAAACATTGCTTAAACGATGTCCCTCTGAAAAGTGCTTCTCTTATGTGCCTTTATCAAATCTCATCCGTTACCCTACGAAGCCTCGTACTTATATACATGCGGACACTCGATCGGTCTCACTTTCCGCTTCGTTAAGCTATGCCAAATCTTCATTATTATTTCATCTTTTTGCTCCGGTTCGATCACCTCTTATGAACAATCAAGTGTCTCAGATTTCTGATATCCAACTTCCTTCTTCGGCTTCTGCACTGTATATTGATGGTTCCTTCCTCCCTCCTTCTAGTCATCTGATATCTTCGATGACTTATGCATGGACTGCTATAGATCCTGATGGATTCATTTTGGAATCTCATTATAATATCACTCCTTGCGTTTTTCCTTCTGCTTTACGTTCAGAAATTTTCGCTTTATTGCACGGACTGGACTCCCTCCCTCGGAATTCAAAGATTACTGTCGCCACTGATTGTCCCCAATTACTTTCTTTATGGTCTTTGTATGCGGATGCTCCTTTTATTCCCAGAATGCTTAAAGAATCCAACCACCTTTTGTGGACCTCCATACGAACTATTATGTCGCAGAAGAATCTGGATGTTACTTTGATCAAGGTTCCCGCTCACGCTGATGACCCTTTGAATAATCATGTGGATGCTTTAGCTAAAGCCGCTCATACTGATTTGCATCTTCCTTCCCATTCATCATCGGAATTACTTGCTCCTTGTATTTTACAATTTAATTCTTTACCTGTGGATATGAATATCCGGAAATTCATTGGAGATATTTTTGACGCCAAGAGTCTCTTGACTCTTGCTTTACTCCCAAGATTCAATCTTAATTCCTCTATTTCAGATATTGATTGGGCTTGTACCAAATTTTGTTTTAATAATAAACAACTACAATTCTCCCATCGAAATGGCCGGTCTGATTTTTGTGCTTTCCGTATCAAGATTTTATTGGATATGCTTCCGACACTCACAACTCTTCAAAGACGAAAGCCTCATATTTATGATCCGAGTTGGCTCTGTCCTCAGTGCAACTCCTTTCCTGAGACTTTAGACCATTTATGGACTTGTCCTTATATTTTACCTGAATTTAGTCCTTTTAATACTTTTAAAACACTTCTCCTGGTCCTTAGAACCGTTTGTCTTGGAAAATTTCTTTCCACGACTCCTTTGAAATCTCTACCGGACTCCTTTGTTATGGAATTTACGGCTATGGATTGTTGGGACTGTGATCCTCCTTCAAATTCTTGTCTGCGACTTACACGTGGACTTATACCGATGTCTCTTACTAGTTTTCTTGGAACATATTTTTCATTATCCACTATTTGTTCTATTCTTGATACACCTTTACATGATTTTCATTTTGATCTCTACGTACAAATCTGGTTGTGCCGTTCCGTTTTCTTTCATCATTGGGAATCAGCTCAAGGCATTACCAATAAAATGAAATCGTCCGTTATTGGGCCTTCTTCTACTACTCATCCTTTCTCGCAAATTTCTTCTGCAATTTTGACACCTTCTTTGGCGACAGCTTCCTTGGATTCCTGGGTTTCTTGGGTTTCCTCTTATATAATCCATGGGGGATCTTGGATTTCGCATTTGGATTTTTAGCGCCGCTTAACAGTTCAGCCTCTACTTAGGATTTCTTTTTGGTAACGGATTGGATCTTTGGATATGCTGAATAGTTGACTCACACTGGCCTTCGGGTAAAGTTGGGGTATGCGTTTCTGTAATAGTTTAGTTTTTCTTTACTTAATTTTATTTTGTTTAGATTTCTTTACTTGTATGAATCGTGAAGCTAGTTCTTTTTATTTTTTATGTTTAATTTTCTATATTTTATTTGTAATATTGTTCGATTTGAGTTTTGTACTTTTCGTTTAAAATTTAAAATAAAAGATAAAGTCATAAGACTGTTTGCTCATAATCACCAAATATGAAAATCATCGCAACTCTTTCCTGAAATTTTGAAAATACTAATAAAAATTTAATTTTGAAATTTTCGTTCGAAAATTTCTAAGTGCTCGTTCACAATACTAATATTTTCCCAGTTGCTTTCCTCTTTACTGAGCTTTAAACTATGACTACACCTCCAGCTCCTTCTGTTATTAACCCAGATATTCCACCGCCACCGCGTCCTGTTGTTTCTACTCCCTCTGGAGACTGACCTTTATCTCCCACTAGTACCGCTGGCGCACCCAATAAACGTACACGTACTGTCTCTGATGACGCGATGAATGTTGATATAACTTTACCCTCAGCTTCTGCTTCCACTTTTACTTCTACCGTTCCTTCTAGTCTTCCTGTCAACAAAGTCCAAGTGATTACCTCTCCCCATAATACTACTACTCTTGTTGAAACTGTTGACGCTTCTATTCATGCTCCTTCCAACACCGATGGTAAAGGCAAAGCTGTTGCCTTCGATATCCCGGAACGCCGACCATCCCCTGATGGTAATGCTGCCGCTATCAGATCCGCACCCACTCGTTATCATGCTGCGGCCTATCTACGTGATGTACCTGACGCGTTCAAAGCTAAATTCACCACCAATCGCTCTATGTGTGACGAAGTAAATTGTTCACTCTCCCGATATCCTTCCTATGGTGCCCGTGCACGTTGCGATAGATCAGGCGATAGCAAAAAGATCCTTGTCTTCTTTAATAATCAGCATGATTATACCGATTGTGTCAGCTCCCCACGTGCAGATCTTCTCAATTTAGCCTTTACTCATTATTCCCTTGCAGATGCCAAACTCAATGATGAAGCAAAGTCTTTGTTTGTTACCGACATTCCACTTTTCCTAAACGAGACGCAAGTCCGCCAGGCATTTTCCCGATATGGCACTGTGATTAAATGCAAACTCACCCCTAAGAAACATTACTATAATGGTCATATCCAGTTTTCCTCCGCGAATGCAGTTACCCAATTTAATGATATTTGGGCGATCATTTGCCTTAGTAATTCTTTACGTGTCTGCCCGGCATCTTTCTCGAAATTCCAACGCGACAGCCGTAGAGAACATGTCGCTATCCTTGCCGGCATCCCAAAAAATATTAAAGAGGCCGACCTTCTAGAAATTGCTACTCAAGTTAATGCTAAAGCCCTTAACGTTCCACTATCTATCAACTCCTACAAGCCTAAACCCTATGCATATTTGAATTTCTCCTCATTTGACACTCTTGAGGCTGCGAAAGAAATGACCGTAGCTTTCCGTGGCAAAGGGTTGACGTGGCACACTCCCAATGAAACACATACTTTATGCCATGTTTGTGGGCGTCCTGGTTGTTCACCTTCTGTTTGTAATCCTCATCCTACGCGAAAAGTGGATGATCGCCTTGACAAACTATACTCACGCTTCAATGCTAGTTCTCGACGTGGTCGTCAGGATTCATGCCAATCACGTGATAAATCCAATTCTCATTCAAGATCACGATCTAATTCCAGATCCCGCAATCTTTCTTCTTCATCCCGATCCAATAACAGTAATAACCGTACCAATAATACTCGTCCTAATACTTCTCGTAATAACAACCGAACCAACAGTATTAATAATACTAACATTCCCAGTAACAATGATTATTCTTCCGGTTTTATTCAACCCCCACCTGAACCTCGTCCTAATGGTTCTACACATACCTCTTCTTCTAACAATTCTGCTTTTACTCTTCCTCAACATATCATTGATGAATTAAAGGCACAGATCAAAGAGATTGCTACTACCCTCAAATCTCTTGATGAAACTGTTTCCTGGATGCAGAATACTATCACGCATCATGATTATAGAATTTCTGAGCTCGAATCAATGATGAATTATGATAACGATAATCCTGGTGACTCAGATTTGTACCCACCTCATAATGATCAAGAAACCCATTCTTATGATAATGGATGGGATAATGTCTCAGCCCATGACACGAATTCAGGATTCAATCT
Organism: Rhizophagus irregularis; assembly: GCF_026210795.1. Classification (NCBI taxonomy): domain Eukaryota; kingdom Fungi; phylum Glomeromycota; class Glomeromycetes; order Glomerales; family Glomeraceae; genus Rhizophagus; species Rhizophagus irregularis. The sequence goes on from NC_089447.1 coordinate 2,548,370, forward strand.
TCCTTCTCATATTCCCCCTCTCTTATGAACACTTCACCTGATGCTTCCTTTTCTGCCTTGGATCCTAACTCTGTCTTATCATGACGACATGTCCCCTTACCTAACTCTCGATCTCCTATTATTGCCCCTGATGCTAATGCTTCTCGTCTGCAATTGGAAATTTCTAATGTCACTAATACACACAAAAACTTTTCTGCCCAACTTGGTTCTATTATGGATAAATTAAACTCCTTTCCCCCCTCAAAACCTTCCCCTTCTAATGATTGAACACCAACTTAATTTGGGTGATTTACAGGGATTTCACTCCCCTGACAGTGTGTTGCCTGATAATCTTATTAACAATATCCCTTCCTTTTCTCCTTCCCTCTTATTAAATTTGGACAAATCAATGTTAATGGTTTATGTTCCCCTGTTAGACAATTGCACTTGTTAAATTATTTCTTGCATTCCTCATTTGGTGTTTTATCTCTGAATGATACTCGTCTTACTTCATCTAGTGCTAAATTTATTTATCATAATGATCATTCCCAGTATAATTTTAAGTCCTATTGGGCTTCTTCCCTTTCTAATTCATGACCTCATGATGGTGTAGGTTTCTTACTTCGCCACCCTTTACATAAACATGTTCAGAAGATTGACCCTTGGAACGGTCGTCTTTTAAAATTGGATCTTTTTTTCCATCAAACTAAAATTTCTATTATTTCAGTTTATATTCCTCCTTACCATTCTATTCATTACAAAGAACGTGATGCTATTTTTATACAACTTAATTTATGGCTTGATAAAGCCCGTTCTAATAATTATCACGTAGTTATCCTTGGTGACTTTAATGCAGATGAACTTTCACATTCACACCTTCCACAACATCATTTGAAAATTTTGCGATCACTCTCTTCTCGATATTTTACGGATCATCAATCCCATATTTCCTCAATTTCAGGTCTTAGTCCTACCTTTTATTATCAGAATGGTTCTTCAAGACTTGATTATATTTGGTCATCCCCTGGATTTCCTGCTCCTGGTCTTTTTTCTCAAGTTGAAACTTGTCCTAAGCTGAATGATAATCAATTTACTGATCACCGTGTACTTATAACGGCCTTTGATTTTAGCTCTTGTTTCGCTACTTTAGCTAAAGCTAGATTTAGAGCTTTCCTTGAACAAATAATATCCTAGGATTAATTCGGATTATCCTATTATCCATATTATATTCGGATAATTGTTATCCGGTTAACCGGATCTACAAATTTAAAAATGGATAAATCCTAGGATTATCCGGATTATTCTAGACTAAATATATTGATCAACATGCATATTGCATAAAACTTTATCTTTTTTGCATAAACGACACATTTTTTTTTCATTCCAATAAGAACTAGATTAAAGAAACAAAGAACTTGTTAACAAAGCCAAAGTATATCATTTCCAAATATGTTAACTAATAGAACTTCAAAGAAGCATTCACGGTCTGAAGATAATCATAATATTGATTATATTGATGTAGAAAAGTTTATTCCTAGTTTGAATAATACTGACGATAATATTTTAGAAAAAAATGCAAATATATTTGAAAAATTAGAAGAAAAATCTGATTCATTAAAGGTTCAAGTCAAAAACAAAGGAGGTTCAAAACTTCGCAGTTGGATATATAATTGGGGTGAAAGAAAAAATCATCCAACAGATCCAAAAAAATTTATATTTGAATGTAATCAAATATTAGATAACGGTGAACTCTGTGCTACAAAAATTGAAACAACAGGTTCAACTGGTAATATTATTAGTCATCTTGGACGAAAGCATAAAATTTATGAACATTCTACACCTTTAACGGCTACATCATCTCTAAAACAAGAAAAAATTGATCGTTATACCATTTCATCAGATTCATCTCCACAAATGACACAAGATCGACAAAAATATTTGGAAACACTTCTTTTTGAATGGCTTGTTTTAGATTTTCAACCACTTTATCTTTTAAAATCTCCTTCTTTTCGTCAATTTATTAATGCATTAAATAAAAATTTTGAACTTCCAACTGATAAAGAATTTCGAAAAAGAATTTTTGAAGCATCTGAATTTTCAAAAAAACAATTAAAGCAATATATCCATGAAAATTCAAATTCAGTTTCTCTGACCTGTGACCTTTGGACTTCTCGCAGTAAGCAAGGATTCCTAGGTATTACGTGCCATTTTATTACACCAGATTTTGAGATGAGAGAGATAACTTTGGCTATTCAATATATGCCATATCCACATACTGGAGATGCTATTCAAAAGACATTAGAAAAAGTTATCTATGAATGGGAATTACAAGACAAAGTTTTTTTTTGTACGACGGACAATGCTGCCAATATGAAAAAATGTTTCAACCAAATTACTTTGTTACGGCGATTATCATGTACTGCCCATACAATTCAACTAGTTGTTGGGAAAGGATTGCTTATTGCTGAAGTTTTGATTGCCCGTGCAAAAAGATTAATTAATTTTTTCACTTCGCCTAAACAAAATGAACGCCTTTTGGATGCACAAATAAAAAATTCTGAAGAAAATCCAGAAGAGGAAAATGATTTGCATGCGGTTTTTTATAGGGCAATTACAGATGTTGAAACACGTTGGTCAAGCACATTTATAGCATGGGAAAGGTTAATAATTCTAAAACCTTATATTGATATTGTTATTACTTCATTAGATGCAAGCAAGGATCGTAATGCTAAAGACGATGCAAAAAGATTAAAGAAAATTAATCTTACTAATAATGAATGGGATGCTATAAGAGATTTACTTGAAATTTTAGGACCTTTTGCTGAATTGACGGAAAGGCTAGAGGGTACGAAGTACGCAACAATGAGCTATATATATCCAGGTATTACTAAACTCAAAAAACTCTTTCATCCAGCAAGAGAATTTTGTAATAGTGATATGAATTTAGAAACAAATGATGATGCATTTGAAGAACATCAATTTGAAGAAGTTGATGAAGATGATGAACCTGGAGCTAGGCGAAAAATTCAAATAAATACTCCTGTTAATACCTCCAACCTTTTGGATAAGATTAAAGCCAATCTTTATAAAGCACTTGAAAATTACTATGAAGTGATTGAGAAGGAAGCATTAATCGCAGCATTATTAGACCCACGTAAGAAAAAGATGAAATTTGCAACAAATGATCAAAAGGAGTTAGCAAAGACTAGCCTTATTGAAGTATATGAATTGGCAAAAATTAATATTAATTTTCAACAAGAATCACATGGACTAAAACCAAAAAAAAGGAAAGTATCTAAAGCACATGTTTATAAAAAAACCTTATTTTCTGATGATGAGTTTAATGATAATCAAGTTGAAGATAATGAAGTTGAAAGATATTTAGTGATGGCACAAGCACAAAATGATCAGGATCCTTTGAAGTGGTGGGATGTCAATAAAGGCCAATTTCCTATTTTGGCTCAACTAGGACGTAAATATTTATCCATCCAAGCAACGTCAGGAGCGAGTGAAAGAGTTTTTAGTGATGCTGGGCTAATAATGTCTGCTAAAAGGACAAGTATGAAGGAGGATTTGTTTGAAGCTTTAATTTTTTTGAAAAGGAATGGTGATTTAATAGGAGGGATGTTTAATAATAATACATAGTACATGGTAATATAATAGATAACGGTAAAATTTTACGCGAAGGCAATAAAAAATTTCCATCCATATACTATATGCTGCTCTTTATTTTTTTTTACGTGGATACAACGAAAGTGGAATATAATTAACCAAAATAATTAATAAAAAATAATGAGTTGATAGAAAATTTTGAAAAGGAATCTCTACCTTCTTCACTATAAAAATAAACCTATACACAAGTGTTTTCGTCCTATTTTATAACTAAAATCTGATTTAGAAATAAAATCAATAAAATCTGATTTCACCACGCAACATAATTACTAAAGATATGTATTTATAGTAATGTTTTTCCTTTCTGAATTTCTATTGCTAAATTAAAAAAAATAAATAAAAAATAAATAAATAAATCAAATAATAATATCGTAAAAAATTCTTATTATTGATTTATACCTTGGTTATTGATCAGAATCGTAAATCTTTAACGTTAATATTATTAAATATTAATTCATGAATATATTCAACTTGTATTTCGAAATATTACACTCGAATTTTATCCAACGTTATATATTCATTCCTTAACCCTTGAAATTAAACAAAGTGTGAAAAAAAGAAAATTTTATAAATGATTAAATTATGAAAAAAAAAAAATATTTTCGTTCAACTGACCTTTTTTGCCCATTAAAATATGAAATCTTTAATGTACTTCATTACGAAACTATGAAAACTCAGTAGAATTCTTCAAATATAAACAATACAATTTCCTACTTCTACATTACTTCTACTACAAATTCTTTCACACGCATGAACCTCCTAAAAAAACTTTTATTATTTAACATTACACAATAATCATATGAATATCCATTATCCTAAGATAATTCGAATTATTCTAGGATTATTTATTCGGATTATCCATTATCCTATTTAATGGGATATCCGGATTTCAAAATTTCCAAACGGGTTATCCTATATTATCCATAGGGTAATTCGGTGAAAAGCTCTAGCTAGATTAAAGCAGAAACGCAAACAACGTACCATTTTTCTTTACAGGAATTTAAAAGAAGACATTTGGGAGACATTTTCCAATGAAGTAAATTCACGTCTGGAGTTGTATTAGACCACACATCATTCCTCCATTTCCTCTCTTTCAGCTCTGTCTTTGAACAAACTTTGGCATGCTCTTAAAAGTTCTATTCTTGGCGGTGCCATTGATTCTCTACCATTTCAACATGTATCCAATACTCATCACCATAAATATCCTCCCGAGCTTACCATGCTTATTGCTATCAATAAATTCTTGGATCGATTATTGTTTAAATTGACCACATCTAGGCCTAGTCGTCCTGCTCAAATTTCACAAATGATTAATTCTTTACCTACCTAATTAAACCTTCTTAAATCTCTTTTAACAAATTATACTATACCTTCTTATAGTATTACACCACTTTCCACTTTTGTCAAATTTTTGCGTTCACAAAAAGCTTTGGTCTCAGCTTATCTTTTCACGCAATTTCATCAACATCGTGTAGATTCCATTGAATATTATACTGCTCTTAGAGATGAACATTTCTCTACGTCTCCGGGCTCTTTTATTTCTTCAGCCCTATCAGTGGAACATCGTTCTATCGTTCTTGACAGAGTTTTGGTTGTAATCGACTCCAAACCCACCCTTTTTACTGATCCTTCGGATATCAAACAAGCGGCTATCAAACATTTCCAATCAGTTGTTACTCCTCCTTTAGTCCAGTATTCTTCTACAGATTCATTTCCTCCATGATGGCAACGAGCGTATACTCCTCTTCCTGATATTGATTTATTGTTATACAACTCGATCATGTCTCCCATTCTGGAAGATGAATGGAAGAACACTCTCAATTCTATGCCTAACAACAAAGCCTCTGGTCCTTCCAAGATCTCTTATGAGATGCTCAAACATTTAACTGGCGAAGCTTTTAATTTGTCTCTTATTTTAGCTAATGCCTGTCTTAACCAAGGCGATATTCCTGCTGATTGGCGTGAAGCGCTTGTATATTCCATTCCAAAGCCTCATGAATTTGATGCCCAATTAAAAAATACGCGGCCTATCACTTTGCTGGAAACTGTACGGAAATGTGTGGTTAAGGTCGTTACAACTCGACTTTCAAAAATCCTAGCTGATAATCAAGTGCTTCAAGGTGTTAATTTTGCTGGATTACCAGGCGGTTCTACCGATATTCCTATTAAGATGCTTGATGCTATTATTCATCAACGACGCTTTGACAAAAGTGATGACCAAGAGTTATGGATTGTTTCTCAAGACATTTCTAAGGCCTTTGACTCAATTGATTTGCATATGCTTAGATTAGCTTTAATTCGCCTGCATATACCATCTTTATTGATTAAATTTATCATTAACCTTTTTACAAGACGGAATAATAAAATTATTACCCATCATGGTGATACTTCTGGATATAGAGTTAGAATTGGTATTGACCAGGGTGAAATCATTTCTCCACTATTATGGGTTATCTACTTGGATCCTTTACTTACCACACTTAATCGAGAAGCTTGTGATCCCTTTATTTTGAAATCTTCTGCATTATTGGATTATTCTCCAATTGAATATGAACAACACAATCTTCCTGTTTCACATATTACATTTATGGATGACTCTACTTTGATTGCTTCATCTAAACGAGGAATTGAAGATCACCTTTCCATTACAGCTGAATTTTATACCTTAAATAATACTCAAGCAAACTCAGCAAAATATATCCTTCTTTCTTCTGAACAATTTTCTCAAACTATTGTGTTTAATCTTTCTCTTTCTCCTCTAATTGCATCTCATACCCTTACTTTAAAGGCGTTAGCCTTATCTACATCCTTTCGTTTTTTAGGTGTTTGGTTTAATCTTTCGGCTTCTTCTCATTTTGTTCACAACCAAACTGTTTCCATGGTCAAAGATATGGCTGCTTTACTTAGTCCTAAAAAACTTTTGGCGCAACATGTGGCTTATCTTTATAATATTGTTTTACTTCCGAGGCTAGAGTTTCGCCTACAATCCACATTATTTGCTGAATCCACCATTAATCGCATGGTCTCTCCAATGCTTTCCTTTATTCGACAGAAGGCTGGCCTTTCCTCCGTCACCCCTCTTCCTGCGCTTTTCACATTGTTACCATTCTCTATTCAACAAGCGTTTGGCCAATTTTTATCATCTCATGTGGCTTCATGGCAGAAAATTTTTTCTCACTTTTCATATAAGCTCTTTGCCAATTATATGATTACTTATCTCCAAGGTTTTTTGGACTGTGACGCCTGTCCTTCTACTATCGACCTGGAACCATGGTCCCATACCTTTTCCTTGCGAACACATTCTTTATTCAATTCTTTATTGTTCTCTTCTCGATTAAATATCACGTGGTCTTTATTGTTCCGACCTCTGAGGAAAGATTTATGTCTGGCGATTCCACTCTGGTCTATTTTACCGAAAGATTTATTTACTTCCATGAAAAATGTTCGAAAAAATTTCTGTACTCATTTTCTTGCTCAATTGATTACACCGTGTGGCTCTCGACTTTTCTCATGGAAAGATTTACGCTTTCTTAAACGAGTATCTAACAAAGGATCTGTGCCTGCTTGGTTTAATTATTTGTTTAATCTTATTGTTATTCCTAATTCATTTTCCTTTTTTATTTTACAACAATGTAGAATTCCTACTAGTTCTCATACTGTAGCTTCTATTTCTTTTATAGACATTAGTCGAAATTATTGGTTTAACCCTCAATGAGCTATTTCTTTTAATCGTAATACTAATTCTTTTCTTGTTGGCCGAGTGATTACTACCTATCCTGCTCCACGTAACGAAGCTCTTATCTCACATTGGATTGCAAATTCGGTTGATAATTTGCTTTCTGAATTTACAGCATGCCGAGGATGTGCCTCTGCTATCTCGCGATCCTCTACCTCTAAGACTCTACTTAAATGATGTCCCTCTGAAAGCTGTTTTTCTTATGTTCCATTATCAAGTTTGATCCGTTATCCTATGAAACCTCGTACTTATATACATGCGGATACTCGTTCAGTTTCACTTTCTACCTCGTTAGGCTATGCCAAATCTCTTTTACTATTTCACCTCTTTGCTCCAGTTCGACTACCTCCTATGAATAACCAAGTGTCTAGGATTTCTGATATCCAACTTCCTTCTTCGGTGTCTACACTTTATATTGATGGTTCCTTCCTTCCTCCTTCTAGTCATCCAATATCTTCGATGGCTTATGCATGGACTGCTATAGATCCTGATGGATTTATTTTGGAATCTCATTATAATATCATTTCTTCCATTTTTCCTTCTGCTCTACGTTCAGAAGTTTTTGCTTTATTGCACGGATTGGACTCCCTCCCTCAGAATTCAATGATTACTGTCGCCACTGATTGTGTTCAGTTACTTTCTTTATGGTCTTTGTATGTGGATGCTCCTTTTATTCCCAGAATGCTAAATGAACCCAACTACCTTTTATGGTCTTCCATACGCACTATTATGTTGGAAAAGAATCTGGATGTTACCTTGATCAAGGTTCCTGCTTACGCTGACGACCCTTTGAATAATCATGTGGATGCATTAGCCAAAGCCGCTCATACTGACTTATATCTTTCTTCTCGACCATCATCGGAATTGCTGGCTCCTTGCATTTTACAATTTAATTCTTTACCTGTGGATATAAATATCCGGAAATTTATTAGAGATATTTTTGACGCTAAAAGTCTTTTAACTCTGGCTGTATTACCAAAATTTAATTCCTATTCTTCAACTTCTGATATCGATTGGGCATGCACCAAATTTTGTCTCAATAACAATAAACAATTCGTTTCCTATCGGAATGGTCATTCCGAGTTTTGTGGTTTTCGTATTAAACTACTGTTAGATATGCTTCCGACGCTTACAACTCTTCAGAGACGAAAACCTCATCTTTATAATCCAGATTGGCTTTGTCCTCAATGTAACTCTTCTCCTGAGACTTTAGACCACTTGTGGACTTGTTTTTATATCTTACCAGAATTTAGCCCTTTAAATACTTTTAAAACATTACTATTGGCTCTTCGGTCTAATTATCTTGATAAATTTCTTTCCGCATCATCTTTAATACCTTTACCGGACTCTTTTGCTGTTGAATTTACGGCTCTTCGTTGTTGGGATTGTGACCCTCCTTAAATTTCCTGCCTGCGACTCGTACGAGGACTTATACCTATATCTCTTACAGAATTTCTTGGAAATTATTTTTCTTCACTTACCATATGGTCTATCTTAGATACACCTTTGCACGACTTTCATTTTGACCTTTATGTCCAAATCTGGTTGTGCCGTTCCATTTTCTTTCATCATTGGGAATCAGCTCAAAGCATTACAAAAAAAATGAAATCGTCAGCTTTTGGGTCTTCTTCTATTCTTCGTCCTTCCTCTAACATTCCTCTTGACTCTTCGACACCTTCCTTGGCGACAGCTTTCTTGGATTCCTGGGTTTCTTGGGTTTCCTCTTATATAATCCGTGGGGGATCTTGGATTTCGCATTTGGATTTTTGGCGCCGCTTAACAGTTTAGTCTCTACTTAGGATTTCTTTTTGGTAAACGGATTGGATCTTAGGGCATGCTGGATAGTTGACTCACACTGGCCTTCGGGTAAAGATGGGGTATGCGTTTCTGTAATAGTTTAGTTTTTCTTTACTTAATTTTATTTTGTTTAGATTTCTTTACTTATATGAATCGTGAAGCTAGTTCTTTTTATTTTTTATGTTTATTTTCTATATTTGATATTTGTAATATTGTTCGATTTGTTTATTGTACTTTTCGTTTAAATTTAATAATAAAAGATAAAGTCATAAGACTGTTTGCTCATAATCACCAAATATGGGTTGGTCACCCTATCTTAGTGGTTAGTCACTGAGACCCTCATTAAGCCTGAGACAGAGATCGTGGCAAGTTGCCGATTCCCTACGACCACGGAAATAAAAAGAATTTTACTGCGACGCTACAACCAATAGCGTGAAGGTACAGGGATTAGTATAGTTGGACTGCATCATGGTGAATTAGTGTGTACAGTTAGGCCGCACATTTCAACTAAGGGGTCATGGTGTCCTTGCGTTCCCTATGAGGCCATTGGCATGTGCGCAGTTCTGTCCTTGAGGTCACTACTATACCTTAGGGGGGACTTCCTGTCTGGGTGGTCACTCTACGATACCGCTTGGGGTCAGTAATGGCTAGATGGTCGTCCTAGATGGTAAAGCTGAGGGTGCAATGTCTTAGTGGTAGTTTGACCTTCTGTTAGGTCGTAGACCAACCAAGGTGTTCGTGCGCAGACAGATAGCTTGGTGATTGGGTTCGATTCTTACCTCTGATGGGCTCTGGTTGGTGATTCCTGGTGGTTGATACCCACCATAAGGGATGATCCTGGGTAACACCTACAAGCTTACTGTCCAGGTGGTCACTACAAAGTATACCACTTGGGAATTACAACTGTACTATCGGTGGTGGGTAATCGCGGGCTGTAGTGGCCTTTTAGTGAGACCTGTTACCTAATATGGTGGTATGGAAGGGGTCTAGATGTTTGAAGGTTATCTGACGAAAGTCCTCCGTGACAGTAGTAGTGGTGAGGAGTTTATAATAGTAGCCATTACAGTATCATACAACGGATTAAAGGACGAGTAGGGTAGTGTTCTTCCGATCCAAAGGCCTTCGGGTCCCTGGGGTATGCCTGATTGATGGACGTGCTGGATAAGTTGTCTTGGTTAAAAGGTGGCCTTGATGACATCTGGTGGTTCAATGATGGCGAGGATACGAATGACCTACTTCCATAACCTTCAATAGAGGATGCGGAAAGTAGTGGCCACTAAACGTACAATACACTTGTAAAATAATCACCAAATATGGGTTGGTCACCCTATCTTAGTGGTTAGTCACTGAAACCCTCATTAAGCCTGAGTATGGTGAGGTCGCAGGTTCGATTCCTATAACCACGGAAATAAAAGAATTTTACTGCAGACGCTACAACCAATAGCGTGAAGGTACAGGGATTAGTGTAGTTGGACTGCATCATGGTGAATTAGTGTGTACGGTTAGGCCGCACATTTCAACTAAGGGTCATGGTGTCCTTCTAACGTTTCCTAAGAGGTCATTGGTATGTTCGGAGTCCTGTCTTTAAGGTCACTGCATAGTATACTTTAGAGGTGGTGTCCTGTCCTGGTGGTCACTGCTACGATACCACTGGGGGTACAGTTCGCTATGCTAGATGGTCCCATAGATGGTAAAATCATGGGTGCAATGTCTTAATGGTAGTTGACCTTCTAATAGGTCTTAGACCAACCGTGATGTTCCTGAACAGAACAGATAGCTTGGTGATTGGGTTCAATTACCCCTTCTCTGATGGGCCGTGGTTGGTGATTCCTGGTGGTTGATACGCCATAAGGGATGATCCTGGGTAACGCCTACAAGCTTACTGTCCAGGTGGTCGCTACAAAGTATACCGCTTGGGGATTACAACTGTACTATCGGTGGTAGGTAATCGCAGGCTGTAGTGGCCTTTGAGTGAGACCTAGTACCTAATATGGTGGTATGGAAGGGGTCTAGATGTTTGAAGGTTATCTGATAAAAGTCCTCCGTGACAGTAGTAGTGGTGAGGGGTTTATAATAGTAGCCATTACAGTATCATGCAACGGATTAAAGAACGAGTAGGGTGGTGTTCAGCAGATTCGAAGGCCTTCGGGTCCCTGGAGCATGTCCTTGCGTTTGCGGTTAGTGTTGAATTGTCCCGTTAAAAGGTGGCGGGGATGGTTACATCATGGCTTAGTGAGGATGATGCAATGAACGACCTACCTCCATAGCCTTCAATAGAGGGTGCGGAAAGTAGTGGCTACTAAACGTACAATACACTTGTAAAATAATCACCAAATATGAGGATCATTGCAACTCTTTCCTGAAATTTTGAAAATACTAATAAAAATTTAATTTTGAAATTTTTGTTCGAAAATTTCTAAGTGCTCGTTCACAATACTAATATTTTCCCAGTTGCTTTCCTCTTTACTGCACTGGTAAAAAAATGGTCTATCCTACACATATCCTACATATATCTTACATATATCAGGTACTCAAAATGTAGAAAATCATACACAAATAATACACATATCATACACATATCGGGTACTTATATATATAGTATACCTATCAGGTACCTGATATATGTATGATATATATATTAGTACCCGATATGTGTATGATATGTGTATTATTTGTGTATGATTTTCTACATTTTGAGTACCCGATATGTGTAAGATATGTGTAGGATAAATCATTTTTTTACCAGTGCTGAGCTTTAAACTATGACTACACCTCCAGCTCCTTTTGTTATTAACCCGGATATTCCACCGCCACTGCGTCCTGTTGTTTCTACTCCCTCTGGAGACCGACCTTTATCTCCCACTAGTACCGCTGGCGCACCCAATAAACGTACACGTACTGTCTCTGATGACGCGATGAATGTTGATATAACTTCACCCTCCGCTACTCCCACTTTTACTTCTACCGTTCCTTCTGGTCTTCCTGTCAACAAAGTCCAAGTGATTACCTCTCCTCATACTACTACTACTCCTGTTGAAACTGTTGACGCTTCTATCCATGCTCCTTCCAACACCAATGGTAAAGGCAAAGCTGTTGCCTTCGATATTCCAGAACACCAACCATCCCCCGATGGTAATGCTGCTGCTATCAAATCCGCACCCACTCGTTATCATGCTGCAGCCTATCTACGCGACGCGCCTGACGCGTTCAAACTAAATTCACCACCAATCGCTCCATGTGTGACGAAGTGGATTGTTCACTCTCCCGATATCCTTCTTATGGCACCCGCGCACGCTGTGATGGATCAGGCGATAATAAAAAGATCCTTGTCTTCTTTAATGATCAGCATGATTATACCGATTGTGTCAGCTCCCCACGTGCAGATCTTCTTAATTTAGCCTTTACTAATTATTCCCCTGCAGATGCTAAACTCAATGACGAAGCGAAGTCTTTGTTTGTTACTGACATCCCACTCTTCCTAAACGAGATGCAAGTCCGCCAGGCATTTTCCCGATATGGCACTGTGATTAAATGCAAACTCACCCCTAAAAAACATTACTACAATGGTCATATCCAATTTTCCTCCGCGGATGCAATTACCCAATTTAATGATATCTGGGCGATTATCTGCCTTGGCAATTCTTTACGTGTCTGTCCGGCATCTTTTTTGAAATCCCAACGTGACAGCCGTAGAGAACATGTCGCTATTCTTGCCGGCATTCCAAAAAATATTAAAGAGGCTGACCTTCTTGAAATTGCTTCTCAGGTTAATGCTAAAGCCCTTAATGTCCCACTGTCAATCAACTCGTACAAGCCTAAACCCTATGCATATTTGAATTTCTCTTCATTTGACACTCTTGAGGCTGCGAAAGAAATGACCGTAGCTTTCCGTGGCAAAAGGTTGACGTGGCACCCTCCCAATGAAGCACATACTTTATGCCATGTTTGTGGGCGTCTTGGTTGTTCACCTTCTGTTTGTAATCCTCATTCTACACGAAAAGTGGATGATCGCCTTAACAAACTATATTCACGCTTCAATGCTGGTCCTCAACGTGGTCGTCAAGATTCACGTCAATCACGTGATAAATCCAATTCCCGTTCAATATCACGATCTAATTCCAGATCCCGCAATAATAGTTCCTCTTCATCCCGTTCCAACAACAGTAACAATAATACTAACACTTTTCGTCCTAATACTTCTCGACGTAGTAACCAGACCAACAATAATAATTATAATCCTAAGAATAATGAAAATTCTTCTGGTTCTACTCAACCTCCACTTGTACCTCATCCTAATAGTTCTACACATACCTCTTCTTCTGACAATTCTGCCTATACACTTCCTCAACATATCATTGATGAGTTAAAGGCGCAGATCAAAGAGATTGCTACTACCCTCAAATCTCTTGACGAAACTTTTCCTAGATGCAGGATACTATCACGCATCATGATTATAGAATATCTGAGCTCGAATCAATGATGAATTATGATAACAATAATTCTGGTGACTCGGATTTGTACCCACCTCATAATGACCAAGAAACTCACTCTTATGATAATGGATGGGATGATGCCACAGCCCACGACACGAATTCAGGATTCAATCTTCCTCCCCATACTGCTCCTTCTCTTATGGACACTTCTCCAGATGCCTCCTTTTAAGCTTTGGATCCTAATTCCGTCTTATCAAGACGACATGTCCCCTTATTTAACTCTCGACATACTATTATTGCCCCTGATGCTAATGCTTCCCGTCTGCAATTGGAAATCTCTAATGTTTCTAATACACAAAAGAATCTTTCTGCCCAACTTGGTTCGATTATGGATAAATTGGACTTCTTTTCCCCCTCAAAGCCTTCCCCTTCTAATGATTAAACACCAACTTAATTTTGGTGATTTACAGGGACTTCACCCCCCTGACAGTGTGTTACCTGATAATCTTAATAACAATATCTATCCCTCTTCTCCTTCCCCTCTTATTAAATTTGGACAACTTAACGTTAATGGTTTATGTTCCCCTGTTAGACAATTGCATTTGTTAAATTATTTTCTCCATTCTTCTTTCGGCGTTTTATCTTTAAATGATACTCGTCTTACTTCTTCCAGTGCTAAATTTATTTATCAAAATGAACATTCCCAATATAATTTTAAGTCCTATTGGGCTCCCTCTCCTTCTAATTCACAACCTCATGATGGTGTTGGTCTTTTTACTTTGCCATCCTTTACATAAACATGTTCAGAAGATTGATCCTTGGAAAGGTCGTCTTTTAAAATTAGATCTTTTTTTTCATCAGACAAAAATTTCTATTATTTCTGTTTATATTCCTCCTTATCATTCTATTCATTATAAAGAACGTGATGCTATTTTTGCTCAACTTAATTTATGGCTTGATAAAGCCCGTTCTAATAATTATCATATAGTCATCCTTGGTGATTTTAACGCAGATGAAATTTCACATTCACATCTTTCTCAACATCATTTGAAAATTTTGCGATCACTTTCTTCTCGATATTTTACGGATCATCAATCCCATATCTCTTCAATTTCAGGTCCAAGTCCTACCTTCTATTATCAGAATGGTTCTTCAAGACTTGATTATATTTGGTCGTCCCCTGGATTTCCTGCTCCTGGTCTTTTCTCTCATGTTGAAACTTGCCCTAAGTTGAATGATAACCAATTTACTGATCACCATGTACTTATAACGGCCTTTGATTTTAGCTCTTGTTTCGCTACTCTAGCTAAAGTTAGATTAAAACAAAAAAGCGAACAACGCACCATTTTTCTTTACAAAAATATCAAAGAGGATTCTTGAGTGACATTTTCCAATGAAGTAAACTCACGTCTCGAATTGTATTTGGCCACACATTATCCCTCCTTATCTTCACTTTCAGCTCTTTCTTTGGATAAACTTTGGCACGCTCTTAAACGCTCTATTCTTGGTGGTGCCATTGACTCTCTACCATTTCAACATGTATCCAATACTCACTATCATAAATATCCTCCCGAGCTTACCATGCTTATTGCTATCAACAAATTCTTGGATAGATTATTGTTTAAATTGACCACATCTAGGCCTAGTCATCCTGCTCGAATTTCACAGATGATTAATTCTTTGCCTACACAATTAACTCTTCTCAAATCTCTTTTAAAAGATTATACTATACCTATTTATAATACGACACCACTTCCTGCTTTCATCAAGTTTTTGCGTTCACAAAAAGCTTTGGTCTCAGCTTATCTTTCCACGCAATTTCATCAACATCGTGTAGATTCCATTGAATATTATACTGCTCTCAGAGATGAACATTTCTCTACGTCTCCGGGCTCCTTTATTTCTTCAGCCCTATCAGTGGAACATCGTTCTATCGTTCTTGATAGAGTCTTGGTTGTTATTGACTCCAAACCCACATTACTTACTGATCCTTCAGATATCAAACAAGCTGCTATTAAACACTTCCAATCAGTTGTTACTCCTCTTTTGGTCCAGTATTCTTCTACGGATTCATTTCCTCCACGTTGGCAAAGAGCTTATACTCCTCTTTCTGATATTGATTCATCATTATACAACTCGGTCATGTCTCCTATTCTGGAAGATGAATGGACGAGCACTCTCAATTCTATGTCTAATAACAAAGCCTCTGGTCCTTCCAAGATCTCTTATGAGATGCTCAAACATTTAACTGGCGAAGCTTTTAATTTGTCTCTTATTTTAGCTAATGTCTGTCTTAATCAAGGCGATATTCCTGCTGATTGGCGTGAAGCGCTTGTTTATCCCATTCCAAAGCCTCATGAATTTGATGCCCAATTAAAAAATACGCGGCCTATCACTTTGCTGGAAACTGTACGGAAATGTGTGGTTAAGGTCGTTACAACTCGACTTTCAAAAATCCTAGCTGGCAATCAAGTGCTTCAAGGTGGTAATTTTGCTGGATTACCAGGCGGTTCTACTGATATTCCTATTAAAATGATTGATGCTATTATTCATCAACGACGCTTTGACAAAAGTGATGACCAAGAGTTATGGATTGTTTCTCAAGACATTTCTAAGGCCTTTGACTCAATTGATTTGAATATGCTTAGACTAGCTTTAATTCGCCTGCATATACCGTCTTTATTGATTAAATTTATCATTAATTTTTTTACAAGACGTAATAATAAAATTATTACCCATCATGGTGATACTTCTGGATATAGAGTTAGAATTGGTATTGACCAGGGTGAAATCATTTCTCCACTATTATGGGTTATTTACTTGGATCCTTTACTTACCACACTTAATCGAGAAGCTTGTGATCTCTTTATTTTGAAATCTTCTGCATTATTGGATTATTCTCCAATTGAATATGAACAACACAATCTTCCTGTTTCACATATTACATTTATGGATGACTCTACTTTGATTGCTTCATCTAAACGAGGAATTGAAGATCGCCTTTCCATTACTGCTGAATTTTATACTTTAAATAATACTCAAGCAAATTCAGCAAAATATATCCTTCTTTCTTCTGAACAATTTTCTCAAACTATTGTGTTTGATCTTTCTCTTTCTCCTTTAATTGCATCTCATACCCTTACTTTAAAGGCGTTAGCCTTATCTACATCCTTTCGTTTTTTAGGTGTTTGGTTTAATCTTTCGGCTTCTTCTCGTTTTGTTCACAACCAAACTGTTTCCATGGTCAAAGATATGGCTGCTTTACTTAGTCCTAAAAAACTTTTGGCACAACATGTGGCTTATTTTTATAATATTGTTTTACTTCTGAGGCTAGAGTTTCGCCTACAATCCACATTATTTGCTGAATCTACCATTAACCGCATGGTTTCTCCAATGCTTTCCCTTATTCATCAGAAGGCTGGCCTTGCCTCAGTCACTCCTCCTCCTGCGCTTTTCACATTGCTACCATTCTCAATTCAACAAGCATTTGGCCGATTTCTATCATCTCATGTGGCTTCATGGCAGAAAATTTTTTCTCACCCTTCATATAAACTCTTTGCCAATTATATGATTACTTGTCTCCAAGGCTTTTTGGACTGTGATGCCTGTCCTTCTACTATTGACCTGAAACCATGGTCCCATACCTCTTCCCTGCGAACACATTCTTTGTTCAATTCTTTATTGTTCTCTTCTCGATTAAATATCACGTGGTCTTTATTGTTTCGACCTCCAAGGAAAGATTTACGTCCAGCGATTCCACTCCGGTCTATTTTACCAAAAGATTTATTTACTTTCATGAAAAATGTTCGAAAAAATTTCTGCACTCGTTATCTTGCTCAATTGATTACACCGTGTGGCTCTCGACTTCTCTCATGGAAAGATTTACGCTTCCTTAAACGAGTATCGAACAAAAGATCTGTGCCTGCTTGGTTTAATTATTTATTTAATCTTATTGTTATTCCTAATTCTCCTTCTTTATTTGTTTCATCACAATTTAGAATTCCTATTTCTCATACTGTAGTTTCTATTTCTTTTATAGACATTAGTCGAAATTATTGATTTAACCCTCAATGGGCTATTTCTTTTAATAGTAATACTAACTCTTTCCTTGTTGGCCGTGTGATTACTTCCTATCCTGCTCCACGTAATGAAGCTCTTATTTCACATTGGATTGCGTCATCTGTTGATGATTTGCTTTCTGAATTTACTGCATGCCAAGGTTGTGCCTCTGCTATTCTGCGATCCTCTACCTCTAAGACTTTACTTAAACGATGTCCCTCTGAAGAATGTTTTTCTTATGTTCCATTATCAAGTTTGATCCGTTATCCTACGAAACCTCGTACTTACATACATGCGGACACTCGCTCGGTTTCACTTTCTGCCTCGTTAGGCTATGCCAAATCTCTTTTATTATTTCATCTTTTTGCTCTGATTTGACTACCCCTATGAATAACCAAGTGTCTAGGATTTCTGATATCCAACTTCCTTCTTCGGTGTCTACACTTTATATTGATGGTTCCTTCCTTCCTCCTTCTAGTCATCCGATATCTTCGATGGCTTATGCATAGACTGCTATAGATCCTAATGGATTTATTCTGGAATCCAATTATAATAACATTTCTTCCATTTTTCCTTCTGCTTTACGTTCAGAAGTTTTTGCTTTATTGCATGGATTGGACTCCCTCCCTCTGAATTCAAAGATTATTGTCGCAACTGATTGTGCCCAATTACTTTCTTTATGGTCTTTGTATGTGGATGCTCCTTTTATTCCCAGAATGCTTAAAGAATCCAACCACCTTTTGTAGTCCTCCATACGCACTATTATGTCGCAAAAGAATCTGGATGTTTCCTTGATCAAGGTTCCTGCTCACGCTGACGACCCTTTGAATAATCATGTGGATGCATTAGCCAAAGCCGCTCATAATGACTCATATCTTTCTTCTCGTCCATCATCGGAATTGCTGGCTCCTTGCATTTTACAATTTAATTCCTTACCTGTGGATATAAATATCCGGAAATTTATTAGAGATATTTTTGACGCTAAAAGTCTTTTAACTCTTGCTGTATTACCAAGATTTAATTCCTATTCTTCAACTTCTGATATCGATTGGGCATGCACCAAATTTTGTCTCAATAACAATAAGCAATTCGTCTCTCATCGGAATGGTCGTTCCGAGTTTTGTGGTTTCCGTATCAAACTATTATTGGATATGCTTCTGACGCTTACAACTCTTCAGAGACGAAAACCTCATCTTTATAATCCGAATTGGCTTTGTCCTCAATGTAACTCTTTCCCTGAGACTTTAGACCACTTGTGGACTTGTCCTTATATCTTACCGGAATTTAGCCCTTTAAATACTTTTAAAACACTGCTATTGGCTCTTCAGACTAATTATCTTGATAATTTTCTTTCTGCGACATCTTTAATACCTTTACCGGACTCTTTTGCTGCTGAATTTACGGCTCTTAATTGTTGGGATTGTGACCCTTTTTCAATTTCCTGCCTGCGGCTCGCACGAGGACTTATACCGATATCCCTTACAGAATTTCTTGGAAATTATTTTTCTTCACTTACCATATGGTCTATTTTAGATACACCTTTGCACGACTTTCATTTTGACCTTTATGTCCAAATCTGGTTGTGCCGTTCCATTTTCTTTCATCATTGGGAATCAGCTCAAGGCATTACCAAAAAAATGAAATCGTCAGCTCATGGGCCTTCTTCTATTCTTCTTTCTTCCTCTAAAATTCTTTTTGACTCTTTGACACCTTTCTTAGCGACAGTTTCCTTGGATTCCTGGGTTTCTTGGGTTTCGTCTTATATAATCCGTGGGGGATCTTGGATTTCACATTTGGATTTTTGGCGCCGCTTAACAGTTCAGCCTCTACTTAGGATTTCTTTTTGGTAACGGATTGGATCTTAGGATATGCTGGATAGTTGACTCACACTGGCCTTCGGGTAAAGATGGGGTATGCGTTTCTGTAATAGTTTAGTTTTTCTTTACTTAATTTTATTTTGTTTAGATTTCTTTACTTATATGAATCGTGAAACTAGTTCTTTTTATTTTTTGTTTAATTTTTTATATTTTGTAATATTGTTCGATTTGTTCATTGTACTTTTCGTTTAAAATTTATAATAAAAGATAAAGTCATAAGACTGTTTGCTCATAATCACCAAATATGGACTGTCCCAAATGTATGACTATAAAGAGAGTTGACTGTATAACGGGAGTGACTATAGAGAAAGTTGACTGTAATTTAATATTACAAGAATTGGAAATCTTTAATTCAAATATAAATGAAAGCTTAACAAATAAAACCTAAATAGCTATAGTTAATAATAACATTATAAGTGAAATAGACAATTTAGCTAAGGAGTGTGCCAGAAATTACGTGATTTAGTAGGTAATGGAGGGTCAGGTCCTGCAATCAGATGTCACAATATACCTTTTATAGTAATAGTTTATCTTTCATAGTAAATAATATATAATTTGTTTATTAAAAAGCTTTTTTTGAAATTATTTCACTATCTAAAAGTCCAATTTCAATGAATTTTTTTTGTTTTATAAAGTATAAAGAGGGCTACAATATAAAAAAAAGTTTATGCAAATTGAATTATTGGATAGTAAAATAATTGTATTATAATATATATGTAATATATAGTTAAATCCTACAGCTAAATCTATACTTATAAACCATTTCACTTTTCTATATTTATCTAATAACTCATCAATCTTTGATAAAGAATAACTATCCAATACAGTTTCTTTATTTAATCTTCTGTCTATATTTGACAGTGTAGAATTGTATGAGTTTTTATATATTAATGTTGTTTAAACTATTAGATAATTATTAGATATACTATTAGAGCTATTTGTATCAGCCAAATAGTTTCTTTCTATATTCATTAATTAATTTAAATTAAAAATATTAATTAAATATATAATAATAAAATAACTTATATCTATTCAAAAAAATTATAATTGATGATTTAAGGTATTTTCAAGTATCTCAATTGATAGATATTTAGTAAACAACTGATTATCAAAATTTATTAGATTATAATAAATTATTTGAATTTTCTTAATTATTTCTATTACAATAATGTACCTATTAGTTAAATGATTATTGGTAAATATGTATTGGCAAAACTTGCTTATTGGTCAAATGATTTTTATAAAATTAAATATAACTTCGTTGTAATTACATACAATACTGAATTAGTTTTTACGAATCACGTTGTGACTTATACAATCATGCAGTAAAACATCATTGGTTCATGTGAATTATATCTGCAGAATATGTTATACGTAGGAGTGATACGAAAAGTTATGGGGATGATGAGTGGAGTACAGTCCCTTATGTGACAGTTTACTCAAGTGATAAATAATACGATGGGCTAAATACATGATTCAGAGTGGGCTGAGATACTATTCATTACCTGAGTACACTTCACACCCTTTATGTTACTGGTAAGACAGAAAGAAGTGGTGTCAGGTTAACCAAATAAGTATAGTATACTATTAAAATAGCAATTGAATATAGTTGAAAATTATACTATACTCAACTACTATATTAGCAATCGAAATGAGTATTATATATATTACATATTACTAATTTTAAAATTAATATTAAAATAGTAATACATGTATTATTATTACAACTATTACAACTAAAGTTTTTTATACACAAAGTATTAGAAAATTTATATTTTCATATATTGTATCTTTTTATTAAAATTTTTGATTAATTAACATTACTTAATCAGCCAAATTTAATTGACGCTTCTTTTCAGAATTAGACAATTCCATTACACAGATTTTAGCTTCACTCTCCTTTAAAGCAAGCTCACATTCTTTTAACGATATTCAAGTTCTTTGAGCTTTAAAGCCAACTCATTCTTTTTATTATCTTCTTTGTAATTGCTGTCTTCACAATCTTCTTCAATATCAGAATTAGAGCTTTGAATTTGACTTGACAGATCAGGTAACCTAACGAGTTGACCCAAAAAATTCAGGTCGGTAGCAGATTTAATGACCTGATCTCAGGTCAGATCAGTCACAATCAGGTACCCAACCAAACCCATTAACCTGATATATTTTGGTCAAAAATAAGACATTTCAGCATTTTATAAATATAAAAAAATGCCAAACTGACCTGAATCTGACGTTTTTTTATTAAAAATAATTAGTGCTCCGAAACAAGTCGAGTTAACTCGAATTATTATCGAATCGAGTCGAATTGAGTCAAGTACGAATCAACAAATTTACAAGCACGTGATATTGAGTCGAGTCACGAATCAGTCTCCGAGTCGAGTCGAGTTCGAATTAAACTAGAACTCGATTCGATTCGGCAATAATTCAAGTTGATCACTATTTCCGTAATTCTGTTACATCATTTTTTTTTACAATTGATCGTCTAATGATATTACATTATTATTACATCATTAGGATCAACTTTTTCTTTTTACTTTTTAGAATTTAGATAAACCGATAAGTCGATAACAGATTTAATCAAATTACCAAAATGAGTGAAAGTGCTAGTTCTTCAAGAACGTATAGTTCAGTATGGTCTCACTTTACACTTCTTGAAGAGGAGGGAAAAGCACAATGCAATTACTGCGGGTAAGTGTATATATTGTATATAAAATATCTTTATTAGTAATTTTTTATGCTTATTAAATAATCATTATTATTAAATAAAGTACGAAATATAAACGATCTGGTGAAAGTACACAACTCTTCATACTCATTTAAAAAATAAGCATTCTAGTAAACTTGAACTAGAAGTAGAAAATGGTGAAATGGATAAATTTGTCATAAAAGAAATACCAGTAAATATTATTTTTTATAATATTTTATTCTTTTATATTTAACAAATATTAATAAAATATTTAGAATTTTACTTCAGGATCATTTCGGGAATTTCTTGTTAAATGGATTGTTTGTGATGATCAGCTTTTCGTAGTTGTGAAATGCGAATATCTTTGAAAATTATTTTGTTTATTTAACCCAAATGCGAAGTCTTTGTCAGCTGATACAATCCATAACGACATCATGAAATCATTTAAAGATGAAAAAAACAAAATACAAGAAATTTTACAGGTATTTTGTGTTTATTTATTATTATTTATTAATTTATTATTCTTATTAGTACTAAATTATTTAAATATTAATTTAATAAAATAATAAATTAAATTATTAGAATGCTCCAAGACGTCTTTCATTTACACTTGATGCACTGGTAAAAAAATGGTCTATCCTATACATATCCTACACATATCTTACATATATCGGGTTACTCAAAATGTAGAAAATCATACACAAATAATACACATATCATACACATATCGGGTACTTATATATATAGTATACCTATCAGGTACCTGATATATGTATGATATATATATTAATACCCGATATGTGTATGATATGTGTATTATTTGTGTATGATTTTCTACATTTTGAGTACCCAATATGTGTAAGATATGTGTAGGATAAATCATTTTTTTACCAGTGATGCTTGGACTTCACCTAGTTATATTCCATTTCTTGGAATTACTGTTCATTGGATAACTCAAGATTGGCAACTTAAAGAAACTTTAATTGATTTTTGCAAGTTATCTGGACCTCACTCTGGGAAAAATCTGTATGAAACATTTGAACATTGTTGTGATGATATGAGAATCCTTACTAAAGTAAGTAATATTATTTATTTATGTTATTATAATGTTATTATTAATTTTTATTCAATTTTTTTATTTTATAATATGATATATATAGATTATGGCAATTACAACTGACAACACCAGTAATAATGACACTTTAATAAAAATGGTACAAGATACATGTAAGAACAGGAATATTGAATTCACAGCATCTAATAACCATGTGCGTTGTTTAGCACATGTGATTAATCTTGCAACACAAGATGCACTTTCCAATTTAAAGGTCGGATATGTGGAAAGTGAAAATGATATTTTAAATAATAATGCCGAAATAAGAGATGTAATTCCAAAGGTAAATAAAAAAATTAATTAATTTTTTAAATGATTAATTTTAATATATGATTTTTAATTTTTTATTGTAGCTTCGTAAGCTTGTCGTCAAGATCCGTTCATCACCGCAAAGACGAGAAAAATTAGCACGTCAATGTGAAGTTACTAATCTACCTAGTAAAGAATTAATTCTTGACGTAAAAACTAGGTGGAATTCGACTTACAA
Organism: Rhizophagus irregularis; assembly: GCF_026210795.1. Classification (NCBI taxonomy): domain Eukaryota; kingdom Fungi; phylum Glomeromycota; class Glomeromycetes; order Glomerales; family Glomeraceae; genus Rhizophagus; species Rhizophagus irregularis. The sequence goes on from NC_089447.1 coordinate 2,572,210, forward strand.
CATGATTGAACGTTGCTGTGAATTACGCGAGGTAAACTTTGATTTTATCAATTATATTACTATAAATTCGTAATTTTACTATTTTATTTTATTTAATTATACTATTTCAATTATATTAGGCTCTTGATAATACTGCAACAGCAGATAGAGATTTACGAAAATAGGAATTAGTTGATGCTGAATGGGAATTATTAATTTAAATAAAAAACTTTTTATCAGTAAGAAGAAAATTATAATAATTTAGTTTAAATATCTTTTAATATTGATTGATTTATATTAATAATAATTATATTTTAGATATTTGCCCGCGCTACACATCATATTTCTCATAATAAATTTCCAACAATTGAAAACTCAATTCCAATTTATAATTGGCTTATGGATAAAATAGAAGATTTTCAAAAAATCAAGATATAAAAGAAGCAATTAAAATAGCAGCAAATAGCGCTATGCAAAAACTCAAAAAGTATTATAAGCATACGGATGCTTTAGTATATACTATTTCTACCAGTATGTATAATTTATATTGATTAATGATTATATTTATATAATTATATTATCTTATTTTTAATATTCTTTCTATTTTTTAGTTCTTGATCTTCGGTTAAAGCTTACATATCATAAAGATAATAATTGGGAAGAAGAATTTATTATTGAGGCGCGAAAAGCTATTTCTGATGTTTATGAAAAACAATATGCACCGGTAACAAATGATACAGCTGAAAATAATGCATCTTCTGAAGATGATGATTTATTTTGTCACATATATAAAAAATGGAGATTATCAAATAATGAAAATGAATTAGACATATATCTTGGAAGTCCAGTTGCCTTTGGTGAAGTTAATTTATTACAATGGTTGAAGGTATAGTAATAACTAATAAACTTATATCGATTTACTTATATCGATTTTATAATTTATTAATTATTAATCTTAAATTGTTTTATAGCTAAACGAACCTCAATTTCCAAATTTATCATTAATGGCTCGTGATTTTCTTGCAATTCCCAGTAAATGTTCAAGTGATTAGTGATTAATGATTTTTATATTTTGATCATTAAATTGATTAATTTTTTTTTTGTAATAGCAACTAGCGTACCTATTGAAAGAGCCTTTTCTGGAGGTACTGATCTTATCACCACAAAAAGGTGTAATCTTTCCGCTGAAACTATACAAGCTTGTATGTGTTTGAAATCATGGTGGAAATTAAATAAAAATTAATAAATATTATAAATAAATAAATAAAATTATATAAAATATTAATACATTATAACTAATAAACTTATTAATTATTTGTAAATTGTAATATCGGATTAGTTCGATTCAACTCAAGTCACAGGTCAAAAAACGATCTATCTCACACATATCGGGTACCTATATATCGGTGACTAATTAGGTACATATCGGGCATTTTTACATATTAACAACATATCGGGTACCCGATTTGTCACATAATGCGCAAATTTCAAATATGGTTAAAAAAATGTAAATTACCAAGTGTCCGATATCCAAACTATTAGTCACCGATCCGTTATCTAATATATATCGGTCACCGATATTTGTACGATCTTTAAAAAAATTTGTGTGTTTATTTAATATTATCGTAGTATAGAAAACAGCTACTGATTTCTGTCTATTTGGTATTGGCTTTGTACGCTTTGTACTTTGTAAAAATGTAATACAGTGTACGAAAAAAGATAATTGCTATGGAGTGCTTGATCCAAGTATCATTTATCTTCACAACTTCATACGGAGTTTTTCCAAATCATGAATACTTATAAATAGATGATGTTTATTTACTTTTTTAGGAAATATTGAATGATAAGATTATTATATAAGCCAACTCTCAGTGATCATAGTAATACAAGAGTGCGGCCAGAGAATACCTAAACTTCAAACCCGTTATCAAAAGCATATACAAATTATTCAAATTACCGCGATTTTCTGAAATCCACTTATTGTAATTAAATTTCTCATGGCAAAAAAATAAATACGTTCCCTTTTTTTCTTTGTAAACTATTACACTGAATTTGCAAAATGGCGTATAAGGTGTATTGTACTATTACCATATTAGGAATCTTTCCATATAGCCAGGATACCTGAAAAAAAATAAATTTTAAGGAGATATTTTTTTTACCCAAATCGTAATAAAATTGTAATACAAACTAATTCCATATAAATGACGGATTTTATTTCTCTAACATCTTTAGTTCGATCGTTACTGATAAGGGTGATTATTGGTATCTTTGATTCTAGCGATCACTTCTGATGGAAGTTTGATAACCGGAGGCGATCGATTCAGTCATATTGAATTTGGATCCTATCTTTCAATTTAATTAATCTTTAAAGAGATACGTAAGCCAAAATGCCTGCGCTGATCCCTGTCCTTTTGGAGTTTATAGGGTGACGATGAAGATCGGCTATTGCCCAAGTATACTCTTTATTGATTAATTTCTTTGAGAGACGTTTTCGTCGATGTGCTTTGTACGATAACAATGTTGCCTCTATAATTCCGGGCTGGATTAGAGGAAAAAGTCCTGATTGCACCTCACCCATTTTGTCGTCAGGCACAGTCTGAAACTTCCGTTTGTAAACTTTTATTTCCATACCAACTGCATGGGTTTAGGGTGTATTTTATTCCCTAACCCTTAGACCTACTTGTTAGGTTAGGTAGGTTGCATTGCACTCTGTAGCCTACCTTTTTAATGAGTTTTATGGCCACGTTTGCTCATTTAAAAATGAATTAAACAGGTTGCCATATCATTAAACACATCGCAGCCATTTGGTGATGAAGCTATAATTGTCTAATAAGGGTTCGCCCTGTCTGGCAATTTATGGTGGATTCAAATGGATCAAATTACAAACAATAATAATTTAGTCAAATGAGAATTCCAGGAAGGAACGAGGATGCTTTGTCTAATTGAAAATATTTTTTTTATTTTATTTTATTTTTTATATTTTTATTTTATTTTATTTTATTTTTTTATTTTTTATTTTTCTATTTGAGATTATTCATCGTATCCTATGTTTATTCATATCTGGTATTTTCGAATATACTTATCCTTATTATCATAGCGAGTTTTCTTAAAGCGTACCTGTGGCACCTCATCTGACTTGGGAAGTGTCGCTGAATCTAAAGCAAGGTACCCGGTTAATCCTCAACTTTGGGTTATGAGTTATGATTTAAGCATATAGTAATTTAATTTGACTTACATACCAAAAACAAAAATTTGTGTATATTTTCATTTTAATTTTTTTGAAAAAATAATATTATCGTATTTAGCTTATTAATCTAATTTATCGTATGTTAATATAGAAAATTTTATTAATCAGTTTTTGATATCTTATTAAATACCTTATCCGTAATTAAATTGTTACTGTAATAAAGTAATCAATACCGTAACTTGTTTATTAATAAAAATAAACTGTAATCTATAGCTTTATCAAACCATGATATTTTTAATTTAATCAATCAATTTTTAAAAAAATTAAATGAAAATGTTTGAATTCTGATTTTTATTAAAGTCTGATTAGTATTTTTGACGATAAACCTATTTAGGCAAAAGTGTAATAATTGTAAAATTTATTTTTTTGATTTTTTATTTTTTGATTTAGATTTATTTTTCTTTTTTTTCCTTTTGTTGTTATTTTTGTTATTTACGACGTTATTATCAACATCATCATCGGCACCATTGTTGTCTTGAATGATGCTTTCATCAGTATCATAATCATAAACCGGGATATTTTTGGTTAAACGGTTGAATTTTTCAAGTGCTTCTCTATTCAAACACCAGCTTGGTGCGCCGGCAGGTGGCGGCACACTAACTGTTTCTGTTTTGTCTAGAACTCTTTTACATTTTAAGTTTGGTGGTTTTTTTCCTTAATAACTCTACCGTTGGATCAATACGATTATGTAATAAACGTTGAAGCTTAAATAAAGAAATTAAACTATAAATTAGTGTTTATACTTTGATAAAAAATAATAAAATATACATACAGCAGGAGATCTCCACCATCTTTCATAAATATATATCGAATTTTTTTTTGTGACTACTTCTTCTTCATCATTTTCATCATCTTCATCATCTTCGTCGGTTTCCTCCCATTCTTCGGAATGGTAGCCTGAATCTTTTAAAATTTGAACTAGATCCTTTTCAGGATATCGGCAAATGTACTTATCTTTGTTTTGTATTAGGTAATTGGCCGCGTTTGTTCTTCTTTTTTTTTCTAACAATGTTAATTATAAAGCACAATATAATTAATTTAAAAAAAAAACTAAATTTAATAGCTTCTGTTAATTAAATAATTTACATCCTGCATCCTTGAATTCTTCATTGCTCTTCTTTTGTTACGTTTTATTTGGGCTTCCCCTTGCTTTCTAATATTACTAACGCGATGGCGAGATCGCCAACGTCCATATAACATCTTTAATAAATCACTATTTGAGACTTTATATTTTTTATTTACGAGTTTGTAAAGTGGTGGAAGCAACTTGGTGACTATGTTATCTTTTTGCTCAGCCCATGTGAGCTCATAGTTAATACTGTATACGTCTTTTAGCTCGGAGTCGCTCCAAATAAACACTTCTTTCTGTAAAATAATAGATAAATGTAAATAGGATAAAAGCAGAAATAATATATAAAATAATCAAATACTTGCTTTTATCGTGTTATAAGAACTTTTAGAAAAGGAAGAAGAAGAAGAGGAGGAGGAGGAGGAGGAGGAGGAGGAGGATGATTCATCACTAGATGATACATTATCACTATTCATTGTTACGAAGTATAAAATCTTTTTGTTATTTTGTAAAATAAAAAAATCCCGTATAAAGTAGAGATTTCAGAACGCGAGAAAAGTTGTTTGTGTGCAAATTTATAATGATTTCAGAGATTTCAGGATGCAGATCAAGGGCTCAGAGGTAGCAACGCGTTTGCGCAATTCTCACCAGGTAAAAGTAACGCGCTCATAAAATTCTTGTGCAATTCTTATGTATGATAAGAATTATTAAAAGCTCGTTTCTGAACGTCTTGATTACTAACTATTAAAAGTGATAGAATAAAAAATATATTTTATACATTTTAATAAAAATGAATAATAAAAAATGTAACTCTGTATCTGGATTAATAAAGAGTAATAAAAAACGTAAAGTTGAAACCCTCTGAAACCTTTGTGGCTGATTTAATAAAGCCCAAAAAAAAGTATTTGTATATTTGCAATTGTGCTCGTTGCAAAGGTGCAGAAGTTGATTCTCGCACTCAAGAGAAACATACGTATGATGATAGTTTGTGGGAATCGAGATCAAAAGATTCTAGAAAAAATCAGGAAAATACCATCATCGATAAGAAAGAAAAAAACATCATCTGTTAATAATACATATATAAATACAGAAATAAAATTGAATATATCAAAAAAGCGAGAAAGAAATAATTACTCCGGTACATCTAGTCCAGATCAGGACTCTTCCCATCCTGGTCCTTCTTTCCAATATATTGAAGAAAATATAACATTATTTTCATCAAAACCTTCATGTTTTCGTATTCCAGCACCTACAATTGATGAAAATAATGATGAAATCAATTATTTTGGTGAGAATTATAATGTAGATAATATAAATGAGGGGAAGAGAATGATGATGTAAATAATATGGATGAGGAAGAGAATGATGATGTGGATGAGGGAGAGGAGAATGATGATGTAAATAATATGGATGAGGAAGAGAATGATGATGTGAATGAAGGAGAGGAGAATGATGATGTAGATAATATGGATGAGGAAGAGAATGATGATGTGGATGAAGGAGAGGAGAATGATGATGTAGAAGATTTTTTCGCATCTCCTAAGATTGACAATGACAATGAAGAAGCATTTATAGTGGAAAGCTTAAGTGATTCTATTAATACTGAGATTATAATATGGCTATTTAAATTTCAACAAAGATTTCGATTGCCTGATATTGCACTTGAATCCTTAATAAAATTTTTTCATATAATTCTTATGCGCTTTGATAAGTTGCAATTTGAAAATTTTCCTACCTCATTATATATGGCAAAAATATGGTTAAACATTTTTCAACCGAAAATGCAATTAGCTGCATGTACCGATTGCCATAAATTGCATAATGTTAAAGATATTATTGCATATAAGGAAGAAGGAAAAGTTGCTATAATGAATTGCCCGTATAAAGAGTATCCAAATAATCCAATATCAAGTCGTAATCACCAATGCAATAATCCACTTTCCATTCTCAAAAAAAATAAAGATGCAACAATTGTGGTACCTCGCATGGTTTATCCTAAGCCAAACATTCGTCAGGCAATTGAGCATTTTATATCGAACGACCAGATTTTGAGAACATGTTAAAATTATCAGGGACTCAAAGAAACGAAAATAATATCTATTCAGATATTTACGATGGTAAGGTATGGAAAAATTTTCCATTTGATGGTAGTACCTTTTTTACAACAGAGACTGCCACAACTTGTAGGTCTTCTCCTTAATCTTGATTGGTTCCAACCATTCTCCTACACGCAGCATAGTACTGGCGCTATTTATGCGTCTATTTGCAATCTTCCAAGGTCAGAAAGGAATAAGCCCGAAAATATTATATATTTGGGTTTCTTACCAGGACCAAAAGAGGCGGGTTGGAACGCATTAATCATTATCTAGCTCCTATTGTAGATGAGTTATTAGAACTTTGGAAGGGGTGGAAAGTACCAAAAACTCACCAATTTTCCAATGGTTTAGAAATAAAAGTTGCGTTAATTGTTGGATCATCTGATACTCCAGCTACACGAAAGTTATTTGGTCATGGATCTGCAGTAATGAAATGCTATAGGTGTGATAAACGTACCACTTATAGCGAGGAATTTAGAAAAACTCATTACGGAGGAATGCAAGACTATAATGAATGGGTAACAAAGCCTGCAGATCTTTTATTACATAGACAATATGCTCAGTGAATGGTTGCAATGTAACTCAAAGTCCTCCAGAGAAGCACATTTTAAAGTACGTGGTATAAGATGGACTGAAGTGCTTCGCCTACCATACATGGATCCTATACGATTTGCTGTAGTGGATCCTATGCATTGTCTTTTTCTCGGTGTTGCAAAATGGATAATCAAATCCATTTTTGTAAACCAAAAAAAATTAACTATGGAACGACTTCGTGTAGCACAAAACAGAATGGATAATATTGATTTACCTTCTGACATTGGTAGAATTCCTCCAAAGATTGCAATCGGAAATGATGGGTTTTCTAACTTAACTGCTGATCAATGGAAGACCTTTATTATGATTTATTCTACATCTATATTATGGGATATGCTAGATGATAATGATAGAAAGATCTTAGGGCATTTTGTTCGAGCTTGTAATCTTTTAGTAGCAAGATTTATTACAGATGATGATTTGAAGGAGGCGCAAGAGAGGTTAAAAGATATGGCCTACCTTATAGAATATACATATGGACCAGAATTTATAACAAGCAATATACATCTCGCACTTCATATCCCTGATTGCTGTCGTGATTATGGTCCTATATATAGTTTTTGGCTTTTCCCGTTTGAAAGACTTAATGGATATATAGGTAAATTTACTTCAGTGTCTTTCAATTGTCTTTAGTACCTTTATTAAAAAAATTCCTGTTATTTAGGATCATATCCTAATAGTAACCGACAAATAGAACCCGAATTAATGAAAATTGTTCTTAAAAACACTTTGGTGGATTATCACTTATCATGTAAATGGACATCTGGCCTTCTAGATGAATCTCTCCATCTTCTTGTACCAAAAAAAGCTGTAGGAAGTTTAGCAATCGCAGCAGAAAGGGAGGAACTGCAGCATTTTCTATTCATGAGACATAATACGTCTATGGTTTCCAAAATATATGGCACTGAACCATTACCTGGCCAAATGCTTAACCCATCATATATCAATGTCGTTATGCCTTTGGAGTTGCGAGGATTTCTATGTGAATGGTATGCAATATTATATGAAAAGGAAAAAGAAGATGTGTTAGGATTTATGGATTTGCATATGAATCAGCATGCAAGACTACAAATTGGCGCCGAAATATTTGGATCTATGATTTCTGGTCGCCATGAAAAAAATGCGAATATATTTGCAAAATGGAAAGCAGCTAATGATGATTCAGTTGACACTTATCCGGGTGAAGTCCAATATTATTTCGAGCATGCCCTTAGATTTCCAGAAGGAACGAAAACTCACCTCCTAGCATATGTCAAGTGGTATAAACCTGCACCTTCTTTTAGTATTCGGTTTAAACATAGTTTTATGGAGCCAGAAATATCAAATACCGAATTATGGAAAGCTGAATACTTTCAAGAAGGTTGTGATTCCCTGTTAGCGGTTCATAGGATATTATGTCGAGCTACAAAATTTAGAAATATTACGGTAGGAAAACAAAAATATTTGTCGATTATACCTTTGAATAGAAGATTTAACTTGTAGTATGCCACACCAAATAAAGAAAATGATGACACATTTGATTTCCATTTCAAGCTTAGTGATAATCGTGTATAATATAAGCAAGAAGATAGTATGTCTCGTGACTTTCATCAAATGAAAAATTATTAATCGCGTATTACATAAGCATAATTTTTGCTCAACGAATTCGTTTAACGCGCTCAACATTAATTCAACTTTTGAAAATTAACATTAAATCAATCCAAGATGTAAAATTAATAAAATTAATTAATTTTTTTTCGCATTAGTAAGTCGTAATAAATAAATGTTAATTTTTACGTAAGAATAATACCGGACCTAATTTACAAAATTTTTAATCACTTTTAATGGCTAATTTTTTTTTTTGTACGATGGAAAACAATGGAAGATCGACATTTTAATCACTTTTAATGGACAAGAGACGGAGTTTTACGAATTCTCTGTTTTGTGAATTTTATGATATAATATCATGAATCAACAAAATCATTTTGAAATGGTGTTACATTAAAAATTGTACTAATAATTAAAAAATGAAATGATGTAATATCATGATAATTGAATGGCATAATTAGAATTGTTACAAGAACTTTCTCGCATTTTTTTGATAATCAATACTAATTAATAATCAATACATATTTTTTTTTATAATCAATACATATTTTTTTTTATCAAATATGTTTCCAAATATTCTAAACAATTTTTTAACAAAATTTCAAACAATGTCCTCATCTTCAACTGATTCAACCACCGTCAATGATACCAATACCATCAATGTCAATACTACCTCCATTTTCGACACTATAACTTATTCTTCCGGCCGGGTGGAGTGGTCGGATGACCAAATCGCAGTTTTGATTGAGCAGCGGAGATCAAGAAACTTCGAGTACCATTATCAAATTGCAGGAAGAAGTAGAAAAAGATTCTGGAATTCCGTTGCGAATAAAGTAAATGAGAGGTGTGGAAGCAATTATTCGGGCAAACAGTGCCAAACAAAATTCAATGGATTAGTGACCAGTTATCACGTGAGTTAAATATTAATAAAAATTTGTTGTAATAGTAATTTTAATACTTATTTAACACTTAATACTTTAGGATCAATTATTAGTGATTGCAAACGATCCGAGAGGGGCAAGAAGCCGTGCTGGTGCCATTTATTTTGAAGTCATGAATACACGGTTTTGGGAAAAACCAGGTAAGAACTTTTAAATCTAACAACATTACATAATCAACAAAATGATTATATTAAAGAGGTAAATTGTTTTATTTAATATGATTTAATATGTTTCTAGACGATCAGTTTGTACAGGCTTCAATTGGTGTTAATAAAACTCAACACAGACGAAACAATAGAAGGAATGGTATGTAAAGTATAAAAGTTTAATCAAATTATAAATTTTTATTGATTTTCTTAATATTTTATAGCACGTGGGAGCCGGAATACTCAAAATACGAATACGAATACTCAAAATACAGAAGATCGAAATGGTAAGTACAAAATTTATTAATTTTTTTTTCTTTTTTAGTCGTAAATACAAAATTTATTAATTTCTTTTCCTTTTTTAGTCGATGATGATAATAATGAATGAGTTTTTATTTTCTATCATTTTTTCACAATTGTTTATTATCATTTATTATCATTATCATTTTATTATCATTTGTTAGCTTTTTGTTATACACCATTGATTATAATATCACTAATACACACACCACCCGATCAACCCTCAATCTATCATATCACTTATTATTGTTCACAATCGTTTATTATCGTTTATGAAAGTGGCGAGGAAAAGTTAAGGGGAGGGTATTACCAAATAAAAAAGTCTTCAAATAATGCTAAACTTAATGCGGAATATTTTTAAAATGTATAATTATTAATAATTTGAGCTCTATTAGCAACTGTAACTTTGATAAGAATTACAAGCAAAAAATATTTGTGGTAATTCTAAAATTTTGAATATCTTGTATTTTGGTACTTACGTCCCATTCAAATGTTAATACATTAGCTTTAATAGGTACGCACCATTCCGGAGCTTCAAAATCTTCCCAACAAATCTCTGTAATTATATAAAATTAGTATGATTTGATGCAAGAATCAAATAATACTTAATAATTGATACATGACTATCATCAAAATTTTCAGCGCCGCTAAAAATTAAAGCCTTTTCTATAAGATCCTTAAATGATATCCAATGCTCTTAAAAATTGTTTTCGTTATGCTAATTAATTTATTGGTCCCTTTCAATTACTGATCATCTGGCAGACTGCCATACACCAATTTTTTTGTTCGTTCGTCCAGATCGCTAAAAAAAGAAAAGGGAACGTTAATTACGTTCCCTTGAAGTAAAAACTAAAAAGAACGAAACATACCTTTGTTTCGTTCAAGTTCCTGGGTGTTCGGCTTGTTCGTTCGTCCAGGTCACTAAAAAAAGAAAAGGGAACGTTAATTACGTTCCCTGGAAGTAAAAACAAAGAAAAAGAACGAACTTTATTTTGGTTCGTTCGTTTAAGAGCCTGGTCGTTCAAATTACCAATCCAAAAAGCCGATATCTACAAAAAAAAGAAGTAAAAAAGAAAAAAGTTAAAAAAGATTATCATTTGGCACACAAACCATAATTGACTAGTCCGATCAGCCGATTCTTCGTTACCGTTGGTCAATAGCGCGACGATTCACGACCAATATTAACAATATTCTTCAACCGGTATTATTGATAATATTTTTACAAAAAAATATCAAAATGATATTATTGTATAAATATATATATATTATTAAGATATAAAAATTTCTTATAAAAAACCTATTTCTCCTATAGAGAAACAAACCATTTGGTTAAATATTAAGCCGAGTATTTAGTAAGTTTTTTTTTAATTATATTTAAAAAAAAAGAAATTATCTTTAATATTTTGTGTATATTTCTTATTTGGTTTTTTTTATTATTTGAAATTTTTCTCATATAATATCTATTATTTTACTGTCTACTCCAATTTTACCAACAAATCTAAGTAGTGTTGATATCTTCCAATGTTTTACATGTAAAGGTTTAAATTAGCGTAATACAATAATACGTATATATAATATTTTTTGTAAAGATTTGTATAAACTCCCAAAAATGTTTATAAATGAATTCAAAAAAATATTGGTTTTTTTTCAAATTCATCACTTCACCAAAACCAGATCAAAAGCTGTTGCTGTAACTTGTACAGAAAGCCAGTTTTTTGCCACATTTGGCAGTAGCTGTGAATGAGTACTGGCCAAAAATATTATTATGAATTTAGAACAAGATTTTGGAAGAGGCCAGGTAATTATATTATAATAAAATTTTATAATTAATATTACATTCTATTTTACGTTCACATTTTAAATTTGATAAATTTGATCAATTTTAGTTACGCGTGACAATCGTAGGAGAAGGAGAAACTTACCTACGTATCGTAGAAGAAGATAATTATTTTTATTTTTTTATTTATTAAGTGAATAGCTAGGCCCAGTCCGTACCAAATATCGGCTGGAGACTTACGTTTTTTGGGCCTGTAACTGATACCGACGTTCATGCCGTACAGCCTGGATACTATTTTATAGTAAAATAGTAGCGAACAAGTATCAAATGTGTATTTTTTATTAAGTTATAATAAAAATTAGAATTTACTTTAATTTTTAACATAAAAATTGTAAATAATAAAAAAATCTGCTTTCCCAAACTTAAAAGAAAAGGTGTTAATATTATTTTTGATTATTCAATAGTATCACATGCCCTTGTATACGTTCTACTGCATACGCAGCTTTAACGATCAAATAGTAATAATATTACGCAGGTTTACAGTCTCGTAAATTTTCAAAATATTTTAACCGTAATATTACGCAGGTTTACAGTTTCGTCACTAAAATCACATGACATTTATGCATGTATATTAATAACCAATTAAAATCGCTTTGATTACATGTGATATCTAAAATTAATGCGCGATTTTTTTTGTTTATTTTCAAAAATACACTTTTCTCTTCTTACTTATCTTTTATTAACGCTTTACGGTTCGTCTCTTCTTTTCTCTTTTATCCAAGTATACTTTACTTATCTTTTACAATATTAACAATACTTTGGCACTTTAGTTTATATATTTAATATAGTAAGACATACTCATCTACTATATACAAAAGAAAAGAATAAAAAAAAGGAAAAAATGTACCCCTACCCACATACAAAAAAGAGAAAATTCTCTTTTAAATAAATAGTGGAACTGTTAAGCAAGGTATGAAAATAGGATATACGCGTATTTTTCATATTTTTCTTTACAATAGTGGTTTGAGTCTTTCTTTGTGGTATAAGTGTGAATATATTTTTCAACGGCCATGTATCTATTGCTTGTTAAATATATTTGCAATTTCTTGTCTTTCTTTGTTAGACTGTGGTATTACAATATGAAGTGTGAATATATTTTTCAACGGCCATGTATCTATTGCTTGTTAAATATATTTGCAATTTCTTTTGTAATATTTGCTTTAGCCTGGAGGAAAATGTTATGAAATAGGGCTGGATATTTTATGACATTTTCTGCCTTCCAATTACTTTGTCCGGGGTAGCCTGACAATTTGTCGTTGTCCGTCAGTTGTAGCAACCAGCATTTTTTTACGATTTTAAGAAACAAAACTTTTTCAAAAATTTAATAAAGAAAGAACTAACTTAAAAATATTATTTTATTATTCTTTACAAAACGCTGGCGCTGGAGTATTTTTTCTCTCACTTATCAAATCCCAACATGTCCAAAGACTAATCATGTAGTACGCTGTGGTCTGGAACCACCTGAGATTTTTGACTACCTAGGGATGAAGTTGTAGGGTACTTGTACCCGATAGGCTAGCCTCCTCTGACTTAGGGTCTCATTAATCGGGAGATGAGGTGGTTCCTAAGTACCTTCCACATCAAGGGCGGACATTTTTTGATACTGTGCGTCAAGGTGGTAATCCTATATCTGCGAATTCAAGAAAAAAAACTCTAAATCAAAAGAATTTGGAAGCAACACATATCAAGGTAATCTAAGCATTTTTTTTAAAAAAATTTAATCAAAAATTAATTTGGTTTATATATAGTAAACTCAAGAAAAAGAAGATCTAATCATATATCTTCAGAAGAATATGAGAGTAACGCACATCAAGGTAATTTAAATATTTATTTTTTTTATTTATTAAAGAAAAATAATTAACAAAATCTATTTTCTCTTTAAACAGCAAACTTCAAAAAAAGAGGTGAAATAAATACAAAGGTATATTTTTTTACTAATTTTTATTTATATTTTCTTTTTTTCTAACCTACTAACGTTTGTTTTTACTAATATATTTTACTACTAAACATACTAATAACATTTTCTATTACTAACCATTTTTTACTAACATTTTTTTAATACTATTCTTTTTCTTTTACGAATACATTATTCATACTAATATCTTTATTACTAAAATACTATTTCTTTCTTTTAAATATTAAACAGATAAAAATAAGCGCCATTTGTAGATAACAGATATCTAATTATTTATATAGCTATATAGAATAATATATTTTTTTGTAATCTTTTTTATTATTAATTAAAAAACAATAAAACTTTTAATTTAATTGAAAATAAGAATAAAATTTGTGTAATAAAATTTTACTTTAGCCCGAATTAAAATTAAAAATTAATCTGAAATTATAATTTTGCCCAGATTAAATTATAATATTATATGAAAAAATTATCTATCGTATTGTCAGATAAATGTACGATATGTATCCTATATTTACCCGATATCTATATAACATGTGTCCGATATTATACTGACCAATATCTATATGATATTTATACGACATGTATAAGATATGTGCCCGATATTATACTACCCGATATATGTGTAATATGTGCACGATATCTATAATATATATCACCGAACTTCTGCATAAACATTACAGATATCAGGTACCCGATATGTGTGTAATTGTTGCATATCGTATACATATCATATACATATCCTACATATATCTGGTACCCGATATGCAACCGATAGCCTCGATTTTGACCTGTGAGTTAACTCGATTTAACTCGAAAAATTCGATCAATTCGATCGAATTGGGTTGGATTTTTTACGAGTCGAGTCGATTTGAAATTATAATTTTTTTTGAGTTGAATTGAGTCAAATCGGAAAAAATTATAATTTCAACTTGACTCGACTCGATTCGAATTTTTCGAGTCGAGTTTAAATTAAACTAAAATTCGATTCGATTTGACTCATTCGGAGCACTAAAAATAATTACAAAAATATCTTTTTTTATTAAAAACGTCAGGTTCAATTAAAGAAACAAAAAAAAATGTTTTTTTATTAAAAAATGTCAAACCTGACATTTTTTATTAAAAGAAACAAAAAAAATCGTTTCTTTATAATTAAAAAACATTAGATTCGACGTTTTTTCATTAAAAGAAACAAAAAAAATGTTTTTTTATTAAAAAATGTTGAACCTGACATTTTTTATTAAAAGAAATAAAAAAAATCATTTCTTTGATTAAAAAACATTGAACCTGACATTTTTTCATTAAAAGAAACAAAAAAAAACGTTTCTTTAATTAAAAAATGTCAGGTTCAATGTTTTTTCATTAAAAGAAACAAAAAAATGTTTTTTTTATTAAAAAATGTCAAACCTGATATTTTTTATTAAAAGAAACAAAAAAAAATCATTTCTTTAATTTAAAAATGTTGAACCTGACGTTTTTTCATTTAAAAAAACAAAAAAGAGTTTCTTTAATTTAAAAATGTTGGATCTGACATTTTTCATTAAAAGAAACAAAAAAAATACGTTTTAGCATAATAAAAAGTACTGAAACGTACTTTTTCATAAAATAATTGTAAAAAAAAACATTTGGCGTTTTTTCTTATTATTTGATATATAAAAAATACTTAACCATTTTTTTGACCTAAAATATATCGGGTCAACAGATCGGGTTGGATACCTGAACTGATACATGATATTTGGGTCAGATCACCAAATTCATGACTTGCTTTGGATCAGGTCAAGTCAATTACCTGACCTGACCCGATCCATTCAGAGCTTTAATCAGAATCAATCACAATAGTTTTTTTGCTTTTTTTCTTATTATTATTGGATTGCTTATTTTGTTTACGTTTTACAGGAACAGATTTTATCATATTTGATTTTTTAGCTTGCATATGAGCTAATTATAATATATAAATAAATTAAAATTAATTAGTTTAAATTTAACTTTCAATTTTTGATGTTATTTTAATATATAATGCTACCTTTACGTTTATTTAACTGAACATTTTGTGCAATAAGTCCTTTATTATGTTCCCAATTATGTATACTATATTTTTGATGAATGTTAATAGCTGTAAATCTTTCCTTTATCTAATTTACATCCTCTATAATAGATAAATAATGTTTATACAATTAATTCAAAAATAATTATTTAAAAAAATAAAATTTATAATAATAAATATATAAATATATATTACGTACTAGGATCTCGAACAATATATATAAAGGTAGGTTTTAACCAACATATAAAAATTTTTCCTATATGAGATTTATTATTACTTATTTGATAATATAATTTTTAAATAGTCAGATATAATTATACGTAGCAGAGTATTAAATTATTAATAGTCAGATATATATTTGCGTAGCAGGATAGATTTTTTTAATATATATATATAATATAATATATATTTACATTTTTCACATTAAAAAAATTTAATAAAATATGTAAACAAAGTTATAAATATGTTTGTGTAAAAAAAATTTACTATTTTTAATACAAAGAATAAGTTAATTGTATATGTAATACAGGAATCATTTTTAGACATGATTGTATAACATGTTTTTGATAAAACAAATACGCATCCGTGTAACATTAAAATTATAAATCATATATGTATTTATGTAATAGTAAAAAAATATATATTGAAAATGAGAGCAACGGGTGGGTGGGAAAGGAAAAATAAGTGGTTTTCTGTTTTTTTTATAATTTTACACTATAATTTTTTGTAATAATCAATAAAAGTTATTTCATTTTTACTTGGAAAATTTTTTTAAAATTTTTTTTTGACAAATTTTACAGTAAATTTTAAAAATAAAAATTTCGCGTATTGGTAGCGTTACAAAAAACATGAATAAATCCATAAATATCTATTCAATCATGATAAACATTTGTATATAAGTAGATTCGAACCTGCTGAACAACTTTACTTAAGAAGGTTTTGGATGTTTCCTTTGACTAAAGTGCCTAAATTACGCTCTGAAGTCACAGAACAGATATACGAAATATTAATAAGAAACATTTATAAGTTGTAATATTACAAAAAAATAATAATAGCTTTATCCATACATTATTTCAAAAATTTTTGTTTTTTTAGTTTTTTTTATATACATATTTTATAAAAAAATTATATATAAATATATATATGTTATAAAATAAATTGCTTAGCAGTGTAAAAAATTTATGGGTTAGATAAAAGTTTGCTTAGCAGACATGAAAAATATTTGCTTATTGACCTTAGTAAATTTTGAATTTTTTATCTGACCTATATATATATTGTTCAGGGTCCTTACGTACTGAATAATAGCAGTCACCAATTTAAGACTCTTCCTACAATGATTACTCAGTGCATGTGCTGCTTTCGCAACATTTGTATTATCAGGAGATGCTATCCATACTTCATCATCAATCTTTGACATATATTTGTTTAGTGACGTGATAACCCAATTTTGATGGTAAAATGTGATCCAATCTAGTAATAAATTAATAAAATTTATAATTTAAATATATATAAATAAATAATAAAACAGCTTTATTATTAAATATAAATACAGACCAGAAGTGCTTTCATCAGCCATTTGAATATTATTGAACAATTTATTAATCATATTTTCTGATTCAGTTGACAGAAGTGCATACATATTATTTTTTACACTATTATCATAATTCTTTTCCTGGATTTTTCTATATAATAATTATAATAACTTAGACTATATAGTTATATCATATTGATAGTAATATTAGTTAAAACAAACAAATTAAAAATTTATATTTACCTCTTATAATGTATATGACAAGATTTGAAAATATAAATTAGGTGTTCTTTCTAACTTTTTGTTCTATCTATTTCATTTAATACAAATCTGAGATCTTTAGCTTGAGCGTAATCCAAATCTGCAATAATGCAATTCCAACCAGTTTTATGAATATGTTGAAATTGAACAGATGATCCTATTAATTGTTTTACAAGATCAAACAGAGCACAAAACATTCATTGATAAGCAATTGTATTTATACTATTTGTAAAAATGCGGGCAAAAGTAAGAACTGAAAAGGTTTACTGATTATTAATAATGATAGTTTTACTAAAATTATAATGAATAATCAAATAAAAGTAAAACTTAACTTACTTAAATTGTGTTTATATATAATTATAATAGTTTATTTCAAATTCATTGATCCCTCTTGCCACACATTTAAAGGACAAGTCTATTTAAAAATTTTTACATTTTGCCCATTCATTCAATTGCTCAAAAGTTGTACAAATAATCATATAATGATTATCTTCAAAGAATTCCAATAAAATATCATAAAAAATAAGGTTAATTTAATTATTAATATAACTGATAACAAATTTAATGATAATATTCTAAATTAATTACCTAAACATTTTACATATTCACAAAAATTGTTAATATTTTGTGAATAATTATAAATAACTCCAAGAATTCCACATCCCTATGGATAGATCTCTTTTTGAATCTTATTCACATAGTATCGAAGATGATCAGCATTATTTAAAGAGGCATGCATATCAGCAAGATATTCTGTTCCAAAATATGTCTTTATAAGATTTCCTAATAAATAGAATAATATCAGATATTTTTAAGATTTAATATAGTATTTTTTTTTAATAAAATTAATATTAAGTTACCTGTTATAATACGCGTTGGTGTTACATCTACTGTATCATCATTTGCTTGGTGAATTAGCTCCTGTAAATGATCCTGAATAGTAACTGGTACACGGTTAGGTGGAGGAGGTAAATGAAAATGAATTCCCTTAGATATAAGAATTATATATGAGCATTTTTCTAAGTCATGTGAAATTATTTTAGTATATTTAACTCTACATGTTTTTCTGATTATTGAACCTTGCTTAATAATATTACCTGCACAATGTAGATGTGTTGCAATAAATAAACTATATAAATAAATAATTTACAATAATAAATAAAGTTCAATATTATATTTTAAAACTTACGGCAATTAGTTTTTTTGAATTATTATACAATACTATATAACAGTTGTTTACTGGTTCATCTGTTTCTCCCTAAATATATTTAAACAAATTAAAATAAAGCAAAATAAAAAAAATAATAATTTAAAAATTGTGACACCATATAGCCCATTCAAAAGTTGAGAAAGTAAATTAAGATCTACATTATCTTTAATGCTAATAAACCAGTGATATCTTTCATTTCATTCAGAATAACCAATGAAATAAGATGGTGGTGTTGTTTCATCATGTCGTCGCAAATATTTTAATACAGGTTTTCTAATACACTGTACTCCATTTGTTACATATCGGCATTTGGTTTTAGATGCTACTAAATATACACTATAAAATAAAAACTAGTTAATCACTACTATATATATAATGATAAGGTACACAAGTAATACTTACACAAATGTATTATTTTTTTTATTACTGGTTGATAATTCTTGATTTATTTTTAGACACAAATCTGAATCAGGATCTACTGATTTATGTTCCATTTCTTTAAGTTCTAGGTCTGCAAATTCACACATTTTTAATCCTTGACAAGTTCAATCCTTTTATTTGCAGAAATATTGCTAAAATAAGAACAAGTTGTATCATTTTATCCACCAGATTTACGGTCTACCCATAGAATATTGAACCTTAAAAAATAATATTAGTATTATTAAGATTATCTTTACTTAAAATATATTCTTTAAACAAATATTTACGTTTGAAAATACTGCCTCTTTGTTTTCCCATCTTTCAATATGATATATAATTGCAATACCTCTCTCACTTGTTGGAGGATATTCGATTGGAACTAGTGAGTGAATTATTGTTTTAACCGTTATATGTTTTGTAATATAAATTTCTGTATCTTCTTCCAATTTAGAAGATATACCATCTGGTAGCTGTATAATGTGTTAAAATAATATTTTATAATATTACAATTATTTGGATTACTCTAAATATGATTTATATAATAAATATACCTCAATAAGCTCATCTTCATAAATGATATCTTCTTTATTAACAAAATTAGTATCCATTGATAGAGTAAGACAACTTTATTTGTGTGAAATAACAAGCAAGATAATATTCTTTTACACTTTCATGTGAGATAGCTTTATAAATAAAATTTTTTTCGCGTAAAACAAGTAAAAACAATATTTTTTGCGTAAAACAAATAAAAATAATATTTTTTTCGCGTAAAATAAGTAGAAATAATGTTTTTTTGTATGAAATATTTATAAGTGAAGATATATTAAGAAGTAATAATTTTTCACATAAAACAAGTGAAGATAATATTTGTGAAGATAATATTATTTCCTTCGTGTGGCAGTGTGGGTAGGGATTGGAATCAAAAATCGAATCTTTTCAAGATTTTTCTTATAGACGACCAACCTGACTTTGAATCAGTTTCTAATTTCAGCAAAAATAATCAGCACTTGGCCAGCATGAAAAATTACTTTGAAATCAGGTTAACTTACATGTAAAAAATTGCTGAGAATTGATTCTCGAGAATCGATTTTACTATGTTTTGTCAATTTTCAATTAATTGATTCCAATCTCTAGGTGTGGGACAATAAGACCTTTGTCTTGATTGTATACTGCAGAAGAGTATTACAAATTATACAACAATTATTTGCTATTACATACACAGTAGTGGCTTTACAAATCATACAGCAGAGTAGATTATTTCATATTATATACTATACTTATTTGGTTAACTCAACACCACTCCTTTCTGTATTACTCTTATAACATCCTCACCGGACTCCACAACTATTCGTCTTACCGTATACGCAGTAGAGAATGTGAGATCGATCACCTGAAATGCGCAGTACAATATTCTGTGCAACCTAAGATTTTCTCATTTACTTGCAAATACAAAAATAGGCGATATGAAAAAAGTGTCAGTGAAAAAAATTTCGTACAAAACATTGCGCGATTAAGGTGGGTGTACTCCAGTTGTGACTACGCATTTCAATGAAACAACTCAGAATTACAAGGTTAATAGTATTTTCGTTCCATGATTTTTTGAGAATCATGAAGGCACAAATGAAACGGATTATGGAAATAATGATAGGATATGGTATTAGTACAATGTATAGGATAGTCCTTGTCATGTATCACAATTCTTGTAATTTATTTTTGATAGACCGCAGTATCTACAGTCATTAGTTATAACTTATTTATAACCGTAGTATAGCATTTATTCTCGAACTTTCCTGCATGTACTCAATGAAATTTATTAATAAAAACTCTCCTTGACGATCTTTATATACTCTATTGTAAATTAAGGAGAAACTGTTGATCAGATTTCGTGATGCGATCATATTAACGTAATTTCCCCTAAAAGTGTATTCCATGATCGATCCTGCAAATTATATAAAAAGGTGATGCCCCGGTTAGTGACCCTTTTATCTGCCTTGTGCAATTAAAGCAAAAAATCAAGCGAAAAATCAAAACTTACCACTATTAACATTATCAATATTAACTATCAAACGAACTCATATATTCCGCGAAGTAATAACAAGGTACTTTGATTTCATTGCTCGACTAGCTTCTAGAAGAACATCACAATGTTAACCCATTTTTCAGCTCTATAGATGCTACAAAATAATACGATCTTCGCCAATAAAATCCTCAACAATCATCACGCGTATAGACACTGCACATGAATCTCGTCACATGCTATGGCACAGCAAAAGTCTGGCACAGCATATCAAACAATTTTTCCGGTGATAACGCAGAAAAAATTAAGCAATCAATTCCTTGTATATAGGGTATATGGGAATATTATGAAAATAAAGTATATTGGTAAGTGTGAATCGAAAATATTGCTTTGCTTATTTACCTCAGTTGCTAATCTCCCGAATTTATGCTATAGGTTCGAAATTAATTAATATTGGGAAAGTTCTCTCGGGGGAAATAATCTTTAGTATAGTCTGTGCGGGCGGGATGATATAGATAGACGAAAATTCTGTAGATATAAGTGGAGTAATTTATTTCAGAATTCTATTGTAAAGAAAGATTATGGGGGTGAGAATCTTTAGTAATAGATGTAGAAATAAATTATTTGTAGAAATTATTTCGAGAGCAAAATAATGTGATGCTGGGACTCGCATTAAATGGCCTAGGATTCGCGTACTCCCTCCCTCTTTGATAGTATCATATTATTTCACATCACATAATATATTATCACTTATCTCATAATAAAGTTTTCGGGTTTATAAATTTTAATTATGTGTGGAAGTGTGTTCATTTTAAAATTAATTAACTACTGTATGATGGAGAATTTTGCTGATAAGAGGCTGGTTACTATCAAGAGATAACTTGAATATCAACTGACTCATAACTTCACCGCCAAATGAGTGGACAGCGTGAAGTTATGGCGTCTCCAAAGTAAATATATACCAAGGGAAGCACTCGCCGCCGATTGAGTGGACTGCACGAGTAACTTCAGCAAAGTCAGCAGGTCAACTACTGCCGC
The DNA here is from genome assembly GCF_026210795.1 of Rhizophagus irregularis. Lineage (NCBI taxonomy): Eukaryota > Fungi > Glomeromycota > Glomeromycetes > Glomerales > Glomeraceae > Rhizophagus > Rhizophagus irregularis. The sequence goes on from NC_089447.1 coordinate 2,594,442, forward strand.
CGATTGAGTGGACTGCACAACAGTTGTTAGTACCAAGCAACTCATAACTTCACCGCCAAATGAGTGGACAGCGTGAAGTTATGGCGTCTCCAAAGTAAATATATACCAAGGGAAGCACTCGCCGCCGATTGAGTGGACTGCACGAATAACTTCAGCATAGTTGCGCCCTCAAACAATAATACCAGAAAATCTCCATAAAAACTCCAAATATAACCGGAGTCGACTGACGAGTGACGATCTGCCACGTGAGTTATTATTGAATAAAAAACGCGTCACTATATAAACTACGCGTATAATGATAGTTGAGGATAAAAAATTTATTATTACTTCAGAATCCAGATAGATAAACTTGTTCTGATTTACTTGATTTACTAATTCGTTATGACTGCTGTACTAAGATCTACGAATTTCTTAACCTTTAAGATTCCTGATAATAAAAAAGCCCATAGTTATTTTAAAAACGTAAAGGCCAGGTACTGGCAATTGAAGCATTACCTAGGCTTTCGTTTGAAATCCGACGAAATAATCTTACCGTGGAATACTGTATATGACGATTGGAGACAAACACTCGTTTATATTTTCAAGGACTATTATAAAATAGTGTATCTGCTTTTTGTAAAGATTTATATTATATTTGTGACACGTTTGAAGGCACCGTCGTACGGGAAAATTGTGAAAAGTTCTATAATGAATTTTATCTTTCATTTGACTAAGTTTAATTCATTTAATTTATATTTATTATTAATTGATATTTCTCCTTCACTCGGCTGATAAAGACCCAGAATCAAACTAATTATAGTGCTTTTTCCAAAGCTGTTTTCTCCCATTAAATGATTAATTTTTCCAATTTGGAATTCTCAATCAAATTTTTTTAAAACGGACTTGTTTTTCTCATAACCAAAGGAAACTTTTTTTAAAGTTATGTTTTTAATTGGTTCAGAAACTAGAATATTTTTTTGAATGTCATTTCTTTTTGCTCCACTCACTGCATTCGCTCCACTTGCTCCGCTCGCTCGCACATAAAGGTAATCTACTTGCTAACTAGGGGTGCAACCTACCTGCTGACCTACCTGGTTGACTTGCCTTGCTATTCTGCTCTATTGACTCCACAGCTGGTTTTCTGAATGGGTTGTACAGTGTTTTCGGAACATAATTTCAGAAGTTTTACAAATGTCAAATAAAAAGCGATTAGTTAAAGCAGAATCTTCCAGTGGAGCAGAATCTTCCAATGGAAAATGAGCTCTGTATTTCGCACCTGAATCAGAATTGGTTTGTACTTATTGTTTGCTGTGTGGTGTAGTATGTTATCGACATATTCTTACTTATCTTTCAAGCCCCAATATTACGAAGAATATGAAGATAAAAACAAGCTGAATCTTTCAAATGAGGATGTATAAAAATTCTTAGTTAAAATTATTGTTTAACAATGTTAATTAACTTACAACTTCCTGGACAGTCCGATTTATGTAACAACCAAGAAGAAAGTATTGATAAGTATGATGCTGAAGCAATAAGAAACCTGTTAAATGAGTCAGAGACACATTCACAGGAGATGAACACAATTTTATTCAATTTTTGAATACCAACATGAAATCAGAAATATACTTTTGGAAAATGGGATAATGGACTTGAGTCTGACATCAGAATAGAGCTCCGCACGGGTCGGGTCGGGTCGGGTTACCTGGTTAACCCGAACCAAAATTTTTTTTCAGGTCAGGTCGGGTCGGGTAAACCGTTCTGACCTGACCCGACCCATTTGACCCGAAAGTATTTGGGTCACTTCGGGTAACTCGGGTTACCCAAAGTTTTATTATTAAATATTGTAAAAATACGTTTTGTAACGTTTTTTACTTTTGTTTTTATATATAAAATGCCGAAACTATTTGTTTTGGCGTTTTTCCTTTTGATTTTACATGTAAAAACGCCGAAACTGATAGTTTCAGCATTTTTTTTTCGATTTTACATGTAAAAACGCCGGAATAATTAGTTCCGGCGGTTTTCTTTTTGATTTTGCATGTAAAAATGCCGAAACAGATAGTTTCGGCGTTTTTTTTTGATTTTACATGTAAAAGCGCCAGAATAATTTGTTCTGGCGTTTTTCTTTTTGATTTTACATGTAAAAACGCTGAAACAGATAGTTTCAGCATTTTTTTCGATTTTACATGTAAAAACGCCGGAATAATTAGTTCTGGCGTTTTTCCTTTTGATTATACATGTAAAAACGCCAAAACAGATAGTTTCGGCGTTTTTTTTCGATTTTACATGTAAAAACACCGGAATAATTTGTTCCGGCATCTTTCTTTTTGATTTTACATGTAAAAACGCCAAAACAGATAGTTTCGGTGTTTTTTTTCGATTTTACATGTAAAAACGCTGGAATAATTAGTTCTGGCGTTCTTCTTTTTGATTTTACATGTAAAAACGCCGAAACTGATAGTTTTGGCATTTTTTTCGATTTTACATGTAAAAATGCCGGAATAATTAGTTACTGCATTTTTCTTTTTGATTTTACATGTAAAAATGCCGGAATAATTAGTTCTGGCGTTTTTCTTTTTGATTTTACATGTAAAAATGCCAAAACTGATAGTTTCGGCGTTTTTTTTTTGATTTTACATGTAAAAACGCCGGAATCATTAATTCTGGCATTTTTCTTTTGATTTTACATGTAAAAACGCTGAAACTGATGGTTTTGGTGTTTTTCTTTTGATTTTACATGTAAAAACGCCGAAATAATTAGTTCCGGCGTTCTTCTTTTTGATTTTACATGTAAAAACGCCAAAACTGATACTAGTTTCGGCGTTTTTTTTCGATTGTACATGTAAAAATGCCGGAATCATTATAAGTTTCAGCGTTATTTAATTTATTTGACCCAAATATATGTCGGGTCAACGGGTCAGGTTGGGTACCAACCAGCACTGACCCGACCTGTGTCAGGTCATGAATTTGATGACCTGACCTGAATATTTCGGGTCAACCCGTTGGGTTACCTGATCTGTTGGGTCAGGTTGCGGAGCTTTACATCAGAATTTGTTCTTCTATATACAAAGGAAACGGATTATTATAAACTAATAGAAGAAATTTTTGAACCGATTGACAAGATGTTTCCAGAAGAAGCGCATGAATTTCTAACTAATTTCTTTTCAGAGGTGATTGTTATCCAAACTCTTTTTATAGGAATATTAGATTTTATTACCTTACCATCATCTTATTTACAGAAATTGAACGAGGATCAGTGGGAAAAGAAACTTGAAAGTTTGATGGAAGTTAAAGGGAATTCAAAAAGTTTTTGTTAGCAATCCGAAAAGAATTCAGGACAGAATAAATTTATTACAATTTTGAAAAGATTCTTGTTAGAAACATTACCAATATTGTAAGTATTTGGAAAGTATTTCTTTTTCTTTAAAGATATTAACATTCACTATTTCTAGTTTTGATGCCTATAAACTGATGTTAGAGAATCCGCTTAAAGATTGTTAAATGGCAGAAGATGAATATATGAATACCTTCATTCATTCCATTTTAAAGAAAGCACTCATTCGATTTTTGTAAAAATAGATTTCATCTTTTTTATCATATTGTTATGTAGCTGTATTATGTTTAACTTTATCGTGCTCTGTAGAGGTAACAAGGCTATTAAAGCTTCTGCTTATCGAAAATCTGTAATGAATCAAAATGGTAATATGGATCGTGCAGATGACATTGCATATACGTTGAATCAACAAAATTCTTATGAGATCTCCGCTACTGAAGGTAGACCATATGTTATTGAAACGAATAAGAAAACAAATGATTTCATCTAAAACGTAGAGATTGAATTCGTGTATTTGTATATCCATGGATATGAATTCAATATCTGTAATTCATATAAAAAATCAAGTCCAGATACGAATAATTTTAAAAAAATGAATGGATAATCCACATATCCATGTTATCCATGTTATCTATGGATAATTCAGATTATACAGATAATATGAATAATACAAATAATAAAAAATACCAAATTTATTTATTAATTAATTAATTAATTAATATTTTTTGCATTTTCTCACTTTATTAATATTTTAATACCTAAAGTTGTTCCCAAAATCCAAACTCCTAAACCAAACCAAGGTATTACAATAATCCTGGTTTCTAAAGAAAGGTATTTTTTATATATGCAACTTTTTTAATTTGTATTTTAAATAATATCACAATGTCAATAATTTATAAAATAGAATAAGGCTTTGGCTTTAAGTTTATTAATAAGATTTATATATAATTTTAAAGATTGTTTTATAGGATTATCTATGGATATAAGGATTATCCACAGATTATCCATATGAAATTATTTATCTATGAATACTATCTGAAATAACAAAATGGATATCCACAATCCGTAATCTGTGCAGATACACGGATGATAGATACATGGATCCAAACTCTACTAAAATGCTAGAGCAGCGAAGGATATGGTCAACTTTGCAGTGACACAAGAAGTATTGCATAAATGGGCACTGCCATCATATTTTTGTACGTTTATGATTCAGGTTTTTGAGTTTAATCTACGTTTTTATTTCATAAACTATCTCGGTATGTGCACATATCAGTACTTAATATGATAAAAATCATAAATTAACTTTTTTCTCATTTTATAAAAGTCCAGTATTGTATTTTTGAGATTGAAACATGTGAAATACCTACAGATTGGAAAGAAACCCTTCAGTTTACCTCTTTTTACAGGGCAATTGTGACATGGGTGGTAAGTCTGCTATTTTTATGAGGAATTTCTTCTTACTGATTTATATTTTATTTTGTAATTATTGGTTGGATGGGGAAGCCAATAAAAAATTCCAGGAATCTAGAAATAAAAGGAGTTCTCGTCTAAGCAACTGTCATAACATTCGAAAACTGGTAAAACTTTTATATAATAATGCTCAGAAAGGCAAAAAGATATCCAAGCTTATCTGAGTGATATTAAATTTTATCATTTTATAGGAAAATTCATTGTACTTAAACATTGATGTAAAATTAATCCTTATATATTAAAACTAACTAATATAATTGATGATCTGTAAATTCAGATTTCCAAATGGGAAAAATGAGATTTGTGATTGTTTATGTATACAAGATATCATAAAAAATAACATTGGTTTAGTTTTATTATATGTAGATCTTAGTTTATTGTATGATAAGTTTGTGTAATATTACTTTGCAGATATTTTTTCTTTGAGACTGACAAATAAACTGGATGATGGAAGACAGGTGTGATTTGCAGGTATATGCCATTTCACTTTGTAAAATAAATTTATGTTATTACCAAATTTTTTTTATATCAATAAAGTCACATTTAGTGATTCAGATCTAATTTAACCGAATTATAATATCAACAGCATCTTTGGCTAAATCTTTGATATATTTGTAATTAAATAAAAATGTTATTATAATATACCTGTTACAAATAAGTAATACAAAAAGTTGTAGAGTCCAGTAGGAATGATGAGTGGAGTACAGTCCCCTATGTAACAGTTTACTCAAATGATAAATAACATGACGAGCCAAACACATGATTCAGAGTGGGCTGAGATATTATTCATCACTTGAGTATACTTCACATCTCTATATTACACATCACCAAATGTCATTATACTTCACTCAACATCTCCACAACTATTTGTCTTACCAGTTATAAACTGCTATAAGTCTTTAAAACTACTATAAATTAATAAAATAAAATAATTAAACTAACTACTATTCTTGTTTAAATCCTATAATAATGCAGGCGTTAAACAATCTGTAATATAGATATAGTGGTGAAATGCCAGAAATGTAATATTTTTGTGTTCGTTATCCAACTTCTTAAATATAATCCAAAATACTTCTCCAAGAATGTATTTATTCAAATGATTGAAAGATTATATAAAAATTTAAAGTTGGGAGATACTTATTTCATATTTATTGCACTGTATATGACTCCTTAGTAATTATTTATGAAAATACCATTGAATGTGATAATGATCATTTGAAGAAATATACAGTCTATCCTTGATATAATGAAGAAGCCATTCTACACCTCAAATTCGTTATAGCAAGTTAACGAAGAATTTGAAGAATTTGATTGGTTACTTCGTTATAGTGAGGGAAAATTGACATATTTTATTGGCTAAGCATTATGTGATTCATTATATCAAAATTTACTATAGGAAAGGTAAACTGTATTGCCAAAAGGTATAGTAAATCTATACAAAAGAATATGAAAAAAGGAAGAAGTGTATTATATTACTCAGTTCTGATGAAATTGAAGAGATTTATCTAGCATATTTGGTTATATATAATAAAAGCTTGGCTTATTATAATTATAATTCTTTACTGAAATTTGAAATTCATGATTGATGTCAAATTGATGTTGAATTGATGTTGTATTAATATCTTTAATGTATTTTAATAATATATCAAGTCGAGTTAGTCTTTACTATATTGAATTGATATTGATTCAGTATCAATATTTACAATATCACAGAAACATTGATATAATATCAAAATAACAATACATAAATTTCAATTTTTCCTACCTTTTGAGCATTCTTAAGAACTGTAAATTTCTCTTGAAGATGAATCTTAAAGTTATATACATAATTTTCATCATTAAAAATTCATCTTCAATATCATATTTATCAGGCTCTTATCATTATTATAGACTTGAACAAAATCTTAGATGCTCTATAAGTTCAAATCCACTTTTATCTTCAGACTATATCATTCTTTTACAGATTTAATTAATTCAAATAACTAGAATAGGCTAGAATTAATTAATTGCAATATTTACTATAATCATATATTCCTTTAATATGATATCAATTAACTTTCTTCCTATTAATCATTATCTTTCTAGAATTCTTTTTACCAATATGACTTCTAGAAAAATTATTTCTAAGTTTTTTTGAATATGTAAGTTAAATTACTGATAAAAAACCAATCTTCTCCAGTAATAGGATTTATAGTTTTATAATTTGTTAAAAGAATTTGATTATCATAAACAGGTCTAAGAAATTTACTAATATGATAATTAAAAACTTTCCATTCTTCTGCAGTTCCAGTAAATTTTACAAATAATAATGTTAATTCAATTGGGTTAAAATTAATAATTTTTCTTAAATACCATTTTAGTATTACGTAATATTTATAGTAAAAACTGCTTTATTGAATGCTTCGAAGTTTTTTTGAAGTTCTTATACAAAAGTTTTTAAATTCTTTTTAGAGAATTCATGTTTTAATGAAGGATCTTCATATCTAAATATGATATGTTCTCAAAAGAAATATAATTTTTTCGTAAAATTTCACTAAACACTTTCTTAATATCCCAAGCACTAAAAGGCTTTTTATCATTTTTTACAACTTTTAATGAACTAGTAAGTATATAGTTATTACTATTAAATTTATATTCAATTATGAAGGTATTAAAATTATATTTGTTCTAGAATTGAAGTTCTACATTTTCTTTCTCATATACAAAATAGAAGTTTCTCATCTTCAAATTTTTGTAGTTTTCATAACTTTTTCTTTTAATAGATCAAGAAAATCACTGCTATGCAGGATTTCGTATTTAACAGATTAATGATGTTCAATTTGATGAAAACAAATAAGCACTTATTTAGAAGTGAAAAAATAAAGCTAAGCAAAAAAAACTTACTATTTGCATTTAAAAGCAGGTACTGTATAAGAAGATCTGTTTTATTTGTGACTTTCAGATTTTTGAGAGTAGTTTTTACCAAAAGAAATTGGTGTTGACCAGAATCAGAGAATACATAAATCTCAATTTTTTCTACCTTTTAAACATTCTTAAGAACTGTAAATTTCTTTTGAAGATGAATTTTAAAGTCATATACATAATTTTTATCATTAAAAATTCATCTTCAATATCATATTTATCAGGCTCTTATTATTATTATAAATTCTAAAAAACTTGGACAAGACCTTGGATACTTATCTGAGAAACTTGGACACTTTATAAGTTCAAATCCACTTTTATCTTCAGATTATATGATCCTTTTACAGATTTAATTAATTCAAATAACTAAAATAAACTAGAATTAATTAATTGCAATATTTACTATGATCATATATTTCTTTAATATGATATCAACTAACTTCCTTCCTATTAATCATTATCTTTCTGAAATTCTTTTTACTAATATGACTTCTAGATAAATTATTTCTAAGTTTTTTTGAATATGTAAGTTGGATCACTTATAAAAAACCAATCCATCCTTCTGCAGTTCCAGTAAATTCTACAAATAATGTTAATTCAATTGGGTTAAAATTAATAATTTTTCTTAAATAACATTTTAGTATTATGTAATATTTATAGTAATGTTTCGGGTGAAACCGAAACCTATTTGCAGGCAAAACCTCTGAAACTTGACGAAACTAGTTTCGCCGTTGGTTAAAAATCCAAAACTGCTGAAACCTCTGAAATGTGATGAAACTTCTGTAACTTCCATAATCTCCGAAACCTAAAAAAGGAAAATGATCATCCTATCTAACATGCAGAAACTGCGGAAACCGCAGCTTTAAATTTTGATGCATCAAGAGTTTTTACCAGGTGATGATTTACTACAACATGAAGAAATTAAAAAATGAAAAATTTAGGTGGTAGGTCTAAGTCACTTGTATGGGAAACTTACGCTAAACAGAGTGAACAAGTATCAGACGGTCACTATGAGGCCACTTGCATGTATATGCAAAACAAGAATTGTCATATTATGGTATAAGAAAAACAAATGAGGAAATTCGTAATATTTTGGTTTGAATCCAGGTGACGATCTAATTGAAGTTATTGATGATGATTACGAAAGTGATGATATAGAAGCAAGAATATCTGATGAAGAGGATGATTTGATGATTAGCAGAGAGTTAAATTTGGACGCAAATGCAGATTTGGACAAAATTATTGAAGATAGCAACAATATAGGAGGAGGAAAATATACAAGATATAGTTATATCAGAAAATGAAAGTAGTATAGAATGGGACCCTGATATAGTAGAAGCTGATAAAATAATTGATGATATGTAAAGTTTGTTTGCTAATAATAACAAAGAATTCAATAAACAAACAATAAATTTTAAACTTCAATTTACTTTATTTTTTATTTTACATTTAATCACAATAAATAAGTTTCAGAAATTCCGGATATAAGTAATTTAAAAATAAATGTTTCAGAAATTACGGAGGTTTGGGCATGTTACGGAAGTTTGGGCATAGTTTCAGAAGTTTACCCTAAAAGACGAAACGTTTTGCCAATCATAAAATGGTTTAGCCCGGAACATTAATTTATAGTAAAAACTACTTTATTGAATGCTTCAAGGTTTTTTTGAAGTTCTTATACAAAAGTTTCTAAATTCTTTTAAAGAATTTATGTTTTAATGAAGGAAGAGTCTTCATATCTAAATATGACATGTTCTCAAGAAAAATATAATTTTTTTGTAAAATCTCACTAAACACTTTCTTGATATTCTAAGCACTAAAAGGTTTTTTATCATTTTCTACAACTTTTAATGAACTAAGTATATAGTTATTACTATTAAGTTCATATTCAGATATAAAGGTATTAAAATTATATTCGTTCTGAAATTAAAATTCTATATTTCCTTCCTTATATACAAAATAGAAGTTTTTCATCTTCAAAACTTTATAGTTTTTCATAATTTTTTCTTTTAATAGATTAAGAGAATCACTGCTATGCAGGATTTCGTATTTAACAGATTAATGATGTTCAATTTGATGAAAACAAATAAGCACTTATTTAGAAGTGAAAAAATAAAGCTAAGCAAAAAAAACTTACTATTTGCATTTAAAAGTAGGTACTGTATAAGAAGATCTGTTTTATTTGTGACTTTCAGATTTTTGAGAGTAATTTTTACCAAAAGAAATTGGTGTTAACCAGAATCAGAGAATACATAAATCTCAATTTTTTCTACCTTTTAAACATTCTTAAGAACTGTAAATTTCTCTTGAAGATGAATTTTAAAGTCATATACATAATTTTTATCATTAAAAATTCATCTTCAATATCATATTTATCAGGCTCTTATTATTATTATAGACTCTAAAAAACTTGGACAAGACCTTGGATACTTATCTGAGAAACTTGGACACTTTATAAGTTCAAATCCACTTTTATCTTCAGATTATATTATCCTTTTACAGATTTAATTAATTCAAATAACTAAAATAAACTAGAATTAATTAATTGCAATATTTACTATGATCATATATTTCTTTAATATGATATCAACTAACTTCCTTCCTATTAATCATTATCTTTCTAAAATTCTTTTTACCAATATAACTTCTAGATAAATTATTTCTAAGTTTTTTTGAATATGTAAATTGGATCACTGATAAAAAACTAATTTTCTCCAGTAATAGGATTTATAGTTTTATAATTTGTTAAAAGAATTTAATTATCATAAACATGTCTAAGAAATTTACTAATATAATAACTAAAAACTTTTCATCCTTCTGCAGTTTCAGTAAGTTCTACAAATAATATTAATTCAATTGGGTTAAAATTAATATTTTTTTTTAAATACCATTTTAGTATTACATAATATTTATAGTAGAAACTGCTTTATTGAATACTTCAAAGTTTTTTTGAAGTTTTCATATAAAAGTTTCTAAATTCTTTTTAGAGAATTCATGTTCTAATGAAGGAAGGATCTTCATGTTTAAATATGACATATTCTCAAAAAAAATATAATTTTTTCATAAAATCTCATTAAATACTTTCTTGATATCCTAAGCACTAAAAGACTTTTTATCCTTTTCTACAACTTTTAATGAACTAAGTATATAGTTATTACCATTAAATTCATATTCAGATATAAAGGTATTAAAATTATATTTGTTCCAGAATTGAAGTTTAATATTTCCTTCCTCATATACAAAATAGAAGTTTCTTATCTTCAGATCTTTATAGTTTTTTATAACTTCTTCTTTTAATGGATCAAGAGAATCACTACTGTGTAGAATTTCATATTTAACAGGTTTATGATACTTATACTTATAAATTACTTGAACTGCAATTTGATGGAAACAAATATCGTATTTTTCCGTTTTTAAGTACCACCTTTTTAGGGAAAAATTTTTGCAAAAGTTTAGAATGGTGCTTAAAATTAAAAGTTTTTTTTTACACTTTTTTTTGCGCTTTTAGTCATATTTGTAATACAATGGATGGGTCAGAAGATGATTTGTTTGGACAAGATGAAAAAGAGGAGGAAATTGATGAAAATAAAAGGGATAGTGATTCAGCTGATGAATTAGATGAATTGTAAAATAATGCATTATAAAAATAAAATTTATTTTGAATAAAGAATATAACTAATTTGCACCCTGGGTGATTTGACAATTTTTTACCTAGATGATTTAACTTGATAATTTTTATATAATTTTTATATAATTTTAATATAATTCATAACTAACAGGTTGGTTTTACCTAGGTGATTTCACCCACATGATTTATTAAATTTTATTGGCTAATTAATGTGCAGATCATTTCTTAATGTTTATTTTTTTCTTTAAATAACTTAAAAATGAAGTTCTTTTTATTATTTTCTTGCTTTTCACTGCTTTTTTACTTTTGCTAATATTACTTTCAGAGAGTAAGATAACTTCATTTAAAAAATTCTATTGAACTTAAAACAGCAGGTTTGTTCTTATTTTACTATTTTTGCTATATTTTGTGCTTTTTTATATCAGTAATAACATTAGATTTCTTTTTTTTTTTAACTTTCACGCCATTCTTCATTGTATCATTTTTGTATATTTTGGTAGTGTATTTTTCCTATTATTTTCGTGGTGCTTTACTTATCATTTTTATGGTATCATTTATATTTTAATGGTGTTTTTACTATCATTTTCGTGGTGCCTTTCTTATTACTTTTGTATATTTTGGTGGTATATTTTCCTATCATTTTCGTGGTATTTTTCTTATTATTTTTGTGATATTATTTATATTTTAATGGTGTTTTCACTATCATTTACGTAGTGTCTTTCATATTTTTTGTGGCATTTTTTTATTCCTTTTCATTTCACTTTTAATACAATTATTTCAAATTGTACAATTAAAAAAATTAGCTAATCATTGATTAAATAAATTTTATATATAAATAAATTATTTAAGTGCGTAATATTAAAATTTACAGTAAATTTAATAAACTAATTAGAAGTAAAATCACCTGAGTGAAATCACCTTTAGGTGATTTTACCCTGGGTGCAAATTAGCAACACTCTTAAATAAAATATAAAAAATTTTCAAATTTGGGGTGGTGCTTATTTTTGTTTTTCAAGTTTTTTTGGCAAAAGTCAGAGTGGTGTTTAAATTTGGATGGTGCTTAAAAATGGAAGAATACGGTAAGTATTTATTTAGGAGTGAAAAAATAAAGCTAGGCAAAAAATTTTACTATTTGCATTTGAGAGCAGGTACTGTACAAAAAGATCTGTTTTATTCATAACTTTTAGATTTTTGAAGGTAGTTTTCACCAAAAAAAATTGGTATTGACTAAAATCAGAGAATACATAAATCTCAATTTTTCCTATCTTTTAAACATTTTTGAGAACTGTAAATTTTTCTTGAAGATGAATCTTAAAGTTATATATATAGTTTTTATCATTAAAAATTTTATCTTCAATGTTATATTTATCAGACTCTCATCACTATTACAAACTCTAAAAAACTTGGATAAAACCTTGGATGCTTGTCTGAGGAATTTGAACACTCTATAAGTTCAAATCCACTTTTATTTTCAAACTGTATCATCCTTTTTACATATTTAATTAATTCAAATAACTAGAATAGACTAGAATTAATTAATTGCAATATTTACTATAATCATATATCTCTTTAATATGACATCAACTAACTTCCTTCCCATTAATCATTATCTTTCTGGAATTCTTTTTACCAATATGACTTCTAGATAAATTATTTCTAAGTTTTTTTGAATATATAAGTTGAATCACTAATAAAAAAACTAATTTTCTCCAGTAATAGGATTTATAGTTTTATAATTTGTTAAAAGAATTTGATTATTATAAACAGGTCTAAAAAATTTACTAATATGATAACTAAAAACTTTTCATCTTTCTACAGTTTCAATAAGTTCTACAAATAATGTTGATTCAATTAAGTTAAAATTAATAATTTTTCCTAAATACTATTTTAGTATTATGTAATATTTATAAATTATCAACTTTATGTTTATATAAAATGATGAATTCTACTCTTAATCTAAGTGATTTAACTTACTAGTAAATTTTACATAATTATATGAATTATTTATTCTTATCATATAATAAATTTAATTGGGCTAATTTGTCTACCTTTAATTAAAAAATTGATTTTATTACATTTTTATTATACAAAATACTATATAATATACGGTAAATTAAGGGTGAATAATATTTATAATTATATCATTTTTATTATTTATTAATTTTTTTTCTTTCTTTTTTTTTTTTCTTTTTTATTTTATTTTATTTTATTTTTCCATTCCATTTTCTTTTTTTTATTTATTATTGTTATTTGCTTTTATTTTTCTTTTAGATATTTTTTAAGTTTTTAGACTCTTTCAGGTTTTATAATTTTTAATATAAGGTCAAGTAAATAAAATTATTTGTTTCTCATGAGTCATGACTGGATGGGTTATATAAATATTACAAAAAAATAAAAAAATTTATTTTATTTAGTCATATGATTTTAGTTTTGACCAATCATAATCATAAAAAAATGATTTTTTTTTTTACCCGATAATCCAGACAAAAAATTTATTAAATCAACTATCATTTTCTAGAAAATTGCTAAATTTTTTTTGAAAAATAAGATAACTGGATCAAATTTAGCAATTTTTTTCATGAGAAACAAATAATTTTATTTTTTTAGCTTAATAATATAATATTTTAACATATTAGTTCTCTTTTTTGTTAATTTTGTTTTTTAATTTTGTTCCTTACTAATTATATTTTCTTTTTTTATACCATTCTTTAACTCCTTTCTTTTCAACATTATATATATAACACATTTTGCTCTTAATTTGCTTTTATTTGATTATTAATTTTTTTTATGAATTATAATGAGTTCACTTTTTAATTTAATTATGACCATTTTTTTTTTATAATAGGTATTTTTTTTTTATTTTTTAATTTTTAGGTTCTTATTTTATTTCCTAATTTTTATTTTTTACTAACTATATTTTTTTACTCTATATTGTTTTTTGATTTAACAAATATGTTTTACTTTTTAATATCAAAAATTTTATTTTTTGACTTTATAGGTTTCATTATTATTTTATTCTTTAACTTTCTTTATGAGTTTTATTTTTTACTTTATAACTTTATTCTTTTGTTTTTTGCTTTGTTATTGTTATATATTTTTTTATATATCATAATTACTAACTCTGTTAAAAAAAAAAAGATATAAATTTGATAGTTTTTTTTTAATTAATAAAATTTAATTAATGTTTTAAATCATTATAATACAAAAAAGAATTTGCAAATAAAAGTATTGCAAATTTTTAATAAAAATAAATTAAAATTGACTAATTAAAATTGATTAGAAAAAAACTATATACAGTCATCCTCCCATATAATCATACCTTGCGGGACCATAAAAAAATGGTGGGACTATAAAAATTATATATGATGTAATTAAAGGAAAGGTTTTTTTAATAAGTTTATTAGTAACTTGGGATTAATGTAAATGTGCTTATAAGGGAGTTGTGATTATACAGGGGGTGACTATATGGAAGGACGACTGTATATAAAATTTTAGAGATAATGATTTAATTTAGTTATTTAACCCAAGAAAAACTCAAATTACAATTATAACTTAATTGCTGATCCGCATGTGATCGATAGAACAGATATAGTAAATTACGGCATTATGTTTAATAGTAAAAAAAAACGCGTTTGAAATCTCTTTTTCCCCATGTCAAAATCCCACATTACTCCAGGAAAACTTGTTGCAACTGGTAGTATTGTGCCAGAACTTCATTATGGTCCATATTTACGTGACTGGTGGATTTTTTCTAAAGAAAAAACTCAAGAAAAACAAACATATTATCCTATTCCTTTACGCTTAGGACTTGAAATTATAATCCAACTTAATAATAACCCATTTATTATACGTATAGTTCGTAATGTTCATAGCTCTCTACAACCTGGCTATATTTGTGAAGGAAAAGGACAAAGTAGTGGTATTAATACAAGTGCTTCCACGGCTATTACTTCTGTTTATCAATCTGTTTTTGGTAGTAAAACGAAATATGCAGGACTCTCTTATTTAGGTATAGACCAACCTGAAACAGCACAAAAACTATTAGAAGGAGTCATATTTCGTCCTTTTGTTGTTGAAGTAGAAAATATCACAGTTTTTGTTAGTTGTCTTGGTAAAATTACTATATCAAAAACAAATAAAATTGGCCATAATTATGCAGCATCATTATTTCATAAATACAAAAGAGTACAATCAGTTTTTTATCAACACGTTGATAAAAATTCTTTTTTAATTACAATATATCAAAACAGTCAAATCATTGCTGAATATATAGATATTTCATCTAACGCTGTTTGGAAAAAAACTGGAGTTTTGACATCTATATTAGGTGAAACTTTATTTGTTATAAATCATTCTCTAATTTTAGATAGAATAAACCAAGCACGTCAAGAACTTTATTCAAATAAATTGCCTAATGAATGCACACTTGCAGATTGGAATAACGAAATAATTATGGAGCATTTATATGAATTGTATTTAAAAAGAAATATTAGACGATCAGTTGAATGGCATCAAATATTTCAAAATTGGATACAACAAAAAAGTAGCATTATTGAATTATATACCCATCTTGATGATATATACGGTATAGATTATGAATTTCAAGAAAGAGAATTGCGGGCGTGGTATACTATGCTTCGTGCTACAGGATGTACAAATATTACTCCATATAACAAAAATATTTCTTGTGTAAGTATAAATACATATATGGTGTTATTGATATTGTAAAATTATAATATTAATACTGTACTATCTGTAAATCTGTACATTTATAGAAGGAGTTTTGGACGAATGCATCTGAACCTGAAAAAGATCGTGAAACAATTGCCAAATTATATGCAGAAGGACTTTTGTATGTAACTTCACCAACTCGTGCATTATGGGATTATTTTCGTAATAGTTATAATACAAATTCCAAAGGAATAGATGGTAAAACACGCATATTATCAATAATTGCAGAAAAATTTACATATAAGGAGATAATTGAAGAGTTAAAGGTAGTGTGAAATTTTTGATATATTATAGAGACATGTATATAATATTTCATTACTCATTAGTATAATTATTTAGGTTTCACCTAATTCAGTTAATGCAGCACAAAAACATTCCAGAATTAATGGATCTGGATGTCCTATACTGGAAAAGCCAGTTATTGTTCGTTCAAAAATGTCAGAGATCAAAGAAAAAGAATTCCAACTATTTTTTGCAGACAAAGCAAATATAAACATGAGTTCTTACAAAATAGACGCAAAAACACAATTACCAATACTTTATTTGAAAGATCAAAAAAGTGCTCTTTGGGAAAAATTTTCTGCTACTTATCCTGATGGAATGAAACGTACTTCTTTTATGTCCCGTTTACAAAATAGCCGCTTCAAATATAGAGAAGATTTGGGAGGGTTGTGTATAACTTGCAATGATTATAGGTATCAACCTTTTGAAAATTTGATTGAATTAGC
Source organism: Rhizophagus irregularis (assembly GCF_026210795.1). NCBI lineage: Eukaryota > Fungi > Glomeromycota > Glomeromycetes > Glomerales > Glomeraceae > Rhizophagus > Rhizophagus irregularis. The sequence continues at coordinate 2,611,210 of NC_089447.1, forward strand.
GACTATAAATTTTTCCAATAAAATTCAAAGGGTTAGTATTATTGGTTGAATTTTTATTTTCTTGTTCAATTTAATTATATTTACATATAATTTTTTTGTAGGATCAGTTAATCCATGAACTAGAATGTTTACGTCGTCATTTAAAGCGAAATTACGAAAGGGAATTATTTGTACATAAGAGTGGTACTACCGATCATGTGAATTGTATTAATCATTGTTTATTATTTGCATTTGGAGAATGCACACAACAACATTTTTCACGGTGTCAAGAGTGTGACAAAATGTTTATTTTATTCAAAGATCTTACTAATCAACTTGACGTTATCCATCATCCAAAACTCTTAGAATATCAAGAACAACTAACATGTTATTTGGCTCATCAAACTCGTAAAGCATACCTAAATGCTCAATTTAATTCTATTTTATGTGAATTAGATGACCATGGAGCCATTATTGTAGTTGATTACAAAATGCGAATTTTACCTGTAACAGCTCGGGAAACAAAGAGTGAATTTTTTGGAAAGCGTGGATGGACTCTCCATACGACTCTAGTGTTTCAAAAAGACAAAAATAATTCCGAAGAATTAGATATTCAGGCTTATGACCATTGGAGTTCTGATACCAAGCAAGATGCTTGGTTTACAGCGTCATGTTTTGAATCAGTATTTATGACAATTAATCCTAAACCTCTCTGGATTAAAATTATTTCGGATAATGGAGGACATTATCATAATTCAGAACTAATGGCAATCATTAGTCATTGGTATGATTGGTATAATGTAGAAGTACGTGGATGGATTTTTCTTGAACCAGGAGAGGCGAAAACAACAGTTGATTCGCATCACGCAACGGTAAATAATTATTTTGATGTAATTTTTATTTTTTTTCTCATTTTATGTTAAACAATTATAGATTGCACATGCGATCAAAAGATATGTTAGAATTGGATGTGATCTTACTGAAGGCGAAAATATTGAAATGGCACTTCAAGATCTAAGCGGGACATCAGTATCACACATAGAACCAAATCGGGATATAGAAACATTAGTTGATCAAGAAAATTTAGATCAAGAAAATTCGAGGTAAGTTTATTTTCAATTATCTCAATAAAATAAAGATATAATCGAAAATAGAATGATAGATCTATAATTTTATAATAGATCAAAAGTGTAAATTTATTGTGAAATCTTATTTGTAATAAAAAATAATAACACGTAGTAAAACTATTTATAATTGAAAATACAATAAATAGAACACTAAAACTAGTAAAACAAAAATAAAAAATAGAATCATTAGGTTTATAATTTTATATTAGATCAAAAGTGTAATTTATTTTGATTTTATTTATAAACAAAAAAAAAAATACAACTATACCGGTAAAATTATTTATAATTGATGAAAATACAATAAATAGAATACTGAAACAAAAAATTACTGGTAAAACTAAATAAAAAATATTGTTCATAAATAATGGAGCGTAATAAAAATGATAGAACGCTAGCAAAAAAAAAAATAATATCAATTATAAAATTACATAATAGGGATAATCAAAAACCAAAAAATACCAAAAATACCAAAGAAAAAAAATCTAAAACTATACCCGGCATCTCAAAGTGGTTTGAGTGGAGTTGGCCTGTAGCAGGTCAATTTGCTGGATACGTTCGTGCACGCTCTCTTCCACATATTGGCAAATGGATCGATTTCTCTCCTGCGCAAATTGCTAACCTTTGTGGTACAGTTTACAGACCCTCCCCAACAGTTTCAGAGCCAACTGAGCCAAATACTCCTTGGATAATGCCGAATCCTAGTATAAAAACAGGTTGTATAATTATTTATTGCTGCAAATTTGAAATCATGGAAAACTAAATAATTACCTGTAATTATTTATAAGATTCGGAGTTTCCAATAAATGAGGTGATGAATGAAATCGTTGAGAGCCAAGCTATAAGGTAATATCGCCATGAATTTTCGTCTTATTTTATACTTAGCAAAATACTAACGCTAAGTAACTAAATCTTCAGCCTTGAACAAGAATTTCCTCTTAAAAAAGGATGGGCCTTGAAGGAAAATCTAAAACTTGGTAATAAAGGTGGAGGTAAACGTATATCAAAAAAGGTTGTTCAGTATTTACAAGGTTATTTTTTGGCTGGAAATCTGAGAGCCGTGGATCGCTATTCACCAGAAAATATGCACACCTGTTTAGAAGAATTGGCTGCAGAGGGAGAACTTACCTTGGAAGAAATACCAACAGTAAAAACCATCAAAGAATGGATAGGAAGGTATAGTGCTAATTTCAAAAAGGTAGCATCAGAGAAGGCGCTGGTTGAAAATATGGAAAGTAATCAAAGTGGAGCAGTTGCGAAAAGTAGTATTAGGCCCAATAAACGCCAAAAAAAAGGTTAAAAACTTATAGAGAGTGTTTTGTTAGAGTAGAAATTAGCGGACTATATCAATAAAACTATTATGAAATCTTCCTTTCCCCTATATAAAACTTCGTAAACTGCAATATAATAAACGGTTTTTTTTTTACAATTTGCTTTTTGAAGATCCTCGTCACACAATTGTAATAGTAAATTACGCAATCTTATAACAAATAATTGGTGATTTATTTAATACAAAATGATCATCAACATTATTATATATAAAAATTGCGCCACATTTTATTATAGAAACTCTATCGATCACATGCGGATCGGCAATTAAAAGTTAAAATATTTCAGTTTAAAAAGATTAAAAGTTAAAATAAAGTTAAAATATATTTATTATTTATATCTTATTAAAAAAAATAAATAAATAAGGAAAATAGTTGGATTATTTGTTATTTATATATATTATAATTTTGATTTTTATTTATTAGAAAAATATAAAAATTATTATCTGATAATAACTAATATTATATAATTGCTAATAATTAATTATATGTAATAATTTAAGTATAAGACTAGTTTTCTCCCTATATGATTTAATACAAGTGACACCACTTATGTAAATTAAATCATGTGAACTTGGTACATATGTATAATGTATATTATATCACTCATAAAAAATAGTAGCCAGATTTAGATTAATTAGGATTAGGGTTAGGAATTTAAGGATTTAGAATTGGAGGATTAGGATTAAATCCCTATAAAAAGTCTACATCCTTAAACTGTACTAGTTTTATGGTTAAAATATCCTTATATAGTAATAATATTCTTAAAATATACTGAAATTTGTACGAACAGTATATTTAAAATAGTGTTCTATAATAATAAATAAGTTTAAATTATACGAAAAATATACTTAATTTTTAAATGTAATATTGACTGGTATTTTAAAATATTCTGATTAGATATGGAAAATATCCTTAAAAGTAATTTATCAGTAATTTAGGTATGTTAATATAATATTCTTAAAATATACTGAAATTGTACAAATGGATATTTAAAATAGTGTTTCGAATTGTAATATTTTAAAATATTCCGGGAAGGACTATATACTATTCGTATCGGTTTCACAAATGACCTGGTATGTGATGATGTGTCCTTAAAATATTCTGATCGAGTACATGAATATTTCGATCGGCAAAAAATTAAATAAAATAACGTAATTAGATTATTTAATTTTATAAACTAAATTTCTTTCTTTCTTTAAAAGACACGAATTATTTTTTGAAAAAAGATGTCAAAAACTAAAGACAAATGCAAGAATTGTGCAGGTAAAAAATGAGAACAAAAAAAAACAAAAAATAAAATGTGTGGCAATATAAATCGAATTTTATATCAATTTTTTTGAATCAATATTTCATAATTATAGATTTCGATGCCAAGTTAGAGTTCATTATTTTCATTATTTTTATTTTGTTTTTTATTAGTGCATTATTACTAAAAGTTTCAGAAACAATGCCACCGGGAGAACCAGGAGGACCATCACCACCAGTAATACTAGGAGGAATTATTAGGACAAATGGTTCTGGATTATCTTTAAAATATCGATCTTTCTAATCTTAATAGCACGGTTGGTAAAGTCTTTCTGAAGGTTAGTTTTAAATTACTATGATTTTATATTTAATATATAGGCGAACACGGTATAGCAGTAATATTGAGATTTTGTTATGTATAATTATTATAAAGTTATTAATCCAATTTTCATATTTATATTATAAGCATCGCGAGATATCGAAGGAAATTCAAACAAAAAACATGTTAGGGAAAGTGATGGTAGTTCTTTTTCATCGTTTCTTTTGTTGTTTACAAAAAGTAAAATTCTTCTTTACTTATTTATAGATGATCAAGTAGAAATATTAGAAATATCGGATACCAATAATACTAACGAAGATTTTTGTACGTTTCAAATTATGTCTTATAATCTTAATAATTAGAACAAACAATAATACTAAATTTATGTTTATTGTTTCTATATAAGGCTCAACCCTAAAAAATGATAAAAAAAGAGTGAAAATCGGTAAAATTTCGTATTTTTTTTCTACTTTGTTGATTAACAAAAGTAATATTTACTTTTTGGTATTTTAAATTATATTAGGCAATACTTCGATATGTAAAAAAGTGACTAAACCGGGTATTGTATAATTAACAGAAAGCAAAACTTGTGAACTTGAATCTGAAGTAATATATATATATTTTTTTCTTTAGACAAAGAAAGTTTATTGGCTATTAGTAATATTGGAGATCCTATTATAGATTCATTATTCTATTCTTTGGGCAAATTGAAAAAAACTGGAGTTAAAAGTGTAGCAATGAATTTGGTTAATAATAGTATCCGATTTATCACATTAGACTGAATTTATAATTTTATATTATAAAATGTAAAAAAAAAATAAATAAAAAATTATGAATGATTTTTACGTAGAATAATTAATGTAAGTAAATTATTCGTTCAATTAACTTTTCAGCTAAAATTTAAAGTCATGGGATGTTTATTAAGTTGCCAGCTGGCACAATATATACAAAATATTTTAATTTTACGATAAAATCGCAACTGTACTATGGCACTATCTTATTATTATTATAAAACTCATGATTTCATCATCAGTCACTCCTCCTTTCCATCATAGTCTCCTTCCTCTTCCTCTACGTCCAACCCCTCCTCCTCCTTTCCCTCCTTTTCATCATAGTCTCCTTCCTCTTCCTCTACGTCCAGCCCCTCCTCCTCCTTTCCCTCCTTTCCATCATGACCTTTCCCTTTCATGTCATTATGAATTTCCTCTACCTCATTATCGTCCAGTTCCTTTTCCTTTCCCTCCTTTTCTTCTCCCTCATCATCTTCGTTAATTAAATCATCAAATCCATTTATCAAGGTTCCATTTTTTTTAGAGACCAAATTTAGCTTTGACATACATTTTTTTTTAATCGAATAATTCCCATTGATTTCCACCACTTTTAACATTAGACTTTTTTTAATTATACTTGCCAAAGTATAGAACCCATTCTCATCAATACTACAATATTGAAACCCCAGATATTCAATATTTTTATTGGTACCCTTTAATAATGCCTCTAAAATATATATAACACCTTTTTTACATATCAAACAATCATTAATTATTAGTTGTTTTAAATCCGGCCAGTTAGCCAAAGATCGACTAAGCATTTTCGATGTTTTTTTAGTGAAAAAATTATCTTCGAGATTAATAATTTGTAACTTCTTACACAAACTTAAAGACTCTATTATTCAACAAAGATCTGAGTTATAAAAGCTGTTTCAAGACAAAATTACTTTTGTTAGTGTAATTTTATGTTTATGTAGAACCATAGAAAGCAGTTTGGAACACTGTTTTCCTAAAACATTTTCTTTTATTGAAAATGTTTCTAAATAAGAAGTTTTCCTTCTCGAATTCAATAACGATTCTAATATAACTGTACCTCCTTCGCCTAACCCCGCGTCGTCGATTATCAAGTGCTTTAAATTAACATTATTAGTTAAAAAAACTTTTAACGCCTTTGCACCGCTTTTTCCTAGTGCATTTTTACTAATTATCAGTTCTTCCAAATTTGTGCTTTCTTTAATTACTTCGCATATTTTTCTCAAAATTTCAAAGGTTTCTTGTTTGTTATTTTTAGTGAAGACACTCTCGAGGTTCAATTTCTAATTCAAATAAAAACTTTAGATTTATATTTAAAATATATCTTAATTTGTATAATAAGGTTAACCTTGAACTTGGTAGTTTTAAGCGTTTTGATTAGTTTGTCAATTGTATTATTCGTAATTCTGTTCTCACTTAAGTCGATTTCTGGCAAGATATCCATGTTTACGATATAAAATTGGATGTTGAAAAAAAAGGAAAAAAGAGAGTTAAAAGCATTTGCAGTTCATTAAGAAATTTCACACGATTCTCCATATTGCGGTTGAATACATAAAAAAGGAAAAAAAATCCTCGTTAATATGACCTAAAAAGAAATTTTACATGATTTACTATGTCATCAATCTTTTCATCATTACACCAGTATTATGCCCATAGTTAAATTTTAATTTATTAATTGTTAAGTTATTTTCGGTTTCTTCTCTTAAGGAGAATCATGCGGCTTAAAACTAAGCGCATACATAGGATTGGTATCGTCCAAGACTCAGGTTTCTTCTTCTAGAAAATAAAATTTTCTTGAAGAGGATCCTGCGGCTTAAGACTGAGCGCATATCGATACTTGTTCTATCTTATTTATACACATTGTTTTTGCTGATTTTTATTTCTGAAGACTCATACTTCACGTATATTAATCAATCTATTACTCTATTTTATGTCTTCCTTCTATATAGATACTTGAAAGAAGAAACCATTTGGAACGGCCTTTCAGGTAATTAGGTGTAAATGTATTTATATTAAAAATATTATAACTAACGTTTTTTCATTTTTAGAATCAGAACATCTGGACTTTGGAATGGACTTTAGGTAAATATGAAAGAAAAACATATTTTTGGAATGATGAACTTTCGGTAAGTTTCATCAATATTTTTAAAATTTTTGTTTTACTGTTGTCTTACCATTATTTCTCCTATTGTCAGGGACCTCTCGCTACACTAAATTGAGATTGTCAAAGTGAAAACCTTCCCTTATTTGTTAAAATTGCCCTTATTTAAAATCAGTATAGTCAATTTTTTTACTTTATCTACGAATAATTAAAATTATCATTATACCTCCTAAAATATTAGCTAATATATCGTACTGTCATTGCTAAAAGTAAAAATTACTTTTACTAATTTACTAATTGTTGTTATAATATGACTTTAGTGACAGTAATAATCAAAGCTTTGATGTTCCATTTCCTTCAGTGTTAGAAGATACATCTAAAAGGTAATTGATCGATTATTTATAATAAAAAATATAACTTACATTTTCCTAATAATTACTTTAGCGATGATCAAATTCTTGATGATTATGATTATGGACCTTTTAAGATCATTGATAATTATGATAATGATAATTCAGAGACAGAAAGTGGTACTTCTGAAGAGTATGATGGTTTTGAGGAATTTGAAATAACAGCAGAAAAAGAGAATAAAATATGGGACGGTATGTTTAATATTATAAATTTAAAATTTTAAACTAGATCATTAATTAACATTTAATTTTTTAGATACATAAAAACGTATACATAAATAACATATCGGAGTTTTTTTCATGTAAAAATAGGCTAAGCCACAAATTGATTTATTTATTTATTTATTTATGATAGTAAACGATAGCAATTATAGCAAGTTTATTTAGCAAATGTTAGAATGCGCAAACAATAAAAGATTGCATATTATTTAGCCTTTTATTCATGTAAAATTACTAAATTACTTATAATGCTAATTTATAAATCTGGAGGTTGCAACGCTTTTCGAGTCCATTTTTTATCATTATAATATAAATTCATTCTAATTATAATGCAAAACTATTTGACTGCAAAAAAATTTTTTTTTCTCTGTTTACTACCTACTCATTACCAACCATCTCGTCAAAATTAACCCCTGAAATATCAAAATATTCCTTAATAATTTCAATTTTAATCCTCTTGTTTTCCCTATTTCTTTCTTGAGTTTTTAATTCTTCGTCATAACTAATCAGCTTGCCTGTACGGACCAAATTGATCCATATTTCAAAGTTAATTGCCGTCTTTACTCCACTCTTAAAAAAACATGCGCTTAATTCTTCGAAAGAATCTAAAAGTCGCCAATCAAAATTGGCTACTTCTAGTAACCTGTATATATGTGATGCTCGCTGAAGCATCAATTCCAAATTCGGTAAAGAAATTAAGGGGTAAAATTGAGCAATTAATATTTTTGCTTGAGATTTTGTCGTCTCTGATTGTTTTCTGTTTAAGTTTATCTCACAAAAAGCCTGTAATTGTATGTATGACTTAAAAAACCCGACATGAAACCTTAGTTCCTTGCGTCTGGCCATTTCTTTATTTCCTTGCTCATTTGCTTCTCCCATTACGGATAAAAATATATCCTCCGATAAATCTTTTGCAATCTTCTTGAATTCATCAGATAATTCAGTAAGTGATGAAGTCTTTTCTTGCACACGAATTGGTAAAATTTTAAAAGAACTGCAACTTTTTTGATTGTCATCAGAAATCAAATTAATACGTTGAGTACCACGAAAAGATTGAAAATCTTGTGTTGAATTAATCTTTTCCAAATGACTAATGAGGGCTTCTCTATACTCTTCTTTTTTACTGAAGATTGACCTATCACGTATAGGTGGATTATTTGGCAATTTACCAATATAACCTAGCAGCTTATGCAAATCTTCCGCCAATCTTATACTTGCCATATCCAATTCTTTGAATTTCTTTAATTCGATAATATTTGCCTCGAAGCTGAGATCCGAGGCTTGATTATAATCATAATGAGGAAAACTGGCATTAATTGTTATATCATCGGAGTTAACGTGATTTGGCTTTATCACTAATGTTTCTGTGGAATCCATAAATCGTATATTATTATTAACCAAGTTCATTGTTACACTTTTAACTCCGGTATTTTTCAATTTGCTCAATGAATATAATAACGAATCTATTGTGGGACCTCCGATCTTATTAATGGCCAATAATATTTTTTCGTCTAAAGAAAAATATATATATTATTTCAAATTCAAGTTTCAGAGTTTACTTTCTGTGAATTATACAATACCCGGTTTAGCCCTTTTACGCATCGAGGTATCTAATATAATTTAAAATAACAAAAAGTAAGTATCTCTTTTGTTAATCAACAAGGTAAGAAAAAAAATGCGAAAATTTACCAATTTTCGTTCTTTTTTTATCATTTTTTTGGGTTGAACCTTATACATTACAATAAATAGAAAATAATAAACATAAATTTAAATATTACTGTTTGCTCTAAATTACTAAGATTATAAGATATAAATTGAAACTTACAAAAATCTTCGTTAGCATCATCAGTATTGGTATCCAATACTTTTACTTGATCATCTATAAAATATAAATAAGAAAAAAGGAATTTACTTTTTGTAAATAAAATTGTGTTAATTAATAACTATTTAATAAACTTTAATATTACTGTTATACCGTGTTCGCACATATATTAAATATAAAATCATATTAATTTTAAAACTAACCTTGACCATGATCCTGTTCTTCATTCCTATCATCATTGTCAAATTCATTATTTATATTTGGTTTTTTAGTGCCATTATTACTAAAAGTTTCAGAAACCCCAACCCCGACACTAGGAGAACCAAAAGAACTATCGTCACTTGTAACACTTGGAGAAATTATTAGGACCAATGGTTCTTGTTTATCTTTAAATATATCCAATTATGAAATATTGATTCAAAATTGAAGTAGATATTAATTGATTTATTAGAATTAGATACAAAATAAATAATTAACTTTGCAAACCTGTTGCAGGCTGTTCTGTTTCGGGTTGTTCTCCAGAATCAAAATTATAAGGTAAAATACTTTTTTGCAGCTGGATAATTGGTATTTTTAATGATCTTAAAGAGTCCATATTTTAAAATTGCGATAAAGGTGGTAGAAAGAATTCAGTATTTTTTTAAAAAAAGAAGAGAATTAGAGAAAGAAAAACCAAAAAATGAATTTTTAATTTTTTTTTTGATAAATTTATTAATCGTAATATGTAATTCTATTTCATGGCTTTTTTGCTGCGACATATTAATCGTAATATGTAATTCGATTTTTTTTTGTTTGGACATATTAATCGTAATATGTAATTTGATATTGAATTACATCTTTACATCTTTTAATGGAAGCGGTGTATTTATACTTTAATGGCAAAGTGGATTTGATGAACCAAAAATGGAAGTGCACGCGTAAGATTTAATTGTGTTATAATAATGATGTTCCACCACCTTAGCGTGACACATTAAACTCTGTGCAACATCCACATTTCTCCCATTCGGTATTTTTTTTTCCGCAAATAAAAAATTTTCTCACTAAAAAAAAAATGACAATTTTGATGGTAGCAGAATGTAACAGTTAGGATTGACAAAAAATTTTTTTTTCTCGTGTGAAAATAATTATTAGATATATAATAAATAAATAAAAAAAAATAATAGGTGGGTTATTAAACTTGCGCAATGTGCAATGCGATCATAAATTGAATCATTACGTTAGACGTTTTCGTCTTACGAACCGGGAGACCTAAAAAAATCTTCAGGTAAAGAAAATTTATCATTCAGTTACACGTTGATTTTTTTATTAAGATTTATTTGAAATATATATATATATATTTGCCGATTGACTTTAATATCACAACAGTGTTCGTACAGTATAACATATAATGTATAACGTCAGGTTAGGTCTGCATCATTTTCGTTTACATTCATTTATATCTTTCTTTTTTTCATTCTGTCTTTTGGCTCTTTAGTCATTTTATTCGCTGTCTTTTGGCTCTTTAGTCATTTTATTCGCAATACCTGTAATTTTATTGCACTTTGTATTGTCACTACTCTTTGTGCTAGATTTTATCCTTCATTCTTAAAACTAGTTTACCAAGCACGTCAATATTTACAACTTACAACAACGTTTCCCCTTTTCCCTCGTCCCTGTCCCCTTCTTTGTCTTCTTTCTTGGCCTTCTTCATCCCTTTCCTCCCCTTCTAAACGAGTAATCCTAATAAAATAAAAGTGAAAAATTATATTAATTTAAGGAAACTTATTAGCAAAAAAGTTGATTACTTACTTCCTCTCTGCCTTCTTTAATTCATTATGTACCTGCAGCAATTCTCTCTGGTCATCTCTGTAAAGCCCGATCCATACCATTCACTTGCTCTTGAAGTTCCTGCACCTTTTTTTCCAATTCCTTTATGTAATCTAATGGGGGAAAAAAAATTGGTTAACTTGATCTATGCGCAGCTCGACCAAGCGGGTTTCTCCATCTTAGGTTGACACCGATACCGCTTAGATGTCCACAGATTCGTTTTAGAACAGACGTCCACAAGTCACCTTTAGAACAATCCAAAGACGTCCACAGGATCATTTCAGGACAAACGTCCACAAGCCCTCTTTAGAACAATCTAAGCCCCCAGGATATCATAGAGAGGAACCCACCTGCAACTACCTGACGAGCACTTCCTCTCTTGCTCTTAATGCGAGCAATTCATTTTTCCTTCGAACGTTGAGAGCGGTGTCTGACCATCGTGAATCTATTATATAAATTAAAAGTTATTCCTATCATTAAAACTATCTCGGCAGGCTAAAACCTTCCAAGCAGACCACAGTTTTAGACGTTACGAAAACTTAAAATAATTTTTACGTAATTGGATTGTATATATAGGAAAAAATGCGTGAGAAAATACATGTTTCAAAAAGAAGGATTTTAGCAAATACACGAGAACGATAAGATCTGATGAATTTTTTGTGAAATGGGAAAAATGGGGACAAAGAAAAGTACAAAATTAATTACAAACAACGTGCTAGAAACTTTAATCGGAATAGTACAGTATGTCGATCTGGTTGTTAACTGAAAGTAAAATTTACTTTTTGTCAGTATTCGTATTTTATTTTATAAATTATACAAATATTAAATAAATGAGCTATTAGTAATTACGTAAAAGTAGCAGATCTTGTTTGACAAACTCCTTTTCTCGTGAAAAAATGATTTTTTTTCTCACAAAACTTGTTTTGTATGGAAGATATATCATTTTTATTTCATATGGGAACATATCATTTTTTTCTCCCATCAAAAAAAAAAATTTTTCACGTAGTTCTTTGGGGAACAGAATAGTTGGGAGAACTGAATTATAATAACATATAATTTATTAACAAAATTATTCATTTTCTATACATTTGCAATTATTTTCTAATTTATTTTCTATTTCTATTATTTTGGTTTAACTTTTGTTGATATAATTCAACGGCAAATGTTTTTTGCCGTTTTAATTGTGTAATTTCTAAATAAATGTTAGTAATTGATATATATTATTTATACAATAATAATTTATAATTACCTTTATCTTTATTTTCAATTGTTTCGTTTAAAGAGTTGACCTAAACCAATTTTTTAATTAGAAACCAGATAACAACCGAATACAATTATATACTCCATCTTTTATTAAACCCTCCAAAAAAAAATAAAAAAATAAAAAATAGAAGAAAAAAAATAAAAAAAGCTATCTAAAAGATCTGAAAAACTACGGGCGAACCTAGTAACCACTCTAGGCGGTTCTCAAGTGTTCACTCACCTTATCTCTTTTTCTTTTATTATTCGAAAAGGATTTATTTTTTCGTTCTTGTAATTTATTTTGACTTCTTTTGTGAACCATCTTCATTTGTAAGTTATCATAATTGAAGGGAAAGGTATTTATAAGATTTAAGCGATTTTTTAGAACAAAAAAGATTAAATGTGTAAAATTTCTTATCAAAGTAATTTATAGTGTGTAGATTATTTATTAATGATTAGAACAATTAAACATTGCGTAATGAGGCGTGGACAAATTATGCGTTACACAATTCAAATTATTTATGCGGAGGTAATCTAAACGTCTTCAAATTTTTAATTTAATTCGAATGAAATGCCGAATACTGATATAGTGTATGAGAAGATGAATTAACCAATAGTTTATCATAACAAGATTTATTAAACTAATTAAGTCAAAACTATGTATGATTCGTTTTATACAAGAACGAAGAAATTGTCATCTCCGAGATCAAGTTTATTTATTTACTTGATTTTGCTTTTCTTCCTCTTTTTTTGGGGACATTATTTTGATTTTCTTTGTCATTTACACGTTGTTTCCGGACCCTTTTTGGAGGATCACTTTGAACTTTTTCATTAGTACGTGGTTCTGGTGGCCGGACCTGAACTTGTTCATCAGTACGTGGTTCTGGAGGCCGGATCTGAACTTGTTCATCAGAAGGCTCAACTGGAGGCCAGATCTGAACTTGTTCATCAGAAGGCTCAACTGGAGAAGGAGGATCTTGTTGTGCTTGAGGAGATGGTGGAGGACGGTCCTGTAATGCTGGAGAATTTTGTGGTGGAACTCTTAAATTATTTTCTAATTCATTTTTTTTTTTTCAGATAATAGCCTATTATAAATAAAATGAAATAATTAATTTCTACTATAAACCAACTAGGTATAAATAAAGTTATTATTAACTTACGTTTATTTTGTATAGTACTAACAAGCATCTCCTTTACAGCCCAATCGGCTGCGATTATAGGGAAGTCAGGAGCCTTTTTTTTAAACTATAATATAATAATTTTTAGTATACTTCAAAAAAAAAAGAAATGACGAAAATTAAAATTTAATATTTGCAGAACGAACTATTTGTGCAGTTATTGTATGCTTTTGACTCCTATAATCGGCGGTAAAATCTACATTCTTTTCGTAGAGACATTCTCGCATTATCTTTTATTACAAAAATTTACTATTAAAAAACAATTTTTATCTTTTATTAAAAATTAATAAATAGTTACCAAATAAGCAAGCCAGCGTTGCTTTTCATTTTTTAATCCTAACGCATCTTGTAAATTATATTTAGACGTAGGCTTATATATGGGCCTGAGCTATAATATAGTAATAAAGTAAGAATTTTTGATTATAGATTATTAAAAATATTTTTATATTTTTACTTTTATACCTCAGTTTCGGGTGTTTGTTCCATTTTTTTTAAATTTTTTTAAAAAAATGCGTAAAGAAATGAAGAATCACTAAAGATAGCATGTATTTATACTTTATACTTAAACGTGACGCGACTGACGCGTTGTTTATTTTTATTTTTTATTGATCGCGAAATACCATTTATAGTTGTTCGACACCATTTTCTGATTTTCTATCCTGATGGTCTAACAAAGTGCCTCTCCAAAAACTGACTCATTACCCCTGTGAATAATATATTACGACTCGTTTATGCATCGAAAGCCCAGCTCGAGGACACTAAGGAGACCAGTATCAAACATGTCTAATAACCGATATAACTTTATTTTAGGTTCTGACTGATTGAGAGCCTTGCGAACAATTGGTGAGAGGGAGTTTATACCTTTAAATATAACTTTTGCATTTCACTGTAGTGTTGGTGTCGTAAAGAAAAAAAATATCATGAAAATTATATTATGAAATTATTAATGAAAGATTATTACAAGTATTAGGACTACATTCTTGTCAGTATTAACACGGTTAAATTAACTTCATTGATAATAATACATAAAATATAATGATTCAATTTATCAGTCATCAGTACGAGCGTTGCTCATAACACAATCTCTTAATACAATTAGTATGGCTTTATATGAACCGTTCGTCATAATAGGCTTTGAACAATTATTATGGCTTTTATATGAACCGTTGCTTTCATAATAGGCTTTGAACAATTAGTATGGCTTTGTGTGAACCATTGCTCATAATACAATCAGTATAATTATTACGAATATTGTCATTATTATATCATCTCTAATAACGATACACAATCTTGTAACACAACCTCTAACTTTAATGCGTAAATTTAATACAATCATGTAATACAAACTATGTGATTGTTTATAAAAATAGATCGTTACATAAATTCTATCACGTTTCAAAATGCCATTTCTTTGTTCTTGTCGTATTTGTAAAATAAATTCTAAAGATGGTAACGGAAAGTGGTTGTCTACTAGAAAAACTTTTAAAAAACATCAAAAAAGAGAAAAAGCAAATATTGAAAAAATTAATGAATCTGAAGCAGAAAGCGGATCAGAAACAAAAAGCGATAGTGAATCAATTTCAAGTTGTAACGCAGCTGAAAAAAGAAAGTTCGAAGACGATGAATCGGATAAATCAGATACAAGTTCAGAAAGCAATATTTCAAATAACGATCATGTTCCTGTAATTTTAAAAGACATACCAAAAAGGTAATTAATTAATTGTTTTATAAAAAAAAGTAAATTTTACTTTTATTAAACATTATTGTTATAATAATACTTTAATAATCATCAAAATCATGTTAATTGCAGATCAGAAGATTATGATGATGACGATAGCGATGAGCCATTTCTTGACAACGAAGATTATAATAATGGTAATCCAATTCCTAATAACGAAGATTACGATAAGAATAGTGATAGGCAAAGTCTTGATAATAAAGATTGTGATGAAGAAGATGATAAAGGAGACATAGAAACTGAAAGTGATTGTTCACAAACAAGTGCATATATTTCTGAAGAGAATGATGAATTAACAGATGATGATAAAGAATTTGAGGAATCTGAAATGACAAACATAAACGATGGTACAGTTAATACTATGTTTATTGATTTTAATTTTGATAGAATAATAATATTTATTTATTTTAGATGAATTGATTCAAGGTTTACGTCTTTTACATACAAAAGTACTCCATTCAATATCTGACATCGCATTCAACAAAATACTTGATAATGTTAATTCTAATTTAACAATCTATAAGTTGAAAAAAAAAATCAATAGCATAGTTCCTTTTGAACCTCATAGATACGATACTTGCAAAAACAGTTGTATTGCATTTACATCATCATATGAAAATTTAGCCAGTTGCCCTATTTGTGGTGAAAACAGATTTGATGATAATGGCAAACCTGTAAATACAACATTTTTTTTTTCGGTAAAAGAACGCCTAATAATTCAATACAAGAATAAAGAAAGAGCCGAAGAATTACAATATAGAAGTAATTATTCCCAAAACAAAGGAGAGGAGGAAATATATGCTGATATCTTTGATGGATTGTGAGTATAATTTAATTACTAAAGTAAATTTTTTTTTAAAAAAAAGGCCATTAAAATATGTTTCTTTCAATAGGTTATATAAGGATTTATTACAAAGGGGTTTTTTAAAGATGAACGGAATATTGCACTATCTGGGACATGTGATGGATATCAGATCTTTGAACAACGAACCGATGATTGTTGGGTCATCTTATTAATAAATAATAATCTTCATCCTTCTATTCGTGTAAAAAAAGAAAATCTACTGGTAACAATGATAATACCAGGTCCCCGTTCGCCAAAGAATTTTAATTCTTTTTTATCGCCCTCTTATAAAAGAATTACAAGAACTTGAAGGTATAGCTAATTTTAATATCTAATAAAAATGTATTTTTTCTATAATTGAAATTTTATTTTGTTAAATATTATAGAAGGAGTTCAATGTATAGATGGACGAACAAATGAACCTTTTATTTTACGCGCACATTTATTAACATGGACGGGGGATGTTCCAGCGTTAAGCAAAAGCTTAAACCTCTCTGGACACAATTCGTATAAAGGTTGTCGTTTTTGTATGATAAAAGGGACTTGTCACCCATCAAATAAACACATATACTATCCATCATCTGCTTTTTGCAATATAAGAAATCATGATGACACGATCAATATGGAAAAATTAATTGAAGAAGAAACGAATAAAGATCGAAAAGATGAAATGATCAGAGAAACAGGTATGATTTTCTTGAGAAAAAAAGTAAAAGTATACTTACATCTCTGTATTAATTATTATTACTTTACTATACAGGAATTAAAGGGTCCAGTGAATTGTTAAAATTACAAACATTATTATTTCCATGGTCTTTCCCAACAGATATAATGCATTTATTCTTCGAGAATGTGGCACCGTCAATGTATGCACATTGGAGTGGAAAATTTTTTTATAACAATCTATTATTGTCTAGTGATTATGAGTTATCAAAATCACAGTGGGAAAGTATTGGCATACAAATGGAAAAAGTAAAAAAAGATATGCCTATTGAAATTGGTCGCCCTCCACGTGACATATTTAAATATCATAATGGTTACAAAGCGGTAGAATGGAGAAATTGGATAATTTTATTTTCATTACCATTACTAAAGGTGTATCTGGATAAAAGGTATTTTAATAAAAAGTAAAAAGTTAAATTAATACATTTTTAAATTTTTTTAACTAATCAAAAAGTAAATTTTACTTTTCGTTACATAATAGGCATCTTCAAGGATGGGCAAACTTTGTGAAGTCTGTAAAGCTTTGTTTAGAACCTGAAATATCTGAAGAACAAATTGATGATGTACAAATTTTGCTTAAAAAATTTTCAGATTATTATGAAAGGTAATGATTTCTGTCTTATAATTTATAATTGTATAATAATTAAAATAATGATTAATTATTTTAGAGAGTATTATCAGAACAATGGCCAACGTTTAGCAGCATGTAAGATAAGTTTCCATTACCTCTTACATGTAGCAGATTCTATTAAATATTGTGGCCCTAGTTGGACCCATTGGCAGTTTCCTATGGAAAGGGTGTAACGGTATATTACAACCACTCATTAAATCAAAGATCAAGCCATATAGCAACCTTGCAAATATGCTTACTTTGTTACAGCAATTTTATATGTTACCATTTTTTTCTATCTCAAAAGCTATTTTCAAAGAAAACCCGCTAAAACAATGGAGTAAGGAACGGGTCTTTAGTACTGAAGGGTATGAAGAAGAATTTTATTTCCCTTCTACTCAATATTCTCTGCTGCCAAGAACACAAACATCTGATTAAATTTTACGAAGGATCAAGCAATATAAATCGTAATGATTTAGAAATGGTAATATAAAGCTTTATTTTATTTAATTTTAAATTCATCATTACAATAACAAAATAATTTCGTTTTTTAGGAGGTTAATAATTATGGTGTAAGATATGGAAGATTAAGAACTTCAGATGGACAATATATTAGTAGCTGTTGTATAAAAAGAAATAATAAAATTGCAAGAAATAATTATTGTGCTCAGGTAAAATTTATAATCTTTGATTACTATCATTGCTATTTTTTTATTTTTTTGATATAATTTTAATATTGATTTTATATTTTATTTATAAATATTTTTAGATAAGACGCACAATAGATAAACTTGCCTACAGACCCAATGCGCCTCCTCAACTCGTTATTGTAGATATATATGGAATCGTAAATTATTATCTTGTCCTTACGAATTCAACCATCGTTTACTATCTTATTGTACGTACAATTAACATCAAAAATTGTAGATATATATGGAATCGTAAATTATTATCTTGTCATGAATTGAACCAATCGAGGGTTTACATGTTAGCTTTATGTACAATTAACATCAAAAATTGTAGAAGATGAATATGGATGTAAACATTTTACTCAATTCAGATCAAAAGAATTTATCGATGTAAGATGTTTAGATCATTGTATAGGTTTTGCTAAAATAGATAATAGATATTATATAATTGATAAAGAAAATGCATTTGATGACTCTAATTGGGAAAATATTGGGCATTGATTTCTTGCAGCAGTTCGCACTTATAATAAAACTTTTTATGTTCTAGTAAAAAACCTGATAATTAAGAATATTTGTTGTATATTGATTAATTTCTAAAAATAGCTAAACACGAATAAGATTATCCCATTAACTTTATTTGTATCTAAAAATAGTTAAACACGGATAAGCGATGATGAAATAGATGAAATACCTATTATAAGCAAAACATTTCACTGTTTTTTTATTTTACTTTTCTCTTTTCTGATAAAATATTGGTAATAAGTCTATGTTATTCTGGTAATAAGTCTATATTATTTATAAACTTACTGACGAAAAATATTTTACCAGGAATAAAGGATACAAGATACAAAACCTTGAATTTCTGGAATTAGAAAGTTTTAATTAACCCTACTTTTAGAAGAGAAGCTGACTATATTACAGGGAGAGACGGTATGAATACATAAATTTTCCACCACAATATCAATTATCCAATAGTTAGTTACTGTCGAAATTAATATTAACTGATTCTTTTATTTTTTCTATTTTAATGTAGCCGTGTCAGGTGTTAACTGTAGAATGTAGACGTGTATAAGTATTTTTTTATGTTTATTAACAGGTATGCATCGAAACTTTATTGTATTGGATTTAAAATTAAATAATTAAATTACTAATATACCTTTTCTACTTTAACAAGTACATTAAATTAAATAGGTCCGTGTCGAGGTGTTAATTGTAGACATGTATAAGTATTTTTTACTTAAAAATTATGTTTATTAAACAGGTATGCATCAAACTTTATTGTATTGGATTTAAAATTAAATAACTAAATTACTAATATAACTTTTTCCCCTCTTTAACAAGTACATTAAATTAAATAGGTCCGTGTCGAGGTGTTAATTGTAGACGTGTATAAGTATTTTTTACTTGAAAATTATGTTTATTAAACAGGTATGCATCAAACTTTATTGTATTGGATTTAAAATTAAATAACTAAATTACTAATATAACTTTTTCCCCTCTTTAATAAGTACATTAAATTAAATGGGTCTCGAGTTATTGTGTAATGGGTATGAAAAATAAGTTTTCCTAACTGTATCTTCTTTTCTTTATTTATTTTATTCTTTATTTATTTTCGTTTTATATAGTTTCAGAAATATGAAATTAAACATTTTACTTTACTATAGAAATTATTTGTATCATTGGTTATTAGCATAGCCTTTAAAATGTACACGAATTATTATTGAAATATAATCAAACCATATCGATATTGTATTTATATACTAAAAATATCATTATTATCAAATGTAAAAATGTAATTAAAATAATCTTTAATGCAAGTAAAAATGTATGCTATTTTTAATTAAAAGATACATAAAATATTATTTTATTTGAACTAAATTGACCTTTAAAACTACTAAAAATATATGTTATTTCTAATTGAAATATTATTAAAATATATGCAAAATACAATTGAATCATATTTATAATACACTGAAAATGGGCTTTAAATATACTTAAATATATATAATAACACGAAATAAAATTATCCTGAAATTAAGTAGAAATTAATGACATAAAATTTGCACTTAAAATATACTTAAAGAGGCAAAATTTAAGGGTGTTTTATGAGCTTTTTACATATTAAATACAGTATATTTAAACATAATTTTAGCATTATTTATGGATATAAATATCTTACATAAAATATACTAAAATTATATTTAATTTATACTTATAATATACATGATTATATAGTTAAATATTCTTAAAATTCAGTATATTTTCAGTATATTTTCAGTATGCGATTTTTCTTACTGGGAATTAGGATTAGAATTATGGTTAGGGAATTAGAATTAGTGTTAAGATTAGAATTGTAGTTAGTGAATTAGGATTAGGGTTATAGGGTAAGGTTTAGGTTCGCTGGTATTGTTAAATTTGTTGATGTCATTTTAAAAAGTGAAATTTACAGTTATAAAAGTTATAAATTTTAATTTTTAGTACAGGTAATGTCACCTAGGTGACATCTCCTAGAGAGAAAGTTAGCAAAATTCATAATTTAATATACTAAAGAAAATTTAATAAAAGAAATATTTCTTATGTATAGCAAATATTAATTTTTTTTTTTTCAATTTAATAATAAAAATAATTTATATTTACAATCTAATTAAATAGGTTTATTAAACTTATTATTAAATTCTAACATAAAATTTAACATACATTATATACAATATACAAAATAAAATTAAAAATGTTGTTATGAACAATCAGTAATACAAGAATTTCCAAATAAATTTATCCACCATAATTGTGTATTACTTAGTAATCCCAACAAAGTAAACAGGATTATTATTATAACCCCGCACAGACAAAACCATCCATGAATATATTTATGACCACTAACACTTTTTTCTCCTCTTAGATGCAATATGTAAGCCAACAGGCTATTAATAGTCCAAATAGAACATACCACTATTAAATAAATTTAAAGGTTAATTAACATTAATACTGATGTATAAGATTGATTAATTATAATAAAAATACCTGTAAGATATTTACTGCGGCATGCAAAACCTATTGGTTTAGTAAAGTAGGCCATGAGTACGGCCATCCAAGGCATTAACACCGAGAATGCTGCAGTGAGCATTGTGTGAGCAATTTTAGAATTTAACATATCTTCTTTGAGTTTTTTAACACGAATTCTTTTACTTTCATTTCGTCCATTTTCTTCAACTTTTATTTCCATTATTTCTATTTCATCTTTTTCAGTTCTTTCCTCTTCGCTCTCTTCACTCTCTTCTTCCTTTGGTTCTTCAAAATAAAATTTGTGTCGTGGATCTTTAAAAACGACCCTCCCATTAAAAACCCTCACGCAGATCACTGGAATTGTCCACGCGAGAGCTAATGGGATGTAAGGCCAATCCTTGATGATACAAGGATTTCCCACGGCACCTGTTGCTCTAGCGATCCCTGCGAAAATCCCAACAATTATATAATAAGCTGATGCCAAGCTTGATAATCTGTCCAGCACCGTTGCTTCAGCAATACATTCCCTCATGTATTTCTTTTGATTTGGTGTAAGGTCCAATTCCATCGCATGATGGCCAAAAGGCCTATATAAGATAGTGTTTCCGTTTTGAATAAAACTATCTGATGGGAGCCAATATGCACACATTCCTTTTTCATTAATATTACAAAAGTAGAATAATCCTGAAAAAGGTGAGCCTAATGACCGGAAAATCCATATAAGTTTATTCATTAAACCATTATCCGGTGCAGCTCCTATAGTCGCGATGGCTGGTAGGCAGCCTAAAACGTACTGTGGTATTGGATCTTGTAATTTGAAAATTAGATTTAATAACAAAGTTTCTTCTGCGTCTACCGTTGACGTCATTTTAAGGGAGGTTGAAAACGTACTTGGATGTAAAAAAAAATATATAATATATATAACTTAGAAACAAATGCCTGAATATTTATATATTAAAAAAAAATTTGCTTGTACATGCAAATAATGTATGGCAAAAAATTATATCATGGCCAACTCTATATAAATTTTTTTACTTTATCATTTGTTTACATTTTTCCTTTTATTATTTATTATTTACAGATGAGAAAATTAAATAAAATTTTAATTTTGGGTAACAAAAATGCAAATCATCGACAAAATATTTGGTTTAAATAAAAAAATGCTTCACTTTTTTTTTCAGAAGCAATTATTATTAAATTTACTAATTGACAATTTATATGAAGCACTGTTTACAGTATTTACAACCGTTGAGAAACTATCAGTCGAATGGTTTTAAAATAGGTGAATTTAAGATAGAAACAAACTCCAAAAAAAGAAAAATAAATGCCTCTTTGTCATGTCCCTTAAATTCATCACATTTTTTTTGTCTAACGGATCATTGCATACTGTATGATGTCAAATCAAGTTCAAATACGCCATCATAGTTGTACCAAATCTAAAATTCTTTTAATTGAACTTTTCCTTAGCAAGTAAGTATGAGCATCTGTTCTAAGATTCTATTTTTTTTGTGTATTGCATTAATATGTATTAATATTCTGAAGCAGAGATCAAATTTTGATTGGATATTTTACCTTCATCGGTTTTACAGTATGTTGATAAAAAAAACTTTTTTTAATATTTAAACATCATAAATTCAATAAAGAAAACAACGATCGTGACTTCCGAGATTTAGTGGTTATGTAGTTATAAGATTATTTTCATAGTATGCACATAAACTGCTCCTATTGTTGCTATTAATACATATCCTTTTAGATGAATTTTATTTTTAAAATGGAGCTCTCCGCACAACTTTCTATTTATGGATAGATTTTTATGTTAATTGGTATTTTTACAATAAAGAAAAGAAAGATATCTTATCTTTTATCAACAGTTATGTAATCAATAAAGAAGAAAGAAATACAAAACCTTAATAGATTTCTAATCTGTTTGTTTGATTTTTATTTAAAAAAAATAAATGTAGATGTCACATGAAAGTTGCGCCCTTTCCATTATTAAACTAACAATAACCATTGATTTTTATGTCATGTAACAAACTGAAATTCCACATGAATGGGTAGATCTGTAGGCCATAATTTTATTTTTGTGTAATTGATTTGATGAAAAAGAATCATTTGTACAAAGTTAACTAAGATTATCGAAGCTCAACCTGGAATATCACAAATGTGGATGATGATGGAATCCTTCTTCTTTTATACGGCATATAATCGTTTTGCTAATACAATTATTAAAAGGTTTGACAGCAAATTTAACATAAGCAAGTTTAGCATTGGATTATTTTGTTTCTCCTGAAATAGCAATACATAATTGATACATATCATCATGATTCAGCATAGAAGCTTAAACATTCTTTCATTGTTTTCTTTCATCCTGGAATAAGTTCTAATCTAACATGATAATCGAACGGCCAATTAGAAATGAGATTTCCTTCTTGAATATAAGGAACGTTTTCTTCTAATGTGCTTTCACAACAAATTTAACAAACTTGTGCCTTCTTTCCAATGTAATCAATCGTATTAACTAATAAATATTTTGTTTCCGGTTATTTTCTTTGAAATAATCATTGCAATATTATTATTAATAATAAATCTCATTAGAATTGAATCAGAATGCACACTTTCTGTTTCTTCATTTCTTTTGATGCCAAGAGTGTGTCAACGGCAACGCGTAAGAATAAAAAGCTAAAATGAAACCAGGAGAACGTCAGAAAATTGGGCGTAGAGGGGATTGGATACTTAGAAGTTAGAACTGTAGGCAACGGAGTTTAGGGCGGAGGAGGCGAAAATAAAGTAACTTTGTATAGGGCTTGGAATTGATTCTGAAAAAAAATCGAAACTACATCGATTCGATTTCTCACCAATTTTTACATATAAGCTCTAAATGCTGATTGTTTTTATATAAAAAGATTTGATAAATCACTAACCCTGGCACCACAATACCTATAGCACATTTTCCCACTATTAATATAGCCGATAAGCAACTGAAACAAACATGTACTCAGGTACGGCTTTTTGGAAATAATGATTTTTTTAATATCGTTTTATAATAAGAAATAAAATTAAATGATATACTTAGAAAAGATAAAAGTACTAGAGACGGTACCTATTTGGATATTCTTCAAATTTTAATGTTTTAACAGATATAAATTTATTATTCAAATTACTTATGAGTTATGATATAGTCAATTTTATCCAAAGCATTCCGTATTTTAAACATAATCTAAACTAAATTTATTCGTAAGAAGAGTATAATAATAGAATGGTTTTTTAATATTTATAAATATTTGTGTTACATATAAAAATACATTCACATAAAATTAAAATATATAAATATAATTGTATTTACATCACTAATTCACTATGATAAACACAAATCAAAGTTCCTTTATCATACACAATTAGATTTTGTCAATGTTTCGCTCAAATCTTCTTATTTTCAACCTTGATTTATTATCGATTACTTTTACTACTTCATTAAATCTCACCCTAACATTTCGTTTATTATTCTCAACTTGAAAATTATTTTCTCGAAGAGTAGTTCTAACATTTTCTTGTTGGTAGGTATCAAATCTTTGACGATAAGAAATTCTCCTCTCCTCTTTTTTATTAAGATAATCTTGATGTTTTATTACTAAAAGTAAAGGTTTCAATTTCGGTTTATATTCTTGTAGATTACAATTCGAATCAACATTTATAGGATTTAATGAAGTATTTGCATTTTTATGTTGTTGATTCGAAAATGAATCATTAGTAATCGGATTTCTTTTCCCTCCCCGTAGAGATAAAATTGAACAAGAAATTGATTTATGACGAAGCATGCAAATAATTAAAAATGTGATTAAAGAGATTAATGAGATTATTACACAAAAGATTGATCCGAAAATGATAATATCTTGATTATCGTGATATGTAGTAATATGAGATAAAGTTGTAGTTTTGGATACAGAAGTGAAACGAGAAGTTAAAGTGATGTAATCTTGTTCGCGTCGTTTCTTAAGAGAGGTAGTAAACAAATCTTGTAAACGTGTATTAATAATATGTTTAATATCTGAATTAATAACGAACATGATGAAAAATGAAAAAATTATTTTATTCATGTAAACAAAATAAAAAAAGAATAAAGTAAAAGTAAATTGAGATTTGAGAACAGAATAAATCTTGCAATTATTTCTTTTTTTTTTTATCGAAAATGAGGTTTTTTTTTGTCAGATTTTAGCCCAATATATATATATTAATGCGTAGTAAAGAACAAGAACTGATTGCGTTAATTACATATAACCCTACATAATCATATAATAATATAAAGTTTAATCAATACATATGTATGTTGATGCTTTTTCATTGTTTTATATAGTAGTTTTTTTTCTTTAAAGTTCTAATGTATTATGATTTAAAAAGTAATAATGTAAAAAGCAGGAGATTATCATTATAACTTTTTTATATGTAAAAGAGTTCTGATTGGTGGGCGAAATCCCTGATGCAATTTTTCAAACTCAATTCCAAGTTCTAACGTAATCAAAATTTATTACTAAGTGTTTCCAGAAAATTAATCTATATTTTAGAACAATAATTAAAACTCCTGCTAAAATTTTTTTTTTTAAGTAATTTTAATTGAACATCACACTCATTTCAGTCTAACCTTATCATTAAAATTGATCAATTAATTTTTTTCCCGCTTTTTTTTATAAGTTGATAAGTGTTACTTAAATTAATCATTAACAAATAGCAAAAAACGCACATAATATATATGTACACTATTTCTTATACACAATTATTATATTGTGAAATAATGTAGGAGTATAAAAATAAATGATGTTAATCATAGGGCAAATGAAAATCTTTATATGGAACATAGGTGAATCACGTATTGAAATGAGTACAAATATAAAAGTTATTTTTAATTGTGGGAAAGATTGAAAGAGGCGAGACCAAAATCATGTTTACTAAAATATAAAATAATATGGAGTAGGATATTCTTAAATTTAGGAGGGATATTCAAGATGTGCGGAACAAAATTATTATTTAGTCTACTATAATAGGAAAGAAATCACGCCACTGTGAAATAAATACAATATTTATAATGATATAAATTTATTAGATACATGAGTTCAAATGAAACTTTTAATGATATTTGTTTGACAATAGTATTATTTACGATGCACCATTAAATTTTGTTTGTTGGCCAGCATAAAGTATTTGATGATCATTTATTTGACTCCTCATCGATCTAACCAATAACATTCGTTTATAAGGGAAAGAATGTAAGATGGTAGCGATATTGTAACCATAATAATCTTATGCCATTAAAATCACAACGCAACATACACTTTGTGTAATTATACGGTTGAGTGTAGATACGAACAAATTTTAATTTCCGATCCATTCACGTTCTATTTATTCTATTCTATTTATTGTTTATTTATTTATTTTAAAATGAAAGTTTCTAAAAAAAAAAATTCGTGTAATTTGATGCGAGTTTTTTAATAGCCCATTCTTGTTACGAGAGAACAATTATTGGAAACAAACCAATTCAAAGTGCTCTCGTAAACAATTCAAATGAACTAAAACAAAAAAAAATACCGTTTATGGAATAAATTTTTTCGCGTGATCAGGAGTAATTTCTTGTACTGAGATCGAGATGTTTAGCTCGTGTAATTTTCAACATTTTTCTTTTTTTCCTTTTACAAAATTTTTTTATATAAATTATCATGAAATTCTCCTTCTACCATTTCTTTAGTATCTCCCTGGAGTACATTCAAAGAGAAGTAATAACTTCATATAATTTATATATAATTCTAGGATTTATATAATTTATATTTTAAACGTATTTATTTATAGCATATAAATACAAAATTTCTCTTTGTCTCTTCTTTTTTACTAAATAATTAATAAAAGATGGCATTAAAGATATCATTAGTTTTATTATTCGTTTTACTTTTATCAAAATCATTGTTCGTTGACTCTTCTCCAATGTTCAAACGTGATGATGATGAAAAATGTGGTATTACTAAAAACTCAAGTACGAATAATTTTATTATTATATCAACATTTATTTATATGTCAAATTATCAAAATGCTAATTAATTATATTTAAAAAGGGGAACCAAAAGGTTTGCCATCTATTCTTAACCCTGCTGCCAAATTTAAATTCTTACTTTATGCTGCGGGAGATCAAATATATAAATGCAACACAACGACTCCTCAAAAATCTTGGGATTTAGGTAATTATAAAGCTAAAGCGTAAAGATTCTTTGAACTTAACACGTCGCGTAATATTAATATATATATCTACGTAATTTTTTTTTTAATAAAGTTGGACCCAAAGCTAAACTTTTTGTTAATCCCCAAAAAGTCGTTGGAGATCATTACTTCCAACCAACTCGTATGTATTATGATGTTGATAACACATATATATTATTATTATTAAAGTGTATTAAATAAATATATATATTATGATTTTTTAATTAGCTGTTAACGGAGGTAGAGCTACTTGGAACTCAACACTTGATTGTGATCATTCTAGTGTTATTGGAAGAATTATTCAAACATATCCTGTTGAACCTGAAAATATTCCATGGCTCTTAATTCAAACAACTGTAAGCATTTATTTATTAATTATTTTTCAATGTATATATTTTTGTAATTGTATTAATTGTAATTAATTTAATTGTAGAAAAATGAAGGTGAAAATGGAGCTTTTAGTGATGTCAAATTTGTAGTTCGTACAAACACTAAAGGTGGCGTTCCTCCCCCAATAGGAGAATGTAAGTTTTATTTATAAAATAATATAATTTTAATAAGAAATTCTATAAATTAAATTCTTTTACTTCTAAAAATAGGCGGAAATAAATATTCCAATAATGAATTATTCAAAAGCTATTATACTACTCAATATTGGTATTATCATTAATTATGATTTATTACACATATAATACTTATACATTCATAGACAATTTTTATGATTTAATATGATACTATGTCGATTTTTCTATTAACTTTTCTAAATTCGTCGACAATGTCCGAATTACCCTAATTTTTTTTAGCTCAGAATCTCATAATATTTTAAATAGACAGTTAGATTACTAATATTTTTTTTTAAATTTAGTTATTTATGGCGTAATTATTTATAAATAGTATATTTCGTCATTTTTTATACTTTTACAATGGGTTTCCGTTTTAAACTCCTTTGACGGTAGATCTTACATTTCTGGTAAAACCGTAAAAATTAAAGCCCCAATTATTAATAAAAGAAATTGCCGCAATATTCTCTTTTCTCGTTTTTATTAACTTAAACCGCTATTCGAATTAAATCAAATGAGTAGCTAAGCCATGCCAAGAATTCGCTTTTTTTTTCACAAGAAAAATTTTTCTATAAATCTCTGTGGAAAATTTTAGTGTTTCGTGAAATAAAAAATCAATTTTTTTTTTTAAAAAAAAAACCAAAAAAAAAAAAAAATGATCAAAGTCCCATTATTATTCGTATTCATATTAGTGACATCTTTATATTCACTAAATGAAGCACATTATTTACCTTATCAAAAAATAATTGGTACCAAAACTAGTGAGTCATTATATTTATTTATGAGAAGTATATTTCTTCCTCTTCTAAAAAAATTCTTTTTCTCTATGTAGAACAACCAATTATTGATTTGCCAAAGAATATTACAATTCCGACCGATCGTAATTTTAAATTCGTATTATATGGTCATGGTTATCAAATTTATCAATGCAGTTCCGAAAATAAAACTTGGACATTAGGTAAATATTCGCGTATTAAGTCACGTGTATAATTACATTCTATTGACTATTTACTCACATCGACATGTTTCTTGTAGTTACACCTGTAGCAAATTTAATTAATGATAAAAACACCGAAAAATTCACTCCATATTATTATATTGCCAAACATTATTTCGTAAAAGAACGTAAGTATTATGATTTAAGTATATGATTTAATTACGTTCGAATTTCGAATTACATAAAATAAAATTTTTTATATGTACAGCAATTAATGGAGGACGTCCAACATGGGAATCAATTATAAAAGGTGATAATTCCAAAGTTACAACTAAAATAATAGCTACGAGTGCTTCTCCTGATAACCCAAAGAAAAATGTTCCATGGCTGGTAACTCAAACAACCGCCAATTCTGGTAATGGTGTTTTTGCTGATATTACTCATATAATTCGCGTAAATACAATCAAGGGAATTGCTCCTCCTATTGAAGATTGTGGAGTAAAATATAAAGATAAAGATTTATATTATAGTGAATATTATACTGATTATTGGTTTTATCATTAGAATTATAAATTATTAGTGATCTTATTTATACTATATCCACATGTACATTTTCTGCACTAATATTTTTTTTAATAAACTAATCGCGCAATTTAACAAACATATCTGATATGACTAACGAATACCTTCTTGTGCTACCAATAATGGAGCGTGGCAAAATTGACAAATGTTCTCAGCGAGACTATGATTAATAATTAAATCCGATTAAAAATCTTTTTTTCTTTTGTGTGAGAATTTTTTATGTTGTCCATTGCATCATCATTCAAGTTTCCGTTGTTCTGTGATGATATAATTTTTGATAGTACGAAGGTTTATGTAGTAAAGAAACGCCACAACGGCAACTTCCGAAACTTTCGAATAATGATTTGCAAAATTTCACAAGCACAACAAGCATTAATACTTAATAAATGACCGTCGATCTAACACGGAATGTTTCACAAGATTACCTTTATAAATTTTTTTTTTAATTTTTTTTTCTTCTCTTTAAAATTTGACAATGTCTTCTAGTAATATTCCTACAGGATGTCCCATGCATGAAAAAGCACAAGATTCTCAGAATGAAACATTATATAATAATTCCTTAAAAAATGCTTCTAATAAAAGTTGTCCAATTGTACATTCAGGGGATGCTCTTTCACCAGATAATCAAATGCCACATTTATCTCAAGAACAAGTACCTGGACAACGAATATATCTTCCAACTGAACGTGTTATTTCTTCAATTCCAAAAGCCAAAAGTTCTGATTATTGGGAATATCCTTCTCCGCAACAATTTTATAGTGCTTTAGTTAGGAAAGGCTGGGAAACTCCTGAAGAAAGCATTGAAACTATGGTTGATATACATAACTTTTTGAATGAAAGAGCTTGGAATGAGATTATTAGATGGGAGAAAATGAAAAAGTGGTACGTAATTAATATAATTTAATTGATTTGGTAGGTGATATAATAATCGATTTTGGTTGATATAATTCATTTGATATTTTTTAATAAGAAAATTTGATTTTAATGTAGTCAATATAATATATTCATTCTTTTTCTCTTCTACTATTTGCATATTTAAAAGCAATTGTAATGAACCAAAATTATTACGTTTTAGAGGTCGACCGCAAGAACTTAGCCCAAAAGCTCGAATATTACAATGGGCATCAAAAATATTTCCTTCATTAGGGTAAAAGTTCTATTTTTTTTTTTGTTTTAAGTGTATTAATTATTCCTTCTTAACTTTTCTTATACTTTAATTTTAGCACACCACCACCTTTCGATCGTCATGATTGGACAATTGATAGATGTGGTAGAGAAGTACGTTATGTAATTGATTATTATTCAGCACCTGATGAAGGTGATAATCCTGTATTTTACCTTGACGTACGGCCAGCATTGGACTCTATCGATAGTGTCGTTGATAGGATTAAAGTTGCTACTAAAGAAACGTTTGCGCAACTTAGAGAAAGAGCGAAAGCTGCAAGACAGGAAAATGAGGTCGATAGATCATGATTTAGATTCGCATTATTTGATACGACTTTGAAAATATTTTTTCATAATAGATTGATTAATTTAAAAATTAGTAAATTCTTCCAAAAAATATTAATAAAATATACAAAATGGAGTATACCTAATCATGAGTGTCCTACGCTTACGCTTCGTACAATTATTACGATTATAAATTTAAATAATTTTCTTTCTTTTTCTTAATTGATGAAAAGGCGCGTAAAGTCGGCCGACAAGATATAATCATGTGATCTCTGTAATTAATTTTTCAGCCCTTTATTTTAAACCAATTATATTAAACTCTCAATGACCTTATTAGCCTATTAAGACCAGTTATAAAATTCCAAAATTAGTAAAACTGTAATTTATATTGTTTGTATCACAATAATTACTAGAAAAAAAATTATAAAAAACGCAACTTTTACTGAAACACAATAACAAAAGAAATAATAATAATGAATTTCTTTCATTCTTTCCAGGAATCCAAAAATCTAAATCTTTCATTGTTCTTATATAGCTGTTAGTTTTGTATTAGAAAAATTAGAAAAATAAATATTAACAAAAAATAATTGTTTTAAAATAATTATTTTTTTTTTTTGAATGGCTTACAAAAACAACTATTGGTCACCTGAATATTCAAATAATAACAACCCAAAAGCTTCTTCGATTTCAAAAAAACCTTTTTCCTTTTCAAGAAGTAAATCTTATGATAATAGAAATCAATTTGGGCTATGTACAACCTGTAATAAACCGAATACACATACCGAATGGTGTCAAAAATGTAA
Organism: Rhizophagus irregularis; assembly: GCF_026210795.1. Lineage (NCBI taxonomy): Eukaryota > Fungi > Glomeromycota > Glomeromycetes > Glomerales > Glomeraceae > Rhizophagus > Rhizophagus irregularis. The sequence continues at coordinate 2,642,964 of NC_089447.1, forward strand.
TTCAGAAAATTTTCGAAAGAAGTTTAAACATTGGACAAGTGGTAATGAATTAATTGATAAATTTATAAAAGATTTTCAATTAAATGCTACTAATAATAGACAAGTATTAGAATGGATTCCATATGATCAATTTCGAAGTTTTAAATTTGTTGCAAGGGGTGGTTTCGCTAAAGTTTATTCTGCCATTTGGAAGGATGGATTTATTAAAAAATGGGATCATGAAAAAGATGATTGGGGAAGAATGAGTAATTGGAAAGTTGCATTAAAAACTATGCAGAATTCTGCCAAATTATCACCGAAATTTTTTGACGAAGTATACTCAATTTTTTAATTTATCTTTTTTTTTTTCTTTATCGCGCATATAATATACTCATTCATTATATCATATCATAGATTAAAGCATGTGTTAAATGTGGAGGAGGATTCGGGTTAATTAGATGTTATGGAATATCGCAAGAACCGGAAACGGGAGATTATATTATAGTGTTATATTATGCGCATCGTGGAAATTTAAGAACTTATTTAGAACAAAATTATGGGGAACTTGATTGGATACAAAAGTTGGGGATATTAAAACAAATTGCTGAAGGATTAAATAAAATTCATCAAGCAGGATTAGTTCACAGGGATTTTCACAGTGGAAATATCCTTCAAGGTAAAAATGCTGAGATAGCAGATTTAGGATTTACTGGACCCGCAGATAAAGAATCTACATCGGAATATAATCGCACAGTTTATGGTGTTTTACCTTATGTTTCACCCGAAGTTTTACGTGGTAAAATTTACACTCCCGCGTCCGATATTTACAGTTTTGGTATTATTATGTGGGAAGTTTCAGAGTGTATCCCTCCATTCAGTGATCGTGCACATGACGGCCTTCTTGCTTTAGATATTTGTCGTGGACTTCGCCCTATCAGTGAAGTCTGTATGCCAAAACCTTTTGTTAAATTAACTAATAGATGCTGGGATGCAAATCCCAAAAAACGTCCCAATGCCCATGAGCTATATGAAACGTTTCATAAATGGTATTGGGATTTAAAAGATGGTGTCGAGAACGAAATAACTGCAGCTTTTAATACCGCTGATTATGATTGTTCTCAATTATCATCTCCAGCATCTAGCAGACCCGTAACTGTAACGCACCCGTTAGCTATTTATACCAGTCGTTTACTGGATTTTACTGATCTTCCTGAACCTATAAATGCTCCATTCAAAAGATTATCGGTTTCAACTACACGTATGTTAAACATAAATTTTAAAAACTTGCCTTAGATTTTATAATATTCATGATAGTTTCATCATTGTATATATATATTTTTAGGTTCGATTGATACAATCACAGGAGAAGAAGGTAAATTTTACTTTAGATATTTTGTCTTAAGTAAAATCAAAATAAAAAATATATTAAATAAAATTTTCTATATATATTATAGAGTATGTGACGCGCCAATTTGAAGAAGATCTTGTATATGGTAATTTTTTTGTTTAACTATAATGTGTGTATGTATCTGTGCTAATTCTTATTCTTTTATTTTAGTTCCCGAAACAGAAACGATATCTGCAGGTAATTAAAAATTTTGCAAAATTTCCCATTTATATCTATGGTATAAAAAGGGGTTACTTATTTTTATTTTATTTAGTTACGTTCGTACCTGAAGAGAAAGATGTGTATATCACGCGTCAATTTGATACCGACCTTCCTTGGGAAGGATCATAAAAAATTTTAAAATTATATTCCTTTATTATAAACATTAATTATTAATATTTATTATAAGATCTAATATTTATTATAACAATATTTGTTAATAATTTTTTTATGACATAACTTAACTAATAGGTTACACATTTTAGAAACATGTGATCAAAAATAAAAATGCATGTGGTATTTTGTATGGGCGATTATATATTTTTTTGTCAATATGTATTCTACCAGTCTAACCACTTTTTCGACAATACCAAATGATTAATTTTTATTGATATTTCCTTTTAATAATGATGAAGAATCATGTTATTATTGTAGAATGAAATATTCTGAAACTTTTTTATTTGAACAAAAATACTGTTTATTCTTATATATATCAAATATAGTACTCCTAATAACAATTTGGGTGTACTTATTATAAGCACAAAGAATTTTTACTCATGTGATGGACACGAACTAAGAAACAAGGATTTTTTTACGCAAAATATTCAAGAATGGTGTTCTTACGGAGTCACCGTGGGAATACCATAGTTTTCACAACGATGTCCTTATAAAATTTTATTATGATTATCCGTTCTTTTTGCTATGGTTACGAGCCAATCATTTAGTCGGTTCGAATATTGAACTCGATCAGATCATCAGAATCAGTAACTGACTCGGGCAAAACAATTAATGAATGATAATCAATCACATGACGTATGTCCTATCAAAATATTGAATAATCGAATACACGTTTATCGAGCATAGATACTCTAATTAGATTAGGGTTAGGAGTCGCAAATTATCACAGTGTGTCACGCCTTCTATGTTTCATTCTTAGCAAAAAAAAAATACTATTTGTCACCTATTATACAACACAGTGCTGGGTTGTAATTAAAAAAATGTAACTAGCCAGTTAGACATAATAAAATGTAATTTGAATAAAAGATTACAAATGACTTTTTGTGAATGACGTTTATCTAAATCATGTGAAACTTACAAATAATTTAACCAAAATTACACAAGATTGATTGTTCAGCCTACAACAAGAACATCAGGAATATCGAGAGTTATTTAAATCGGATTAATTTATAGTCCGAATAAAGTATAAATACATGGGATCATTTTCCCATTTCTCCCCTTCCCTTCTCTTAATTTTTTCTTAAACCTGTATTTAAAAAAAAATTTTAAAAGAAATGAATAAATTTAATCGAAACACGTCCATAAAAATTTTCAAAAATTTATCATCCTCTTTTAACATTATTATAAATATAACAAATAATAATATTAATAATAAATATTTTTTTCATTCTTATACTAAAACGAATTCATCATTATATAATTTATCCCGATTTAAAAATGGAAATGGAAATAATAAAAATATAAATAATAATAATATTTTACAAATTAATATTAATAATAGTAATAAACCATACTTAATTTTTGAGCAACAAAAAAGGTGGCATATTAATCATCATCATCATGGTCATAGAAATGAAGAACATTCGGGTTTGATTGCTGCACTTACTATTTCTGATTCAAGTAAGTTAATTAATTAAAAAATATATATATATATTGTTTTTATGGATTTTAATCAGATATGGTTTTTTTTTTAAATAACAAGAAAGTCGTGGAACAAAAATTACATTGTGGGGACTTGCAAGTAATGTTGGACTAACCGCAGCAAAAGGTGTTGCTGGTGTGTAAGTATATTATTATTTACTTATTTATTTATTTTTATTTATTTAATTAATTTTTTTTGGAATAAAAGGAATAAAAAAAGACTAATATTTTGTTTTTTTTTTGAATTATGCATTAAAAAGGGTAATGAATTCCGCGTCATTAGTAGCCGATGCTGCGCATTCTTTAAGTGGTACGTACTTATTGGTTAAGAATTTAATATGATTTTTCATTAAAATTAATGGTTTTTTTTATATATGTAGATCTAATTAGCGACTTTGTGACATTGTACACTTTTCGAAAATCTAGGCGGTAAATAAATCTTTTTAAAAAATAACCATAAATTTCAAGTTGTTCACATTTGATATTTTTATTTTCAATAATAGCCCTGCAGATGCAACCCATCCTTACGGATATGGTAAATATTAATAAAAAGTTGTCAACTATGAATGTAAAAAATTCATTTTGGTTTTATTATTAGGGAAATATGAATCGATCGGATCATTAGCAGTCTCTTCACTATTAATAGCAGGAGCAATTGGAATTGGTCATCATTCCTACGAATTATTGGTTGAGCTTCTTCCAGTAGAAATACCGACTAATATAAGTGAACTCAACGGTGCCATAAATAGTGCAAATTTACATCCTCTAAATCCCAATGCTGCTTGGTTTGCCGCAGCATCTGTTCTTGTTAAGGAAATATTATTTCGAATCAGTATGTTTAATTTTACTGATAAATTCACTTTTTTTTTTATATTATTAATAATCAAAATTAATTTTTCGACTATAAAAATTTTTTTTTCAATAGCATTAAAAATCGGATTAGAAGAACGATCGGATGTTTTAATAGCCAATGCATGGTAAATAATTGGAATGATTTATTGGTTCTTTTTTTTTTCAAACCAAAAATAAATTTTTTTTAATTGCTAATATTTAATTTTATTTAGGCACCATCGTAGTGACGCAGCTTCAAGTTTGGTAGCCCTTGGAGCAATTGTGGGAAGTTATCTTGGATTTCCATTTCTTGATCCGGTAGGTGGTATCTTAGTAGCAGGAATGATAATGAAAAGTGGATTTGAAATTATGTTAAGTTCATTAAAAGAATTAGCTGATATGAAAGTTGAAGAGGATATTATATGCCAAGTTGAAAAAGCCGTTGAAAAATCAAAGGTAACAAATATATTACTAAATAATTTTCTTTTTACATATAGATATATGTAATATTATATATACTTGTACCTAACATCTAATTTTTTATTTAGGGTACTAATTCAAATATAGTAAATTTTCATAGTATAAGAGGCAGAAAGTCAGGTCCATTTCATTTAATCGATATGGTGTTACAAGTTGATCCCGATATAACTGTATCAAAGGCTCATCACATCGAGGAACAAGTTAGACGAGCTGTTAAGGATGAATGTAAAAGTGTTAAAGAAGTTTTGATGCATTTGGATGTTGAAGATCAACAACCTCATCATTAATTTAATTATTAAACTTTTTTCAGGAATAGTTGTTTAGTGGAAGTTCAAGTAATCAACAAGAATTGTATATAATTATTATATTTATTCAATCTATTCTTGAAAAGTTTCTATATTAAAAATAATATGCTATTAATAATAATGAATGACCCACTTACTTGAAAGATTAATTAATATAATAACGAATCCTGCTTAAGTACTCATACATAAAATTTCCTTATCCATTAACCCCAAAAAACTTCACACCCATGTCATCAGTACTAGTTCCTTGAAATATTTGTGCTACACCTTTTTTCACTAATATATCTAGTGCTTTCATTAAAATTGTTTGATCTAATCCATGAAATTCTATCACCAATTAATAGTAAAATAACATTGTTAATTATGAAAATACAATATGTGAAAATATGAATTATTATATAATTATAATTTAAATTATATTTACCGAACCCCTCAGCAGAATCTCCATGTGCAATTTCATATACTGTTACTATAGAATTAGACATTCCAGTTTCTAATACCTGAAATATTTATATGATAAAAATTAATTTCAAAAAAAAAACATTTTTTAATATAATAATAATAATATAATAATATGGACCCAATTATTAATTAAATTAGCCCAATCTTCTGGTTTCCTCCAGTAAATTATCGCGGAATCTTTTTTAGATGGTGGATCCCATTCTGCTGTTCCTAAATTAATATAAAAATTACAAATAAATAAAACGTATTATAAAACGATATAATAAAAAAAAAGACTCATTAAATCAAAAAAACCTCGGTAAACCATTGTATCGATTATCGCTTGTAATGTATCAAGTTTTAATTTTCCTATTTTTTTTTTTTAAAAAAAAGATAAAATCAATTAATTATTGTATTTTTTCTTAAAAAATTTGATTCAAAAAAAAAAAAAAAAATTTTACGTCGAATTCCTTGACTATTTAAATTGAATAAATCACTATTTAACGATTCGGATAAATTAAGCCGATATAACTTATGATGTCTATAATATGATAAAATTATTTCTGACCAAAGTGCGGCCTGATTTTGCCATGTTGTTTGAGTTGGTTGTAATCTATTTAAAAAATAAATTCGTATTTATTCGTTTTTTAAAAGTATAAGGAAGTAGAATTTACGTACGTGTAAAACGGAGGAAAGTTATGTATTGAAGGAAAAGAAAAGGAATTTTCGGAATTTTCCATACTTTTAAATGTAAAGCGATTCAATCTAAGTTGAAAAGAAAATTTTTTTTAAATTGACGATCAGAATCGAAAGTGTAAATAGTGTAATCAATAGTGAAAATCACATGAACATGAAATAGATTTTTTTTTTTTTAAGATATATCATATATTTGAAAAAGATCAGTCTTTAACTAGTAAGGAATTTTTTTAATTCTCTTTTCATTAGAATAAAATGATTTATTGTTTTCTTTTAAATTAATAATATGGTCAGAACTCTAAATATATCTTATTTATATTAGGTAAAAAATTGCTTCATATTATATCTCAGTAAATTAAATATTAAAGTTAAAAAAATACCATTAAATTCCTTTTATTGAAGCAAACTATTAGTTAACTAAAAAACAGAAGTATGTAGTTTAAAAACAATTTTTTAGAAATTTGTATAATCAAATAAGTAAATTTCATGTGTATAACTTAATACATAAATTGAATTGTATAAATTGTTTAGAACTCTCATTATATAAGTGAATAAATTTATTTACTATGCTAGTAGTAAATAAATTATATTAATAACTTTATATTACAAATTACAATTATATATATAATTAGTCCCTGTAAAAAATCTGATCCATGTTTTATCTTTCCATATTTTTTCCGTGAATGTATCATTTTAATGGAATTTATAGCCTTAAATCATAGAAATTTTCATCTCGCTAACACGGATATCTGTGAATGTATCATTTTCACAGAATTTTTACGGAATACACAGAGAAGTAATGGAAATATTCAGATAAAATTTTTTATAGGGAGTTATTCTACTTTAATTTATACTATTTAAATTAATTAATATAATAAATGTAATTCATGATTTTTATATATTATTTATAAGAATTTTTTTATGCAAATGCCAAATGATATAAATCTTTTTTTTTCTATATATATGTTGTGCCTCAGATTGATTCTTACCTCAGATCGAAGCTCATGCACTTCAGATTGAAATTGTCACCTGACGCATTTCATTTGAATCATGCAATAAAGTCTGTTATAAGTAAACTTTTTTTCTCATTAATTAAACCACTTTTTGTAATATATTCAAACTTGTCTGCCATAATGAGTTACACGTTTCCTGAAATTTCTATGTAAATCCAATTTATATTGAAGTTTATACTTGTGTTTTATCTGAAAAATTATTAAATTTTAAGTCATTTTCAAATGAAAAGATTTTTATGAGTATGATTCCAACTATTCTGAAATTTTAGGATTGTATACTTAAAATTATGATGAATAAGTTTACTTAGTACTTAAAAATACATTAAAGTTGGAAAATTTGATGTTTAATTATAGCTCATTTTATTAGCAATCGAGGTGTATCAGGTGACAATCTCAATCTGAGGTGCATGAGCTTCAATCTGAGGCAAGAATCGATCTGAGGTACAACATATATATATTAATTTTTTTTATAAATTATAACAAATTACTAATTAAATGTTTATTTTATTTAAAAGATTTTTAAAGTATATATATATTCCAGATTTTTTTAAATAAATTTCAAAATAATATTAAACTTTTAGTTGCTGTAAATTTATTAATCATATGAATATTTTAAATTTTATCTTATAAATAAATGTAATATCTTTAAAGAATATATAGATTTTACTTTATTAATTATAAATTACATTTTAAAAAATGTATTTATTTTACAGTTATATTTTTTAATATTAAGTAAATTTATCTTATAAATTTAACCAATTTTTTTTTATTCTATATAATTTTTATCTTAAAGCTATTATGATTTTTTTTCTTTTTAAATCAATTAATCAATAGAATCACTGGTAAAATTACTAGTAAATTTGAAAAACCATTATTAGAAATAAGCAGAATTTTATAATCTTTATTAAAAGTAAATGAAATCCTATATATAGTGCTTTGATCTGAATGAAAACTTGAATATTTTCATGTGACAATTATGGCTGAGAAAATTATGAATTTCAGATTTAAACAGACTATAATTTAAACCAACATTAAAGTATTATTATCCCAAAATTTTATACTAATTCTGGCCAAACTCATAGTGCCAGCAAAATTTAATAAAATTCAATCCAGATGAAAATCTGGATAAAATCGCTACGGATCGAAGTATTACCTATATATACTATAAAAAAAATAGAATACAGGAAAAAATAAACAGTTTTGAATCAAAAAAGAGAAAAATGATAAAGATGCCGATAAAAATAAAAAAAAAATTTAAAAAGAAAATATGTTTAGAAAAAATAAATAATAAGAATATAAAAATATTTAATTAGAAAATATGAAGATATATTTAAATATGATGAAGAAAAATTAAGAAAAGTAAAAGAAATAAAACATAAAATAAAATTTAAAAATAAGAAATAAATTTATTTAAATAATATAATGATTTATTTAAAAAATTTTGAAAGAATATATGAAATATACAATATGAAGAATAATGTTAGAAAAATTGAAAAGGGAAAATTTATTAATCAAATTAAAGAAATGTAAATTTAGAAGTAGGAAAATTAAATTTTTAGAATATAAAATTGAAATAGTTGGAATAAAACCAGAAAAATATAAAGAAAACAAAATCAGAGATATAAAGAAACTATAAAATGTAAAATAAGTTAGATCATTTGTAATGCTATATTCATATTATAGGAAATTTGTAAAAGATTTTTCAAAGATATCGAACTAATAAAAAAAGAAAAGAAATTTGAATGGAGGAGAAAAACAAGAAAAAGCATTTAAAAAGTTAATAAATTAGTAAAATTACCCAATATTATGACAACCAGATTTTGAAAAAGAATGACAGATATATCAGGAGAAGGAATAGTAAAATATATATTTTTCACAATATCTCAGTATAATATTTAAATAATATATAAGTATAATATAATATATTAAAATATAATTTACTAATGATTAAAGTGACAAGTTTTTTTTTATTCCTTAATTTTGAATATTTAATTAAAATTTTTTTTTTTGCTTATTAATTTATTTTCAATACATTTTACCATAACGATCATCACTACCAAAATTAGGTGAAATTCTGCCTGAAATTTTGTCTAATGCTGGTATAATACTATAGTACTGCTGAGATTCTATTATGATTAACAAAGTCATATTTTGGTAAGTCGATTCGAATTACATAATTTAAAAATATAAACGTAGCTAAAAATAAAAACACTTTTTTTATTGAACGAGAAAGAATATGACAAAACTATTTATGTATTGGACTACCAGAATGGATAACCTAATTTTTACTAGAAAATAAACGTACATTGTTTTGACATGTATTTTAACTTGTAAATGAATATTATTGCATAATGTCTAACGAATATTATACAAACAATACTAAATGTCAATATCTGAAGCGGGGATATTTCATTTAAATGCAATAAAATTTTTTATTTTTTTTTATTTTAAACATATATAAAATTTTTTAAATACAGTAAAATATAAATATACAAATATGAAATTCTTAAAAATTTTTGTTTCTAAATGACATAGTAAATTTATCCGGGTGTTTTTTTTTTCATAATTAACTTAAAAAATAATTAAACTTATATAATTTAGACTTAATTACTTATAACTTTAGTGAAACGGTTTATAGTAAATAATTAATTATAATTAAAAAATAAAAATACAAATGAAAATAAAAATTACAAAAATTGAGAAAAAAATGAGAAAAATGCAGATTTTATATATTGCAATAATGATGATGAAAATTAAGGGAAATTATATTATAATGCTTTTGTCTATTAAAAATTTTGTAAATATATTATATTATTATTTTTTTTTTTTAATTTTTCCGTTTAATGACCATTCATAGAATCATCATAGGTTGGTGGTAAAGAATCAGCAAGGGGAATAGGTATATGGGAAAAGATACTATGATAAGAAGGTAATTTGTTCATGTCTTCAATTATGCTTAAAGATTCATCAAAAGAACAACAAGGTGAAGAAAAAGTAGATGAATTAGATGAAACTGGTGAACCACATCGAGATAAAGAGGGATCAAAAATATCATCATCTGAAAAATAATTTTCATGATAAGCGGGTAAATACAAACTATCATTATTAAGAGTGATTATTATTGGTAAACTAGCTCTTAATTCATAGTTCAGTTCACTTTTTTGATTATATAAAGTTACAAAAAATCTTAATTTATGCCTAATACGAATCACATCATTTTGTGAATCATAAAGACAATGTGGTAACTCATTTGGAACTAATGCTTCCATGGAAAGATTCCAAGTGTCTTCATGCGGAGAAGGATTTTTTCGAATAATAGTTTCTATTTCCTTTGAATCGGTTTTTTGATTTTGACCAATTGTATAGGTGGCATATTCTCTAAATACACATATGATTTCACGAATTTTAAGATCATTGTCTAATGATCTTAAATTAATCGTTAATGGAATTTTTTCACCGAGACTAAAAATTTTTGCACCAGCGGAAAATTCGTATTCAATCTTATCACTCCAAGTATTCGCCATGGTTACAGATTGAGTGAATTCCATTGAACTCGGTAATATACTTCTCATTATAGTAACATTCCTTTTAGCGCGTAAATTAAGAGCAAAAGTATTTCTTTCTGCTACCGCTTTTAAACTATAATTTAAACTTCCATGAGGACATCCTTCAATCGTCTCAGGTAAAGTACCTGGGAGTATCAATTCAAAATCCCAATGATAATTGTTGGGATTTAGCACGTGACATTGCTTTCCTGCTGGTAAGAAGGTCCAATCGTGTTGAAATATAATTTTTTCTTCGCTATGATGATATTGACCTTTTCCTATACCTTTAAAAAGAATAAGAGTTATTAGTAACAAATTTTAACGAAACTTGCGAATATTGACCCAAAAAAAAAAAATGAAATGAAATGAAAAAAAATGAAAAACTGATATATTTACCATCAACCCAGCCAACTTTAGATTTTCCTTGAAAAGTCAATCTTATTTCTTTGAATTTTGTTTGTTCAGTTATGAACAAAACAAGTTGACCACGGAGGACACAGCCAACAGATTCCGCTTTCGATCCACGCATTATCAAAGAATCATCATCTAAACGTATTTGAAATAAAGGTGTAGCTTTAAAGTGTACCATTTATTTAATGATTATATATAACGTGATTTGTTGTAATCGAGTCAATTGATGTTTTTAATTAAGGTTAAAAAGTTAAAAAGAAGATAAAAAGTTTTTTCAGGGAAATTTTTTTTTTTTTCCGAAAAAGAAAAAAAAGTGAATATTTATATGATTTTTTTTATATACAATTATTTTAATCGGCTCATAATTTATTTAGCCTATTTTAATATATTCTATTGTTTAATACTGTGATATCACTTTTCACATGACCAAATTTTTAAATTAAGTAGTTTTGCGCATTTGCGCAGCGTTATACCAGAAACTAAGTCCAAATTCCAGAAATTTCCTCATATAGTAATGAATTGTACTTTTTACAATTACCTTAAACTATTCTTCTTTTAATATAATTCCATGCATAAACATCTAATCATATTAGATAATAAAAAAATTTTTTATGATATAATGTATAATGTAATGTAGTGTAATTCCATGTAATATCCTATTGCATCGGCCACTTTGAACTTAAACCCGAGGCTAAAATTATACATATATATACATATATATACATATATATATTTATGAAAACCGAAAAAAAAAATTAAAATAACAAAATAACTAAAATAAAAGGCCATAAACCCGAAATACACAATAATTCTTTTCGCAATAAATAAATAGTCATTATATTTTGGCTTCAAAATTGAACCTGACCATGACTCAAGTTTCACTACCTAAGGTCATATTACCCATGAACTTTACATTCTTCTAGCATTCTATTTTCTGAGGAATCATACGATCATATTATTTACTTTTTCACAAACTTAATTTGTACAACGTACGAAAAAAAAAGAAAAAAAAAAAATGACATTATAGTGAGATGATTATTTTTAAAACAATCAGATAATTTTTTTTTGCATTTTATTAAATGAATTTTCAATAAAAAAAAGAACACAAGAAGATTTTCAATTGTTTTATACTTTAAAGATTATTTATGACAAAATTGTTTTTATTAAGGCTTAAATTTGGCGTTAATTCCTTAATATCACATAAATTTATCACTTATGCACAAATAAGATCAGGAGATTGCTTATTTGTTTGTGGGGTAATTTTACCATTTTTGCCGATGTAACATTAGATATTTTGAGGGGATGAATTCTTTTAAAGAAAATAAATTAATAAATAAAGTGAAAAAAAAGAATCATAAATATGAATGACTCATTTTTTTTTTATTTTTCAATCGTAAACAAGAATTTAACCAATTAGATACTACATAACACAAACCTCGCATAAATAAAATTCATATAAATAAATAAACGAATATGCATTGCTCCGCTCGTAACATTTCCTTAAAAGTGCGATTTGGCTTTAATAGGTTAAAGTTCTTTGAAACAAAAATAATTTACATTACTGATCAAAACCATCAGTTTATGCATTGAATTTCTCTTTTTTATTTTCAATGGGAAAAAAATAGCTTACGTTATAAGAATCTGGAACTCTTTTATTGGGAATTGAGAAAAAATTGAGAAAAAAAATTTTTTTGAAGCTGAGAAAAAATTTTTTGAAACTGAGAAAAATGTTTTTTGAAACTGCGAAATATTTTTTTTTTTGAAATTGTGAAATATTTTTTTTTTGAATTTGTGGATTATTATTATTATTATTATTTTTTTGAAATTAAGAAATTTAAATTTTCGATTAGTTTTTACATTGCTAAAATTTTTCTACTCTCTTTTGAATTTAGTTTTTTTTTACCTGAAAAATGGGTAAAAGGATTACAATGAAATTCCCTCAAAGAAACTATGGCTACACTTTGTTATTTCCTTAATTGGAAATGTTCTTATAATAATTATAATATAAAAAGTATGGCCCCGAGTCTTTGTGTTTACCAATTGCGCAATGTTTATTGATCTTGATGAGATAAGATCAAACGAATCTATTTGATGAAATATTTCTTTGAATGGGACAAATATTTCCATATATAAATAGAATATGAAATTATTATGCAACAAATCCCGGCTTATTACATAAATTTATAATTTTTCTTTCCAATAATAAATCTCCCATCTTACACATGGTGATTTTGCTAATGTTTTTACACGATAACTTAAAATATACGATTTCCCCAACATGAAAGGAATGTATTACAAATTAATTTAATTAATAATTATAATAATGATAAATAATAATAATAACAACAATAATAATAACGGGAGGTGAGAAAATTTTAAGATATTCATGCAGTATGCGAATTTTTGGTAAAAAATTTTTTTTTCTTTATTTTAAAATCTTCTATTTGTCTATATTTGTATCCATTGCTTTTTTCTTTTTCATTGTGTTAATTTAATTTTCGAGGATGACGAGAATAAAATCCTTCTTTTTTTTCTTTTATTTGCCTTTTGGAACAAACAATAAGTAAACTATAATAGATTTTTAATTTTTAATTTGCCATAAAAATGATCAAAAAAAAAATTATTTTTTTTTCTCGGCCGCTGACAAATATCGTATAACCTTTTAGCCTTTCTTTTTTTTTTTTTCTTTAAACAATGACGAAATTAGAAATTCTTATTGTAAAAAAAGTATTGTATCATAAAAAAAATGTAATTGGCATTAAAAAGGCTGGCTGTGGAATTTTGCTAGCCTGTTATAAGTCAATGCATGTGTAACATTCCCCACGGTGGCGGTGACTAAAAAAGAGATTCTCCATCTAGATAATTTTATATACTCTAATAATAATATTCTTTTCAATCACTGATCTGATTTTCCAATGTGTGGGAAAAAATTCTCATGAATATTCATATCATTTTTTAATGCTAGTTTTTCTGCGGATTATATAAATTATATTCGATTATTTCTAAATAAATATATATATTATGCAAGTTTCCAAAAAAAGAATATATTTTACAAATATCATACCGGATGCTGAAAAGTGGGTAATTTCTACATCTATGCTCTTCGCGGACTAGCAAACAAAAGAAATTTTTGATATCAGAGGATCCGGAAAGGAGATTATTTACACGTATTTATCTGATTGCTCAGTGTGGTATCTTATCTAACATTTTCCGAAAGCTTTTTGGCTGTTAGCAAAATAAACCAAGAAAAATCAATAAATGTTCTTTCAATTTGATCAAAATGAATTAATAATTTGATAAAATGAATTAATTTAATAAGTGAAAAAAAAAAAATGCTTCTCAACCGGTATTAATTATTATCATATATAGTTACTTTTATATTGTACTTTTATATCAATATAGGAAGGATCATGATTTTTAAAAATGAAATATCATCATCTCTTATTATCACGCATTATTGATAGAAATTCATTAAATGAAGCATATTGCCGGTTGTTAACTGTTGCTAAATTAATCGAAGAACATTACGGATCAGAATACATCACTCCGAACATTCACCTTTCCCTTCATCTTACTGAATGCTGCCATAATTATGGTCCCTTGTAAGGTCATTCAGGTGTGTATGAAGTGATCGTTATTGAACATGTATTAATCGTGATTACAGCATATTTTATAAATGATCAATGTGTATTAACATATAAGTTATTGTAATCAAAATTAATGTACTTATATATTTTATTTTGTTTTCTGATGGTAGTAGGCAGTTAACATTAACAATCTTAATGTCTAAAAAAGAGGGCTATATTTTTATATATCATAAAATAAGGTTATATCATCCTTATTTTATTCAGTATTATACATCACTTTGAATTATTTTAATCAATTAAATTGAATATATATAATTTTTGAATTTTATATTCTTTGATTTTTTTATAAATTAAAAATAAACCCTTATTATATATCATTATAAAGTATTTTCATTTTTATAAAAAAGGTTAAATACATTTTATATACATTTTTTTATTTATTTAAAATCTTTTAATGGTTAAATATTTTTTAAATTTAAAGTTAAAATTATATATTATTAATTTTTGTTTTTATAAGTATCCTAACCATAATCCAGATTTCAGAAAATATAACTTTATATTTCCTACCATTATATGAGTTTTTATTATTAGTAAATAATATATATATATTTTTTCCATTATTATATTCAAAGGAAGTGGTGGTCCTTATTTAAAGGAAAAATTAAAATATGATAAATAATTTGCACTCTAATAAATAATATATAAAATTTCTATGAATATTATTATATATATTATTTAATAAATTAAATTCATTAGTTTTCATTTAAATTGTTTTTTTTAATAAACTTGCTTATCAAGTATTACTTGGATTGCTTTTTTATTTATGAATATACAGCAAATAGTAAGTTTTTGTTTTTGTATATAATACTTTTTTAAAATCTTTTAATTTTTAATTTTTATTATTTGCTATAGTTTCATTTAAAAAATAATAATTCCTTAAAATATTTCAAGATTTTTAATTCATTTAAGCAATAGTTATTGTAATATATTAGTTTTAAAATATAATAAACTTCTTTTTCTATTTCAGATTTTTCAATTATATAATCATATTTTATTAACATTTTATTCCTTTGTATTTTTGTTTTTAATATCTTTATATTTTTAAATTTTATTAATTTTCCATCTTTTTCTTTTAAGTAATTTTCCAGGACCCCGGATATCTAATATAAAGGTCATAATGGACTTTTGGCCAAAAACACCCCTTTTTGCTAAAACTCAAAAAATCGTTTTTTGTAAATATCTCAGCATCCAGTAATTCAATTTTAATGAACTTTTTTTATTTTGTAGCCCTCATTTAGCTCTACAATTTAAAAAAAAGTTCATCAAAATTGGACTACTGGATGCCGAGATATTTACAAAAAATGATTTTTTGCTGAAAAATGGGCCAATCTGCCGAAAGTGTGACTTGATCCCGATCTGCCAACTCTTTCTTGTAGATCCTTGGTCAAAAATTTCGCGAAAGAAATTTTTATTCTTCATATTAACACATCTCTTATTTTACTATTAAAATGCCTCCCAAAGGTAACAAAAAGGCTGGCAATAATCCTAACGGGAGACCTGCCAAGCGACAAGACAAACGGAACAAAAATAAAGACTCTGGCTCTGACGTTTCGAACTCTGATAATGAACAAACAAACAATAAAAACAACCCTTCCAAACGTACCCGTACGCTCCCCGATAATCCTATGGAAGAAGACTACGTCGCCGACTCAGCGGCTGATGCTGAAGGTAGCAATACTACTCCTCCTCAACAAAATAATGCTGACAATTTTTCGTCTCCTCCTCCTGAAGATAATACTGCGCCTTCTGCGCCTGGTTCTGTCGTGTCTGGTACTGACGCGTTCATGCATGCTCCAAAAGACAAAGAATCTTCCCCTTAAACGCGTCTCCTAATAAGGATATTATGGATATCAATGATACTTCTCCTCTTCCCCCGATACGCCCACTATTACTATTCTTAGGCATGATTATCAAGCTGCTGCAGCGCCTAATACTTCTCCCGAATTTGTGAAAAAGTACCCTACCAATCGGGCTATGATTGACGCTGTCAACAATCTCCTTTTGGAAACTTATCATTCTTACACTGGCCGCGCGTACGTCCTGGTTCTGCTACCTTAAACGATTGGTTATTCATTTTAATTCGACCACTGAACGTAACGCCTGCCTTTCCCTCCAACATGATGATCTTGCTGATCTAAAATTTTTTCTGCACGACCCTCAGCAACTCCGAACCGATGAAGATCTCCGGGCTATTCAAGTTACTGACATCCCATTTTTCATCAAAAAAGATGATATCATTGCTCTTTTCAAAAAGTATGGTAACATACAATCCTGTCGCCTCCATACACGTGCCAATGCTAAGGTCCAACAGGCTCGTATCGTTTATGATGATGCTTCACCCATTCAACGTTTCGTGAACAAACAGTGGGCGATCTATTGTTATTCCACTTGTCTGCGCATTACGCCGTGCTCTCTCACTTGATCAAAAGAAATCATGACGTGAATTCGTGTTGCTGCTATCTCAGCTTTCCTCTGAACTCTTAAAGATGTGCATTTAGCACCGCCCTTGGTGCGAGCAATTGGCGCTATGGCTGTTAACATCCCCCTGTCTCTTAATTCTTATAAACCTAAACGATGGGCTTATATTACCTTCAAATCACAGCAAATGATGGACAATGCAATGGAACATTCAATTGCTTTGCAAGGCCATAGGCTCCAATGGGAACTTCCTGAAAATACAAACAAGCTTTACCACAGATGCGGTAAACTTGGTTGCGCTCCTACTGCTTGCCCATTGAACAACTCTCGAGGTCGCTCGTGCACCCGTAATCCTGTTGCACACTTAAAAGAACATTTTAATATTGGACAATCAAATAACTAAAACTCTTCTGCTAATCGCAGTAGACGTCATTCCCGTTCTCAATCCAAAGATCGTTCCAATTCTCGACAACGTAATCATTCAGCCAATAACACTGGACGAAACAATAATTATAATAATAATGCTTCTTCACCCAATTCTCTTAACTCCAATAATTCTACCCAATCTGCACCACGACCTCGATCTAATGAGCGTAAAGGCAAAGAGCGTTCAGTTTCTTTTTCCACTTCCCAACGTAATAGTACCTTTACTTCCAATTCATCTGGTCATAAACCTCCCTTGGTGGATCCTAATTGTTCCCAAATTCAAGAGATCCTTTCAGTGCTTAAAAGCCTTCAAGAAGATATGGCTAGTGTACGTGCTAGAATTCATGCTCTTGAACTAGCTGATCAGAGGATGTCTCGGCTGGAACTCCGTATTTTTGGACACATACAAGATGATGTTCTCCCACCTGATCCCAATGATTCTTCACATATGCTTGTTGACGATCGCCAACGCACCCTCATATAACAGCAATCCGCCAACCCGCCCCCTCGACCAGCGCTTTTCCGGCCCGGTTCTCCCTCCACCAATGGTCCCCTGTTCCCCGTTCTACTATTTCCTCCTCCCCCATCCCCGAAACTGCCGATGAAGCTACCATCAATAAAGAACGTGCTGAAATTTATTCCTTCCAACGATCTCTAGATAACAAATTTGATCACTTATCCAGCTCTATTAATAGATTTATTAGCTCCATTTCTGGTGGCTCTTTCTCGGACTTAGTCAATTAGACTTCGTCTGATTAATTTGTTATCCTCCTCTTTCACCCCGCAGTTTCTATCATAGTGTAATAATGATGAATAATAACATAGATTATGATACCTTTGTGCGAAATCCCCCAACCCCGTTGATTTTAGTAATAATTTTAATGATCCTTTATCTGATACATTATTTTCCTCTTCATCCTTTATTTCACCCATCCCCAACTCCTTTAACATTTCTTCCTTTAATGTTAATGGTCTAAAAACTCCTGGTCATGGTTCGTTTAAAATGGACCAAATTTTTTCCTTTTTTTCCCATAACCATATTTTTTTTGGTGGTATTGTTGATACTCATTTATCACCTAAACAAATGAAATTTTTATCTAAGCGTGTTTGTGATTATACTTCTTTCCATTCTGATCTGGATTCTACTAAACACGGCCGTTCTTCTGGTGGTGTTTCTTTGTTCATACACAACTCTTTAGCTACCCATGTCCAGTTTTATCAATCCCATTCTTCCCGAATTCTTTCTGTAGACTTATTTTTTAAAGGCAATGTTAAATTGCGTATATTTGTAGTTTATATTCCTCCTACAAATGATCTTGTTCTTCGGTACGAAGTCATTGATCAATTAATTTCTCTTATTTCTCAAACTTCTTCACAAAATTTTCACCATGCTATTTGTGGTGATTTCAACATGAATTTGGAGAAATTTTACCCCATATTTTTGCATCAACCTCAGGTTGCCGCTAAAAAAGTTCATAAATTATTTCATTATTTGCTTTCTCATAATTATGAGGATTGTACTCCCTTAATTTATCTAGTACCTTGGGTACTTATCACCACTTGGACACTATTACCCGTATTGACTTTGTTTGGTCCTGCCCGCTTTTTCACCGTTATATGTTAACATCAACTATTTTTGATGCCTATGATTTACACATTTCTGATCACAACCCTATTATCACCTATTTTGACGCCTCTTTACTGTCAGATGCTATTAAATCTGCACGTGCTCGTCAACTTGGTCGTAATACTCGACGCATTTTTAAATATGATTCTATTTCTATGGAACAGTGGACTGCCTTTGCTGATGACTTGGATAAGTTATGCCCAATTGATCCACTTGTCTTCGATACTTGGCCTCTTAATCAGAAATGTGAATATCTTCATTCTAGAATTATTAAAGCTGCAAAATCCCAGCTACCCTCAGTTACTGTGGGCAATACCTATGCTCCGAAGAAGCCTAAAGATCTAGAAACTTTATGTCAATCTTATCGATTTTTGTCTAAAGTGGCGAAGATTATTCGCTCCCTTCACAAAAACCCTGCGTTATATTCTGTTCGTTTTGAGTCCAAATGGTCTTCATATTATTTACGTCTTAATCAACTCCTTTTTAGTTATAAACAAATTTTTGTTACTTCTACTGTTCTTCCTTCCTCTCTTTGTGATGAACGAATTGATGATTTTGCTAATTTACTTCAAATATTAGAGAATATGACTTTGCTTTTGCGAAGCCTACTTTTGCTTAAAGAAAAAGAATTTCAAGCTTCTTCTATTCAGGCAAAAATTGATGCTCAGAATGATAACTTCACCAATGATATCTCTACCTTTATTGAATCTGCCTTGTCACGAACCAGACGATGAATCGTTCTTGATCGTGTCTTTATTGATCATCCAACACGCCCTACTTTATTAACTTCTCCAGATGTTATTGATCAAGAAGTCATTGAACATTTTCAAAATTTTGTTCCAATTACCTCCACTTCTCCTTCTTCCATACAGGATTTGCCAGATCGATGGTCTAACGCTTATGCACCGCTTGCTGAAGTCTCTCCAGCTATTTTTGATTCACTTATGGATCCTCCTACCCTTGATGAATGGTCTTCAACGATTTCCTCCATGCTTAATGATAAAGCCCCCAGACCTTCTATGATCTCATATGAGATGTTGAAACATTTAGGATCCTCTGCTTCTGCTCTTCTCTTTAACCTAATTTGTGCCTGTCTATCAGATGCAAATATCCCTGATTTATGGAGACAAGCTACTGTCTTTCCTATTCCGAAACCGCATGAATGGAAATGCCAACTCAAGAATACTCGTCCTATTACTTTATTAGAAGTGATTCGCAAGGCTTTGGTTAAGCTCTTTTACAATCGCTTTGCTCCTTTGCTCGCTTCCCACCATGTTCTTCAAGGAGGAAACTTCGCAGGTTTACCTGGAGGTTCTTGCCGCGATCCTATTATTACACTGGAATCTATTATCCACGATTCAGTAGTCACTAAACAATCTTTATGGATTCTCTCTCAAGACATTTCAAAGGCGTTTGATTCTGTTGATCTATCCATGTTGCGTTTTGCTCTCCAACGCTTACGTCTACCAGAAAATGCTATTCAATTCTTACTTTCTTTATTTATGTCACGTTCTAATCGTGTCATTACTGCACATGGCCTTACTCCGCCTTATAGAGTTAGAATTGGTATAGACCAAGGTGAAGTTATCTCTCCGCTTTTATGGGTTATTTATTTAGACCCTTTGCTCACAGTCCTGAAAAATGAAATGAAAGACCCTTATTGTTTGGTTTCTCCTATGGCTTCCGATCTTGTTTCACCAAACTCTCGTTCTTTGGATGTTTTAAAGATTAATAATTTGGTGTTTATGGATGATTCTACTCTGATTTCTTCTTCTAAAAAGGGAATGGAACATATGTTGTCCATCACTGAAGAATTTTATCGTTTGAACAACACCTCAGCCAACCATAACAAATATGTTTTAGCCACCAATGCAGTTGCTACTTCTCGAGATTTATCTCCTATAGCCTTTAATTTATTGACTTCATCACTCAACACTACAACCAATATTACGGTTACTCCTATCCCTATGACCTCATCTTTCCGTTTCTTGGGCGTTTGGTTTAATATTAATGGCTCTAGGAATTTTATTCGACAACAACTCAAGCGAGAATGTAATTCTTTCTCTGCAATTCTCCGCCCGGCGAAATTGACTGTTCAACAAGTGGTTTATCTTTATAATACTGTTTTGATCCCGAAATTGGATTATCGTATGCAAGTTACACATTTATCTGAGGTTGAATGTTCTACTATTACTTCTCCAATTCGTGCTTTAGTTAAACATAAGGCCAAACTATCACGTTCTGTTCCTAATGTGGTGTTATATTTAACACAAGCTTTGGGTTTGATCAATTTATTTTCATTTCAACAACAAAGTCATTTTACTAATTTATTTTTGTTAGCAAATTCTTCTTCTGTTTTTATGAAGTTACTTTTTAATTATAGGTTGAGGTTTATTCAATTTTACTGTTTAATTCCTATTTCTCCTTTGATGGTTTTGGATTGGTCTTATTGGTCTTCTCTTATAATTTTTAAACAAGATTATATTGCTAATACTTTAGCTTCACTGCTCTCAACTCCTTTCCGTCTGTCACGTGCTAATTTATCGCCTGTGCCTGATTTAACTTATCCTAATGGCCATACTCCCATTTATCAATGTCTTTCTTTGGATGTATTTAAGGCCAATTTAACAAGACTCCGAAAACGTTGCCTTTTCTACCTTTCGCAACTGTTGACACCCCAGGGAACACATTTACTTTCTTGGCCTGTCATATATGCTAATTCTTCCCAAAAGCGTGGTAATGCCCGTCTTCCCAATTGGTACAAAAATCTTTTTGTTAACGTCACGGTTCCAGATAAATTTGGTTTATTAAAAGATCAATTTATGACTAATCAATGCCCTGTGAGCCATATCACGAAAGAACTTACTCCTTGTACTCCTCCTTCTGGTTATAAGAAGAATTGGATAGTGACGCTGCATGATGATGGCTCCCCCATATTCGGTAAACAGATTCAGCTTCAACCCAAGCATTCCACCTGTACTATTGTACATTGGATCTCAGACTGCTTACCTCGTCCGAGTGATTTGATCACTCTACAACCTTGCCCTGGCTGCAACTTGAATATAAATAAATCTTCGTATTCAAAGAAATTTGTTGCCACTAGCTCTGTGTCCTGCTCCTACTCGGTCTCTCTTAGTCACTCATGGATTTTACCTATGAAGCAATCATCCATTACGAGTCATACTTCCAGCTTGACTGCTACAGTGTCATGGGCGGAAATCAAGGATTTTGTTACTTCAAATTATAATCCTTCAACTGGATCAGTATTAGCTGTTGATATTCTCAATTCCTCTTTCAACACTGTTGATATAGCTTTACCTACTCCACGCTTATTTACAGCTGGCGATGTTGCTGCATCATCGGTTGTGCTTTCTCCAGATTCACATTACACCTTTTACACTGATGGCTCTCTTATTAATTTAGGAACTAGTGATGTTTTTATGGGATGGGGCTGGGTTCAAATTGTCAAAGACTCTGGCTTTCTTAACTCTATTGCCACTTATAAGCGGGGTATTATTCGTGATTGGCCTTCCTCTTCGCGTGCCGAAGCTGCTGCTATTTATGCTGCTTTATCAGCCTCCCCTGCCAACTCTGTTGTTCATATCTATACAGATTCACAGTCTTCCATTGAGGGTTTGAAACATTGTTTCTTATCTGATTATTCAGATTCTCGTCTTTATTATAAGACTACCAATTTTGAACTTTGGGCCATCATCCAACAACTGATTGTGGATAAACAACTCTCAGTTTTGCCTTTCAAAGTTAAAGCTCACTCTAATTTTTACTGGAATGACTTTGCTGATTCTCTTGCCAATACTGCCCATACATCTGATGATGCTGTTCTCATCTCCTGTCTCGATCTCGCAGCAGTTCATGATTATATTATGTTCTATGATGACGTAGTCTGCGAATCTAACCCCAGACATTTGTTTAAACAATATCATCAAATGTTGTATATGAAAGACCTTTTAGCTCTTTCGCGTTTTCATTTTATTTTTCTCTTAACGGATCCTTCTGGATATATGATTGACTGGGCCCTTACTTGGCATACGTTAATGTTTCAACCCAAATTTGATAACTCTTTCACTAAAGAAAATGTTTCTAGACATCATACGTTAAAATTCCAACTCTTTCTGGAAGACCTACCCACTTTGGAATCACTGAAAAGGACACGACCAGATTTATACGTGGAAATTCTAACTTGTCGTTCCTGTGAAGACCATTTAGAAGATTTTATGTATTTATTTTTATGCATTAAGCGTCGTGATAGATTACATCAACTCTTAATATCTTATCTTCACCACCTTACCCAAAAAATTAAAGAAGCGGGTGATAATGCCAATTGCGATTATTCTATTCTAGTGGATAGAATCACTTCCCTTCCTTGTTGGTCTTTCTCATCTCGTAACTGGTCGTCCTATAGTCTGGTTCGTGGCTGTTTGCCCACCGCCTTTCTGGAAGTTTTTGAATCCTTAGGTATTCCTCGCCTCGCTGCTATGAATGTGGTTGCCGCCATACATAACAATTTTATCAACAAATTCCGTAAACGAATTTGGAATCTGCATTCGTATGATAAAGGATTATGGGAACATGCGATGAACATTACTTCAACACTTAAACAGTCTCCAAGGCCTAAAGGTTTGTCTAAATCTTCTTATTTACCTTACTCATCTTTGCCACCTCCGACCCAAATTGATTCACGTGCCTCCGGAACCGATTGGTTAAAAAACTCGATGCAATATGGATTATCTTGGTTTAATCACATTTCGGGTTTTATGGGTCGTCTAACGGTGCTACTTAATAACCGCTTTTGCAGGATGGAGTGTTGATTTTAATAGTGGGCGCATCATTCGTTATTATGTTAGCATAGTTGCTTCTACTTTGATTGGGATATATCGAGGGGGAGATCTAGGAAGTGTTAGTATTAGCGATTTTTCTTTTGAATTTTCTTTTAATTTTAATTTCTTTCTAGGAGACTATATAGCTTTGTTTTTAGTTAGTTTTTATTTTATTTTTCTTTTTCTCTCATGTAATTTGGTAAAGTTTGATAAATAATTAATAAAGATAAAGGCTGCTATGCCATGTTTGCTCGAAAGTGTGACTTATGACCTGTTTTGGAGATATCCGGGGTCCTAATTTTCCAATATAAACCTTTTTTTTTTAATTGCAGTACATTCACTGATTTATTAAGATTATATAGTATATAAATTACATATAAATTAAATAACACTAAATAAAATCTAACATTATTAATCAATGAACTACTCGTTATATTACAAAGAATACCTCACATATACACTGTCAGGTGGAAATTATGCTCAGAGAGTAAGACACATATAAAATGATCTTTCTTAGCAAACGCCTCTTTTTCTACATGATGGGATTCATAGAACCTACTGCATCACAGTTAAAAAACAATTTTTTCCTACAATATAAAGAAAAATAAAATTAACCAAAAATGCTCTATTAATCCTTTCATAATTCTAGATCCAAGTAAACTTTGTATAAAGATCCACATCTATACTATAGGATTTGGTTGAATCAATGATAAAAAACCTGAGTTAGTATACTCTTCAGACTTTAACTACTTTCTCAACATCCATCCAAACATTAAAATTAATGGGCTTATAATTGTGTAAGTCTTTACTAAGATGCATCAGGGTAAGAAGGCTAACTATCAAATGAGAACTAACACATAAAAAGCAATCCTTACTGGATATCTATTCAAAATCCCAACATATCTCTCAAAATAACAAATAGTTCTATCTATAACATAAAAGAAGAAAAATAGAAATAATAAAAAAAATAATAGGGTAAAAATTAAAAAAAAATGCATAACTAGAGTTCCACAACTTGATCTGACAGATCAGATGACTTGATGGATTGACCCAAAATATTCAGGTCAGGTCATCAAATTCATGACTTAACATGAGTCAGATCAGTACTAGTCAATACCTGACATATATTTGGATTAAATAAATTAAAAAATGCTAAAACTAATAGTTCTGGCTTTTTTGTATATAAAATCAAAAAAAAATGCCAAAACTAAGGTTGCTTGCCAAAACCTAAGGGTTTAGGCAAGATGGCGTTTCGCCGAAAAGCGAAATTCTGCCGAAACTATATTAAAGTTATATTAAAAAACTGGCGAAACTTTGGAGAAAGACGAAACTGCTGAAACTTATTATAAATGCCGAAACTGCCGAAACTCTGCCGAAACTATAATAAATCTATAGTAAAATTTTGACGAAACTAATCGTAGGATTTTGAAGAGGTTTAGACAAGCAACCTTAGCCAA
The DNA here is from genome assembly GCF_026210795.1 of Rhizophagus irregularis. Taxonomy (NCBI): domain Eukaryota; kingdom Fungi; phylum Glomeromycota; class Glomeromycetes; order Glomerales; family Glomeraceae; genus Rhizophagus; species Rhizophagus irregularis. Next base: position 2,668,343 of record NC_089447.1, read on the forward strand.
AACTAATGATTTTGGCATTTTTACATGTAAAATCAAAAAGAAAAATGCTGGAACTAATAATTCCAGCATTTTTACATGTAAAATTAAAAAGAAAAGTGCCAGAACTAATAATTCCAGCATTTTTACATGTAAAATTGAAAAAAAATGCTAAAAATAATAGTTCTAGTATTTTTATATGTAAAATCAAAAAGAAAAATGCTGGAACTAATAATTTCAGTGTTTTTACATGTAAAATTGAAAAAAAATGCTAAAACCATTAGTTTCAGCATTTTTACATGTAAAATCAAAAAAAAAAAATGCCAGAACTAATAATTCTAACATTTTTACATGTAAAATTAAAAAAAAATGCCAAAATTAATAGTTTCAGCATTTTTACATGTAAAATCAAAAAGAAAATGCCAGAACTAATAATTCTGGCATTTTTACATGTAAAATCAAAAAAAAAATGCCAAAACTAATAGTTTTAACATTTTTACATACATCAGGAAATTTGTTTAGGCGTAATTTAGTGTAATATTTCGAAGGTGGTATAAAATTTTGAAATATTACACTAAAAACATAATATTACAAAAGTTTACGCTCTTAAATTTAAATAATTATAGTAATTTAAGAATATCTCACTATCTACTGATCCAATCAAGACGATCTATAGCTCATTGGAATCAGCTTATTAAGACGAATCAAATAGTGGTAAAATCGCATCTTTACGTTTGATAGATGGCTTTCTATTAATTTAAAACTTTATTGTATATTATAGAGCGTTCTATCAACTGTAGAGATGCGATTTTACTACCATTCGATTCGTCTTGATGAGCTGATTCCAATGAGCTATAGATCGTCTTGATTGGATCAGTAAATAGCGAGATATTCTTAAATTACTATAATTATTTAAATTTAAGAGCGTAAACTTTTGTAATATTACGTTTTTAGTGTAATATTTCAAAATTTTACACCACCTTCTAAATATTACACTAAATTACGCCTAAACAAATTTCCTGATGTATAAAATCAAAAAAAAAATGCCAGAACTAATAATTCTAGCATTTTTACATGTAAAATAAAAAAAATGCCAAAACAAATAGTTTCAGTATTTTTATATATAAAAACAAAAATAAATGCCAGAATCTAACATTTTTTCAATAAAAATTAAAAAAAATCATTTTTTTTTACGTCAAACTTGATGTTTTTTGTATAATTAATAAAAAAACATTATAAAATATTTTTTTATTTAAAATATTTATTAATAAAACTTTGGGTAACCTAGGTGACTTGAATATTTTCAGGTTAAATGAGTCAGATCAGATTAGAATGGTTTATCCAACCCGACTTGACTTGAAAAAAAATTTCAGTTCAAATTAACCAGGTAATCCAACCTGATCTGACTTGTGCAGAGTTCTATACATAATACCCTGAAGAAAAAACTCAGTAAAACATTTATCGTAATTCTTGAACTCTCTCAAAGTGTAAAAGCAACTATAAATAAGGCCTAAGTGTTGAACCAAGTATTGTTTAAAGAGAAACTATTGAAGATTATTTCTATAAATTGAATTAAACGTAAGCCTATATTGAAAGTCAGGTGATCTGGTAGGTTTTCAAAAAGTATTATCCAATTCAATGTTATTCCCAAAATAAAAGTCATGCTGACAGATTTCAAAAAGTAGTGAGAAACGCGTTCAGTTTCTAATGTGATATATCCCAAAATCATTTAAAAAGTTTTCTAATCAGAAATCTGGCAAATAGAAAAGATCAGTTTGAAGGAATAAACAATATTTGTCATATTAGAGGGTGTAAAGGAGTCGTGTTTGAAATGTTTCAGAAGATTAATAAAAGTTTTTTAGAGATATTTCTTGTAAAGGTGTTTTGTATGTTGTGGAATCGTTATATACTTCTTGATAGCATCTTTTAGTATCTTGAAGAACGTAAATCTGTTGGTGTAAAGATGTATTATTATAGAAATATAACAAAGTCTTCAGTAATAAGGTTTTTGTTGTAAACTCTTTTCATATCCAAAAAAAAATAGCTTAATAATCTTGAAGCCGTATGTTAGTCTTTATAATATTGCTGCTTAAGTTTGTTTCATCTTTGCACATTCTGTCTTTTAGTTTTCTTTCTGGTGTACTTTCAGTTCAACATTTTTATCATTTACCTTTACATCAAAGATTTTTATCCAGTTTAAAGAAAAATAAAAAATTACTAATACTAAAGAAAAAAGTGTTTTAAATAAGAAAGTTTATAAAAAATAAAAGAAAGTTTAAAGAAAATTATTAATAAAAATGAAAAAAAATAAAATTTTATTATTGTAAAAAATGGTTATGAAAGTGACCAGAAAGAATTCTTCTTCTAATATAAACCTTCAGTTATTATTAAATCTATTTCTTTATAGATATATTTGAGTTTTTTTTTTTTATGTTTTAGGAGACATCATCATAGCCGGCTTATCGAAAGCTACGTGGAGGGAAAGACGACAACTAAGTGGTCGCGGTAAAACATTCCTACTGTTGAGCAATAAATAAGCAACCAAGCAACTACTCTAATTATTTAGAAGTAATCGGATGTTCATCCCCCCTATTTCTATATACCACACTGGGAAGACAACTCAAGTTTATATTCATACAGAGATGGATCGCAGTGTAGCAGGGTTCCTGATAGTAATGCTACCTATTAGCGCTGATCAGGAGTGAGTAATCACCCATATACGGCAGATATAACGGCGGACATAACTGTAAGCCCTTCCTTATGATGGAAACTTAGAGCAATGCTTACAATCTTATCTAATACAGCCTCACTCAAAGTCCACTACAGGCCGTGATTACTATACCAGCCCACCACAGTTGTAAATCCCCCAGTAGTAATAGCAGTGACTACCAGAACAGTAAGCTACTAAGGGTACTGGAATCATCCCTTTATTATAAGTAACCAACCCAGTTACCCAGAGATCACCCACCAGTACATTAAATTCACTAAAGAATCGAACCTCACCTTAGAACCTTATATATCTGTGAGCCTACGAACGTCTCCAATCAGCCTAAACCTATTAGAAGGTAAACTACTGCTAAGACATTGTACTTGAGACTTTACCATCATAAGTACCATCCCCAAGGCATAGTAAAACCTCATAGTAAAGTTCTGCCTCCGCCCAGTGGTATCGTGGAGTAACCGGCCAAAACAAAGAAGGCTCGTCAGGGTGGTATGCAAGCAGTGACCACCTAAATAGGATAATAGGCTTCCCAATGGCCTTTTAGGAAATGCTAGAATGATATCATGACCCTTTGTTAAAATATGCTGCCAACCGGTACATACTAATTCACCATAATGCAGTCCAGCCTACACTAATCCCTGTACCTTCACGCTATTGGTAGTAGCGTCTGCAGTAAAATTCTTCCAATTTCTGTAATCAGTGGAATTGAATCTGTGACCTCACCATACTCAGGTTTCATAAAAGAACTCACAGACTAACCAATGACACAGGTCAAAAAGTGAAAAATCAGGCACCAATCGGTGACAGGTGACTGATTGGCATTTTTGCCAAATATCGTCACCAATCAGGCAGTTTGCTAACTTTTGATCCAGTGATCAGAAAAAGATGAAATATATCTCATTAGAATCGTCTCAACAAGACGAATCTAATGGTAGTAAAATCGTATTTCTAGGATTAATACTTGAAGAAAAATTAAGTAAAATATAAAAATAAAAATGTATCATTTATATTTTATTTAATTTTTTATTAACTATTAATCCTAAAGATGCGATTTTACTACCATTAGATTCGTCTTGTTGAGACGATTCTAATGAGATATATTTCATCTTTTTCTGATCACTGGATCAAAAGTTAGCAAACTGCCTGATTGGTGATGATATTTGGCAAAAATGCCAATCAGTTATCAGTCACCAATCGATCACCAATCAGGTACCTGATTGGTAACCGATTAGTAACTGATTGATGCCTGATTTTTGGCACTTCGATCTGTGTGGAGCCGAGGGTGATCAAGCTCATATTTGAGTTTTTTCTGATATCTTATCAAATATATTATTATATTTGTTATCTTTTCCTTTAAATAGTAATGCAGGCAAATTAGGATCCTGGACATTACATATACAACTCAGTGGTAACTTTTTCGCAGATTAACCTAAATTTCACAAAAAAAAAATCAGTTTTTTGTGATTATCTTGATATCCATGCGATTCAATTTGTACTTGAACTTTTGTTTTGTTTAACTTTCATGAGCTTTTTCACAAAATAAAAAAAATCTGTATGAATCAGATTACTGGATACTGAGATAATCACAAAAAATGGAAAATAAAAAAAGAGTAAATTGGATCTTTTTTGGCAAAAAGTCAGTTGTGAGTTCTATAAGAAATATCCAGGATCCTGGCAAATTCGCCTTCAATTTTATTTTAAAAGATTATTATTAGTAAAGTTTTAATTTTACCCAAAATGTCATATAATTCTGCAAGTATAATAATCAATATAATGATTATTAAATATATGTTATATAGCTAAATATTAAATTTTAACCAGAAATTAACCTGCAAAATAAATATCAAAATTGTTCATATTTTTTTTTACACTTTCAATTTTTTATTTTATTTTTTATTTTTAATATGAAGAATGATAATAAAGAGGAATATGAATATATTATTGAATTTTTAAGAAACATTTTACAATCAGATATTGATAATAAATAGGATAATATAGATAATAATAATATTGAAATTAAAGAAATTAAAGAAGAAAATATTAAAAATAGAGAAAGAAGTAAAGAAAGAAACAAAGATAGAAATAAAGAATTAAAGATAGAGATAGCAGTAGTAAAAATAGTAGAAAAATAGGCTATGATAATGAAAAGAAACAGATTATGCAATTTTTAGCTTTACCTTTTTTTAATATTTTATAATACTCTAAATTTTTACATGAATTTATAGTAAATTTACCTATAACTACCAATTTAATTTTCTAATATTCTATTCCATTTTTAATCTCTTTTTTTTTTAGAACAAATAAAAATAATTGTTAAAAATACTAATACATATGCTTATATAAAAAATAGAGAAGAAGAGCATAAGTGAGAAAAGTTAACAATAAAGGAATTTAAAATATGGTTAGCAATAGTGATATATACTGGTATTATTAAATTATCTAGTATTTGGAATTATTAAAATAAAGATTGTAAATTTTCTGAATATAAAAATTGCAAATTTCATATCACTACTCTGTTTTGAATATAATTTTATGCTATTTTATTAAATTCATTTAACTAATTTGAAATTATGATTATTAATAATACTAGTATTCATCCATTATCTACATCAACAGTTAATATGTATTACTTAAAAAATGTAAAATTAAATAATATAATATAAGTAATAATGATTTTTTTGTTTTTATTATTGTAAAGGTTAATTTATACAACAGGTTTTGAAATCTTATTATTTATTTTTTATTATATAATTTTTAAAGAAATTATTATAAAAAAAAATGCTATAATTCCAGTCAGAATTAAAAGATCTACAAAGATTTTCCTTTTTTGAAAATTTGAGCAATGCAAATAAATTCAACTTCTTCATCTTTGGTTTTCAACAAAAAGCTGAGAATAATTGGTTAAGCTAAATATCACAACGTATTCACTACATTTGTATTACTATAATTATGAATAGATTGTAAAGTGTTAATAGAATTAATTGACATAATCCAGAAGATCTCAAGGAATACATCGATCAACTTTTGATTCCAGTAACGTGGTAGATAAATTGTGCATAATCCTTCGCTCAAAGTAAAATTTATTTCATCTACACAAGCAAAAAACTTGTATTTATCAGGCTTAAAATTTTTTGCATTCGCAATGAATCCATTCTTATAAATACTAGTGATGCACGTTTTTTCCACCATGAATCCTTTTACTGAAGGATTTCTTTTGAATTTCTTAATACATCTAATCCAACTCGAATCTGAGAATACTTCCATTTTGCCCTTTTCATAGAAGTAATCAGCCATACAATTTCGTACAAATCCAGACGCACAATAACAGCAGTTTTCACTAATGTAGAAAAATCGGTGGTCATAATCAACATCTCTATATCCGGTTGAAGGTCGACTATTTGTCAGAAACAATGACATCAATTTTACGTGGCTGTAAACATAATTAAAAGTCAGTTTCAATTATTCTATCAGTTGTAAAACAGACTAAAATACATACAAATCCCATTTGCTTTCTGACACATTATCTGAAAATATCACCATTAGCTTTTGTATCTTCTCTATTAATAGTATATTTAAGCATCTTTAAAAGATCCCTTGGAACTTAGGAGATAGCTCAGAAAGAGTGGATTTCAGCCGGTGATATATTCAGTCTCTTCCCTTTGTTGCTGATTCATCAATGGCAAATCAACATGTTTCTTCCACCATTGTGTCATTTCATTCTAATGTAAATATATATTACATTAGTACACAGAACATTCAAGCATTGAGCATTTAATTTAGTCTTACCTCATCAAATCCTCCATAAAGTTCAATCTTTTTCTTGTTAGCTTGTTTTATTGAAAGATGCAATGCTGATGTATTGTTTGCTGATGAACTCTTAATATAATAATGGTTTATGGACATTTCATTGAGGGAACTTTTGATTTTTTTCTTAAGTAAATCATCAATTCCGGTATCGTTATAACTATCTAAAGCATTCATCTGATCTACAATAAAATATAACTGTTCTTCCTGTTCTGGAGGATTACAAAATTCAATGATATCATCAAGTGTTGTGCAGGAATGGATTCCGCTCATTTTCACACTATCATCTGAGTAGGTGAGAAATACCTAATTCACGGCAATCTGGGAGGTATACTACACGCCTTTTAGTTTTAAGAAGAAAACATACTATTGTTGCAAGGATATACGATTTCCCATATCCCATAGTGCCATAAATGAAAAAATCCATATAACCATTCCCAGATTCAAGTTCGTTAATAGTCTTTAGAACTTTGTCAAATGCCTTCCTTCCCATATACAAAAATTTATTATCACGAATAGAAAATCTTTCTACTGGTCTTCTCTCGCCAATGAATGGGAATGGTAGTGAAATTAAATTTTCAGGATTTGAGTAAACATTAGGATCATCGGGAAGTTTCTTTATATCCTCCATGATTTTTTGTGAACTAGTAAGGATTTTCTCTGGAACTAAAATAATTATGTGTTAGATAAAATATTGATGTTTTTGTTCATCAAGACATTATAAACCCACCTGTTAATTTGCTTTTTTTTCGGTCTTGGTCTTCATTAACATCGTCCAAATCCAATTTTCTTTTGCCTGATCGAATAAAAAATACAAGATGTGAGATAACGCGAATTTCTTGTTCGAGAGGTAAACCATTGGGAGACACTTACCAGTGGTGGCGGGCGTTGGCGTTGGCATTTTTACGATTATATGGATCACACCTCTCGGAGGGTCAACGGAAAAAACATCTTTAAGGACCATAACTTTTTACCATTGAGTTATGTTTAATGAAAGTTTCGGTATTACTATCCTCAATATCTTCAAGTGCTTCGATGAAATCTTCGACCTTCCATAGCGTCCATTGATTAGCCTTGTTGGAACCTTCTTCATTCCCGACTAACTCTTTCCATATCAATTTCTTGAGTTAAAAAGTGGTGAGATCGTTTTCATGGAGTGTTTTACCATCAATAGTGTTATTCTCTTCAGTAATGTGAACCGCGGACGATTCGCCAAGAGGTTTAGCCAGAACAACAAAAAAATATACGCATTTTGACCCTATATCTGCAAACGTGAAAAATGAGAGTTAAAAATGAGAGTGAGTTAAAAACAAAGTTCAAAAATAATTAGCTTTCAGAAAAATACAAATAAGGTTGACTGGCGGGTAGAGAAATTTCCTCGATTTTCGTTTGCTCTTGGGATGGCGAAAGAGTTTGTACCCGGAACGGCGAAAGTATTCGAGATAGCGAAGAATAGTTTGACATTTTGATTATGCGACATATATATATGTTTCTATAAATGGTTGTTGACTAATTACTACGAACTGTGAGTCAGTAATTCTTACTCTGACGGTCTCTTTTTCCTTGAATTACTGAATTACGAAAAAAAAAATTTGATTCAAAAATCAGTCACATGTCACAATGTCACATGAGTGCCGATCAAAATAATCATTGTGGCGAAACTAATGTTCCGGACAAGACTACGCAATATAAGATATGAATATTTCGGTTATGACTGTGCATTTACAAGGAAGCGACCCAGAGCTTGCAAAGCAAATTTCTATTTTTTTGTTCAGAACTTTCGAGGACATTATTAGGCAGAGATTGGTGAGTTTTAATATTGCTAATTTATTTCTGGCTCCGCGTGTTCTATGCAATAACTGACGACCATTTTATTCTTTCCAGAATATCGACGTTGGAATAAATGAAATTAGAGTTAATGTTAGGATATTGTGTTAGTATGTAGATAGCGTATGTAGATAGCTAAACGAAACACCGGCAGGCATTAGTATAGAAACTTTATTTAACTTTGTAAAACATTACCGATCTTGTAATTTATTTTTTACATCAATAAATCAGAAATTCTGATCGTGACATTTTGTCACGGTTTTTTTATCTATGCTACCGAACTTTTGAATTATTCCATTTCATATAAAAAATTATCATCGAACATGTAATCCACTGATTCATTGAGAGAATTAAATGCCAAGCTCTTAGCTGAGATTGCCAAACTTAGGAAGGAGAATGCTGAGATTCCTGAACTTAGAGAGAAGTTACTAATATTTGCTGAGGTTGAGGCTGAGAATGCGAGGCTGAAGCAAATTATTAATTATAAATATATTTAATTATACTAAATTAAACAAATATTTGAGAGTTTGATTTAGTTTGAAGTAATAATTATCAACTTAAAAGAATTTTAATAAGCTTAAAAGATTTAAAAAAAAAGCTAGTTCTTTTTCATTTGAAGATATGGGCTCTTTGCAATAAAAAAGGAAAAACTACTAGAAAAATTAAATTTATATTTATATATTAAAAATACTTCAAATATTGTAATTTATTCAGAATTTATAGCATTAATTAATTAAAAAATTTTTTTTTATTAGTTTTCCTTTTTTCTACTGCAAAGAGTCTATATAATTTATTTTTTTTTTATTTTTTTTTTCCGCAGCGCATTTGCAGTTTTATTAAAGTAAAAAAATAAAAAAATATATACAAAGTAAAATTTCCTAATAACTACTCTAATATAATTAAACTACAAACCACTCGTCATACCGGTAGTACCCTACGTGTGTACTGTCGAGTGATCGTTTGACTCCGTAGGTAGACTTTGTTTAGTAACAGGTCATCTTAGCCATAAAGGCCCTATCTTCAATGTCTAGTGATCACGGGACCCAGTCTATATAATTTATAATTATATATATATTTTTTTTAAATTTACAGTTTATTAACTATGACACTTGAATCCATACTATGTAGGTGTCGATTACACCACAAAAAATACAGAAAATAGGTCAACCACCCCCCGAAGTGCAATGTGAGAATGCGCTAATAAACCTGATGCAAATGCACCATAGAACTAAAGAAAAATGCAGGAAAACAAAAAACAAAAAAAAAGAGCCCTACATTTAAAAAGAAAATAAAAAACAAAATTAAAAATAGGGAAACAGTCAGTAACGAAGCCACCCTACTACAACTACACTCCTAAAACTAGGACTATCTAACCATTCTTTCGAAATTATATTATGACGCTCCCAATTTTCTAAGCATCGACCTTATTTCTGCTAAAATAGTAAGCTTGTCAATACCGCCCATAGCCTTATCTATGTTCTTGATTTCCTTGGCTATCTTTGTCTTCTTACTCGACTGTGTGTTAGTAGTATTTGTTCGAACCTTGGAGTCTCCTTCTTAATTCAACTTCTGGAAGATTCCTCCTTCTTTCTTCTTCAAGATTGAGGGGTAAAGTACATCATCCAATCACCAGTAAATTCGTTCTGCCTAAATGGCTTACCAATGACCTTATTCAAGTCAGCCCACGATTCGTAGTAAGTAATTAACTTGCGGGTATCCCAATCTTGAATTAGTTTAAATGCTTTGCATCCAATGGGTGCAAGAATAGAGTGAGCATGGTTTTCCGGGTATAAAGTTGCTGTGTTTACTGAAGCAGGAACTCCCTTAATCACAGCCTGGAATTGTTCCCGTTCTTTTCTTTGTTTGAGATGCAGTTAGCCGGAAACCGTCGTATGGGTAATCCTTCCAAATTGGAGACTGTCCAGCTCCATCATTCCATAGTTTTGTCGCCTCTTGATTGAGTTCAATCGAAACTGTAACAGTAACGTATTTCTGTTGAGATTTAAATTTAATCGCAACTACTTGACCCCAGGCTTTGAGATGATTAAGCGTATCAAGTTGAGACCAGGTGGAGAGGATATCATAAACCGTAATTTTCCGGGTAAAATCCTTATTCGCGATCACATATCCAGTCATAACGGTACTAATAGTTTTAGGAGAAGTGGCAGCTGGTTGTTTTTTGGTAGTCTTAGAAGGACTTTGGCTAGCATTAGCTTTCAAAACGGGTGCTGTTTTCCTCTTTTTACCACCAGAAGGTGTAGGCGAGCTTGGTCTGCTGACATCATCTTTCGGGTCCTGTTTAACCATGTCAGCATATGAAACACGCTTTTGTTTACCTTTGTCAGTAAAAGGAAATCGCGGTGGTCGGAGAGAGCATGATTGGCCTCCTTCATTGCTAGCAACTTTTGATTAGGCGTGGGCGTTTTTAGCGCTTCTAAAATTTCTATATCCATCGGTTGATCCTCTACAGATTCAGACGCGTCTGGTATTTATTTGGGTGACATCATCTGTTGTTGTACAAACTCTCTGCAAGCGCTTTCCATCCCTTTACTAACGCTGGCTTGGATAAAGTCAAAAAACTCATAAAAAAGAAAGAGTAAGTGGTATAAAAATTGTATGTCACTGATACCAAAGGTTGAGAGGGCTTCATGATGTTCCATTAATAAGTTGGCAAGGTATTCGCCATCGCCAGAAGCTTTTTCAACGGTTCGAGCAATATCTTCTTCAGTTAAACTGAAGGAACTATATTTTCTAAAGGCGTGGCTAACCGGTTCGTAATAAAGAGCTCTATTCACAACTGTGTCAAGGTCGTCGCCTTCATTAAAGGCTTTGGAAAAGTTTGTTATCGACGAGGAAGCCATAGTTTCAAAAAATTTTCCTTCAAAATTCCTATGGGAAAAAATGGTCCATACGATCAGCGGAAAGAGTTCCCCCTATAATTTATAATTATAAGTTATTGTACTTTACAATAATTAATATCACAATTATTAACCAATGGTAGCAAAGAATTAGTTAATAATTATAATATAAAGTACAATAATGATACTATTATATGGACTTTAATTAAATATAGCTTAATTATAACTTATTTTTAATTTTTTAAAAATAATAAAAAATAACAAAATTATCAGCAATTATATGCATTATTTATGATACATACAAGTATTTTTATTATACAAGAATTATTAAAACAAATTATATATTTTTTAAGTAATAAATAAATTTCTCTATTCCACTCTATTTATTTGCTAGCTTTAGTATAGATAGATGTAGTATTTTTATTTTATAAAAATACATTAAGTTAAAGAAGAATAAAGTAAAAAATTGATTTTAACTGGAAAGATTTCTAAAATTAGTATATAAAAAAGAATAAAAATTAATTTATAACTCAAACTAATCTATCTTAAAATATTACATTTCAATTTACTTTTAAATAAAAGTATCAAAAATATTGTATATATATTTATAAATATAATACATTTAAATTTTAGATTATATATAATAGTAGTAGAATTAAAATTTGAAATATTTTAATATATCTGCTTAATGCAATGATTATCTGGTTAACTATATAGTTATATATTTATAGTTTAAATTAGAATGTTTAAATATTTCTATCATACAGAGTTTTCTAAAATATCAATTTATAATGTTATTCATTTTGCCTAAGATTCCAGTAACTAAAACTTAATTTTTGTAAAATTACCAATATAATTATTGAAGAAATTGCTAGATTATATCTTAATTTAAAATATTTTAATCTGAAGGAGTATTATAAAATTAGCAAAAAAGCTGTGAATCAGGTTGTTTATTTAATCCAAATATCTATATTAAAATTTCAAAAATAGGACTATTACTAATTTTATTGGATTTTTTTAAATAAGGTGCTATTGCTAATAATCAGAATTTAGCTCTATCTCAGGTATACTGGCAACTAATTCCAATACATCTATAGCTGTAAACAAATTCAAGATATTTATTTCCATTTTAATAGCAAGAGCTTTTGATAACTTACTAGCCAATCAAGTAAAATGGTAGTATTCTACCAATCTAACTAATCTGAAGTAGTAATCATTAGCTTGAAAGAATTTTAAAAAATCTTACAGTAAAAATAGTTCACTTTAATTCTCAAATAAAATCATAGCATTAATGAAATACATCAATGCATCCAATGTATCATTTGTAATGAAGATATTATTGATATCACGTGATCGTAGATTTTTTGGATTTAAAGCAGTGATTTCCAAATTTTTATTTACTGATAATACTTTTCATAGCTTTAACCTCAAAATGACAGATCTTCAACCTGGAGGAAAAGACTTTTTAAACGTTTAGAAAAGATCATAGACATATAACGAACAGCATAAGAAAAGGTATTTTATTTTTTAAAATCGAGACAATATTGCACAGCCAAAGGAGGGTTCCGTCCCGCCTGAGGTGATGGTGGTTCCGTCCTATCGTATGATACCCGACTTCTTTAAGTCTTTAAGTTCTGCATAGCCTAATAATGGTTTCACTTATCATCTTTTTTTTCGAAGTTATCATCTGTAGATAATTTTTGGGGCAATATTGAAAGAAAAAAAAGTGTGTTCACGTGGAAAACGGGTGGAAAACATGACGGTGTGTATTATCTCATATTATCTTATATCATAATATATGTTACGTGTCCTAATATGTTTCCGCCAACTCTAGGATTCAGTCCGCAATAATACAGAAATAGAGGCACACAAGAAAGTTAAAAGGCTCTTGAATAAAGATCAAATTACATGGTTTTGAAGATGTTTTTAAGAAAAAAAGTTGGAAACCGACTTCCGAATTTACACAGTACATCAATCAATTTACTGAAGACGTATGTGATATATATATATATATAGAATAAAGATCCCGATTTACGCTGATAATAAGTATGATAAATAGAAATGAAATACGCGACGGATAAAATACGCGCACCACGCGTACCATTCTCGCCATTCGCGTACCGTGTAAAAGTAATCACGCGGCAACAACAGTTAGAACGCATAAAACCAGAGACCTCAGGATTATTATTCCTTCTTCAGCATCTAAATTGATATAAAGAAGATGTCGGCAAAACCTGAATTTGCAAAGAGTTTGCTATGCTAGTCGATGATTTATACATCTCATGCAAAGTACCTATTCATCATCTCTTACGTTACATTTTATAATAGTAATCAACAGATTTCTGCAGCATATGATCTTAAGATGTCCCGGGAGGAGTGATCCAGATACAGGCGAAGCGGAGCGCAAAAGGGAAGGCAAAAATCTCCATTAGTGTAATTAAGTATTTGTTCTTGGGAAGGACGATAAAGAGAATCTAAATGGAGTATTGTTCTATTCTGTGGGTGTTTTAAGGCTTTCATGAGTAACCAAGTTTGAATAAGTTTTATACATCCACTTGCATTTGATGAATCCGTACAATTTTCTTTAATCTGTAATATTATCTTATGATCATAAAACTATAAATTTATCTCATTAAGGAAATCAACAATGTGGTCGATAGTGCTTCGATAAAAATTTTAGGTCAAAGCTTGCAACAAATAGACGGATTAGACGGAATATGACGGTTGGTTTTCCATTAGGATGGATTACTGAGGAGAATGGGAACGGTAAAATGATCGGAAATAAAAAATCTTTTGTAATTTATTTTAGTACGATTAATATAATAAAGAATCTTGCATTAAAATTGATGATTTGTATATCAATTGTAATAATCAATCTTCGACCTTCATTTGTAGTATTCAAACGCATAATACATCCGGTTTTCTAGATGTCTAAGCAAGCACCTCTGATTTTTGAGAAAAAATAATCCATATCTGGTATAATCTAATCTATTTTGTGCTACGCTTTGCGTTCCATTGTAATAAATATATCAGTTTATCCAATTGTTAGTAGTCATAAAGCTAAACTATATCGTTCTAATCTACTATCGTTTTGAGAAGTACTGGAAGGTTTATTTTATTGTTACTGAAATGTGAATGGTGAATAAATCTCAAAGAAAGGACTGGATTCATAAATAGTAGATTTATGCCAAATAACATATTTCTGATTATTTGAGGCTTAATTAATTAATAAAACATTTAATATATCGTAACAAAATGGCAACATGGATTACTGATTTCAAAGTTTACACATCTAATGATCGCGGTTGCTCTGATTTCTTCTATGGTCATGAAATGCACCTGCAAGATCTTAACGAAAGTCACGGTGGAAAATACATTTATATCGGACGTAAACGTGAAAGAATCACCTCCGAAAATCATAAAGACGCGGTAACTTCCTTAGGTTTTCTTGCTTTCTCTAATAAACAATCGGAAAAACCAGTCGGTTGGGAATTCTGGGATGACCATGACTTGAACGAAGGTGCGGGTGGTAAATACATTTATATGGTTTGGAATAAAGGGGAAAAATGGCTAAACCCTATCGTGGAAATCGACTTTCGTGTCAGTGAAAATCGGGAAAATTGCGAAAAGAAAGGTGTTTCATGGATAAGAATAAATCAGAATTTATGCGAGGGTTCAAACGGAAATTATATATATTGTTACTACTTCAGGGGATAGCTTTTTTCTTTTCTGAAAGTCACATGATTGCTTAAACGCGTGATTTTTTAAATGTATATATGCGAATAGCGAAGCATTATTTCGATTTGTAATTCCAAAATTTTATTTGGCCAGAATATGTCATATTATTTTAGAGCGAAATAAAATGCTTCTAATATTTTTTGGTTTGGTACGATTACTGTACGAATTTATACTTCAAAAAAAAACTATTCTTATATTGGATTTATAAGGTAGTCAAATACAGGATATGCCCACTTGAGGCTATATGGTTCTCATATACAGAACTGCAACGTTTGAGTAGTAAGGCCGTCGGAATTCAGAAAAGGAAATTACAACAATAATTAATAATCAAATGCATTGTTGAAATTTCCTTTTTTGAATACCGACGGCTTTTAAATTTAATTTATATAGGTATAAAAAATTAATTATAGATCCAATAGTTCGATATAATGAACTTTCCTCCGTTCAGGTGATTTTGGGCCGTTGTATTAAATTTTCGATAAATCAAATATTTTTATTATATGCCGATTTATATGTTAAAAATATAAAATTCGGTATATCCAAAATATAACATTATAAAGTCATATTATATCGTTTTAAAATATGTTATATGCTACCGGAAGAGACTAAGTTGGCTGGAATTAGGATGATACCGGTTTACGCGAAAAAACAAATACTGGTTTATAACTAAACTTCGTTATGTACTGTGTATGTAATATCGCGAAATATTTAATGATAAAATTAATTATAAACGGTTTTGGTTTTTAAAAGAAAAAGTTCGTTATGGACCAAAATCAGATTCTGAATCGTTATATCGAGTTATGACTGTACTGGAGTCCAAAAAGTCATTATGGCCCTAATAAAAATTTTCAGAAAAATGATCATATGTCGGAGTTTCTTCGGAATAAAAACATCATTTTATCGGAGTTTTTTCCAGAATTCTTTTTATGGGTGGGCATATCTTACGTCCGAGATTTACTTTTACGGTAGTTTTACCATAAATGTAAAAAAATTATCCTTGATTAAAAAAATTTGTGCCACTAATGCAAATATTTTTTATATTTAACAAGGATCCCTTTTAACTGATTCGTAATATATGCACTATATGCATATTATTTCAAATCATCTATTTTAAGAAAACAATTTACAATTTCATTATACATAATCTGTAGGGACTTTAATTAGATGCCGCACCATAAGAAATACTTTTTTTTTTTTTTTTTTAACGAAAAAAAAATGAAATTTCTAAAGAAATAACCGAAATTTTACTTGTTATAACTTTCTAAATTGCCTGTAATGGATTATAACTGCATTCTTTTATTTTGTTATGTATTGATTGGTGGTTTGGCGTACTCATTCGTTCGTAATATCTGATATGATAATTACGTATACGTGCGTTACTCATTATTAATGTAATATTATGTAATTTGTAATGTTTTATGCTTTATGCGTGCAATCTATAAATTACAACGAATGTAAAATCATTTTCACTTCAGATCAGAAATACTTTGGTAAAAAAATTTTATTTAAATACTATCTAACTTTCATTCCCTCATTTATAATAAGGAAGGTGATTTTCTTTCTTTATACACAATAATATTGTAAACTTTTTTTCGCAATTTAACAATGAAAATACCAGAATTAGATATATCGATATCAAATAAAGTAATAACTTCTACAATTTTATCCGACAAGGTTCAGTCTCCCACAACAGACAACATAATTAGCCTACCTCTCCTTCATAAAAAAACATCATCATCATCGCTAAATAGCATAATTTCACATAACAAAAATATCACTAACAATAATGATAATAAATTTATATTATTAAAAAAGGTACAACCATGGACTCCATTTATTGTTTGGGCTATATTATCTTTGATTACTTTAAGTATATTCTTGATTTATCATAAAGAAATTTTTTTAATATTAGATAAATTTGCTCATACAGTTAAGTTAATGGGTATTTTTGGTGTGATAATATTTTATTTGATGATATTTTTAACAACATTTCCATTAGTAATTGGATATAGTACATTAATTACTCTATCAGGGTTTATATTTGGATTTGGTATAGGATTTCTTATATCATATATAGCAGCACTTACAGGTGCTATAACAGTATTTTATTTAAGTAGAAAATGGTTTAAAAAATATGTTGGAAAAGTATTGCGTAAACATAAATCTATGAATGCTATTATTAAAGCAGTTGAAAAAAAAGGATTTAAGGTATGTAAAATATTTTCTTATTATTAATTATTAAAATAAAAAATAATAATATTATATAATAATTGTTTTTTCTTTTAATTGATTATTAGTTATTATTTTTAATAAGATTAGCACCTTATCCTTATAATGTATTAAATACATTATTATCAGCTACACATTTATCATTAAAAACATTTATTGGAGCAACTGCTTTATCCTTATTTAAATTAATGATACATGTTTGGATAGGTAGTAAATTATCATCTTTTTCTATACAATATACTTTTAAAGAAACTTCAGGATTATTAAAAGTAGGTTTAATGATTATTGGAATTGGTATTGGTATTGGCGTAATAATATATGTTTGGATTAGTGCAAAAAAAGTAATTAAAGAAGTTGAACAAGATGAAATTATAAATAATAATAATAAAGAAATATATATACCAATCAATAATATTACTACTATTAGACATAGAAGAGGAAGTAGTATTCATCAAGAATTTATAATTGATAATTTTATAATTAATAATGAAAATACTATTATTGAAGAAAATGATGATAATATCAATGAAAATAGTAATAATGAACAATTTAAATTAATTAATAATAATTAATTACAATCAATTACTAATAAGAACTTTTATTTTTTAATTTATTAATTATAAATAATAATTAACATATATAATAATTAAAATATGAATATTATAAAATCAAATTATAAAAATATTTAAAAATAATAAGTATTATCAGTTATATATTGTAACAGTTTATTTTTAATAATAAATAAAAAAAAATGGCTTATATTAATAATTTTTTTTTTTTTGCAAGGTAGTGCAATTGTGAGTTTATTAATTATATAAAATACAGAATATCCTGTTACATGTATAATTAATTTGTTTAAAACTCCAAACTGGTTCCCATCCATAAGATTGCTCTCGTGCCCTACTATCACCCTATGAAATTCACCTATATCCTCCTATAGTAGCTATCAGATTATATAGAATCATCATAATCTATATTAATAATTTTTATAATTTATATAAATAAAAAAAAATTTAAAAATATAAATTTATAAGATTTTGTAATTTATTAATTTTTTAATGTATTAGTTTTCAATTTTTAGTTATTATTAAACTATATAATAAATAATATAACAAATAGGATTTTTAAAATATTATTTTTTTAAAAAATAGGAAATATAATATTAAATAATTATTTATTTTAATAAAAATAAAATTATATAAGTAATTTTAAAAGAATGAATATAAAGTTTACTTTTGCAAATTAAAAATATAATGGATAAGTAATAATTATAATTATAAATTAAAAATAACTGAAAATCTATAAAATTGTTATTTATATAATAAAAAATAATATAATATTTTAATTATAATTCATGAAAGATTATCTGCTTACAATGCAAATTTATATACTATGTAAATAAATATTTTATTGACAAATCATTTTTAATTAATTGTTAATAACAATAAAATGAATACTGATGAATATTATATATAAATTTTCTTTAAAAAAAATAATATAATATTATTTTAAAGTAGTTATATTAAATAATTTTATTTTAGTAAAAACTTTTAATTTTTATTATTTATAAAATTAATAAGTTTAAATTAGTATAATAATAAGAAAATAAGTTAAATCTTTACTTTTCAAATTATTTTTAATAATTTTTAGTATAATTTCTATATTTAATAATGCAAATTTATATGATTTTAATAAATGAAAATAATATACAATCAGCTCTTAATATAATAAACCTTTTAGTTTTTATTTCAAATTTATTATAAAATTATAGCAAAGAATTTAAAGAATTCAATTGACTAAGCAAAATTATATAATTATAATTACTTTGAGTTAAAATAATTAGTCTTATATTAATAATAAAATTATTGTATAGTAAAATCTTATATATAATTAATAAATTGCACTACCTTGCAAAAAAATAATAATAAAATATAGCAATCTTTATTATAAAAGTTAATTGTTTATAGACTTTATTTATATACAAATCTGTTTTACTATTTTATCATTTAATAAAATTAGATATTTGCCATTAAATAAAAAAAAACATGTATAGCTATGATTGTTTTATAACAAAGCATTACAAATGACTTTAAAACACAAAAAAAAAAAAATTATTTGTTATACTTAATTTTTTATTATTTATTATATTTAAATTTTCTTTATCTATTATCTATTGTATTGATATTAAAAAATTTAAAACATTTTTTTTTTAAAATTACTAATTATTGTATTCTTATTTTTTTTTGTAAATTACTTTATTTGTTACAATTTTTACAATTTCAATTTTATTTCTCCTAATAATGAAAGTATAAATAAAAGATTAATAATTATATTAATAATTTATTTACTAAAATGGTGAAATTTTGATTTGTAAACATTTATAAATTTTGTCAACAATTTCTTTTTTTGGGGCTTAAAATGATGAATAATTGATGATTTTGATTATTTTGAATTTTCCGATGAGAAAAAATGATAAAAATGATAAAAAATGTATGATAAATCAAAATTCCATCATTGGGAAAGATTGAATTCAAAATTTTTTTAAAAAAAAAAATTTAACCCGAATTCGTTAAAAATATTTCGTTAAAATAAAACTAAAAAGTTAATAAATTACCATTTACCAGTACATTTTATCATATTACATTATTGATTAATCAATCAAATAACCGTTTTTAATCAATCAAAAAAATTTCTCTTTATGTTAACAAAATAGGGAAATTTTCCATCCTTATGTAATTATGTAATACGGTTAATCGTTTAGGCTAAATAAATTGGATAAATTTTATGCTTTGTAACAAGTTATACAAGTTATACGTTATCAGAAAAACTTTAATAGACCGTGATTCTTAGTTCTAGAACTGTTCTCCAAACTTATTTCGGTTTCAACCATGGTAAAACGTTTTTCCCCATATCAAATTTTATACTTTTGGCGGAAAATTATTTATCAATCTCAGCAATCTTAATACTTTTTCGGGTTGTATTTGTATTAAATACAGAAGTTGATAAACTTATCGGTATTACATCTTTTTTTTTTTTTAAAGCTCGTGTATTAATTTTACTGTTTATACTAGCGAAATAAAAAAAATGGAGTATATAAACAAACGAAAATCGACCACATTTCCATATTTACAGATCAAAAAAACATCCCTATATTATCCCATATTGTTTTTTATTAAAAAAAAAAATCATTTATAATTCTTTCTTATACCTTAGAAGGTTTAAAACAACGAGCACTATATATAAATATAAGTTCAATATAAAAAGTTATTTGGTTAGGTTACTCGATTACTCCTTCAAAACATTATTTTTAATTTATTTTATTTATAAAAAAAAAATAAAAAGAAAACAAAAACAATAATTCAAACTGGAGTGGGAATATATTAAAGGAAATAAAGTAATTGATAATATGGATTATCGATATCTTGGTCATAGCGGGCTCAAAGTCTCGGTTCTTTCTGTGGGAGGATGGGTCACTTTCGGTCAACAAATTTCACCAGGTGAAATAAATGTTTTAATAAATATATATTATGTCAAATGATTGTTTGATGAATTGAATTCGATCTAAACTTTAAAAATTTTTTTTTATATGTATATACATTAAATTCAAACTGAATTATTATTTTTTTTTTTATATGTATATACTGAAATATGTATATTCATTAAATTTAACCTGTATTCCAACCAAATTTATCCATTTCTTTGTTCATTCAATGAAGAAATGACTCTTAAAATCATGCAGATTGCTTTTGATAATGGCATCAATTATTTCGATACCGCTGAAGTTTATGCAGGTGGAAAATCCGAAATTGATATGGGTAACGCAATTAAAAAATTACAATGGAAACGTTCGGATTTTGTGATTTCCACAAAAATTTTTTGGGGAGGTAAAGGGCCAAATGATAGAGGTTTATCAAGAAAACATATAATTGAAGGTTTGGATGCATCATTAAAAAGATTGGGATTAGAATATGTTGATTTGGTTTTCGCTCATAGACCTGATCCTGATACTGTAAGTATTATTATAAGTCTGATATTATAAGTCATTAAGTTACATATTAATGTATTAATTTATTGTAAATTAATTTCTAAAGCCAATGCATGAAATAGTTCGTGCTTTCAATTATGTAATTGACAAGGGAAAAGCTTTATATTGGGGAACTTCAGAATGGTCGGCTCAACAAATCATGGAAGCTCATGGTATAGCTCATAAACTGAATCTCATCCCTCCTTTGGTAATTTTTTTTTACTTCAAACTTGATATAAAAAAAATATATATATATATATAATATCTCGTAAATATCTCGTTTATTAATCTTTTTTTTATAAAAATATTTTTTAATAGGCTGAACAAGTAAGTTGGAACATTTAAATAAATAAATAAATAAATATATTTATTTATTTTAGCTTTATTATTCTATTTAGGTTCAATACAACATGTTTCATCGTGAACGGGTTGAATCGGAATATGAATATTTGTTTAATGAATTTAAAATGGGTGCCGCTACTTGGTCACCTCTTGCTAGTGGAGTATTGACAGGAAAGCATAATGAACGTATTGCAGAAGATTCTCGAATGGCATTAACAGATAATGCTGTTATGAGACGTTTAAGAGAAGGTTTATTAAGTGAAGAAGGAAGAACCAAAATTGAAAAAGTGAAGAAATTGAAGGTAAATATATAAGTGTATATATACTAAAAAAATTTGTTTCACATCCATATTAATGATTATTTGATATAGCCGATCGCTGATAAAATAGGTGCTACACCAGCCCAATTGGCACTTGCTTGGTAGATTATCAAATTTTAAATCTTAGATCAATTTGATAAAGAAAATGATCATGTGACTGATTAAATTTTCCTCTTTTTTTTTTTAAAAAAAAAAGGTGTATGAAACATCCAAAAGTCAATACAGTAATTACCGGTGCATCCAAACCTGAACAAATGGAAGAAAACCTTCGAGCTGTTGCATTGTTACCAAAGTTAACACCTGAATTCATGGTAGAAATTGATAAAATATTAGATAACCTACCACCACCTCAATTTAATTTCAGAGATTCATGATAAATAAATTCCTGTAAATAGAAATTACATATTTTGGAATTTGTACTACAAATGTGTTAAATTATTGAATCAAAATTACATACGTTATTTTTATTATTATATCATTATTATTTTTTTTTTTCCATATAATTACATTTTTATCAAATTAATTAATTTAAATAAAAAAAAAATTTATAATTTTTCAAAATTATAATTATAACATTATAACTGGATATAATAAATATGTAAATCAAATATGTGAAAAACAAAAGAGTAAGTCGAAGATCAAGTAAATAATTTAATAATAATGTCAAAAAAAAAAAAAATTTATTTTATTTTATTTTATTTATTTATTTATTTATTTTACGCCCTAAACCAATCTAAAAAAAAAAAAAGAAAAGAACTTTAGAAAAATATTTTTTTTTCTGACCAAAAAAAAAAATTAAAATTTAAAGTTACGATGAAAAAAAAAATAAAAAAAATAAAACTTAAAAAAAAAAATTAGCCTGAAATAACCCGTACTAAAATAAATATTTCTTTCACCCAATATTCGCATACATACATACACATACTGTATAAATACCGCATAAATACTTTATATATATATATCGTATGTATATATATATATATCGATATATATATATATATTTTTCGAATATATACAGTTATTACAGTATAATATTATATATCATATATCAAGATAATAAATATATTTATATCAAGATAAAAAAAAAAAAAAAATATTTTTTATACAAATAAATAATACAAATAAATAAAGTAATAATAATAATAATAATAAATAATAATAATAATATAATAATAGCGTGATTTAAATCCGATTTTCTTAAAAAAGGAAAAATCAAAGAGATTTTTTTTATATTTTATGTATAATTGATTATTTTGCCTCCTCTTTTTTTTTTGGGAGGGACAAATAAAAAAAAATTTTTTTTTTTTTTTTTTTTTTTGACAACAGATAAAAGATAAATAATAATGTATAAATAAAATTTTTTTTTTTTACCTAATTGTTTATTTAAAATAATTTATATTTATAAGGTATAAATCAAAAAAAAATTTTTTTTTGAGTTTCAAAAAAAAAACTTTTTTTTTTTTCAATTTATTACCAAAAAAAGATTTTCCATTTGTCACGAAAAAAAAAAAAAACAATTATGTTATTATAGTTAAAAATTATTGATTTGATTGATTGATTATAACAGATAATGTTTTTTATATATGTATATATATATATGTATATAATGTTTTATATTTTATTTTAATAAATACGTCTTTTTTCCTCAATATTAGAAATCATTGTGTCTTTATATAGAAATATATGTTATTATATTTCATCTAATACTATCTTTATAAAAAAAAAAAAAAGAACAGGTTAAAAATCAAGTTAAGATATGGAAAATATTCATCGGAATATTCATCAGGATAAAAAAACATACATTTGCTTTTGTATGCAATTATTTTTTTTTTTTTGTGCCGTACATGCCGCACATAATTTTACAAATAAATTATAAAATTAGAAAAATTAAAAAAAAAAAAAAATGTTGCAAAACTAAAAAAACTAAAAAAATATGCAAAATGTGCAGTAAATGCTAATTTGTTGATAACAAGTATTAAAATCAATCTTTTGAAAAATTTTCACGAGCTAATTTTTTTATACTATTTACTAATTTTAGAATAACGGCATAAAGGCGGATATCAATAACATCAATAATAATGAAATGGCGTTCATTTGGTCTAATCAATCTCGGTTTAGGATTATCAAAAAGTACAAAGGCATCACACAGTACGATAATAACAAATTGCTGTGCCACTTTTTTAAAAAAAAAAAAAATTACAAGTTTTTGTTAGTTAAAATTGTAAATAAATGAGAACAGACCATCTTATCATCAATTTACAAAAGAAGTTAATACATGGTAATATGACATCTTGTATTTTTGTTTGTACTCAGGGAAAAAAAATGATATTCTTTTTTTTTTTTCTCAAAAAAAAGCTTCCTTAATTTTTTTAAATTTTTTTATTATTTTTACAATTTTTTTATAATTTTTTTTTTTTGTTGAATAACTTGTGAAGAAAAAAGTTCATGCATATTATTAATAAAGCTAACTTGAAGAAAAAAAAATTTCGAAAGAAAAATACAATTGAGGAAAAAATAAATGAGAATGATTTTTTTGGTTTTTTTTACGAATTGTTGTACAATTTTAATACAGTTTGATAAATTTTAATATGACCCCATCCATCCCACCAATTTTTGTTATTTTTATCCTTTATAACATCATAAAGGATAAAAATGAATTATTTGATTATTTATATTATATCAGTGTAAAATATATTATAAAAAATGTAAATTTTTTGTGTCAAGAAATAAATGACTTTGCATATTTGTTATTATAAATCTTGTGAGTTTTGAAAATCGGTCAAACATTTATAATTAAACTAACAAACTTCTCCTGATGCTGAACCTCTTGGTTCTGTCCCGATTGAATCATTGTTACTTGTCCTATTATTACTATTATTATTATTATTATCAGATTCTAATAATAATCCATGATCATTTCCAATAGGTAAAGATGATAAAGTAGCAGGAAATCTAGAATCATACCTCCTAGGTATTGGTGATATTATACGAGAAAGATGATGGTCATCTGAATCATATTGATGAGGAATTTCTGAATAAAAATCGTCAGTGAATGATGATCTTCGTTCCGTTCTCTGAACGGGAGGTGGATCAACAGCTGACCAATTAACTCCCCTACGAGTATGCCATGCTGAAAGTCTTTGCATGGGAGGAAATGGTACACTATGTTCATATAATAAATTTGAATCAGGGATTTGATGATGACGTGATGAGGGCATATCAATTCCACGTTGAATTAAATCATCCCTTCTTCGATCTACATTTGTATTTTGTGAAGTCATTCTTGATGATCTTCCAGAAGAATGTCCTGTTGATGATCTATGATGTCTAGATGAAGACCTCATACTTCTCATTTCTTGTTGTTGAGAAATTTGTCTTAATAAATTTACTCTCCTTATAACATTATCTAACGCAACATTTGGAGAACTTGAAGAACTTGAAGAACGATGATGATGATGTGAGTTATTACTATTATTGTCATTATTATTATTATTATTAATATTATTATTAATATTATTATTATTATTACTACTACTATTATTATTACTACTACTACTATTACTACTATTAGTATTATTATTATTATCATCATTATTCCTTTGAATGTCACCAAAATTATAATTATTATTATCTAATGAAGAAACGATATCATCAAAAGATAAATCAAGCATTTCATCATGAGAATCATCTGATCTTTCTTCCCTAAAATTCCTAGAATTATCAAAATTACTTTCACGTCTTGCTTGTGCAGCAGCTTGCATTTGTTGTAATTGTTGTATCTGTGTACGATGATTAAGACTTAAATGGTGAGCAGAATTTAATCCACGCCTTGAGGCCAAATTTGTTGAAATATGTTGTTGTTCTCTTGTACGATGAAGTTGATGAAGTTGATGAAGTCTATGTATATGTTGTTGAACTAAGGTATAAGGTAATGAAGATGACCTTCTTGACCTTTGACTTCTTTGTGTTGATTCTGTTTGAGATTCTGGTATATCTACAAAATATATGAAAAAAAAAGGTTAAGATTTAAAAAAAAAACGAAAAATCAAATTTCTGTTAAAAGTTAACGATGAAATAGGACGCGACCATTACCAAAAACGCTTGTTCTAGCATTTTGAAAAGTTTCGTCAAAGCTCTCTTCGGCTTGAGGTGTATACGGCGGTGACGTCGGTTGTTTTGACGGAAGCTGTCTCTTTGATATAGATGGCGAAACGTACATAGGAAGACCCATAATTACCTCTTTTTTTTGTTAAGAAAAAAAAATGGATTTGTTTACAAGTATTTTTGTTTTCAAAAAAAAAATTGTCCGTGAAGAGAAAAAAAAATTATTCGTGAAGAAAAAAAAATTTTTTTATAAAAAAAAAATGAGGAGTTATATGATGATAAAATCTGATGCAAAAAAAAAAAAAAAAAATTTTTCTGTGCTTTTTATTGGAACCAAACGGAACGTTTGATCCTTTATATAAGCAGAAAAAAAAAACTGAAAAAAAATTTTTTTTTCTTTATTTGCAACACGGAATCCTCTGGGAAAAAAAAAATCTAATAGTGCAGATAAAAAAAAAAAAAAAAAAAATATTTAAAAAAAAAAAAATAATAATAATAATAAAAATAAAAATAAAAATAAAAAGAAAAAAAAAAAAAAAATATTTTAATTTATTTTATTTATACTTTGTATTATAATTTATATGAATGATATAAATGGATAATAGTCATGAGATTAAAATATATATTATACCAAAAGATAATAGGATACCAAACACAATTTGGGAAATGGATGCTTTTTTTTTCTCCACTTTTTTTTTTTACTTTTCTACTAAGGAGATGATCACCCCGTTTATTTGTTTGTTGAAGAACAAGAAAAAAAGGGGACCCTACTGTAAAAAAAGGAGAACGGAGGGAAACGGTTACAAAAGAAATTATGAATAATTTGTACGGCAAAAAGTATACATAAAGGATTAGACCGAAAAATTTTAAAAAAAAAAGTGCAAAAATTAAAAATTTATCAAATATATCAATTAATTGATAAAAAAGACCACATGTTAATATAGATCAGATGCAATAAACTAATAAAAAGATGATTAAGCATTACTTTTTTTCGATTGAACAATACCGCCAAAAAAATCTTTACTATTTTTTCCATATTCGGACAAATTTCTTTTTTATTTGGTCAAAAATATAAACGTGTAAAAGGGAAATGAAACACAAGAAAACTAGCCGAATCGTACGCCATTAACGTCTAATCAATAAATTATTCCATGATATTCGTTATATAAATAACTATTGTAGTAATGAATTAAATAAAATAAAGAATGTACATATTTGATAATCCGTTATGTCATTATTAGCCAGAATGGACATTTGGTGGTGTTTTTTTTTTAATAATAATGAAAGAAATATAAATAAATAAATAAAAGTAAATAATAAATAAATTAAAAATAAAATGGGTATTAGAATGAACCCTTGTAAAGTGCAAATGTATAATTGTGTAACGAAACAATATCGCGTGATACCTTTTTCGGTGCCAAGCCTGAGATTTTATGCTATATTTGCCATTATGAAAATTTTTTTTTTTTTTTATTTATTTCGCGCACTTTCATATAAATAATTGTCGAGCATATAACAGATAGATATCTTGATACATGAATAAAAATAGGGGGGATTAATCATTTTGATTTGTTGAATATAATCTTAATTCAAGGTGTGGTGGCGTTCAGAGATCCATGATTTTTCCATTTTTCTTTTCTTTTTAAGAAAAAAAAAATTTTGAATTGCAGTTTTATAGTTTTATACTGTACTGTATGTGGAAGATCCAATAATAGCTTCGATCAAATGTTATATAAATATCGATTTTAAGGATTTTAAGTTTTTTTTTTTTTCATATTTATATTTTTTTTATTTAATAAAATTTCATATCATTCGCTCAATCATTAATCTAATTATTCCTCACATGTTATTTATTATATACAGTATAAATTTTAATCAGATAAACTTTAATATGTTATCAGTCATGTATTTTACATTGTTTTAAATGTTTGTATTTATTATTTTTTTAATCAAAAAAAAGAAAAAAAAATTTTTTTTTTTTTTTTTTTGTTACCTTGTTAATATTGTTACATTTTTTTTTCTTATCAATTTTTATTTTTCTTATTTGAGAATTCTGATTTGACATATTTAATGTAATGTTTATTTTTATTTTTATTTTTATTTTTATTTTTATTTTTATTTTTTTTTACCGGATTCTTCTTAAAAGAGACGATCCCTTTGGGTTTTTTTTTTAAGTTGAAAATTTTTTTTTTAACAATAAAGTCGGATCTTTGAAAAAAAATGTCTAGTAACTTTGTTTAAATTTGTTTCGTTTCGATTGGTAAATTTGAAGAAAAAAAAATTTTTTTTTTAAATTTTCCGAATAAGGAAAGATTAAAAAACAAAGTAAATAATTTTTTTATGCACCTTTGTTAGTTTACAATTTTTTTTTTTTGCTTTTGTTTAAAGTTTCAGGAACCTCGTTTAGAAGTTTCCGGGTTCAATTTGCATGACCCAAAAGGAATATTTTCTTTATAAGCAACTATGTCGCTAAACAATTAAATTCAAAAATCTCTTTTTTACCTGAGTTAACTTTTTCGGATAAACAATCCGAATAAAATTTATTTATGAAAGTTTGCTTTTAAAAAAAAAAAATTTTGAAACAAACCGGGGAATTTTCTACGACCCGGTTAAAAATTTTCCGATGATCCTGTATATTTGACCATTTTTTAATTGGTTGAATTGTGTAAAATAGATCATGCGTCTAATAAGTTTAATTTGTTGATTTTATTATTCATAATATTTGTGATAAGTAACACAATATTCTTATTTCGATTATATTTATTTTTTTTTTTTTTTTTCCTTACAACTTCTCTCTTTTTTGTTATTGATTTTGTTGGCAAATTCACTTTGTACTTTTTTTTTTTTTATGTTAATGGCGACATATATTTTAGGACCAATAAATTTTTTGGTATGAAACTTTTAATAAATTATATTGTATCAAAAGTATAATATAAAGAAAAGCGGCAAAATGTTTCCGATTTTATTTATTGAAATCGTAAATAATAATAACAATAATGAATAATAATAATAATAGCGTCGCGTATCAGTAGAATATCCAAGTTACACATGGGCTGTTGGTATTGGGATAATTGGTAAGATGAAAGAAAAAGAAAAATGGAAATTTTTTTTCATTTTTATTTTATTTTTTTTTTTAATATTTTTTTTTAAATAGTTTAATGTTTTTTTTTATTTTTTATCTTATTTTC
Organism: Rhizophagus irregularis; assembly: GCF_026210795.1. Taxonomy (NCBI): domain Eukaryota; kingdom Fungi; phylum Glomeromycota; class Glomeromycetes; order Glomerales; family Glomeraceae; genus Rhizophagus; species Rhizophagus irregularis. The sequence continues at coordinate 2,697,475 of NC_089447.1, forward strand.
CTTTTAAAGTAATTTGGCTAAGCCTTTTTTTTTTTTTCTTCCTTTCAAATAGGACCAATTGGAGCTGTAGTTATACCACCTATTCGTAGAAAATATTTTGGTTATATTCCTTCTGAACCTATACCAACTACTTATCCTAGTAAATTATTATTATTATTTTTTTTTTTGTTTTGTATTGTATTATTTATTATTTGGTGTTCTATTGATTTATTGATTTGATTATTGCATGCATGATTCAAGTTTATTTTATGCATATAATAAAATAAAAAAAAAAAATATTTTTTTTTCTTTTTTTTTTATTATTTTTGTTTCATTTTACAATCATTAAAATTATTTTAAAATTATGAAATGATTATTAATACATTATGTATTGTATTTATTTCTTTTTATTACTTTGTTTTTAGTGCCAAAACGTCCACGAAATGTGCCATCAGGATTTGAAGATCCCGAGTAATTTTTTTTTTTTAAAAAAAAAAAAGAAATATTAAAATGATTTTGTTCTTAACTTTTTAAGGAAGAAATAACAAAGATCAAAAAAAATTTTTTTTTTTTTCTTTCTTTTCTTATTTTTATAATAAAATACTATTTTAAGGAATTCTTTTCTTTTTTTATATTTAATTTATTTAATTATTTAATTGAAATCTTAAGATTATAGTTTTTAAAAACGTACTGTACTCTCCTTACTTGGAAAAAAAATCTAGGAAATAGGATGATTATTATTATCTAATAATTTCTTCGTTTTTGTTCTTACCTAGTAATTGGTAATCTTATAATCCAATTTGTTACAAAAATTTTTGATGGCTTGATCCCCAATAAAATATATTCAATTACATTTATTATTACTAATGGAATTTCAATAAATTTATTAGTTGATAGATAGGAGGAACCCCTGGTAAAATCCAATCAATTTGTTGAATATGTGATTCTAGAAATTGGAATAAATTCGAGTATCATCAGGGGGGTGAAATTTACAAAATAGGATTTGTCTAGATATATTTGATATATAATTTTTAATTGAAATAGGATTAATCTGAAAGGTGATCATAATGTATTAAATTTAATTGATTGTTATAATTGTTATTATTATAACATATCAATTCTAAAAAAATATTCATTATAAAATGATAGATAATATAGTAATATTATTATAATACCATTTATGATTCATTTTAATTGATGATGAGAAAAATTAAAAAAAAATGGATTTACTGATTCAATTAATGAAAATTTTTGATAAACTTACTTCTAGAAATGACGACTTTAATCAAGATCTTTTAATTTTTGATAAACCTTTTTCTGAAAATGATTACTTATTCAATTATGATTTAACCTATTTTACGGGATAAAACAGAGATGTTTTTAGAACTATAGATCGAAATTATGATGTTATATATATATATATATATATATATAATAGTATATTTTTTTTAGTACCCGATTCACATGAATTAGTGTAGATTAAATAAATTATTATATAACTTATATATATATTTATAAATCATTTTATTCATCATCATCATCAAGTATCACAATAACCTTCTTCATTTAATTGAATCGTTTGGATCGCTTCTTTTTTCAATTTTTTTTATTTTTATTTTTATTTTTATTTTTTTTTTCGTAATATTATAATTTTCGCCTATAAAAATTAATGAACCCTTATATTTAATAATTTTTATGAAAAATATAAATATATATTCCTATGTTAGAATCGTAAAAGTTTATAAAAACACGATACAAGATACGAATTAATCAATAATTTCACATGGTCAAATATTTGTCTCTTTATTCCCACAAACAAATGATATGTTTAGTTAGTTTAAGTCATATTAGGTTATATTATAATGGAATTAGGTTTTTAAGATTTGAGAATTTGTCACATTGTACCATTCAGAAAATGAAAATATTTTGTAGCTCATTATGTATACTATACAAATAATAATCACTGTAATTGTACAATTTATTATGTACGAATAAACCATTTAAATCACTAAATTTACTAAATTCGAACTTTGTTGTTGACTTAATTTTATAATATAAAAATTTACAATATAAACTACATTGTAATATGCACAAAGATCAGGTTTAATATAGATTTTACAGACTGCTTCGATATTATTTATGCATATTTCATTTCACTTTCATCAAAACCAATAGTAGGAAATTTTTTTGCAAAATTTATTACTTCATCCTTTAAATCTTTAATAAGTGGTTCACTGGAACCATGATCACCCAAATGCTCTTTAAAATCTAGGAGTTTGGTCCCTACAAATACAAAAATTATTAAATATTTTTTTATATTACTTTAATTATTAAAAGTTATGTATATATATTAATTGTTTTTACCCGTAACTTTCTTTTTTATATCAACAGTTAATTTGACACCACGATCAATGAATTCTGCAATTTTTTCAAAATCAGATTCATTAAGACCACGTGTTGTCATGGCTGGTGTACCAACACGTAATCCTCCTGGTATAAAGGCACTCTTATCACCAGGAACTGTATTCTTATTAGCCGCAATATTTGCCAATTCAAGGACTCGTTCCACACGCGCGCCATCGATATTCTAAAAAAAGATTGAAGTGATTAAAATTCGCGTAATGTCAACATTTCATTGAACTTGTTCATATTCAAACTCACTTTTGACTTTAAATCCACTAACAACAGATGTGTATCTGTACCACCCGAAACTAAATTATATCCCATTTTCTTAAATGCTTCGGCGAATGAAAGACTATTCTTTAATACTTGCTGTTGGTATTCTTTGAAAATTGGAGATTTAGCTTGCTTGAGTGCTACGGCGAGTGCAGTGATAGTGTGATTATGTGGCCCACCCTGATGTCCGGGAAATACAGATTGGTTGATAGGATTTTCAAGATCATACAAGATTTCTTTTTGATCATTATAGATAGGGAGGATTTACTTTACAAGTTAAAACAAACAAAAAAATTAACGATGCCTGATAATCTAAAAGAAGTTAATCGAATAATTATTCACATAATCACCTTTTCCTTTCTTATCAACCTTACGTACACCTTTCCTGTAAAATATTAATGCTCCACGTGGACCTCTAAGAGACTTATGCGTTGTAGTTGTGACGATATCGGCGAATTCAAATGGCGAAGGAAGAACCCCAGCAGAAATTAAACCTAAAGAATAAAAATGAAAATTCTTAGACATTTGTGTACCAAACCATAAAATTTCAATTGCAAAACATACCGCTAATATGAGCTATATCTGCAATTAAATATGCATTCACTTTTTCTGTAATTTGCTTCATTCGTGCATAATCATAATTTCTTGGGTATGCGCTAGCACCAGCAATAATAACCTTTGGTCGATATAATACCGCCGAAGCTTCGAGGGCATCATAATCTATTATCCCCGTTTTTTCATTTAACCGATATGGTAAAGTCTCAAAGTAGGATGAAACTGCTGAAATTTTCTTAGTATCTGTTTGATATCCATGTGATAAGCTAATTAAATAAATTTTTAAGTAAAAAAAATTTTATAAATGTTTGAAATTACTACAATGATTAATTGAAAAATATTTACTGTCCACCATGTGGTAAATCCAATCCCATCAACCGTTCATGAGGCTTTAATATAGCATTGTACACATATAAATTGGCCGGTGATCCTACATAATATAAAAAAGAAATATTGAGATATCATATTTGAAATAATTTATGAATTATTAAAACTACCTGATAGAGGCTGAACATTTACACCCCATTCAGAATCTTTCAAATTAAAAGCTTCTAAAGCTCGCTTCTGACACAGAATTTCTGCCTGATCAATGAATTCATTTCCACCATAATATCTAAAAAAAAGCCAATTATAAAAAAAAAATGATAACAATTTTTTTAGAATCAAATTTCATACCTTGCACCCGGATATCCTTCCGAATACTTATTTTGCATAATAGAGCCTAAAGCTTCTATAACCGCGCGTGACGTGAAATTCTTGATAATTAATTTATAAATATTAACATGAATAGTAAGTAATAAGAGTGAATACAATTAGGTAAATTAAATTCACCTCTGATGGAATAAGTACTATACTCTCGCGTTGTCGCTTTTTTTCTTTTTCTATGATGTCGAAAACTTCTGGGTCAATTTCCGACAAATGTTTATTCAAATACTAATAATAATAAAGCAAATAGATAAGCTTTTATGACTATAAAAAAAATTTTTTTTAAAAAAAATATTATTTTTTCAATACCTCCTTTTGAGCTGCGCTAGAAGCATAGCCTCTCTTAAAGTTCACAAAGAAAAAGTTTTAAAAATTTAATTGAAAAAAGGGGTCATAAAATGATAAAATACATACAGATAAAAGACTTGATAAACCATGGTTAGTTTTTAGAGATTGTTGAAGCGTAGGTCTACGTAACAGTCTTTTTAACATTGCGAAAATATGAAATAGCAAAAAATTTCAATCACGGGCATTGATATAAATATTTCAGATCTTTTACGTAACACAGATTTGAACGCGTTTCGCATAGATTATCATAGAAGCAAGAAGAATGAATTCATGGAAAGTGTTATCTAATCGTTAAGAAATAGGGGAAACTGCAAAAGAATGGATTATATCAGGTGATAATTCAGTTAGACTGAATATAATTTCATTTCAAAAAAGATTCTTAAGCTACTCGAAATAAAAATTAACGACGTTTATTCCACAAATCATTTGATCAGAATCAAGAATCAGGTTGGACTTATAAAGAGCACACTATTGGGCTAGCCGCCAATACAGTAATTTTTTTTATTATTTATTATAAATATATATTAAATATATAATTTATTTTTATTATAATTCATCTTTTACCCATTTAATTTTTTGGCTTTCATAATTTGAGTAACAACGAAATTCATTTGCCAATCCACTTTTATGTCTTGGAAAGTAAGTTGTCATCTTTGCTTTGACTAGTCTATAAATAAGGTCACGCAATACAGCACCTAAAAAAAAATAATTATTATTATTTCTTTTTTTTTTTTGAGAGTATATAATAATAAATGATAGATAAATTGATAATTTACCTGTGCAAATTAAAATTTTACAATTCTCTTTCTTTCCAAGCCATCTAACTGTTATCATAGTTTTAGTACAACAATCTTCACTTAAAAATGGAGGATCAACTAATATGAAATCAAAAGAATTTTTTAATTCCAAAGAATTTTGAAATTTAGTCGGATCCTTATAATCATATTCATAAAAATCATTTCCGTATATATTAAATCTTGTATCATATTCAAAGAGACAAATTGTTTGTTTTGGAAGTGGGTTTACTGACTATTTTAATAAATTTCAAATAATATTGTTAATATAATGAAAAGTATAATTAATTCCTTTATAAATTTATTTAAAAATAATGTGAAAAATACTTTTAATTTTACAAATGCTGTTGGTGTACTAATACATGCTATCCGACTATCTGGACTTGTATTAGCTAAAGCTTCTTGAGCTAATGTATTCGATGTTTCTTCATCATACTAATTAAACAGAAAATAATATTTGGTCATTTTAAGAATTATAATAAAATCAACAAAAATTGACTTTTTTAAAATTAAGGAAACTTAACCCAAAATTGACTCAACTTATTAACCAAGTTAAGAACAAAAAAAAAATTATTAATTTAAATCTTCTCATTTATATAATAACCATATCCATAAAATGACATAATCATACCTGCCAATCTTCTTTAAACAATTCCATATTAACTTCATTTTCCTCATTTTGCTCCTCATTCCCTTTATTTTGTGAATTTGTTCCTAAATAATTTTGTATAGATGATAAAGATTTTTGTCTTAATTGTTCAAATTTTATTTGATGTTGTTCTTGTTCTGAAAGAAATTCATTTAATGCCGATAATGCATGTTCAGATAAACTAAATAAACATATTATATATATTATTTAATTTTAAAATTTTAGTAATAATAAAAAATATATACTCATAAATGAAATATAAATAAATACTTTGGAATGTCATCATCCAAGTTTTCGGATTTTTCATCTGTCATGGTTAAGATTAATTAATAAGAGAGTTTCATGGATTGATGGTAAATTTAATAAAAAAATTTTATAAAAAATTAAGTATCACACTTCGCAGATCATTGAGTTACGTCATTACCAAAATTGGTTCTTTTTTTATTTAAATAGTTTTTCATCTAAATCTAAAAAATTTTCTTCATATTAAAATAAAAATACAATAATAGGATTTTAAGTAAATAAATTAATATCTCATATTATCTTCCAAGTTTTACATTATCAATATCTTGTTGAATTCTTCTATATTCTGATTGACTATTCTCCAAAGTATTTTCTAAAGTTCTTACATGGTTTTTCAAAGATTGAATGTTATCTTGTAATTCACGTACTGAAAGACGTTCTTTTCGAATACATTCTTCTAAATTTCTATTTAACTGTTCTTTTTCATTTAATTCTGCTAGTTGCTTTTGTTTAAATTCATAAAGTTGTCTATATTCTGATGTTTTCCCTCCGCTAGATGAGATTTGTAAAGCATTTGTATAAGAAGATAATGCAGCGTCTTCTGCTTTCTTTATCCTTTCATTTAATTCGGCTAATTCTTTTTCTAATTTTTCTTCTTCCAATTTTCCTAATGAGAAGTTAAATTTTATTAAATTTAATATTTTTTATATAAATAAATTTTAAATTTTCACCTACCACCTGAATTAGAAGATTGTCCATAAGTTGAACTATTAACACTATCATTTGTCTTTGACTTCCATGAAGGATCAAGAGCTTCATTATAGTTGTAATTCAATTTTCCTCTTACTAATGATGTTTTTAAAGCACTAGGTAAACTATCAGGTATACGTTTTCCTTTACTTCGCTGATTTAATATATGAAGGAAGACAAGACACTGATCTTTTCCGAGTTGTTGTTCAAAGTTAACATCGACAAGACCCCTAAATATTCATAATAAAATTATTTTTAACGATTGTATACAACTTAAGAAAACCTAATATAACAAATAAATTCAAAACCATGCTGCTATACACTCTTCTCTCGGTATTCCAAGTCGTTGATAAAGCTCATCAAAGTTTGCAACTAAAGTAAAATATAAGTAATAGTTAAAAAAAAATAATTTTTTAGTTAAATCAAAGAAAAGTGGGAGGAAAAAAAACCATAACTTACATCGGACATAACCATGAGCTCCGACATGTTTAGTATATTCATTTTCATAATTAAATTTATCTGCTGGAGGCATATACCAATCAAAATCATCGGATAAAGGTGCTGTTGGGAAGCTACCATAACTACTCGACTAATATTAAGAATACTAAAAATTTTCTAGCCGATCTTTTATATAAGGTTTATAATAATATTAATTTATAATTGATATACCTGATGATGTAGTGAAGGAGGTGGAAGTGGAGGTTGTATCTGTGATTGTGAATATGAAGGCATCATGTTAGGAAGTGGACTGCTTGACTGAGGGATTGGACTAATGGATAATGGAACTGGGCTGATCGATTGCGGAATAGGACTAATTGTACGAGGGTATACTCCGGAATTAATTCCTAATGTTGAACCTCCATGAAATCCACCACCGCTTCCTCCAAAGAGATATGCCTTACTGGGGGGGATTAAATGAGGAGGTAATGTTGGTGGGACATCCGAATATACCCGAGCCAATAAATCATTAACCAATCTAGATGTGACTGAAAATTCATCAAAGTCAAGTTGACCATCCTTATCAATATCACAAAGATCCCTTTATTTATTAGAAAAAAGTATTAGTTGAAATATATATATAGTTTTTTTTAAAAATAAATAAAACCTACCATATCCTTTCAAGCCATTGCATAGGTAAAGTCGAGTTCATGAGCCAATTTCTAGCTTGGTTACCTAGATTGATAATATAATTAAAGCTTTATTTTGTCAGATAAATTATAAAGCTGTATATTTAACTTACCAGAAATAAAACCATTTGTGGGCCCTAGGGCAGAAAAAACCTTAAAATATTGTTGTTTCTCAACGTCACTGATGCCACTCATCTTTTTTAATATATAAACTTTAAAAGGCTATTATTGGTAATGAGATGAAAACGAGTAAAGTGTTCAAAGAAAACTATCGAAATTTTTTAAAATCTGATACAAACACGTTACATTTTCAATAGGATTTTCAAGTTCGGACTTTTCACTAACATCGGAGTGAATGCAGGTATTTATGAAAAAATTTATTTTTAAACTGTTACATTCTAGAAACATATCAATTAAAACAAGACCAGAAGAACATATTTTTTTGTTTTTTTTTTTGTTTAAATTTATGACTTTAAAATCCTTTTGTAAGCTATTCGAATATTATTTATATAAAAAAAGTAAAATAAATAATATAAAATGAAATAAAATAAATAAATTAATATAAGTAGTTTTGACATAATATTTATAAATCCACAGCAATTCCTCTTGGGGGTTTCTCTGGTTCAACAGTGGTATTATCAAGAGCTTTTACTTTATTATACATATCTTTCCTTTTGAGTTCTCCATTGTAATTAGAGATGACTGATGCGAAATAGAACTGTGTAAAAAAAACGCGTAAATTTTTTTGCTTTTTTTAAAATATATACAAAATATATACATATATATATATATATAAATTACCATAAGTAAGAAACCGGCAACTGTATACACAACAGCAAATCCAATATAAAACTTTACAGCTTGCTGACATAATTCTCGTTGTTCATTCGTTGTACCATTGTCTTGTCGTTTATCGAATGGTCTTGACCAATTTTCAAGGGGGCTCCAATACTTTCCTTCATGTGCTTGTTCACTAAATTTTTTGAGACACATATCCACAAGTTTATCTTTGTTTTTGGCAGTAATAATTGAAACTGCTGTTCCAAATACCAAATAAACCAATGCGCTAACACTAACAACCACTGAGAATAATTTAACCAATTTTTGATTTTGCTACATAAAACGGAAAAAAGGGAACGTAAAATGAATCATCTTTTTTTTACTTAAAATTGTAGAAAGGAATATCACAAAATTGTCATTTACCATAATACCACCAACAAGTCCTCCCACAGCCATTACTCCTCTAACGATATTCCAAATACCGTGAACATATCCAAGTCCTTTTGAAAAAATCGTAGCCGCTAAATGCAGAATAATTTAAGAGAATTGTCCACGTCACGTGATCAAGATAAAGTAAGCGGTACTTACAATCAATGAAATGAAAAGCGATCCATACTCCGACCATACTTTGAACCTAAATTGAATTTTCGTGAATACGAGATTGAAAGGAATATATATATATATATATTTTTTTAAAGATATAAAAAAACAATTTGTATATTTAATCGAAAAACTTACTAGGACAATAAGAGAAATAAGAATTGTCCCAATACGATTGTTAATACTAAAAATCAAAATTTTCTTCTTTAATAGAAAAAAGTTTACGAACTAAATTCATTCATAAATCAATACTGAAAAATTACCAACAACAACATCTTTGGACCATATTTAACAATGTTTTTTACTATTTTTTTTTTTTTTAAAGAAAAGCACTTCTCTAAATAAAATAAATAAAATCAAATTAGATAAAGTTACTTTTAAAGGAACGAAAGAATTCCAAAATTTGAAAAAATGATAAGAAAAATTAATGTAGTATAATTTATTAACCGTATGTTAACTGACGCGTGGCTGAGCATTTGCTTAGCCAGCTTTTTAGTTTATCAGTTAATAGTAATTAATCAAGTTTTTTCTTGCAAGACGTTCATCGATTGATTAAAGAAACAAATTCGAAGCTAAGCCTCAAATAAAGTGAGACTAAAATCTCAAATTCTAGATATGAATTTTTTTACGATGAATCAAATAATTATATCGTAAAGACTTTTTGAAGATAAATCGTTTAAAGAGCGATAAAAAGACAAATGAAAGTAAATTCAAAAAGTTATATATGAATTAGGACCAAATATGATCGCACAGCCATTGCTTCGCCTCAAACACAGCCTTTAAGATCAATTCATCATTTTATTTATGATTTAATTTTAAATATCATTTTTTTAGATTAAATACTTATTTACAACTCTGTTTTTTCATGGCTTTTGTTATTTATTATAATAATAATGAAATACAAGAAAACTTACAAGAAAATTCCCAGAAAAAAAAAAGTTAAAAAAATATATATATATCCAATCAAAAATATATGTGTGTGCTGTACATTCATTGCTCTTTACTTTCTCGGTATTGAAACCACTTTGAAGGCAAATTATTTACCGTAACATCTTGGGCAATTTCTGTAGGCAAATTATTAATAAACTCTTGTTGCTGGTGTTGCTGTAGCTGTGGAGTACTATACAAATTTTGCTGTTGTTGCATCGCAGCAAGATTTTGCTGTTCTTGTAGCCAAAGTTGGTACTGAGAATATGGAGAGGATTGATAATATTCCCATTCATTTTGAACGACTGACTGGATTAACTTTAAAAAAGAAAGAAAGTCCAAAATCAGTTTCATAATTTTCAGCGATCAACTGCGCCACGGTGAGTGGTTAAGATAAATATTACTACATATTGAGGGGTGATCACCATTGGAGTGATCTGCACACAAAAAAATAAAACAACAAAGAAACCAACGTTTTATAAAACTTAAAAAGAACAGAAAAACGTATGTCAATTAATGAATAACTTTGTACCTTTTGTTGTTCCTGCCATTCTTCATCATCACTAATATCCATAACATTTTCTAATTCACTTCGTTTTTTTTGAAAGGCCTTGAATCTTTCTTCTTTAAACAATTTCTCCATTACATTTTGTTTGAATTCCTAAGAAAAGCAACTTGAAATGATCAATAGAAAATTATGAAACATTATATGGAAATATAAGAATTGAACCTGCATCCACATATCAGCATTGAATTTCATAATTGGTTGGTGGTGAGCACGTCTCGGAGGGGGAGAATGATGACGTCTGCTGTAAAGTGAACTATTTTTACCGTTATCAACATTATCAGATAAACTCTTAGAACGACGGCGATAAGAATTTGTTTTTCGAGAATGGAAATATTCCGAATTTAAAGGTACTTTATTTTCCATTTAATCGTTTTTAGTTTTTATAGGAGGAAGAATATAGAACATAGAATATAGAAGCAAGACAACTTTTATACATCAGAAATCAGATGATTCTATACATCATATGATCTATGTCGTCAAATGATTTCATATTGTGCAACATTCATTTTTATTTGAAATAAAAAAAAAACTAAAACATGTTATTTGATCATTTTATATCGCAGCAAAAAATCCAAGCTTCTCTATGCGTTCTTTTCGCGCTCGTTTCAGATTAATATCATTTTCTTCTCGTTGGAGCATTTCATCCAAACTTTGTATCAAGCTTTGACCTAGTGATCGTCCTGTCTAATAAAATTTAGAAATATTTTATAGGGTTGCAATGTTCTTATCAAGAAAATGATTTACACGCACGATTCTTTACCATCGGAAGAGCAGACATAACTAGATCAAATTTAACAGCAAAGAAATTAAATAGATAAAAGTAAATTTAAAATACCTGCACCATGTCATTTAACAAACTTGGATTTATGCTTCCACCACCACTCTTTTGAAGTCCACAAACTTTACCATCCTTATTTACTGTCACAAGCAGTTTAGCTTCTGTCGTAAGTTCTTCTAATGGCGTAGCATCCACAATATGACGTGACCCGATCTAAAAAAAAAGAAATTTCTTAGTAAATGAAAATAAAAATTTTTTTTACAAGTGTATCTAACCTTGTTCAAAGTGATAGCAACAGGAACCTTGTCCCAACCTTCAATTCTCTCCCATTCTTCTTCATCATCTGATATATCAAATTCTATTTCACCGTCACCACGATCCTGTATAATTGTCTTCGGTATTTTCGTATTATAAAGAGCAGCTCGTGTAGCCATAAATATTGTATCTAATATATTTCCAGCATAGTCTAAAACCTAAAGTGAATTGAAAAAATATTTAATGTTGAGAAATAAATATGATGTGTAAACTATGTGAACTTACTATGGCATCAATGTAAACAATCCAACATTGCTGTCCGGGAATGATACAGAGTTTTTCAAGATTTAAACCACCTTGCGGGCCATTCAACACGCGATCCAACATCTGTGTGAGCTCATTATTGAAATCGTCAGCTCCTCTACCTGCAAATTGTTGGGAAGCGATTGGAGAACTGCAAGACTTAAAATGATGCAAAGGAAAGAATGATTCATGAATAACTTTTAGCAATGAATTCAATTTACCATTCAACATTACAGACAACCCTTCCCCGTTTAGCTTTTATTGCAGCAACATCTTCGTCAGCACCATCTAATTCTACTGCACCAAGCTCGACTTTAATACCAACTAATACGTCAGTTCCTTCTCCCAGTCTACAACGAGCACTTCCACTGGCCTGTGTGATAAGACCGGTTTCCAATATTATTTGACGATAATCAAGACGTCCTCTACCATCCGCGCGGATATTAGAATCGACGCCTCGAAGAATGTAGTCATTTTCCGAAGGTGAAATCAATGCTGGTGGCATTAAAAAAAGTTTTGGGATTGTAGTTGATGTACTGAATATTGATGCTATGTAAATCTTCACTATATACACAAACATGTTGTGTTCACTAACTAACCTTTTAAGTTAATAACAGCTATCGCGAAACATTTTCAGATGATATTTCGATATTTTTTGCAGAACACTATATCCTTTCTCGTGTAAATATTAGAATAACTTATATTATCCTATATATGCAGGAACGAGTGTTACCATATCATATATATAATAAACTTCAAATTAAGACTTTTCAAAAATAACTTATATTTCGCTCATAACAGATAATTTCACTAAAAAAAAATGCGAGGTATTCAAATTCTTCACTTTAATGATGTTTATCACCTTCTACCGCGGAAACAGGAGCCTGTTGGAGGAGCAGCACGGTTTGCTACCGTTTTAAAAGAATTTCGTGCAAAATATGGGCCTGATTCTTCATGTGTATTTTTCAGTGGTGATCTTTTTAATCCTTCTGTTGAGAGTAGTGTCAGTAAAGGCAGACATATGGTATCGTATCGTATCAAATCTTTCATAAGTATGTTACGTGTATCTTATGATATAAACGTATTATGTTAACGCTTTTTATGATTTTTTACTTTTTCGTTCATGTGATCAAAGATTCCAGTGATGAATAATTTTGGTGTGGACGTTGCCTGCATGGGTAATCATGATTTTGATTACGGAGAACCAAACCTTAAAGCATTAGTTGGAGAGACCAATTTCCCTTGGTTATTATCAAACGTTATTGATTCTGAAAGTGGAAATCCGGTTGCGAACGGAAAAAAGTTCCATATTCTGGAGAAGAATGATCTTAAACTCGGAATTATCGGTTTGGTTGAAAAGTAAGTTTTAAACGAAACTTACATATTTGTTTTCATTATGAGTATTTTGTAAAAAAAACACCTATTCCATTATTTTATAGAGATTGGTTGGAAACTATTCCTGGGTATGTCACATGCAATTTGTTGTTGATATCTTTATTTGAATTCTGTTAGATAATAACAAATTATTATAAAAACTAGTCTTCCACCAGCATTACAGTATAAAGATTATATAGCTGTTGGAAAGGAACTTGCCGCACAATTACGTGACCCTAAAGGGCCTTATGCAGTAGATCTTGTTATAGCCTTAACGCATTGTCGTTTGCCAAATGACATTTTATTAGCAAGAGAAACTCAAGATGAAATCGATTTGATTCTTGGAGGGTAAAATATTTCTCATTTAAATATAATTATTTATCCAATAATAACATGACATTATATGTGTAATAGACACGATCACTTTTATTACATCGGGAAAGGTTGTGAAATTATCAATGGTTGGATAAGAGAAGAAGTAAGTGGAAGCGGTGAAGATAATGGAGTGCGCGTTGTTAAGAGCGGAACAGATTTTCGAGAATTAAGTATTGTAGAATGTGAAGTTGAAGAAATTGACAACGAAGAAGGAGGAACTATCAAAATAATTAAAAAAGTGGCAGGTTAGCGTAACATTAGCTTTTTAATCTATTCGAGAATTTATCCGCTTAAATTTATATTATGTATATTACATATTAACGCGCACAGTTACGCGCCAAGAAGTTACGTCATCAATTGCCGAGGATTCTCATTTTATAGAATTAACTAATTCCGCTACCTCTGATATTAAGTCGAAATTGTCCAGGTACGATTTTCGATTATAATTTTCGTCAATATGTAATTTGTAATTTTTAAACAAATTTATACTAAATACATTAATTTTATTACTTAGACCTATAGCTTATACATTAACACAATGGGTATTACAATAATTATCTTCGACATAACGTAAATTAATTTAATCTATGAAAAATTAAATGATTATGTCATCGATTTGTAGGACTGCCGATCAACAGAGCTTCGAACTCGAGAAACTGCATTTGGAAACTTTGTAGCTGATATAATGTTATACGCATATCAACCATGCATTCATAATATAGACTGTTCGATATTATGTGGAGGTACTATACGTTCAGATTCAGTTTATGGACCGGGAAAAATTACTTTGGGAGATTTGCTTGAGATATTTCCTTTCGAAGACACGGTAGTTGTTATTCGAATTACTGGGCAACAATTGTGGGATGGTTTGGAAAGTGCTGTTTCAAAGGTACCTAAACAAGAAGGGAGATTTCCAGTAGTGAGTGGTTTGAAAATAGAATATAATCCAAATGCTGAACCGGAACATCGACTAAGAAATGTTTGGTTGACAGAGAAAAGTCCACATACAACGGGAGAAAGTGTAGTTGAATCTGATTATGACAAACCTAATATTATAGAAAAATTAGATTTACACAAAATTTACACAGTTAGTACTCGCAATTATATGGCGTCTGGCTACGATGGTTATACTGCCTTCGCTCAACCTAATACACAGTACCTAGTTGATGAAGAAAATGGTATTATTCTTTCAACCTTAATCCGTCGATATTTTCTTGGTCTTTATTATGTTAATGCCATTAAATTCAATATGAGCTGTGAGTCTAGGACTAAGGAAGCAGTTTCAAAAGCAGCAGATACCTGGAAAAAACTGGCAGAAAAAGGCCGTGATAAAACAGCTCAGAAACACATTTCTGGTCATACTATTCAAAATGCATTAAAGCTTTCTCTAGGTGAAAATATAAAAAGACAGAATGAGGAATCATCTAATAACGATGATATAATTGATGATGAAATAGATTCAAAAAATACAGAATTCATAAAAGATTGGGTCACTGTCGCTCCGATTATTGGAGATAGAATTGTCACTGTGGATTCCTAAAACAGATAAAATTGACAATATCCGGGGTCAACTGGTTAATTTATTAGCCTTTACGTGATTAATGGATTATACAAGTATAAAGTATATTTTAAATTTTGTAATAAAATTAAACAAAGTATAAAATAAATAATTTATATACATACAATCTAAATAAATTAAATTCTACATTGAAAGATACAAGAGTTTATGTCCTAAACAACATTACAATACACTAAAAGACGTTGAGAAATTTCAACAATTTTGGTCAAATAATTTATTTGTTGTCCCAGTTCATAAATTCCAATTAATTTATTCCTTTGTTTTAACATAACAATTCGCGAAAAATATGGCATTTGATTATCTATTGTCTGAGGATAAGTTACTAGAGACTCTGAAACGATTTTTATTTCACGCTTTAGATTCATAATGATTACCTCCAATCCAATTGCTCTCCAAAGTCGAGAAGTTGCCGTAACACTCCTAACAATTTCTATTGGTTCAAGGTATTCAAATATAGATGATAACAACTCGAAAGGAAAAATTTGTTCTCGGTGTTCTTGCTGCAGCTGATCCGCTTGAATTTGCTGTTGTATATTCTCGACCGAATATTCGGTTAATACGGATTTTCTCAAACGTGTCTCTACTTTCATGGCCTTAAGAATGAGTTTTTCCGCGTTATCTTCAACTTGTAAACGATGCTCACGCAAATAAGTTAACAAATCTCTATATCCATAAAAGCTGGGACCACGTCCAAAAAAGACAGGATGTATTGCAAGTGTCTCTGGAATTATGTGAGCGATACATGGCCAAATTTCATTACGTGACATTCTTTGATACCGAAAAAAGAATTCAAAAAATGGTTGGTTATTATGTTTAGAGATACATAAATCGAAAAGAAATAAAGTACCTAAGATTAATTGAAGTGGCGAGAGAAAGGTTTTCATCTACGACAAAATGATACGGAGAATTAGAGAAATTACAATCATTTTGAATTTGCCGAACTAATTCAACTGGCCCTGGGCAAATAATGATAAAAAATGCCTCTTGTCTAAGGAGAAAGCGATTAAGCTAAAATTTGAATTGAGGTAATTTAATTATCTGATAAACTAATACGATTAAATAAAAGAATTGGATTGAAACATACTGGGATTTCCTCTTGGGGTATTTCCGTAACAGTTCTAGTTCTATCAAAAGGATCGCAAAAAGAAGTTGGACAGTCATCTTTCAACCCATGGAAGTTTAAAATTAACAAAAGTTGGGGGCAAACAGGACACCATGTGGCCTTTTTTTATATACAGCAAAGATTAAGTGTCAATTTACAAAAAAAAATTGGGCAAGAAATTATGATAAAACGGTGAATTTTCACCTTCAATGTAATAAAAATCAAAACAAAGCGCTTAGCGAGTTCGTCAACGTTAACAGTATGCCCATCAATGTTCACGACAGTTTCAGGAAAGAAAGTCGTGTCCATTTAATTTTCAAACAAAAATAAATAAAAATAAATAAAGGTGAAAAAAAATTAATTTACTTTCGAAAAAATAATGTGCGAATTTAATCAGATGATTGATCGCACCCAATTTTCACACGAGCAAATACCCCTGGCTTTCGATCTTATCGGAAAATTTTGTTACGTAGATGCCATGTAATAGAAATATTAATAATATATATTAATTAATACAGCAAAGAGATTTCCTAATGTCTTCCACATAGAAAAAGATGCAAATGAGGAAAGTATATCATTTCAAATAATTTAAAATGAAATAATTAAGTTAGTATTATTAATATTTAATTTGGTAATTAATTATCATTATAAATTTTTATTTTTATTAAAGGGTATCAGTTAGAAACCTAACAATTATCATTATAAATTTTGGATAATTCTAAATCTCGTCCTCGCTTTTTTTCCAAAA
Organism: Rhizophagus irregularis; assembly: GCF_026210795.1. NCBI lineage: Eukaryota > Fungi > Glomeromycota > Glomeromycetes > Glomerales > Glomeraceae > Rhizophagus > Rhizophagus irregularis. Next base: position 2,714,690 of record NC_089447.1, read on the forward strand.
AAGAATACTTTTTCGATCATTTAATTTTGGTCAGAATTAAATACATCACGTGATTTAACGAAAAAATTCTGAAAAAATGTTTGTCAAATAAGTTAAAAATGACATGGCTGTTCCTTATTGGCTGGAATAAGAAATGGTGCTCATAGAAGGTAGAAGTAAGGATCTGTTCTTTTAATGGATGAAGAGTTACAATTAGGGTCTTTTTCTTTTGATATATAAGACTGTAATATTGTTTCATAAAATAAAATAAGTTAAAATAACATTCAAACCCATTTTTGATGTTTTAAGTAAACTTGCAGAGTAGGCAAAAATATACATATTTTTTTAAAAATTTTATATATTAAGGTTTATTTTATAAATTATTAGTAATTTAAAATTTATAATATTTAAAAAAATTTTTTCTATGATTCTATTACAGTTATTAGGAGAGTTACATATATTACGTAATATTCAGTTTAATATAAACTTACTCTTGACGATGTCGCATGTAATTAAATTGATAGAATGTACATTCTCAATCTTTGGATGATTCTCATATATAATTTTTGTGCATTATGAACATTGGCCATATTATTGGAAACTACAGCATATATTCGATCTTTTCCAATACCTTCTATAACCTTTTCAATTACCATAACTAAATATTCTGCAGTATGCGAATTTTCAGACAAATCAGAAAGTTGATAAAGATATTCTTTATGCGATGGAGTCATTACAATGAAGTTCCAAATTGAACGATGTGTATTAGACGTCCAACCATCAAAGGGGGTCGTCTAAAGCCGTGTTCAATCATGTGACTTGACATTTTATAAATAAGCCATTTTTTTATGAACTAAGACTAATGTAAGTATGAAGGTTATAAAATAAGTGTATTTTGGCCTGCTTTACAAGTTTACTTAATGAAAAAAAGCTGGTTTTAAACACTGTTTTTGACTTTACATATGAACGAATAATCTTTGCCAATTATATCCAAAAATGGATGACGAAAATAAAAAATTCAAATAAGTCAAAAACGGTGTTCAAAACCCCATGTTACGCACTAAGTAAATTTGCACAGCAGGCTAAAATACATATATTATATGTAACTTGAAAGTTTTATGTATTGGCGAAAAAGTTTTATTTGTAAAAAATAAATTTTTTACAAGTCACGTGATCGAACACAGTTTTGGACGTCCCCCATCAAAGGCTAAATTATAAATTAATCTTATATAATAAGTAAGATTAAATAAAAATCACGTATAATAGCCTATTTAATTTAATAAACCTAACATTAAATTCATTTTCTTTTCAAGCTCAGAATTAACTTTGAAGTTCACTTGAACTAATTCACGTTCAAGTAGTTGATTTACTAATACTTCCCTTGTTAATGTATTGTACCTGGCATTAAGCTCTTTTATAAAATTGATGAAAAAGGGATGTTCTACTATTCTAAACGCAATTCTGCACGCAATAAAAAATTTAACCAATGCACGATTAATTCGTGTACATCTTTGTTTGTTAAGCTCTGTTAAATCATGGTAATCATCCATATTACTTTGACCTTCAGAGTATTTTCCTTTTTTGGATGACTTGGACTTATCTTGCCATTCCATTACTTTAGTCATATACCTTCTAACAACTACTGCTGGCGCATCTGGACAATGGTTTGAAAGATGCTCTTCAAGCTTTGAAACTTTACTGTGTGACCATATATTTTTACAGTACTTGCAAGAGGTGGCAAATTTGCCAGAACTAACAGCTTCTCCTTTATTAATATCTTCCCAAATGCTATTAGGTGGCCGACCTTCTCTATTTTTCTTTTTAATGGGTGAATCTTCTGTGATCAGTCATTTGAAACAGTTTATTATTAATTTTATTATTAAGAAAATGGAAGAAAGTAAAAGAAACTTCAGTTTAGTATTAAAGGAGATGACGGAATTGGGTTTATTAAATACATATTACGCATTTTCCTTTAATGAATATAAGCTTCTTAAAAAAAACTGCAAAAATGTGTAATATTATAATATTAATATGGGAGTTAGAAATGAAAATTCTAACACTAGATAAAGCTTAAAAGAACTAAGACGATGTTAAAATATTGAAGTTTAATCTTTTATCTGTAGATAAGGATGGAGTTAATTAACTATGGTTAATTAACTGCAGTTAATTAACGGTTAATTTGGTTAATTATAATTAAGTAAATTTGGTTAATTAACAGTTAATTTGGTTAATTATAAATTAGCCAATTAAAAGAAGTGATTACAGTCACGTGACCGATTTTGATTTTTATCAATCTTTTTTTCAATAATTTTTTTTATTTTTCAATTTAACAATGACTAAAAAAAGGTGCTGTTTGGAAACATTGGACTATTATTACGCAAAACCAAACAGAAAGTAATAAAAATAACTTCCATTCTACGTACTGTACAATGTAATTATTGTTCTAAAGTTTTGAATAGAGCTGTCCCTACACGAATGTAAAATCATCTTGATAAAGAATGTCTAGGAGCACCAGATAATGCAAAGTCTAAAAAAAATATTAATTCACAAGGTTCCACAACTAGCACTATTTACATTCCAACTATTACTCCAAATACTACTTATACAAATATACCTGTAAAATGAATTAAAATAACTAAAACATCTAAGATTAAGAATTTTGTTGATCGTATAAGTGAAGAAGAACAAGACGACCTTGAAATTCAACTAGCACAAGCATTATTTTCAGCTGGAGTACCATTTGCCTTTGTTGAAAATCTGCTTGTCATTCAATTTTTTAAATGTCTTCGGCTATCCTTCAAGTTGCCAAATAGGAGAAAACTTGCTGGAGATTTATTAAATGATATTTACGATGAAGTAAAATTACAAACTGATGAACAAATTTCCAAAGCAAAGACTCTTTGTATGGTTTCTGATGGTTGGTTTAATATTAATTGAGAATCAGTACAAAATTTTATCATTTGTACTTTTAAACCAGTTTTTTTTAATGCTACATTTTCAGGTGAAGAATTCCATACAGAAGAATGGATTTCAAATGAAATTATTCAACAAATGGAAGCTATTGGTGTTCAAAAATTTTCAGCTGTTATTACGGATACAGCTAGTGTAATAAAATCAGCATGGAAATGAATTGAGAAAAAATATTCCAATGTTGTTTGTCTTGGGTGTAACTCTCATGTTATTAATCTTTTAATTGAGGATGTTTTAAAGATTGATGAAATTAAAACTATAGTTGAAAATTCTAAAATGATAGTAAATTATTTTAAGTCTTATGTACAATCAGCAGCAAAATTAAACGTATTCAAGGTGAAAATTATAATAAAGAGATTGCGTTGATTTTACCAGTACTTACATGATGGGGATCACATCTTAGCTGCTTTCAGTCACTTCAAAAATCAAAAACTGCTCTTGAACAAACATTAATGGATCCTGATATCCGTAAAAAAATAAATAATACAGTAAGAAATTTTGTATTATCAGAAAATTTTTGGAATATGTTGGACACAAATCATACAATTATAAAATTTTTAGAGCCAATGGTTATAGCGTTAAAATTGTTTGAATCAGACACATCTACTTTTTCAACTGTTTATTTTCACTTCAAAAAATTAATGCATCAAGTTAGTGAAATCTCTTGTAATTTTTCTAACAATATTCAACAACTTGTTCAAAAATGGTGGAATTATACATACCATCCTGTTATGATGGCTGCTTATATGTTAGATTCATGTTTTTTAGAAAAAAGCAAAAATACTGATATAGAGACAATGGGATATAGAGAATTCACAGAATTCACAAGTAAAAGGTTCGGTCAAGAGGAATCTGTAATTATATTTACAGAATTAGTAAAATTTCGTCAAAAAAATTCACCATATGATAATAAAACGATTTGGTTATCATTAACTAACCTTAATCTGTCTGTATGGTGGCAATCTTGGCCAAATAGTAGCCTTCAACAACTAGCTATTAAGATTCTTTCAATTCCAACGTCATTCGCCGTCGCTGAAAGAAATTTTTCTACATTTGGGTTTATTCATAATAAAATCTGTAATTGATTGCAAAATGAATGTATTAAGAAGTTGATTTATATTTACAGAAATCTTCAGTTGTACGAAAAGGAGTTAAAAAAAAAATTAATACATAATCAGCGTAATGATAATAACAATAATGATATAAATAATAATAATAATAATACTGGTAACGATAACAATAATGATGATGATGATAGAATATTCAGGTTAGAATTAAATATTACGGATTTAGCAACTGAATAATAAATAAATTTTGATAAATATAAAATAAAAATATAAGTTTAATTAAATAAATTATAAAAATTATAAAAATTTGTTATAATAGATCAGAAATTATAATTGGGTTAATTAACGGTTAATTAACGGTTAATTAACCCAAATTATAATTAACCGTTAATTTATCATCCCTATCTGTAGATTATTTGATCATCTAAATTATATTATTAATTGGTATAACTTGGCGTAACTATATGTAAATCTTATGATCAACTATGCCAAAATTATGGAGAAACCTATTATAGAGGTTTCAGCATATTTCAGCAATTTCGCAATTTTGACATATAAGAGGTTTCACCTTTCGGCATTAGACCAAACAGGTTTCAGCAAGCAACCTTACTTTAAGTACTAAATAAAACTTAAAAATTCCATTTTTTGCAAATATCTCATGATCTACCAGTCCAATTTGAGCAATCTTTTTTTTATTTTGAAGAGCTTAATGAAAGCTATCAAACAAAAAAATGGCTCAAAGCTGATCACTATATTATAAGATAATTGTAAAATATCTCTCTGATACTATACAATTCTATGAAATTTTTTAAGAGAGATACTATACATAAGAGGATATTATGGTTCATGATATATGGTAGATGTTAAGTAATTTATTATATTTTTTATATAACTGTAATTATAAATAGTATTTTTTAATGAAATATATTTTTTTTGCACTTGTGATATATCACATCTTTTCTTTTTAATAATAAATTACACATAAAACTATTAATTATGATTTCTTAAATATTTCTATTGAATAATATATTTTTTTTTTCACAGAATATTAAAAAAACTTTCAAATAATAAAAAAGAAAGCTACTGCTTATATATAAAGTAGAAAAACTAATATATATGCTTTTAAAACTATTTAGCTTATCTAAGGTTGCTTGCCGAACCCTAGGGGTTTAGGCAAGATGGCGTTTCGCCAAAAAGCGAAATTCTGCCGAAACTATATTAAAGTTATATTAAAAAACTGGTGAAACTTTAGAGAAAGGCGAAACTGCTGAAACTTATTATAAATGCTGAAACTGCCGAAACTCTGCCGAAACTATAATAAATCTATAGTAAAATTTTGACGAAACTAATCGTAGGATTTTGAAGAGGTTTAGACAAGCAACCTTAAGCTTATCTAACTTAAAAAACTGATGAGAAAACTAATGGGAAGACTAATAGAGAGTTTGCGAAAGAAAAAAATATTTCTTCATATTAGAAAATCTAGGACAAGTTCTTCCTTCTAAATTGGATTATGTAAATTTAAGTTTCATCATTAAAGATAGTTATTTTAGAGTATTTTTATCTATTATTATAAATAAATTAAATTTATATCATATAACCTTATAATACAATATGATTTAATTTGTAAAATGTAATTTTATATTTCAAGCTGTAGTAACTTGTAAAATTTTGTAAAATATCCTAATTTTGTTAATTCTGAAAATTAATCTATATGCTTATCTACAATATGTCGCATTTCTCTTTTTTAATAATTTTTATATATTAATTATATTAATCATTTTAATTATATAATTTTATTAACACAGGTCGAAAAGTGAAAAATCAGGCACCAATCGGTCACCAATCAGGTAGCTGATTGGTGACTGATTGGTGCCTGATAGTTTTATTTTCCAAATACGTCATAATCAGGCAGTTTGCTAACTTTTGATCCAGTGATCAGAAAAAGATGAAATATAGCTCATTGGAATCGTCTCAACAAGACGAATCTAATGGTAGTAAAATCGCATCTCTAGGATTAATAGTTAATAAAAAATTAAATAAAATATAAATGATACATTTTCATTTTTATATTTTACTTAATTTCTCATCAAGTATTAATCCTAGAAATGCGATTTTACTACCATTAGATTCGTCTTGTTGAGACGATTCCAATGAGCTATATTTCATCTTTTTCTGATCACTGGATCAAAAGTTAGCAAACTGCCTGATTGGTGACGGTATTTGGCGAAAATGCCAATCAGGCACCAATCGGTCACCAATCAGGTACCTGATTGGTGACCGATTGGTGACTGATTGATGCCTGATTTTTCACTTTTCGACCTGTGTAAGATTTCTTATTTTTTAAAAATTTCTAATATAAGATTTTATGCATTTTATACTATGTATTATAAGAAATTTTATATTATGTGTATTTTTAACTGCTTTAAAGTTTTTTTAATATATTAAAAAGGATTTAGAATATTATTTTGACTTTTCTATGTAATATATTATAGAAGTGTAACATAATGTAGGTGCAATAAAAAATAAAACTTTTATTTTGAAATTCAAAAATTTATAAAATTTTTATTTTTTATAAAAATATTTTTTGTATTATAATTTTAAAATAAATTTGTTAAAATTTATATAAAAGTTTATTTAAATATATATCTAAAATTATAACTTTAACTAAATAGTAAGTAATGCAAATAAATAATCAGTTCAGTACCATTTTTTTTAAATAATAAAAATTTTTCTTTTTTATTTTTAATTATTTTTCTTTAAGCTTTCTTTTATTTTTTATAATATCTTAGTTTATATACTCTTTCTTTTTAATATTAGTAATTTTTTAATTTTTGAGTCTGTACAAAAATTTTTAATGTAAAAGCAGGATGATGAAATAGTTGGACTGAAAATGTAATAGAACAGGAATTAAAAAACAGAATATCTTAGAGAGAAAGAAATCTTAAATAACAACATTATGAAAATTATTATATGGCTTGAAAAATTTTAAATATAATTTTTAAACATAAAAAGAGCTTTTGACAAACGACTTATTACTAAGGATTTCGTTATATTTTTTCAACAAACTTCATACTAACAGATTAATGTTTTTTAAGATATTTAAAGATATTATCAAAAAACATGCAATAGCTTTACAACATAATTTTAAGTACCTAAAAACTACCTTTAGGATACTTTTATTAGTCTATTAAAGTGCTACGAATATAACTTTTCAAACCTTCTTCTTTGCCCATTGTTTAATTCTTACTGCCAGCCTTTTCTATTCATCAATCATATGACTTCTGATTATGATGTTCTCTAAAGATTTTTGAATTAGAATATGTCTAAAATTAAATATGTTTTTAGACATTTTTCGCAAATTCTGAACTAACTGAACAAAAAAATTCTTAATACGAGAGTAACTACACTTTAGATTTAACTCCAAAATGGACAATTTCTTTTAGATAATTAATGGTTCTATTCTTTATTTGATATTGTGAAAATAATTGATATTGATTTCTTTTTAAACAATACTTGATAAAGGCTCACTTTCAATTGTTCTTACACATTTCAAAAGAAGAAGAATAAAAATAAAATTTTATTTTGTAGAACTGATTTGTATTTAATTTTTTACTGTTTCTTGTTATTTTTTTCTTTTATTTGTTTTTTTTATTTTTCTCTTCTATTATTTTCAATTTTTTCTATAGGATATAGAGTTATTTATTTATTTGATAGATGTTTTAAGAATTTGAATAGATGGCCACCTACTATATTTGTGTATTTTATCTAATGGTCAGTCTTTTATCCTATTTACTTCTTAAAAATTTTCACAAATATGGGTCTATTAATTCTAATACCTTGATGAATTTAGAGGAAGTAATTAAAGTCTGAAGAGTACTTCAACCTGGTCTTTTTTCTATTAATTTAATTAAGTCCTATAAAGTAGATACAGATCTCTTTTGAAGTTTACTTAGATTTGAATTGGTAGTAGATTTAATAAAGTGTTTTTTGTTAATTTTTTTACTAATTTACTTTGTAAGAAAAATAATTTTTTTATCTATGATGCAGTAGATCCTGTAGATTCTATTTAAGGTTGCTTGTCTAAACCTCTTCAAAATCCTACGATTAGTTTCGTCAAAATTTTACTATAGATTTATTATAGTTTCGGCAGAATTTCGGCAGTTTCAGCATTTATAATAAGTTTCGGCAGTTTCGCCTTTCTCCAAAGTTTCGCCAGTTTTTTAATATAACTTTAATATAGTTTCGGCAGAATTTCGCTTTTCGGTGAAACGCCATCTTGCCTAAACCTCTAGGTTTCGGCAAGCAACCTTAATTCTATTACGTAGAAAAAGAGATGTTTGCTAAGAAAGATTATTTCATACATGTTTAATCTCTAAGTGTAATTTCCATCTAACAGTATATATATAGGGTATTTTCTATAATATGACGAGTGATTTGTTAGTTAATAATGTTAGATTTTTTAATATATAATATTTTGTATTTATGTATTTCTATATTTAATAAGGACGAAATAAATATATACAGGGGGTGAGGTACGTAGATACGTCGCCATCATAGTGGAATTAGACGGAGTAAAGTTTTGATTTGCGTACAATTTTAGAATTTTTCATCTATAGTTAGGTCATCAAGATTGCGTATTTTTTATCAAAATTTTTATATGTAAAAAATTAGTTTGCGTATTTTTGGCCTAAATTTGACTAATCTTATATATATAATATATTTACTGTATGTACTAACCGCATTGTAATATTTAGTATTAATTGAAAGAAATTTCTAAGGGTTAAAAAGTGAAATTTTAGAAAAATATTATTAAAAAAATGGTAAATTCTATTTTTTCACATTAGTATTTGGTTTTATAAATAATATAGAAGCCATGATAAAATAATTAATAACTTATTGTCTGAAATTTTATTTGCGTATTTTTGCAGGATTTTCAATATCAGGTGTCAATTATGCGTACTACTCATATAAAAAGTCTCTGCGTACAGCTCATAGTAAAAAAATTTTTCGCCACCTGGCCACCCTATATATATATTTTACGTTAAACATTTATCTTTTAATAAATTAGTGAATATACTGCGGTTAAAAAAAAAAAAAGTAAGTAATGCAAATTCATAATTTTATATATTATATAATTAAATATTTTATAAATTATCTCTTAAATAGTAAAACATTGTAAGTAAATTTGCTTGCAATTTTATTAAAAATTCAGTTCTCATCTATATAATAATTAATTATATATTATAAGATTGAAGATTAACTATTAGTTAAAAGTTGTATTTTTTAGATAACAAAAAATTTTAAAAAATTTTGCATTTAACTTTAATGATCTTTGATTGTGATTACTAGTGTTCTTCACAAATCGAATCAAATCAAGTTTCAAATCAATTTTTTATATAATAAAATTTGTCCTATGCTAATTTTTATAATACTTTAACTATATTATTTATGTAATACAAGTCTATGCAAGTTATTTTGAGTCGCATATGCAGAACACTAATTACTGGTTACATTAAAATTTAATAGAATATGTAAAATTTACTATAGGAAATAATATTTATTATTATAGATTTTGATATTTAGAAGTACTAGTATTTTAACTTTACATAAAATCCTAAAAAATAAATTATTTTTATAAATTTATAAAAGATATATAAAGCTAAATTTTATCATCTCTATTTTATTTATTAAAGTATGAAGTTTATAAGAAAAAAAAAATATATTAAAAATATTTTGTAATAAAATAGAATATTATGGTAAAGAAAATTAATTTATTATATAAAAATTCTGATGTTATTTTTTCATAGTTAATTTATGTCTAATTTAATGATCATCTATATATCAAACTAATACAATTAATGTTAAAAATGTAGATTAATATAACTGCAAAATTATAGAATATTGACAAACTTTGTATTTAAATATAATTTTTATTTAAAAAATTGCAGACAAATTTGCTTGCAAAACCATTTAAAGAATACTTAATTAATTATTATTAATAGTAGATATTTTATATAGATTTTTTTTATATTTTATATTTTATATATAAGGATTTTGAACATCTCTCATATAACTTAAAGGTAATGTACAGTAAAATGCATTTTTAGCAATAATTCAGTCAATATTGATGCTAAAAATGCTCTTATTGAGATGAATCCAATAAGCTTAAATTTGTTAAATTCTAATTACTGAATTACTTAAAAGCAGAGGTATGTATGATAAGAAAATTTGAAAATACTCTAAAATATATAATTCTGGCCAAAATTAACATATAAACTCTATGCAAACTCTAATGTAAGTTGTATAAAAGGTATTCAGAGTTCTTATATATATAGTAATAAATTATTTATTATATAATGCAAGCTATAGTATCTTTATATATAATATTTTCTTTTTTTTTTAATTTTACTATTTAAACATTCTAATTTTATTTAATTTACATATGTAAATAATTTTTTGAATATACCTTTATTTTTTTTTTTTTTTAATGATTTATATATGCTTTATTGATATTAAGTTTATATATCATACAAACAAATTATCATGAGCTATATCCACCCAGAAGGATGCAATCATCAAAATGCCAATACAAATAAAAATAAAAGTAAATAAATAAAAATTAGTAATACTATATTTATCTATAAAAAGTTATTATTATCTTTTTTTTTTTTTTTTTTTCTTCATTCCCATTCCTTTTCCATTCAGAATTTAAATTCAGAATAATGATAGTTATGTTGTTATTAGATCTGCTATAACATTATCAATAATATTTTTTGTCTTCTTATAAGCCCAACTATACCACCAGTTGTTATTAATCAGTAAGCACATCTGATCATAAGCTTTTTTCCCCATTCTATAATATTTTGATAAAATAAAATTTTCATTCATTGAGTTTTCAGATTGTACTGATTCCAACTCAAAAATATCATCCAATACTACAGTCTGATCTTTCTGTGAAATTTGTAAATCATTCTTTTTTGAAGAATGTTTATCCTGTTTTGACTGTTTTTCATGCTGGTGACAGGATTTTAAATAACGATCCATAGATTCAGATTTATTTAGTTTGTCTTTTCTTTCAATATTTCTATCCTTTTCCCATGCAATAGTAGCATTACATCTTGGCAGCCAGATTAGCTCTTTAAAGTGAATAATAAAAGAATCCAGAAGTGAGGCCAGAAATAAAATGTTCTTTGACTCTGAAAATCCAAATAATTGTTTTGATACTTTGGAAAAATTATTGTTAACTTTAGCTTCCAGGGCTAGTAAACAAAAGTCAATAAATTTGTTGTTGTCATATTGTGATCCTAGTATCTGTTTTAGTTTCTCCCTTATGGCTTTAGGTGTATTTTTTTCCATATTACTCCATTTTTGAATTATATGAATCACATCATCTTGCATTCTGTTTTTAATTATAGGCCATAGATCCTTATTGGCATCACATTCAATAAAATGATATATGTCTTCTTCTTTGTTATCATTACACCTGGGACAAACAAAATCTTTGTATATATCTGAGTGGTACCTATAGGAAGAAGTTTAGCAAATAGTTTAATAATAAATATTAAATGCTAATGTTTTTTAACTGAAATACAATTAAATCCTTTATATCTATGAATTAAGTTCCAAGTTATGTTCCAGGCAATTGGTGTTTCGTATCCATGGTTTTTAGCATGACCATTCTGCATGCCGCTCTAGTATTCGTGGGTTTTGATAAATTTTCTTAAGTTGTATTCAATTGGAATCTGCTTAAAAATTGGAAAAAATCTGACTGCCCTATTGCTATAGTTAAACCTATTGTTAAAGTAACATCTGCTGTTACTTGTATTCTTAGCTAAACCATCTACCATTTCATTCATAATATCTCCACTATGTCCTTTAACTTTCACTAATATTAGATCCATCTTTTTTTCTTGTAAAAGAATATCTATCTTGAGTAATATTAAAGAATTAGACTGCTTCAATAATTTTCTGCCCGATTTGTTATGTTGGTTGTTTATCATGTGTATGGCGCTTTGACTATCTGTGTATATCTTGATTTTTGCATTTATAGGACCTCATGAGTAATGCTAGAAATATATGCCACTAATTCTGCACGCTGTATGAAGCGCCATAGCGTATATCGTTTTCGCCGACAAAGTGCGTTCCTTATTAACACAAAACGCCGCACCTATGTCTGCGTACACTAAATTGGGATCTTGTTTACCCATTGTTGTAGGGGTGCTTGGCCTGAACGAACCATCTGTATAATATTCTACCATTGTTCTCTATGCCAGTATATTTCTAATATCCATTAGTTGCGTTTTCAAGTTATCATCATCTATCCATCTGTGAATCCATATGTCTAGGACCATCGGTAGGCTAATTATGGGATTTGAAGCTGATGTTGGCAACCTGTCATCAGGTATTGAGACGTTAAATTGATGGGTTGATGACAGCCATTCCGCCCAGGAAACTAGCGCAGCGTCTTAGATTGTTTTATCTAATATTGCCACTTTACAGCAGTAAGCTGGTATGGATCGTCCCATGTCCTACCAGCCAATTGTTCCATTATCATTATATCCTGGACGATAATTCACTATAATCCCCTGTTCATGACGGCGTATCTTATTAATTTTGCCTAATGACCATACGTCTGAATCAGCCAGGGGTTCCCGAATAAAAATAACTTGTTTGTGACGCGCGTCTGGTATAATATCCATTAAAAAGGCCTAATGATCAACTTCGGCTATTTCCATATCATCAATTTTTATCATATTATCTATTCTGGATGTGCACAAATGGGCCACATCACGATACCATCTAGCTACCCTTTCTTGTACCAGAATGCTAACCTACGGCATTGCCTTCGCATAGCATATATACCTCTAATAAATAATTGATCAATATAGAATATCGGATAATGTGAGCTTTGGTTAATTCAGAATATATATTTTGTAAGCTGATACTGTTTAAAGAACTTTAATAATGGCTCTTTTCCTCATGTAACACTCCAGGTTGATCTATCAATCAGGTCCATTGCCATTGCTATATCGAGAGCTTTAGCTATTACTAATGCATTAAATGAGACGTTTTTCCTAGTTTGAGGTTTTATCCAAGGCATTACGTGAAGATCACAGTCAAAGATCAGATCTGTGATGAGCGATTTAAGCTACGCGTCTCTGAGTCTGATATGTGTAGATATCGCTGCATGTAAATCACTATTCAGTCTAATCGTCAAGTCCGTTATAGTATTGATACAAAATATTTTCCATGGATGGTCCATGCCGAGACACCCCTCATGAAATATTAGTGATGAAGGTGTGTTCTTAGGTAATTTCAACCAGTTTTTAACTAACTTCATTACAAAAAGGAACAATACGCGATTCCTCTTTAGCTCTGTCAATGTCATGATTTGAGCTATATACATCAATCTGGGTATTAATACTTTATTGATTAGGTAAATACATTGACCAGCTGGAACGAATTTCCTACAGACTGTATCGCAAAAATTTTTTATTGTCGCGGATAGGTGTTGCATCCATCTTTTCCTATTCGGTTTGTTAAAGAACCAGACCCCAAGATACCTTATTTCATTGTCTGTGGCTTGAACTATGGAACGATCCTGACCTAATTCAATAGTTTGTTCTTATCGTTCTACTGTTGGATTGATGATTATCATTTCCGACTTCTTAGTGTTGATGTCGATATCATTAATCAAGTAGAATTCATTTGCTATATCTACTATCTTTTGCATCCTAAATTTTGAGGATTCTAGAAATACCGTATCATCTATATATGCGCATACAGGAACTTAAAGTCTGTATTACGTCCATGTTTTAGGATCATTAATATCATTCGGCCAGTTAACTTTCATTTCATATATGCTATCTTTGGTTTGTTGTATTCTTACTAAAAGCGGATCATAGAAAATCCTCCATAGTAGTGGAGAGAGTGCATCGCCCTGATCAATTCCGTCGTATCCAGTGAACCCATCACTTAAACCATACGCAGTGGCTACTCTAAGGGATCTGTGTTTGAAAAGGGCTATAATCCATTCAACCAACGATGCCGGAATGTCAATACAAAGCATGGTTTATTTTAAAACATCTAACCCAACTGAGTCAAACGCCTTTTTCATGTCCTGTGTGAGGACCCATAGTTCCTTTTTATTTTCCCTAGCATCCTCGATAAAATTGTTAACTAGGTGTATTGGTTCGTTTGTGCATTCTTTCGGTAAACCGCAACAGTTGTAACCCTGAAGTACATTATATCGTTTTATTACATAACTCAACCTGTTCGTGATCATCTTTGTAAAAGTTTTTTGAAAACAATCTAACAATGCAATAGGTCGAATATTCAAAATGTTGTATTTAAAGTTGATGGACTTAGGTATGGGGAGAATGATCGATGTTTTCCATGTCATGAGTACAAGTTTAGTTTGTAGCGTCAAGTTTCCGAATTTGACCAAAAGGAGGACTAATTCCTCGGGTAATTGTGCAATAATTTTATAATTAATACCAGACAACCCTGCAGCCAACTTTTTATTTAGTTCTCTAACTGTCTTGTTCCATTTTTCTTTAGTGATCTTCTCTATTGTAGATTCTATTATTTCTTTGAATTTACCTGTGAGTTCGTAAATTTGTTGCCAAAGCGGTGTCATTGTTTCCAGTAGAGTGTTTCTTTTCCTAAACATTCTCGCGAAATCATTGTCCACTGCTTTCTTAACTTCACCCAGTTCTGTAGCCAGTCTCTTAGTCGAAATTCCTGGTTCCTCATTTACTAGCACCTTATCTATAATTATATTATTGTGAGTGTTTCTATCTAATAAGTTTGACAGCCATGTTGTTTGATCTTCTTGTGTAATTTCTACTCGTTTGTCTAAATATACACTTTATTAGATTTTACATATTTCCAGATATAGTATTAATTAATTTACTAAAATTTGCAAAATATTTAATTAATTATTTAAGAATAATAAAAATTATAATTCTAATTTAAAAATCTTAAAAAGAAATTAATTAGATTCAAAATTAATCAATTGGATTATTAAAAAGGATGTCTATAAGAAAAAAAATTTAATAACAATTAATATTAGGCAATAATTTTCCTTTTTCCCTTTTCCTTTTTTCTTTGCTATGCAAATTTACATCTGGATTAATTTTATATTAAATGAATAGGTGTTTTGGTTGGATTTAATTTTAGATATTTTATGTGCAATTTTTATTAATAAAAGTATTGATATAAGTTCTTCATATTTAACAAATTAAAAAAAAATTAAAAACTAGTTTTAAAAAAAAACTAATTATAAAAATTAATAAGAGTATCTAAACTGTTCTTCATTTTATACCAATAACCAATTTATTCACTTTATTAAGTATTTGAAGTTTTGAACAACCTACTTCCTATGGTTGACAATTTACATATAAAAAATAATGCTTACAATTAACTACTTTATCCACCTTTATACAGAAGAAAACAAATTAATATTACATTTAGTTATATGTAAGGGAACTGAATAAGGATTCACTTTAATAGAGCAGGAAATCACAGAAAAGATCATGAAACACATTAAGAAACATTTGAAACATGCTACTACCTTTTTACAAACTTGAGAAAAAATCATTTTTGAATACAAAGATGCCACTCTACCTAAACTAAAAAAATGTAATTATGTTAAATTAACACAAGGCCTTATTTCTAACACTATTTTGTCCAAAATAAAACAATATACTTCAGGCAAATCCTTTAAAGATATTGCTGGGAAGATAGTTCACTTATTTCACAATGTATTTTGCAAATACATTTGAAAATCATGCTGTGAAAAAATGATACATGCTAAACAAGAAGCTGGCATCACTAAATCTATTAAAATGACATCAACTCCTACTTCTTCCACATACACAGATGGGTTAAATAGATATATGTTGCTCCAGTCAACCATCAACTGACACGAAACCATAATTAACTGCATGACCAGATGCAAGAATCACCTAACTGACTAATCACCAATGGATGCAAGCAACCATGGAAATCAAGAAAATCTTTTGCTTAATTGCAGTGCAGTGGGTCTTGTAATCTACCAGGCATAGATATCAGGGCAATTTGCTAAAATGGTGCATTTCAAACCTACGTGATTAGCCAATATGATCATCCAACAGTGCACATGTAGGGTTCCAATAAGGAATGACGAATGGTTTACAAATTAACAATATTAGTTTAGTTTTATAGTTTTTTACTTTTGTATAATCACTAGCATTATTCTAATAAATTTGTAAATGTACTGCGGTTAGCAAAAAAAAATAAAATTATAAACCTTACTCTTTTCTTTTTTTATTTTAGTTTGTTGATTAAGTAAAAAATACCAATAATACATAATTAACAAATAAAAATCAATTTTTAAAGACAATGCAATATAGATAATTTCCGGTCTATTACGTCACATAAAACTATCCGAGATTTATACTAGTTTTAAATAATTCATCTTTACATCTTGGAAACACGTCATTGTTGTAAATTTCCATTTCATCAGGAGGAATACGCGACAAAACAAAATTCGACACAATATCATGTGATCGATCATCTATTTCGCTTGGGGGTCTTCCTATACCAATTCGTAGTCTTAGAAATTCCTGAAAATAAGTAAAAATCATATGAAATTAATTTATAATTAATAAAAGCAATAAAAACAAAATTAGAAAATTATTACATCAGTTTTCAAATGATCAATCACTGATTTAATTCCGTTGTGACCACTATGAATTGAAAAATATTAATGTTTAAATTTTGATTATTAATTCTTTCCCTTTTTTACATTACTTTGCACTGCCACCATTTTTTATGCTGAGTTTGCCGAGTTCACGTTGCATATCATCATGTATGATTATAATATTTGAATGCGAAAACCCAAGTTCTCGTGCTATTTTAATTGTCAACGATTTATTAATTACTATTTAACAAGTAAATAAAATGAAACTTTCAAAGTACAAACATGCTTTTGAGACCGATTTCCCGCTAACATTCATAAATAATAAAGGTTTCATCAATGTCAATTTTAAGGGAACGAAGCCGGGCTTTGGTTCAAGATTTTTGAGTTTAAGCGTAAGTGTAGAGATTGAAGTAGAAGTCGAGGATATTGTTTGTGCATTCAGCAATCTCGATGATAATTGAAGTAAAGAAGGAGATCTCGAAGAATCGGATAATAATGGCAAATCGTTTGCTGAAGGAAGATTAACACTTTGAATTACATTATCCTCATCTTGTGCGATAGTATCACTGTTAATGATGTTTGCTTTATTCTCTTTATTTTTTCTCTTCTTTTCTTTCTTAGTAGATGGGTTTAAAGATTGAGAAGAATCAACATACACTGTTGTTGGTTGTGTAAGATATGCATGGGTTGATTCATTTTTTGACCAGGTGAGGTTTAATTGTGATGCTAGATAATCTAAAAGAAGCAACCCAATGCTATGCCTTGTTTGTGGGAGCGTATAATTTCCCAAGCCAACTAACTGAATATCGAATCCGTGACAACATTCGTATCAATTCAAAATTTAAACAAGAATTGAATTGGTCAAAAAAACCTACCAACACTCGTTTGGGTACCATTTTAGAGAATTGAGATTCAACACAGTCCGGCGATATCATGTGATATTAAAACCGCTGATAATCAATTTTTTTTTTTTTTGAAATCTCATTATCTATATACTGTATGTTTAATTCCGAAGGAACAACACAAAGATCGGACGATGAGGCTCCTGAAGTGGTCTCCAATTCAACTAGTAAAATTAAAGCATTGGAAATTAAAGAGAAAGAACGTGTAGTGAAACAAAAGTATGCATAATTATATATGGCAAGAAGATTAGTGGGATTTAATCAAAAGTCCAGAACATGTGCAGTAAAATTTTTTTTTTTATTGAAATAATTCAAGGTTACTGGAAATTAAAAAACGAAAACGTCGTGAAATTGATGCTAAATTAAAAGAACAAAAAAGTCGTAAAATAGCCAAACTTTCGGCTGTCCCTAACTCTAATAAAAAAGTGGATAATATTATGAAAAAAATAAAAGAGGAAGGATTACCGAAATTCTTGCCAACAGAATTATTAGAAGATTTCGTAAATGAAGATGATAAGACGAAAAGAAGGTTTTGAGAGCTTTGAATTTTTTACGATAAAGAATAGATATAACTAAATATTTATGTTCGTATTAGAAAACAAAGTGAACATACACAAATTAGGTTAGAAATGAGCAAAGTGAAACCACGAATTAAAAAAAGGAAAAAGAAGCAACATAATACTGGGTGGGTTATTGATTTTTGATTTTTCAAAGATAATTTTTTAAATTAACATTTTTATTATTCTATACAAAAAGTCCTTTCACCGTTGTTGCTTTACAAGATCCTGACCTTGATAGACCGATTCCAACTCCAAAAGAAATCATGGAATTTAAAGATGATCACTTTTATGGAGAAAGATTACCCAGGAAAAATGGTAATTTTGCATATTTTTTGTTTATGTAAATTAGAAGAAAATATTTACTATCGTCATAACTTATTTAATTAGCTATATTGAACGCGAGTCAGGGAATAAAAGGTGCAGCCATTAGGTTTTGTCGAAAATAATCATTTATTTCAACCAATTTTTTGGAATATTTATTTCACTATCCGCTTTATTAAAATGTGAGAACTCGCATGCTTCCCTATGTACATTATTATTATTATTATTATTAAGCAGAGAATATAATACAGTACATCAGAATCCAGCAATAACATCCTGACACCATGAGTTACTTTCAATTCTTTCTTGATATTTATTTCTAACTATAGAAATACGTTCTATTATTGATTGATAATCCATAGATTCAATGTTAGGAGTATTTGCTATTTCTTTCATGAATTCTTCGATAATAGTGCTTCCTTCCTATAGATATAATAATGATCACAATTATTTTGATGGTATTTATAGAATATTTATTAGAATCTTTAGTATTATTACCTCGATTTCTTCTTTAGAAAACGTAGTTTTACCATCAATTTCCATCGTGTTTTCATCTATTTAGAACAAATAATCAAATTTAATGACATATAGATTAAGCTAAATTAACACGATTAGAATAAACTTACGTTTAGTAACATCCTCCAATTGTTTCTCTTTTCTTCTCGCAAGCTATTTTTTTTTTAATTAAATAAATATTGTAAATATTGAAACCAAATATAACCGAAAATAAAAAGAGGAATTCTACCTTGACAACAGTATCGGGAAAATTTGCCAATTCTGCGACATGAATACCGAAACTCTCATCACAAATACCTAAATAGAATTCAGTAAGTATATTTCTTCGTTAAATAATAACTGTAATACTTCTATGCGGAAATTTCTTACCTTCTTTGACTTTGTACAATAATGTAATGTCTCGTCCACCTGAAGGGTTTACCCCAATATGTGCCGTAACATGTAAATTATATGCGTAAGGAACTTCTTCCGTTAATGCCGTCAATTCATGAAAATGCGTTGCAAACATACAAAAGCATCGAATTTTCTTCGAAATATATCTTTTTAATGAAAGTTAATTTAATAATTGCCCGGGTTGTTTTCTTTTTTTTAAAAAAAAAAAATTTCATAAAATGAACAAACTCTGAAATCGCCCAAGCTAAACCAAATCCATCATAAGTACTAGTTCCTCTTCCAAGCTCGTCGATAATTATCAAAGAATTGGTCGTTGCAGTCTATATATCAATTGTTGGAATTAAATATTACAAATAGAAGAATAAACTATATGACAAAACTAACCTTTATAATATTTGCTGTTTCCAACATTTCCGCCATAAATGTAGATACACCTTTAAGTTGGCTATCGCCAGCACCCACTCTTGCAAGGATACAATCAAATACACAAAGACTTGCTTCTGTACAAGGAACAAAACAGCCAGTCTGTGCCATCAAAGCAATAACACCAATCTATATTGAAAGCAGTTTAATTAATAATAGTTAAAACATTAGAAATGATTATTACTATTTTTAATTACTTGTCGGATATAGGTTGATTTTCCCCCCATATTTGGCCCAGTGATAATTAATAATTCTTTTTGATCTATAATAAAATTCAAAATTAAAATTACAAAACCGACGATGTAAAATAAAAATAAATATCCACTTACCTCTTATTAAGCTAACATCGTTTGGTATAAACGAAACGTCATCTTGCACCTCTATACAAGGATGGCGAGCATTTTTCAAGACAACGTTTCCTTCCCCTATATTAATAAAGTCAGATAAATATCCAAAAATTACAGAGATTTCGGGAGTTTGTACAGTAAAATGTTACCTTTATTATACATCTTGGGGCGAATGTATGGTACGGGTGCGTGAACCGCAACATGTGCAAAACTATTGTATAAGTAAGTAAATATGCGTAACAATAATTTTTCAATTCACACATCGTTTCATACCTAAGTATAACATCAAGGTGAGCCATTAATCCATTCAAAGTTTCCAAAGCAGGACAATAGGATGCTATAAAAACACAGCTTTTTTATTAATTTACTATATTCATAAATATTTTTTTTTAAGAAAAAAGAATTGTTTACCTGCTATCTCAATTACTTCCTTAACCAATGTATTTTGCTCTTTCTCATATAATCCTAAATTATCATGAAACGATGTACTCAATTGTCTCAATTTATCTGTTGTAAAGTAAACACCACCACGCTGTGTAGAAAGTTCATGATACTGTTTTTTCCCACGAATACAAGTTGCATCCTTTTTTTTCCATAAGAAAGGAAATTATAAATTAACTAAAGCAAAGTTTTAAGTACAATTATACAGAAACTCCTCATTATAAATACATTTCGAGTAATTCTGAAACAATATCCATAAACGTTTTGTTTCTCAAGATGCAATTTTTTATCCGTATCCATGCAAAGATCTTCTCCGACCTTAATATAGTACAAATCAGAATATTTAACAGTATTTTCAGTACGTGAAGTAAAATATAAAGAAATATTCACCTTCTCATGCTCTTCGTTAATTTTTTCTTTGATCCCATCAATTTTATTCTGAATTTCTTAAAAAAAGAAAATATTATTAAACATCTACAATTTATCAATACATACATTTATTTTATTAATACGAACACATACGTTTTAACTCTGAATTAAAATCAGCTTTAATCATAAATTGATGATAATCTGCAGCTTCTAAATCAATTGTGGTTTCAACCATTTCTTGATATTTCTCAAGTTCACTGTAATGTTCCTACATACAAATGTTGAAATTAATACCAATAAAAAATATTTATTCGTTTTAAAAAACGAATATTTACTTTGAGTTTAGCATTATATATTTCCTCGATAAGTTCTTTGCTAGAGTCATTCATAGAATCAAATAATTCTAGAGCTTCAATTAACTTGGGCAACTTTATTATTACTTGATAGACTCGTATAACGTCCTAAGAGTAAATTCATAAGTTAGTTATTAAGTCAAGAAAAATTATTGAGACGAACAAACCTGTAACGATGCTATTCTCTTTTGGAATCGTTTCGATAAGCGATGAAGATCAGGTATACTCTTCAAATGTTCCTCCTAAATAAATAAATTTTTACGGTTTAAATTACTCGTTGTTTTTATCTATACCTATTTAAAGTTAACATACGCGTAAAGATAACCTAAGTTCCGTATCTTCCGCAAAGATTTCTACCAATGAATGTCTTAATTCTGTAAGAATAAAAATAATTAAGTTAAATGCAAACAAGCAAATAAATAAACAAACAAAATAAAAAATAAATGATCATATTCATACCTATCTCTTTGATATCCATCAATGGTTGTTTCAGCCATTGGCATAATAATCTAGAACCCTGAGCAGTCTTACATTTATTTAAAAGACCAAACAAACTAGAATTCTTATTGGAGCCTAAAAATTTATTAATAATTAATCAATTAAGAAAAGAAAAGAGAAACTAAAATACGTGAATACCTTCTTGTGGACTTTGCATTAAATTCAATGCCCTTAATGCTGAAGCATCTAATTTCATATATTGTGACAAATCATGATGTCTCAGAATATAATGACCAAAATTACTATCATCAGTCATGAGCTTTAAATTAAAAGGAAAATCATAATAAAATGTTGTTAATTACTAAATTATAAAATTCGAAATAAGTGAAATAAGTTATTTCACAAATTACCGATAGGTATTTAATGAGACTTGCGCAAGCAGTCATAGCATGCTTCATTTCAAATTCAGCTGAATAAGAACAAATTAAATCAAATCATTACTAAGTTATAAATAGAATTTTCATACAAAAAAAAAAGTGAAACTAACGAAGAGTCGCGGCAGATACATCATCACCCAACAAACGGTTAAGATCTTGTTCAATATTCTTGATTGTAAAATCGCCTGGCAATAAATGAAAATAAGTATTCTATGAGTTATATAATAAACGAAAGTTCTCAATTGGAAATGTCTTAAATATAATTACTTTTTTTGCGTTCAGTGATAACAATGTCAAATTTTTCAATGATATCCCTTAATTTCGATAAATCATAATCTTTACGTGACTCATCTGCTGGAATAACACATTCTTTCACTCCGAGTTGAGCAAGTAAAGACTAAAACATTAATTTAAAATACACTATTAAAATATGAAAAGAAAAAAAGAATTGTGTTTCATAAGAATTAAATGGTATACCTCAAAATTTGAAAATAATTCATTATCAATAAATTCTGATACGCCTAATTCTCTTATTGTTGTATCAGCAAATGAAACTCCAACCATTCTTTGATCACCTCGTATTCCCAATTTAACTGATAATACTATAGGTGAGGCTGAAATTTCAACGTTAGAAAACAAATGATCTTCAAATGCCTGGATGTTTCCTGGAGAAGCCTATATTAAAAATTTATTCGTTTTAATTAATGATCTAGAAATGATATATGATAAAAAAAATGATAAAATAATCGATCGTACATTTTTGACTAATTTCCATAAACCCTTTGATCCTTGAGCCCAAATTTCAATTTTCAATTGTTTATTTAATAATGCATCACGTAAAAATGTGTCACATGTTAAACGTGATAATGTACAACTGGGGACTTTATTTTTACCTATATTGATGTTAATAAAAAAATCAATTTTTTTTCAAAGTAAACTGATTGCATAATGATTGCACATACCCAAATATCTAATCACAGAGGAAGTATTATAGATATTTTGTGCAATATATAAAGCATCATCTTCATGGACACTATAATAATCCTATATTTATATTAAAAAATATATATATATATTATATGAAAATATTTCACAAAAAGATTTATTTGTAATAAATCATAGACAACCAACCCCATTACTTCTCTCAAATAATCGGATAGTATTACTCGATTTCTATTATTAAATGGATTAATTAATTTGATTATTCGATTTTATGACTAATCTATACTTCTAAAATTTGATAAACCGATATATAACCTGCGGAAGTCCATTTATAAAAGCAAAAAAACCTTGCTCGCCTTGCTTGCTTTCTGTATAAAAAAAAACACGATAAATTGCAAGACAACAAGTAAGAATGATATGCTTCTATCTTTTTTGATGATACAATATTTGAATATAAAATATATGTTTCCACTATTAAAAAACATTTCATTACTAACCAAACGTCAAATCTGGTCTATCTTTTATTGGATTTGCCATATTTTTATTAAACTGATAAAACACAAAAGACATAATATTTTTAGATGAACGGATATTTGCTATGAAAAAGAGAGATCAAAGTTTACGCGTAGAAAGAAAGTTAACATGACGCGTTAAGTGATTGACAGATTGATTTAATCTTCTGCGCATTGGTACAATTCAAGTATTTTGTGTAACGTATAAGTTGAATATCGGAATTCCAACCATCTCATTCAATGTTAAAATAATCATTAAACAAGAAACTTAGATATTCCAAGTTATACTCTACATGCGGAGCTCACGTGATCTTTAGGAATTTCAAAGATACATGAAATTGACTCAATGATTGTAGAGACGAAGAAAAGGAATGTTATTTCCAAAAAATTTATTGACCTGGTTGTATTATGGGATAAAGCTGCGGAATGAATTATGTTTTAAGATCGATCACGTGGTTTATTTCCGCTAGAATTTTTTTGGATCGCGTCACAAAACGAGCTAAATGACCAGCATTAGACATAATTTGCTAACCCCTGGTCCCTAATGTCGATTCAACGTGACATTTTTTTGCTGCAAATACGCAGATATGATTTTGAAAATCGGTAGTACAACTTTCCATAATCGACAAAAACGTCAGTAACTTTAACCCAAAAATGGGAAAAATACATCCAAAATTTTTATATAAATTAAACTTTAATGCTTAAATAATTTATGGACAACTGATCCTTTCAAATCCACCAATTTTTTTTTCTCCCTTGTTTTTTTTAGCCTTCACTTACTTCCCTTGTAAAAAAAACGTTTTTTTCTTTCGCGGTATTAGGACCAAATCACTCATCGATTTTTTTCAGTTATTCTTCTTTGGAGTCATCAACTTTAAAAGATAGTTTATAAACATGGTAGGTTACTTTTAACGTATTTTTTTTTTGTCACGTGAGCAAGTCGTTCTTCGTGGTTCATGTTTTGCTTTTGTTCGTATATATAAAGTATATTTTTGATGTTTCTTTATTTTTTTAAAATACTTTCTCTATATACTTTGATAAAAACCGCGTTTTTTTATTAAATATTCAGTTACTTCTTAAATGTAAAAAAAAAACTCATCTTTAGTCGCGTTGGTTTTTTTTCTTTCCTAGCTTTGTATTGTTTATTTTAACCAAATATGTAAATAAATCAGTTAACAAAATAAAATAATAAAAATTACTTCTAATAATAAACTCTTATTACTTTTTCACAAATAAGGCTACTGGTACTAAAGCACCTTTTGGCGCACCAACTGCTGAAAATGGTGCTTCTGGAAATACTGGAACCGCTGGAAACGCAGAAAACTCTAACCACCAACAAAAAGCTGAGAGACCTCCTGTCGTGTCCAGGTCACAGAGGGCCGGCTTGCAGGTAAAAAATTTATATTTATTTAGATTATATTTTTTTTTGTAAACTATAACATAATAATTCCGTTCAAATTTTACATAATGACTATTGCTGCGCCACAATGATCTAACTCAAAATGTTTATAATAGTTTCCTGTTGGTCGTGTTCATCGTTATTTGAAAAAAAGAACTTTAAATAATGCCAGAGTCGGTGCCAAAGCAGGAGTCTATTTAGCAGCTATTTTAGAATATCTTACAGCTGAAGTACTTGAACTGGCAGGAAATGCTTCAAAGGATCTCAAAGTGAAAAGAATTACACCTCGTCATTTACAGCTTGCAATTCGAGGTGATGAAGAACTTGACACGCTGATTCGAGCTACAATTGCCGGTGGCGGTGTATTGCCGGTAAGCTTATGATTTTTAATATTCTAGGAAGCTTTTTAACATCCTATGTTAACCCTTTCCTTTTCTTTCTTTCCAGCATATTCATAAAAATCTTCTTAATAAATCAAATCAAAAGTCAAAAAAGTCATCGTAAATCATTAAAGATAGTATATGCTACAGGATCCAGAATGTAAATATTTTGCCCTCTTGAACTACCCTATCTTGTTTAATATAATTAATACGTTAATTTCGTAACCACTTTCTAGTATTAGGTAGTTGATCGGAATATTAGACAGAAAGTTAATAAATCCTCGGATGCGGTTAACGTTGAAATTGCACTTTATTGCTATTCTTTTAATATTTTGTCTATTATAATGTTTTTGCAATAAGTGCTTACGATCCCCGTATTATGGATTTCTTTTTTTTCATTAAAGAAATAAATAAATACAAAATATCATTTTGTATTTTCTTTTTTTTTTTAAGGGTAAAAAAAAAATTTCTATGAAATTAAAATTCGAGATAAGAGGAGGAAAGTGAAATTTAATTTGTATTTAATTTCCAATTTCATTCCGATAAAAAAAAATTATTTTTTAACAAATATAAATAAATTGTTTAGTTGACTGATCTACAGAAATTTTGTTATATTTATTAATATTTTTAATTTAACTAAGAAACTACAAAGGGAAAAAACAATGACATTACAAAAGCCAAACCAATCTATCCTGTAATAATTTCTATTATGATTTTGCAATTTTGATTTGGAATGAACCTATAAAGATGAAAATTCAAAATTAGTAATTTCTAAAAAAAAAAAAAATCCAATCTAAATAAATTACATTGTGGTAAAGAGTTTGTTTCTGCAATGACTACGCTGACAACACCCAAATTAGCCAAAGCTCCTCTAATTAATCCACATGGAAACCAAAGATACTATAAAAAAATGAATAAATTTAACATATTGAATTAATAAATAAAATAAAAAATTTTTATGTTACCGGAACTGCTTTCTTAGCCGCAGCTTCGCTACCAGATTCAGTTGACATTCTAAGGAACCATCTAAAACCATTATCTTGAAGTACATAAACTCCCTAAATAAAAGGATTTTATAAATTTAAAATAAACAAATATAAATGGATATATCAAAAGGCTCTTACTCTATGATTGGTTTTCAAGTTATCGATTTGTTTTTTAAAAATTATAGACCATAGATCCTTACAGATAAATTTTACAACATCGAGTGTATCAACGAATCTAGGACGATCTCTAGTAAACCTATTATACAAAAATAAATCAACACAAAAATTTAAATTATATATATATTAATTTATTCGCTTTACCTTTCAACTAAACTTTGTCCAACTTGATAACCCAACATTTCTAATTTATAATAAACGGCTTCTTTATCATTTTCTGAATCGACAGTAGTTCTATACATTAAATCTACCATTTCCATAATAAGAAACTCTAAACAACTTTCATTAACATGTGTAGGTCTTAAATTAACACCTATATTTCCACCAACAGAGCCTCCTCCTATATTTGAGGTTGAACTTTGTACTTCATCTCCTGAGGCTAATGAAGTGAAAAATGGTGTTATGGCTGAGGAGGCTGTTTGAAGTACAGACATTTCTATTTATGATTTTTTTTTATTTTCAAGAAAAAACTTTAATTTGATTGTAAATATATTGAACGTGATAAATGAGACCTGACAATGCGTAAAAAAAATTCAGTGAAGCGAAAAATTTTGAAATCCGAAAACCAGTGATAAATGTGTATAATGTAGTACAGATACTAATTTGTATTAGTTAAATCACGTGAATTAAATTATTAAATTTTATTATCAGTTATGAAGTAATTGATTTTAAAAGTACTGGAACCGGAATATTCCAATATTCCAATTGGCGTATGATTGTTTGATAAAAATTTATAACGTATGAAGATAATATGTTTTTAGTAGAAATTATTGCTTTGATTATAAACTGATATTCCTCAGACAATGAGTCTACTTGTCGGTTTGTAGTGTTTTTCGTGGTTGAAGATTCGTGAGATTTTGTGTCGGTTTCGATCTAAAAATGTTTTATTTTTTTTAGTTCTAAAACTTTTTAAAGAAAAAAAAAATTTTAAATAGATACGAACCTCAACTTTAGATGACTCTTCATTATTTATCTGCTTATCATTACCGCGTATACTTTCTTGATAAACATGTCTGAAATGTTCAATAGCACTCAAACTTTCTGAAACTCGATTAAACGTATTGAAAAGCGCGACAATTTCTGTACGCGTCAATAGGTTGGGGTTTACTTTTGGACTATAGTAAAATAAAATTATATTAGAATTACATTTATTATTGTCGACATTTTGATGTTAAAAAAATTTACTTTAAATACTCGTCATCATAAGAAAATAGAACTTTCAAAGCTGTTCCAAGTCCAGAAATCTGTAATTTACCCCATAATCGACATTTGTCGCATCCAACACAATCCATTATACGTGACACATTTCTAAATCTGGCTTTGAATTCCTCTTTTAATAATCGTGATTCAGGGGAAGCAAACATTTGTTTTTCATCAAATGTTTCTGGACATGACCTCGCCACGTTTAAAAGTTCGCTAACCATTGCCTTAACCTGTAAATCTTGATTCTTGTCTCCGGTACAGAATTCATAACCATTGAGGTAATCTGCTGCTTTTGATATAGCTCTTAGAAGGACAATATAATTAAAGTATACATTTTGAAGACGTTCGGGATGTGAGGCAACACGAGTGATGAAACATTCAAGATTTGGTCCCTATATAAGAAAAAAATCGTCAATAAAGAAATGTAAATCATAAATATAAATAACATTCTAAATATTTACCCATTGACCAGTGGTTTGATTTAAATATTCATTACAAATATGAATTGATATTGAAGAATGTAACCCTAAATAAAGTATTTAGGATTTGAATAAGTTATAGCGACCCTATTTCTAGAGAACCGCAGTTATGTACATAAATAACGTACCGGATATTAAACGATAATATACTCGCTTTTCGAAACAAATTTCTTCATTATCGGTCGGGTCACTTCTTCGTGCTACATTCTGAAGAATATTACCTAGCTGCTTACCCGTCGAAGATGAAGCGAAATGATTATTGTTGAACTGATTATTGTTTATAGGAGGAATAATATTAAAACAATTTTCTTCATAAATAGATTTCCATACGCGGCTAGCTGACGCTCCAGCGTAACCGGTAAACCGTTCAGGGTTATCAAGAAGATTAACAAACACACCCTCTATAAATTATTGAAAATTATATTTATTTCACCCTGAATTATGCAATAGGAATTAAATTTACTTTGATATTAACACTTACCAGAATCCGATTCGTCTTCAACAACACAGAAATCTTGGTCAGTGTATTCACATTTTTTAAATGGTTGGAAAAACTAAAATAAAGTTTTTTTATTGAAACAAGAAAAATAAATAAAAAATAATAGAATACAATTACACTTACTGTACCGGCTTGTGAAGTTTGTAACGCGCCGAGAACATCACTCCGCCACATTTCGGGTACATTGGACTGTTATTAATGCAATACGCATAAATTTAATCAGGTTGATCAACGAAAAAAATGAGAAATAATACATAAATTTTATACCTCATCTGTTGTTTCAACTGCACATGCTTGATTTACACACATCCCATACTCTTTCCAAAACGGACACTCTTTATATAATTTTAACTATCACCATAAAATTTGTTAATAATAATCCTTACTGAATATAACCGGTTGTAATTTTGCTAACCTTGTAATATTTAAAAAATTTTGTCTTAGACAGTTCGCGTAATCGTGGAGTTAAATCATTATTTATTTTTTCTACCGTCTCGAAATCGCAGCAAGCATCACTTATCATACCTGAAGGCTAAAAAAATTTGATAAAATGATTAATTATGTTCCAAAATTTTAACAACCGGGGCTCGTTTATTTTCTTGATACTAACAATGCAATAATTTTGATCAGTTTTGTCCAGCAAAATTTCCACTCGCGATTGCTCTAAAGGCGTTTTTAAAGCTAGGATAGAATCTCGTATTGAAAATAACAAAGGGGATCCTATTGAAAATAATAGAAGTAGAATGAATTGCGAACTTCGCATATTTGTAAAAAGGAAAAAATGTATATAATGATATATTAAGTGTGTGAAATGATTAAAATGCTAAAAGAAAGATGCTAGAGTTGGACTTAGACCTTTAGAACATATTTATAGTTTTATAAAAATGGAAAATCCTCATTTAAATAATCACCAGTTTTTAATATCATGCTATATTATTAATATATTGTATGTCAATTAATGATTGGTTGCACGAAAAATGACGAGATGTTACTTATTTGTGAAACTGTCAATCACCTGCCTTGATAATCGAAAAACTGTCCATAAATGTTGGGAAACGAACAGTTTAATCTGCAGTGAAATTCTGTAAATATGGATGAGAAACCTTCGATTTCTAAAAATTCCTTGTTTGATATCTTTAAAAATAACAACGAAGCTGCTTTACGATCTCCAACTCCTAGTCATTTACTAAATCGATCTGGGAATTCTGCTTTCAAGACTCCTCCATTTGGGTCAACACCGGTCAATTATAATAATATTCCTTTGCATCTGGGGAACGAACATTTGTTTTTAAGTCAACAATTTCATAACACATCAGCTAATGATTATGATCCAGAAGAAAATTTTCCCTCTTTTTCCTCTTCTGTGTCTACCTCGACTATCTTGTCTAATTTATCTCCGTCGTCAATATACTCGCCTCATTCGCAAAATCTAGGGCATGGTTTTGCAGAGGCTACTATTATACCAGGAAATAGCTTGCAGAACCCACTTAGTTTTAGTAGCTTTCAGCCTAACTTATCATCTATTACCGGAACTTTCTTAGGAAGTTCATATGGAAGGATGGAAAACCAACCAAAACATCCAATTAGACCATTTCCTGTGCGAGGGGTTTCTCCGCAGTTACATTATACACGTGGCTCGTTTTCAAAAGATTTTAAACCTTCTAGTATAGTATTATCTTTAAATGACAATAATGACAATGACAATATTAACAATGATAGCATCAGTAACATTGATAATACATCATTAGTTAATGATAATAGTAATTCACCACGTCAAGATGAAGAGATTAAAATGGTTTCTCTCGATAATGAAGATCTCGAATCAATAAGTTATCAATATGACTTTGAAATATTTGATAAGAGCAAACAAGTAATACAAGAAAGTCAAAGCAATCAAATAGAACCTTCCGAAGATGACAAATGTTTAGAGCTCGTCAAATGGCATCTAAAAATCATATCTATTAAAGATATACCTGTTTCGGAGGTATGTTTTACATATTTTAATCCGTCATTAATAACGAATGCAGAATATTTTGACAATTTCTATTTTATATTAGATACCAGAGGGAATTATACCGGAGGGAACTGACTTTTGGATGATCCTGTCGGGTATCGTAAATGGAACACGTGATGTAAGAATTCGATCACGTAGAAAAGTTATGATTTGATTATAACTAATTTTGTATCTTATTTTAGAAATGGCACAGTGGTGCAGTAATTGCAAGAGAACATAATAGGCGTGTGCAAACTGCGAAAGACAAATCATATATACTAATTGGGAAATTATCAGCTAAAAAAATGAAAGCAGATGGTAAATATTTGATGCGCCTATAGTTACAGTTGGAATTATGCTGTATTGCCGTAAACTATAAAAAACTATAAATTTTTACGAATACGGCGTTACTATATATATACGACATATATATATGTATAATTGCTGTAATATAATTTCCACAGTAACTATATATACTTGAAAGAAATAATATTATGTTGAATGATTCTAAAAAATAATAATGTATTTCTGAAATAGGTTTTTCTGAAGGATTGATTAAAGCGTTTGAGGATGGATTTCCGGAGAATTGGCGAGAACTATTACTTGCTGATTTAAAATCCTTGAATGACGAAATAAGTCTTTCTTTTAAGGAAAGATGTAATCTTCGTGAGGAAAATTCGTCTCGTGAAAAACGTAGTAATTCTGAGGAAGAAAGTGCCCCTCAAAAGGAGAGTAGTAGAATTTGTGAAGAACAAAACGAAGTAGGCCCACTTCTTGAGGAAAATGTTTCTCACGTTGAAACTCCAGAGAAAAAAATTACTCCACGTCTAGAAAATAAAAGTTCTAGTAAAAGACGGTTTAAAACACCTGACCAAAAACAAAGAAGTATTGTAACATCATCTGGTCGTCTCATACGAGCCCCCGGTAACTGGTGGGAAATCAAACCCGTTAAGCCCGAACCAAACGTGAAGGAAGAACCTAAACGACGAAGATTCTCAAAACGCATTCTATTGTCAACTGAAAAGAATACACCCCCACCATCATCATCATCCACTACCGAAGAACATACCCCAACGTCAAAAACTGGTAAATGTGTATTATTCATTAAATTATAAAGTGTAATTAATTAATTAAAATTTACTTTATTATCAGAAGCGAAAAAAAGGAACCGGAAACAATTTTATAGAGGGACTCGAAAGCGACGTGCTTCACGGAAGGGCAATACAACTGGAAATAAGATGGAAGCTTTTCATGAAGAGAAGTCAGATAAAGTAAATGCTGAAAAAACTACGGGTAAAAACCAATTTTCCCAATTAGCGATTAACAAACACATTATATATTAACTACTATTTATAATTATGTAGTTGACATGCCACGCCACGAGGTTTACGTTCTTGTTGAAACTGGTAAATCTAAATAGAAGATTTGCTATTATACAGGATTTTCTTATATCAAATAAAATTTGTACATTTTATCGTAATCATTCATGATCATTCGTAATAATTTGTAGTCAGCTTTAATGCATATACTTTAAGTCACATGACTAAAATTTCAATAGCTATTAAATGTTGATCAGTGTTTTTTACGCAAAATCAGGGGAATGATATAAAATATGAGAAAAAAATTTTGATCGTGACATGTGAAAACCGTTTTACTAAAAGGTATAAATAAAAATATAACTTCCCTCTACCAAAAAAAAAAAAATCCTTTTATTATTACATTACTAACGTTCTTTACTTTATAAACTTACATATTCATAATCATGGATTTAAGCCAATCAGCCCAAATTCTTCCTGGTAAAAATTTTGTTGAAATTCGGAAATCATCGAAATAAAACTAATATCCTTTTGATTTATTTTTTTAGCACTTGTTGCAGACCTTCTATCTTATGAAGAAGAAAAGTATAATCATGTTTTGAAAACATATTTTACCGAAGACGCAGTTTTGACCCACCCAATTTTGAATGTTCAGGGAAGAGAGAACATTCGTAAAGTTTTTCGTGTTTGGACGTCACTTAATAAGCAACCGCCTGAAATGACAAACAAAGATCATTTGGTTTTCAAGTGAGTGTTTGTAGCTATATCAATTACCGTGATTTTATTAAAATAATATATCTATATTTTATTTTTAGTGGTATTACCGCTGTTATAAATGTAAACCAACTTTTGTGTCCTCGAATTTTTCCATTTCTTCATTTTGCTGTACCTTCTGTAACAGTCTTAAGATTCCGTGAAGGAGACGATGGATTATTTTATATATATAAACAGGAAGATAATTGGACTCTCGAAGGACTTATTAGAAGTGTTCCATTGATTAATTGGTGGTATGAAAATGTAGTTCGTGCTATGTTCGGAAATATGGTTACAAATATGGGATCATTTCTTGCTACTGCAAATATAGCCACTTCTCAATTAACTATCGCTGCTAATCATATTAATCAACATGGTGGTGATGCTGTAGTTAAAGGCCAACATCGCGCATATAAATATGGAAGCGATATGGCCAGTAATGTTACTTCAGTATTTAGTAGAACAATTGGAATTAATTTTGGAACTAAAGGTTCTGACCATCAACATTATATAACCAATGGTGAAGCTTCACTTGAAACTTCTTAGAAATATGTTTTATTATGCAACTATAAATTAATTATAAGTATTTATGTTTTTTACGTTTTATCAAATTTTGATATAATAACAAACATTGCTTTTTTTTTGAACGACATATTTTACTACAATAGTAAATAAAAAAAATCATTTAATATAAGCCTTTACTCATAATTCTTCTTCACTACATAATAAATATTCCTCAATATGTTTTCTCATCTGTTTTCTATTAATTTTTTTCTTTCTTTCTTCAACTCCTTCAGCAACATAAGGAGGTAGGATAATTTTTTTGTTGGTTATTTTAATATCACGTATATCCACACGGCATGCATAACATAATGAATCTGCAAACTCAGCATTTACCATGGATTCATCATTGCTGGTATCGTTACAACCGTTAATACAGCCACCTGAAGTTGTGTTCTTTGAACAATTTAGTTGTATATCATTACATCCATTAGATTGTTGTGATGAAGGAATTGTCATTACTATAATTCTATTTTGCCATATTTTATTATTTTCTTGGTATGGCCTATAAACAAAATATAGGTTAAAGAAATTAAAAAAAAATTCAATCCTTACGAATGACTAAATCACGTACATTAAACAAATTACACAACGATTTTCTTTCATAATAGAATCTGATGGCGTAAGTTTTGCCCCAGTTCTCGCTATCGTACTAACAGTTGATGGAAATTCTTTTTCTAATCCCACAATGAAATCTGTAAGAATATTAGAAGAAAAAATAAATTCAATAATCGATAAGAAGCATTCTTGATAAAAAGTAATGTTAAATTCCGTAAGCTGATCTCAGTATCTACTATAAAAACTTACCTTCAGTTAGTCTCTCGATACTGGCTTTAGCGTGCATCATACTTGTTACATTTTGAACATAAACATCATCTAGCCCGGCAAATTGATTGTATATTCCAATTTCTTTTGATAGCATGTCTTTCATTGGTCTCGTAATTATTACATCTATCAAATTTATTAATATGTAACTTATTATTAAATTATTATGCTCACTGGACTTCCAATTTTTCCAATTTTAATAAAAAGCTACATATATTATATATGTAAAATAGTGCATATTGAATATTGAAAGAAAGGATTGGAAGATCTAATCCCAATAAAAGTCATTAAAAGCTTTCAAGAACATCACCGATTATACCTTCAAACCAATTTGTTTCACCAGAAGTCTCTAAAGGTAAGCTAAATCCACGTCCTTTACTTGTCAATGAAATTATTTTTATCGATAATCTTGTTGAACAATCTCCCAAAAATAATCTCGTGCATCTACAATAAAATAAAGGTTAATTTAAAGTATTAAATATGTAGTAAGACAATTAAAATTCTTATATTTTACCCATTTTTTCTTGCAGTATCAATTAAATAGCATAGTTTCAAATACCATATAAAATCTTCTTTTACGGTTAAATTCGAAATATTATTTAACAAATTTGATAATTTCTCAGCGGGAGATTCAGTAGGATCTTTCTGTTGTGAAATTTTAGCATCAATTTCTATTTCAATAACACTATTATAAAATCCACTTTTAGTAACATCAGAATTATATATGTCTTGTAAATATAATCCTATAAACGGATAATTATATTTTCGTACGGATTGTTCTATCAGTGGTATTGTACTTTTCTAATATAAAAAAAATTGATGAGTTTGACTAAAGAGAGAAATTCGAAAATTCAAGTTTTATTATTTACTACACCTGATTAAGCAATAAGCTTTCATCAATATGACAAACAACAATTTCAGAATATACCCGCTTATGTGGAATTGCTTCATTATATTCATTTATTAATTGTAACATTGCCCTAACAACGAACGTCATAAGAAAGTTTTGAACCCACGGATCAATTATCCGATTCGAAAACGGTTTTATTAAAAAGTGACAAAAACCTTGAAGAAGGACCACCCGAAAATCCAACCATTATTTTTTCTCCACTACCATAACTAGATGCAGTACGAGATTTTTCTACATTTTTTCGGAATTTACCAACAAATACATGTTGAAAACATTTCCTTTGATTAATAAAGAGGCAAGGCTAATTGTTAATTTTAATATTATTTAATGTAAATAATGCAAAAATTATTGTATATTTACTTGCAATATGTAGAATGTCGAATTAGTATTATTGCTTTTGCCGTTTTACATTTAACACAGTTCTTTGTAGTCGGTTTGAATTTTACTGATTTTTAAAACCAAATAAATTCTTAGAAAAAAAAAATCTTTTTTTGAAAAAAAAAGACAAACCATTGAGGTCCAACGAAGTTTCCTCTTGAATACTGCACATTTCAAAAATAAAAAAAATTTTTAAAATTTTTAATTATAAATACACGTGGAGTTACACAACATTTACGATATATGATTATGGTTTATGATGGAAGTTATGGTCTGGTTTAGTATATAGATGGGATTGATGAAATTGGAATTTAAAATTTTTAAATTTACTTCTTTAATCGATCTTATTCCTTTTATTTGATGTCAATATCGAAATAAAAGTTTTGAGATCAAGAGCAGTAGTTACTATGCAATCATGACCCATAAAGTCACGCTGTTTTATTGCGATTTATTTATTAGTTAGCTTGCGTGATTATGTGTATTAAAAAGCTAGCGTGCTGAATTTATATCAAAAAGTACATTCGTTTTTTATACAAAAAACATTAGAAAATGTAACTAAAATTTCTATTTTTCTTTTAATAAAAAAAAAGATATATATAAAATCATTTGTAGCGGATAACTTAAAATTTCTTTTGTTCTGTCATTAAAATCGATTATACCCTTCAAAAATTAATTTCAGCAATCTATGAATCAGAAATTTCACATTAAATTGTATATTTTTTGTGTATTGTATCCTCTATCATTTAAAGCTATATTTTCTGGTCTTAAGTTTTTTACATCACTATACAACTTAAAAAAGGAAGGAAAGGAAAATTAAAGCTAAAACAAAAATATACATGCCACAAAAAAAGCGGCAAAGAAAGGAATATACAGATTCACGAAAACCAGGAATTAAGTAAAGTAATTCCAAATAAAATTCGTGACAGATAAAAGTAAAAAGGAAAAAAAACAGATAAAAGAAATGGACTATGTTGAATTATTAAATTGCAATGACTTGCATTGCTTATTTTCCAAATGTTCCTATAAAATTTATTGAACTTGCTAAATCCAATCTATGGAGAAACAACACAAATAATGAAAAATGCAGGATCAAGAAAGCCAACTTTATGTTGATGATTCTAAATGGATTAAAAGTGATGTTAAGACCAGTAAGAAAATAAAAGGAAAAAGAAATATCCAATTGGAGTTAACGAAATATGGATTTACGCAACACCTAGCTCAATCCCAACCGAAATATATTTATATATGTACCATCCTGCTTTGCTTTTTTTTTTCCTTTGACACAATCTATCCTATCCTCGATGAATTATGGAAGGATGTGAGGAATGTGAAGGATGTGAAGGATGTGCATGTTCGAGGTGATATTTTAGTCCATTTGGATTCTTATATCGTTTTTCGCATTCAGGGTAACTACACCTATAGGGTTTAATAACCGGCTTCTTTTCCTCCGTGTCTGATAGAGCGGACCGATGTCCATGTTCAGTGTGATACTTTAGACCGTTTGGATTCTTATAAGACTTGATACAACCAGGTACTGTACATTTAAAGGGTTTGTCGTTTGCCTCTTGGGTAGCAGCCTTCGTGACGCGATGACTTTTCGCTTTGAGATGGTGGTGGTGAGACGCGATGACATGGTCATATTCTGGTGAGTAATAAGACAACTTGTGTCCAGTCGTCTCGTAAGCTTTATAACCGTTGCTTTTCATGCTGTTTGTAAAAGAAAGCTGGGTAAGATCTTGATGTGTATTTGGAGCCAAGGTGGTCTGAAAGTATTTAGATGGCTGACAGATAGATTGATCAATATTGTTTAGTTCCATGATAATAGAATTCCCTTAAACTTAGGCGTTAGGATTTTTTTTTTTTTTTTTTTTTTGCAAAAAAAAAATTTTTTTTTTTTTTTTTTTTTTTTTCACTGAAAAAAAGCCAATGAAAATAAAAATATTGGTAAACAAAGATTGACGTCAAATATATATGACATCATGACCACTTCCAATAAGAGGAAATTGTTTTTTTTGCACGAGCTATTATTCTTGCGTGAGTATGTGGAACTATAAAACGAGATCAATGGCCTTGTCAAGTAATATATAAAAAAAAATCTTTTTTACAACATTCGATTGGCCACGGTCTTTTTTTTTTTTGCGGACTTTTACGGACGTTACTGCAACTTCTAAAACGCTGATCATCTGATGATACTTAGCCAAATATAGAAAGCGCAAGTCTAATGGCGCAAAACTCGTCCTTCACCAGTTTACATGTGTTGAAAAATTCACAAGTACAAGAGTACAAATCTCTTACACAATATTTAGCAAATACAATTATATATAATATATATATATTAAATATATAATAATTTCATAAAATAATATATTTTTTATAAAAAAAAAATTTAAAATCAAACTTTAGCTAAGATTTTTTTTGAATAAATAATAAATAATCTGTAGATTAATTTTTATTTCTTTTTGAATTTTGTTTTTTGCTTTTTTTTTTTTATTATTATTTATAATTTTTAAATTTTTGATTAATATAATACCAAATTATTAAAATTGAAAATAAGTTGTATATTATAATATAAATTTAATATGTATTTTAAACTAAACTAATAATAATAAAATATTTTTTAAATCACTACTTTTTTTTTAAATATTATATTTTTTTAAAAAAAATACTTATTATTCAATTTATTTTTTTAATCTAAATTTTAGAAAAAAAAAATGTAAAACATTTATTTGTTTATTTTTATTATTTATTTTACATATTTAATAAATTTATTAAAAAAAAAACAATAAAATTAATCAAGCTTTTTTTAAACAAATAATATCTTCTTAGATTAATTCAAATTATTTTATCATTTTACAATGTATTTAAATAATTGTTAATCAATTAAGTAAATTAACCAAATTTACAAATTTATAAATTGATAAATTTTAAGATTATTCAAATTATTTAAATTAAATATATAAATATAATAATAATTATTTTCATTCTATTTTATAAATTTAATTAGTGAATTCCTAATACTTTATTATATAATAATATAATAATATAAAATCTTTAATATACTTCTGTAAAAGTTATTATAAAACTATAAAAATTTAGTAAAATTATTTAAATATAAATATTATAATTTCCTATTTTATAATTATATACTGTTCAAATTATTTTAAAATGTTATAATTATAATTTAAGATGTCTATAATTCATTTAATTTATAAGTAATTTAACTATATAAAGTGGTGAAATATTATAATTAAATTTGGAATTTACTTATAATTATAGCAGTTTAAAATAATTTTAACAATATGTATAATATACATAATATTTAAATAATTGAATTATTTTAGGATTATTTATTTAAATTATCTATTATTCTATTTAATAAAATATTTAGATCTCAAAATTTTCAAATAGATTATTCAATATTATTTATAAGGTAATTTGGTAAAAAAAATAGAAATAAAACAAATTTTACCAATTCAATTAATTTAATATAATAAATAATTCTTTAATTAATAATTTTTTATAAATACTTTTTTTACTATTAAAATTAATATGATTTATATATATTTTATTAATTTTATTAATTTTATTTAATTTTAATAAAATTAATATTAATACTAAAAATACAATTTTAAAAATTATAAAATTGCTAATATTATTTAATAAAATATTGCTTTCTATAAAATTGCTATAATATGATAATATTAAAATAGTTATTAATAATTCAATTAGTATATCAATAGCAATACTTTTTAAATATATATTTAAGTAGTAATTCTAAACTTTTTGTTAATTAAAATGTAATTTACTAATTTAAATAATAGCTAAATGTTATAGTTAACCAATATGCATTAATAATTATTTATAGAAAAAAGTATTTAATATCAATCATACTAATTATTAATTAAAAAGTATTATTCTAATTTTATTTTATTGATTATAAATAATAACTGACTAATTGAATATAAACAAAATTATCTGTAAAAGTCATATATATTAATAAAAATTAATTATTAAATAATCTTATTTTTTCATATTTACCTAAATAATAGTTAATAATAGTATATAAAAAATTAATTTATAATTTATATAATTACTCTAATAAACGTTTTTAAACTATCCTTTTTTTAGTAAAATTAACTAAGAGTTAATATTTAAACAAAAATTAGTAAAACCAAAAAAACAATTGTAATTATAAATGATGTAATAAATAAATAATAGTGAATAAACCATTTTAAATTATTAAATAAATTCCTACACAAATTTTTATTATTATTATTTTTTTTTTCTCAAATATATTACATGAATTATTCTTTTTTTTTGTATACATCTCTTTATAACTAAAGTTTTAATCAATACAATGATATGAGATATAATATTAATTAATTATATAGAATTCTTATTTCTTCAAAGTACCAATAACCTAAGAAAAAAAGATTAGCAAATTTAAAAAAAGTTCTTACAAATTAAAGACTAAAGAAAATAAATAAATCAAAGATACTTTACAGTTTGCGGAGCATATTTATCAATTACATTCTTTTCATGTAACATATTGAACTAAACGAAAAAGAAGAAAACATTATTATTATTTAATCTTTTTTTATACCAATATTTAAGGAAAAAATACTTACTTCTTCACTTGCATCTTTACCAGCATATAGCAATATACTACGTTTACCGCCAGGATGATCTATAAAGGAAGGAATAATTTTGAATTTTACAATAAAACAACCTTTTTTATGCTAATAAAACTAACCTGGGAGAAAACTTGTAACATTTAAAACGCGTCCGTTTATAGCGACTAATAATGTAATTTAGGCAAATATGAATTAGTAAGCCATAAAAAAGAACGACTTTACTAAATCACACCACTGGCGCTCAACACTATAGTGTGCATTTTCTCAAAAGCTATGGTATTGCGAAAAACTAATAAAGATATATGTGAAGTATATGCTGCAGAATTAAATACTGAAAGTGGAATATAATTATTATATTAATAGAATCAGCTTAGCTTATCTACCAATAATATAAAATAAAAAGGTAAAGTAACAAATAAAAAATACATAAATCATATAACTATGACGTTGAGCGCCATGGCGTGTTTTATAATTTTCGAAAAAGAAAATACAAAAAAATAAAAATAAAAAGTACTTTACCCCAACAATCTTGTTCAGTATTATGCTTAGCTACATCATCGATCGTATATTCTTTCTGCTCAACTGTTGGAGCTGCTTTTTTTTCTTCGGGTTTACTAGCAGCTGATGGTTGAGGACTTTGTTTTGCGACAGAATTACCACCCTGTTGCCCCCAATAAATTTCCAAATGTACTTTTTGATTTGTAGGATCAACGTTAACAGTGGCTTGATAAGGAGCCAATTGACCAGCAATTTGTCCAAGTCGACGAGTAGCAGTTGCACTGGACAAATTTTGTAATAAATGGCGTGATGCAGTATCTCCAGCAACACGACCAAATACGACACATCCTAATAAAGATGATCCACCAAGACGACTATATATATTCGAATGTAAGATAACTTAATAAACTACATAACCTTAAATTTTATATATCGTAGGTGTACTTACTTTGCTCCGTGAACTCCTCCAGCAATTTCACCAGAAGCATAAAGCCCTGGAATTGTTTTTCCTTGTACATCTTTTACTTCAGAATCAGGAGTAACTTCAACGCCTCCCTATAAATTTAATTTTTGTTAAATTAAAGAAACAAAAGTAAAGTAAAAAATATATAATATAAAATGTAATTTCACCATAGTGTAATGTAAAACTGGTGACATTAAAGAAACGTGGAAATTGTCATTAATTGACAATGGCGCGTTTTGAAAGAATTTCTTCCCATATGGATCTTTCTTTTTACCAGAAGCGATATCATTGTAATCATCAAAAGTTGCTTTTAATTGTGATACGGAGACGCCAATTTCTTTTG
This sequence comes from Rhizophagus irregularis, assembly GCF_026210795.1. Lineage (NCBI taxonomy): Eukaryota > Fungi > Glomeromycota > Glomeromycetes > Glomerales > Glomeraceae > Rhizophagus > Rhizophagus irregularis. The sequence goes on from NC_089447.1 coordinate 2,756,142, forward strand.
CCAATTCTTCACCGGAATTAATTTTTTTCATTAATCCACGTCCAGCATAATGTTTACAATGCCATTCAATCTCTTTTGAAGCTTTACTATTGAGCACAAGTCTAACTGGGCCTTTTGTTTTCCAAATTTCACCGGTAACATAGTCACGATGTCCTAATTCATCACAGAATCGTTTTCCTTCTGCGTTTAATAACAAACCTCCAACACCTCGAAGTGCTTCAGCGGCCAAAAATTTAATTTTAGAATTTGGATCTTTAGGATCAACAAGACCAGTCGGATGTACTTGAACTTTTTCAAGATCAATAGCTTTGCCGCCAATAGCCAAAACCATTTTATGACCATCTCCGGTACAATGATCTCCATTAGTGGTAGGTAAATCATAAATATCTGGTCGATATTTTTTAAGTAACGAATTTTCCGTGAAATCAGCTGCATAACCGCCAGTAGCCAAAACCACGGGACCGTATTCTTTTAATGTTTGACCGTCCTTTTCGTATTCTACACCAATAACTTCTTCACCTTCTTTGATCAAATTTGTTACACGCGCTTTCTTGATGATACGTGCGCGATTTGGCTGGTTTTCAGCAATATCTTCGAGACGTTCCATCAAAGCATATGTAATTGTCATACCAGGAAACATCTCCTTTCCACGATGTGTACGAGGTTGAGAGTGTCCACCTAACCGTGAAACAAGAGAAAGGTCCAAATTGAATTTATCTTGGAGCCATTCGACGGCAGAAGCAGAATTTCCTGTAAGAACTTTAATAAGGTCAGGTCGAGCAAGATCCCGAGCTGAGCGCGTTGTATCCTCCTGAAATAAAGCGGCAGAGTCTTTAATACCAAGAGCTGTATATCCAAAAAAATAATTTTTATTAATTATACCAATCAAAAAAAATTAGTTTTTCACATTTCCTTCTCTCTAAACGTAAACTTTCGTTCCAAATATAAACTACCTACCTATTTGAGTTTTGGTTAGAGCACCGTTAATACCAGAGGTAGCCTTGGTAGAATTACCACCAAAGAAAGAGTTCTTATCAATAACAAGAACATTAGCACCATGTTCCAAGACTGTATGAGCGGCGGAAAGTCCAGAAAGACCACCGCCAACGACAATAATTTGATTAGCCATTATTATATTAGTTTAAATGATATTCGCGGTCTTTAAAGAAGGTTTCAAAGAGTATAACCTTGCGTAAAAAAGAAGGTCAATACTATCTATATATATAAAAAATTTTTTTTTTGTTTTATGCATGATATCATGATGATCAATGGAAAAAATCACCTGTTGTTTACAGATTGAAAAATTATAATTATCAATTATCATTCGGTAAGATCCACGAAAATCCATCTGGTCCTTTTTTATTTCAGTTATGTCAGATTTAAAAGTTTCTTCTCCCGTAATTGAAATATTGGAGAAACGTGTATACATAGGGGGTCTTTCTAAAGATATTAACGAAAAAGATTTGGAAATTCGGTTTAATTCTTTTGGAGTTGTATCAAAAGTAGACATCATACGACAGTCTACAGGTGAAATAATATAAGCTTTTGACATTTTTTTATTATAAGAAGTGTTTATTTTAGTATATGGACGCGTTTTTTCATTTTGGTGGGTTACTTAATAGGGGAGTGTCGCGGGTTTGCCTATGTTACATTAAAGACAACTGATAGTAGCTGGAAAAAATGTATGAATCAAAATAGCTTTATTACAAAATGTATTCAGTATTTTTTTTATAATAAATTGTAACACATCATTAACTTTTGTAAAGGTGTTTCTCTTTTTAATGGAGCTAAATGGAATGGAATGACTTTAAAAGTTCAGGAAGCGAAACTCGATTATAAACAGAGGCAATAAAATTAATTCGTTGATTTTATATTTTCACGTGATCAAGTCGTAATTACTTTTTTTTTAAAAAAAAAATATATAAATTTAAAGATTGAAAAGCGAATGGGAAATTCAAAAGTCTTCAACTCCGCCATGTAAAAAACGTAAACGGGGTCATTTTCATAACGAATTTGCCGAAGATATGAGCTTAGTAACTGATAATAATTTTGAGCACAGAAAGGTTTTTTTTTTTTTTAAAGAGAAATCTACTATCTAAATATTAAATATATTAAATTAAATACTTTTTTTTAATGATTTATTTAGGGCTGGAAAAAAACAAAATATGGTCGTGCAGTATCAGTTATGCGATTAAAAAAGGACGATGGAACAAGGGTAAGAAATCTAAATAATCTGCTTATTTATAGCAAGCATTAGTATAATTAATAATATATATATTTTTTTACTTTAAATAAAGATAATAATTGATCCCAGTCGCTATAAAGGCAATATTTTGAAATTTTCTGATAAAGTCATTGATGTTAAACCAAAATCACTTGCTCAATTACCATATTTTTACGAGGAATATGAAATTAAAGAGAAACAACCTTTAATAAATCAAAATGATGAAAATAAAAGTCAAGATGATTTTGATGCGAAATCGGATGATAAATTAGAACAAAACAATTTTACATCATTCATTCCTAAATTTACTAACCAAACACTTGTAGTTACTCAAACTCATTTACCTCCTTCAATTATTAATGATCTTAGAAAATTGAAATTAGAAAAATTAGAAAATGAAAAGGATGAAAAAGATGAAAAAGATGAAAATAATGAAAAAAACTTATTAAAACAAGAACAATCCAATCAAATCCGTTTGGAAGCACTTAAACAGCGTGCGCAAGAAAAACGTGCGGAAAGAGAAAAGATCACACAAGCGTTAAGAATAGGAACTGTTTTAAACGTAAGTACTGTTTATGTGATATCTGTTTTTATCTTATATTTTACATTGTTGGCTTTTAATTTTAGAACACAAAACGCATAGTGTTTAGTGATAATGATGACACAAAACAAGATACAATGAAATTGTTTGATTCAGATGAATCTGACAAAGATGAATCAGTAAAAGAAAACGAGTTGATGGGTCAGTATTAATGAAAAAAAATATAGGTGTTGCCTTTCTTTAAATCTTCACTTTTTATGTGTATCTGATTAAAAAAATTTTTAATTATAGATATTGTGGTAAATCCGCTCTTTGAGGGTACTTCAGGACGGGATCGCCTTAATTTGCAAAAAAAGTTTCATGGTGATGAACGATTTAAATTGACAGAGGATTTTGTTAGCGATGAAGAAGATAATCAAAAAGATGAAATAAATAAAATTTCTTCTGGTAAAGCTGATGATGACGAAAATCACGAAATTACCAAATTGTTAAAAGAAGAAAGAGACAATCAATTTGATATCCTAAAAGTTATGTTTGGAGATGATATGAAGCCTGAACAATCAAATTCGAAAAAGTATGTCATAAATCAATATTAATATTTATATTGTATACATAAATTTACATTTAATTTGCATATAACAGGAAAGAAACTCAATGGAAAAATATGGTTCATTTTGATCCTGACGCACCAGAAGCTAAGTCGTTGGAAGTTCAAAAAAAAGAAGTTGATGGTAACTTATCCCTTAAGAGAAAGGATATCGTTTTTTTTTTTAAAAAAAAAAGTATTTATATTATTTATTACAATAATCAATAGAAATTACTCCATCATTATCACAACCTTTGCCCAAAGTATCAAAGGATGTAAAAGTAGAAATTAATGCTGATTTAAAAGGAATATTTACTTCTCAATCATCAAATGGTAATACGATCTTGGATACTTATAATTGTATTCATTCAACTCATAATTATTTTTCTTTAATAGATAAACCTTTCTCACTTTTCGATGATGACGATGATGATGATGCTGAAAGCGAGATTCAAGATATGAAATTACATGATGAGAATGAATCGGCTTTGGTACGTCTTTATTAATTCATAAATTATTTCACAATAATTAATGCCCCCAATTTATATTTGAAATTTATTAGGTTGATAAAAAGGAATTACCTGTAACTGATAAAATAGAAAGAGTAGACAAAGTAGCGAATCAAAAAATTCAAACTTTTTCGGAACCACTATTCTTTTTTCATTTTGGAGACAACGAGTTATTAAAGAGGTAGGTTTTTTTTTTGTATAATTAATTGAGAATTTTTGAAATTAATTTTTATTTTTTAGATCACACTTCAGAGAAATGAAAATATTCATGCGTACGTCACCAGTGTAAGTGTTAAAGTCATGATTAAGTGGTCGTTTATTTAATTAATTGTTGATTTTTTTTAGTGAAGAAATTGTTTCTAATTGGGAAAAAACTTCACGTGACTTGACGAAAGAATATAAACGTAAACATAAATCCGTATCGCGTAAAATGAACAAGATAAAGAAAAAAAGATAATTTTGTTACATTATTTATATTGTTTTTTATAAATTTATACTTAATAAAGTAAAATATTTTATTTGATAGTAAAATATATTTTTTATTTTTTTTTAAAATTTATAAATTTTAGTTTATTTTATTACACTTGTAAATAAAAATTTATTCATTCTACTAATAACAAAATCCTTAAATAGTAAATACATAAACCATTTTCTTTAGTCCTTTTCAACAATACGTTGAAGATGATCATCAATTTCATTAATTGATAATGTTCTGAACTTTGGATCATCCTTAGTGACAACAGCAACCTCAATTTCAGTTGATTTAAAATCAGCTGATAATACTGACGAAAGAGTATTGATAGCCAACTATTATATTATATTATTAAATCAAATTAATAAATCAGATCATTTATTATTATGAAATAATTTTAATTTTAAATTACCTCTACTGTTTCTTCAAAATCTAAAACTGGATCCTTTTTAAGTTTTTTCTCCAAATGATTCAAAGCTTCTTGCTGTTTAGCTCCTGCAGCAGTAGCTTTATATCCAACATAATAACCAGCGGGATCACATTTGAAAAGTTGCGGTCCTCTTTCATCATCATATCCAATTAGAATCATAGCTATAAAAAATAATGTTCTTTTTTTTTTAAACCCCATAATTTGATTTTATTTAAAAATTATGTAATAAATAAACTTACAAACTCCCAAGGGTCTCATAGCAGCATGTTGTGTATAAACTTGATTAATATTTGCAACACGTTTTGCAAGCATATCTGAAGGCATATAATATCCAAATTTATAACGAAATTCAGCAGCTTCTTGTCTTGCACGAGTAACTTGAGCTCTTGCATCAGCTTCATTAGAATAATAAATGAGAAATTGGGAAATTATAATTATAATTAGTTTGATCTGCTTTACATTTGAAAAAAAATTAAAAGTTTTTAAAAGTTTCACACCAATCAAGCCTGTCATAACACATCCAACATAAGGTGATAATTGAAACATATGTGTAACAGTAGATGGATCAAGCAATTTATCCTAAATAAAAAATTGAATTAAAACAAAAATTATAAAGATAGATTATATGAAGTTTAAATAACATACTGGAATTTTTTTCTGTGTCACGATAACAACACTATCTTTACCACGAACACCAACAGACGTTACTCCAGAGTTCGATATTGCCTTAAAAGCATACTCTATAAAAAAAGATATGAATTATTAAAATGTTTAACAAAAGTTTCGCGTAATTATCTCGATAATATTAAAAAACATACCAACTTGATAAAGGCGTCCTTCTGGTGAAAAGATAGTAATATGACGATCATAACCTGCGCTTGATCCTATAATCAAAAAAAAAATAGATTAATATTTGAAAATGATACTTTAAAAGAAATCTTTTGCAACGACTTTACCACGGTTCATATTGAAAAATTGATAAAAAGACACTGCGTAATCTAATAGTAGATCTAATTACGTACAAAAATTTCAGTTATCACGTGAAGATCTAAGATTTTCGCTTCTTCACGTGGTGAGTATGCATAAAAATGCGGATGTGTGATAAATAGTCTTTCTTTATGAAAAATATTTCAAAGTTCCCAGAATTGAATAGTAAAAATGAAAAATAGAAAGGGGTGACGCATTGTGATAATTAACAATACTAAACCTAACCTAACTCTAAACTAATGTAATTCCGCAGCCCAAACATAGACGGGAAACATTTTTGTGCAGGGTGCGTAAAATTCAAATTCTCAATAAATAAAAAAACGTCGACGATCATTTTTGAAAAACATATAAAAGTCAAAAACGGAATTAATTAATTGATATTTTGATATTTATAGAGTGATAGTTCAGAATATATATAAGATTTTCGTTAAGAAATTCAAAAGAATTTTTTATCTCGTTTTTACCTTTAATTTATACAATTTTAGAAATGATCAGCACAAATCATCATATCACGTGAATATTAAACGAAAGATACCATAACATCTGGGGTAAAATTAGATTCTTTCCAAAAATGTATTAGTAAGTGATGCTGTCAAGGATGCAAAGAAAAAAAAAAATTGTGCTATCGCACAAAGAAAAATGATCTAATTTGTGAAAGGTTAAAATCAAAAGAACAATATTATTATTAAAAATAGATTTTTATAAATACGCTAAAAATTGTAAATATTTTCTTCGTGAGACTGTGACAATATTCGAATTATAACAAGAAACAAAGAACGTTTTTATTTACAATTACCATATATGGGGTTCTGTTCCTTATTTAAAATTTCTATTTAAAATTTCTATCTATGATAATAGTACGAATCATGTGAAAAATCAATGGCGCAGCATTATACAAATAAACTTATGTAATTTGAATGCTAAGCCACCCACAATTTTTTTTTTAAAAAAAAATCACTAGTTTTTTTTTTATTATTATAGCGTGTGCATGCATGCAGTTGACTTACCACGCCATTTACCCTTATAACGAATTGTAAGAGAAATATCTAATCGATGAGGATAACTCGTATACTAAAAAAAAAAACGCGTAATTAGAATTTAAAAGCAAAAGATGTAAAAAGGAGAAATCTTTAGAAAGAAATATTTTTATCAATCGATACCAGAATTACAATTTGGGAAGGATAATCGTCTGAGGAACCGATCCTGAAATCTTTTGAAATCCAATTAAAAAATCAAAAGATTTCTGATAAGAAATGTAGGGGATTATTATGGGACGTGATTCATTATTAATAATCTTATTCAAAAATTTTTTTTTTTTTTTTAAAGAAAAGAAAACTTATGAAATAAAAAAAAATTTACCGAAAAAAGTAAAATATTTTTGTGAAATAGAAACTTTTAGAAAAAAAAAAAAGATTAAGGGAAGATGATTATGCTCATAATCAATATATCGAGCAGTAAAGATTAAATAGGCAAGAGGGATCAAAAGGCTAAAAATGTTTAACAGAAAAAAAAACAAACGGTTCCTCAATTGTCTACATTTGATTGTTGAGCTTTCGCCTTCATGTTAATAATTTAAACATTTATAGAATTTATCAATAAAAGTATTAATTAAATTTTAATAATATTCATTCATGTCACAAACATTCATCCAATTCCAGATTTTACAATAGATTGAAATAATTTAAATAATTTGGATTAGTATTATTAAAAATATCGATAACTGGTTTGATTACTTAGCCTATTACTTTTTTTGGATTCATCGGCAAAAAAATAAGTTGAAGTTCCACTTGCTGACGTGAAAATCTATTTTGCCGTAATCATGATGGCGGGAAATTAAGCTTAACTTTAAATGTACTAAATATATCTTATATCCTGATTGTTTACCTTATTATTTTTAATGATTGCATGTAGAAATTATCAAAACTATCATGAAGCTTTTTGAATACTCTTGTGTTGATGAAACATTTCACCCCTAAATTCAAGTTTGAATATTTTTAATTTATCACATCTTAAAATCTTTTCTTTTTATCTCTCTTTTCCAAACAAGTTTTTTTTTTAGACTGATTGCGTAATCCATGTTAGATTGTGTAAATAATCGCGCGATAATATTACGCTTAATCCGTTTAAATACTGCGGCGGATCGTTTAATTTGATGAAAGATGGATCGACGTGCATGTTGATAACTTTAAATATCCTTTTAACATTTAAGGTACTTCTTTCTGTTAACTTGTTTTTATTCAAGTTTAAAATAAATGAAAGATAAGCATTTATTACGTTTACTGATTTTTAAGCTAAGAATCACTATTTTTAGTCACAGAACAGACAGGGGTTATTAAAATGCTTACTTAAATTTTTAAATTGATTCCTTTTCCACCTTTTTTGGTGAGAAGCCGTTGATCGAATAAGAAAGATTTGTTCGTGTTTTTTTTTCGTGCTTCAAATTATTGTTGGACAAAATGACTTCCCCTCTTTACAGGTTGATTTTTTATTGATTTTAACAAAATATAACGGCATGTTTTAAAATAAAACGGGTTAAAGATTGTGGGTTCTGGTCCGTGTTCCCTTCGTTAATCAAAAATTATCTAAATCTTTTTTTTTTTTTTTTATGTATTGAAATAAAATATGAAAGAAAAAGATGATTCTTTTTTTCTTTAATAAATATCTTCTCCATATGATTTTTTTAAATTTGTTTTTTCAGTGTTCCATCGAAATATCTGATATAGTCAGAACTTGAATAACGCGTCGCATCGTAACACTTTTCACCCCAACCTCTCCCCATATTTGTTTGGAATTGATTGCTGTGCAACCCGAAGATTAGCCAACATCTCAGCCAAGGATTTTCACATCTATTTTATGTAGATTATTTGTTACTTTACTTTAATGTACCTTTACGCATGGGAAAAAAAAATTTTTTTTTTCTTATCGATTGATGAAAAATCTTTTCTTTGTAATATAACTATAAACAAATAAATTATATTATATAATATGTTTTACATTAGTGTTCTATGAGTTAATATAAAAGGAGCTTTGTAAAAAGAAACATAAATTTCAAACCCCGAAATTTTTTTTCATTTTTTCGGGAACGATTCTGTAATTATTGTAATTATTGTAATTATTGTAATTATTTATTTATTTTTTATTTAAAATATTATCTTTTTGAGTATATACACACTTATTGTAAAATAATAACACGTTAATGACGAGCTTTCCTGAGGATTATTTCTACCTTAAGGTAGGTTCAACGAGCCTTGTATTGGACGTTGAACGTGCTACCACTTTCTTTGGATTTGGTGGTTCAAGCGTAAAGGAAGGTTCAAAAACTGTTATCGCTTCGCAAAAAAGTGAAGCAGAAAATGATGCTGCCTATCAACTTTGGAGACACGAAAATGGTTATCTTGTTAATAAACAAACCAATTTATATTTAGAAGTTGATAATGGTAAGTATTTTAAAATCGTTATAAAAAAATTTTAATGACGTATCGTGTTTGCAAAAAGCGAAATGTGTATTATATAATCATGTCCAAATATAGTATAATTCTGGATTTTCTTTTAAATATCCAGTAAATTCTCCTATTTGTAATACAGAATCACGTGAATTTAATATTTATTTTAATTTTATTCTATAGGAAAACCTGGTAACCGTATTGTCCTTCATCATCAAAAACCTGGTTCTAATGGTTCTAATCAACGATGGGCTTTGACCAAGGAAGGATACATTTCTTTAAAAAGCCATCCTAAATACGTTATCGATGTGAAAGGTGGTAATGCAAAAGAAGGATCACATGTTGTGCTCTCTGATAGCGGCTCAAAAAGTTTTATAAAGTCTAACTCTGCCAAATGGGAAATTGTCTCTTTAAGCAAGAAACGTCGTAGTATGTATTTAAATTAATTTTTCTACACATGATTAGGTTATATAATATTAGATCCAGAAAATCATTAATTTCTCTTTTCTTTTTACCTTCTTAAGATGAAGGAGCGATTGGTATTATTAGATTGGAATTAGTAGAAGCTAAAGGTCTTAAAAGTGTTGATTCATTCTTTGCTGGTGGTAAGTATCTATTTCTTTAAACCGTTCATTAATTCTTGATTATTTGAAAATTATTCACAAAAAAATTTCAAAATTTAAGGAAAATCTGATCCTTACGTTCGAGTTTTTCACGAGGGTGGTCAAGACATTATTGCTCAGACTAAATTCATTGACAATAATTTGGATCCCGTTTGGAATGAAGTTCATTACTTGCCAGTAAATAATATTGGGGATAAATTCATCTTGGACGTGATGGATTTTAATGCTTTTACTAAAGACAAACCGCTTGGTCATTGTACTTTCGAAGTTACTAAAGAACTTGTTAAAGAAGTTTCACCTAATGTATTTGAAGGAACACCGAATGGCATTGATAAGTGAGTATGAACGCTAATATTATTAGTTTTTCTTTAATTAATTGAAAGCTAACAGGTTTTTTTTTTTAATTAATATTTAGATGGGCCAATCTTTCAATTCAAGGAAAACTTCATTACAAAGCAAAATTTTCCCCTTTAACTTTAAGTTCTTTACCAAAACCAACACCAGATTTCCTCGCTAATCTTAAGGAAAAACCCTTTGATAAATCAACACTTTATGTCCTTATTACATTGCAAGCACCAAATGGTAGCTTCCCTCCTTCTGACACATTAGCAAACTTGTTCGGTTATTCTAGTACGAATGAACTGTTTGAATTGTATAAAAATCATGTTCATGATGATAGAGTCGTAAATAATACCAATAAGACAATTTGGACCACTAGTATGGTAAGTCTTGTCACTATGTAGTTTATGTATCAAAAAAAAAAAAAATTATTATTATTTTTAATCACATTATTATGTTTATTATTTATAGGTATTATGGTTTTTGAGATATTTATTAAAAGAACATAGAAGTGAATGGGGAGGAATTTATGAACGTTCAGAACGATATATCACTAAAGAGTTAGGTGGTGATTTAGAAATTGAAGAAATTGTAATCGCAGGTGGAAGAAAAGCCGTACGGGAGAGATTTGAAATTAAAGTTGTTGATGGTAAGTAATTCACATTTGCTAATTGTATTAGAGAGTTTTATATGTACATATTAAAAATATATTTACCTATTTATTCTAAATTATTAGATAAACAAATTATTACCCGAGAAAATGTCAAAACTCATGATGTCACTCGTATAATTAGACATCAAACTAGCACTGGTGCATTCCAAGCTAGTGATGAACTTGCGAAATTAATGTCATTTAATAGTTCAGGGCAACTTCGTACAGCACTTACTCGACATATTAACTCTCAATCTAAAAGTGCTAAAATCACGAATTATGAAACCCAAGTGTGGGTTACTATACTCGTATTATACTACTTCCGTCTTGTTGGAGTAGATCATAAAACAGAATGGGAGGAATCTTATTTAAGGGCTTACAAATGGTTATGGGTACAATTCAAAGGGAAAGAAAAAATTGAACAAGAAGCCTTTAAAATCATTGAATCATTTGTTAAAGAACGATATAGTGTTAAAGAAGATGTCATGCAATTAGACGAACAATTTATCAAACATATTGCTGATAAGATTGATTTCATTAAAAAGGGTGGAGTCTCAGTTAGTAGAGGTATTTCTGGTAAGAATTATAATTTTATTTTAACTAAATTATTATTTAATATTTAAAGGTATTAATTATTTAATTATTTCATTTTATTTTATCAAATTAGCCAAAAAACTTCATGGTGTTGCGCGAATTCATATTGTCAGTGCCAAAAATCTCATGAAAGCAGACTCATGGTTTGGTGGTGGTGCCTCAGATCCATATGTAAAAATTATTGGCTTATCCAGCGGCGAAGTTTATGGTGAAACTCGTGTCGTATACAACAACATTAATCCTGAGTGGAATCAAGTTTTTTATATTCCAATTTATGACCTTAATGATAAAATCAAGATTCAAATTTATGATTATAATGCTTTCTTTAAGCATGTAACTTTGGGATCTTACGTTCTTGATCTTAAAGACTTTGTTAAAGTTTTAAGCAATGGAGCCGTTACAGGAAAAAAATTAGATACTACATGCGAACTAAGACCTAATAAAGGAAAACTTCATTTTATTGCCGACTTCCATTCCTATTCTGAACAAGATTATACAACGACTATTATCTCTAAATCTACAATCACCATCCAACATTTGTATATTTTGATAACTTATCAGCGTCCAGATGGTGGATTTGAATTAAATGACAGATTAGCAAAATTATTAAATTTTGATACCAAGGAGGAATTGGTAAAATCATTTACCGCTTATATAGAAAGAGAAAATGATGATAGAGTAAAAGCTCTTCATATCGATACTTGGGGTACCGCATTACTTACAGGTAATTTTATCACTACTTCATATTAACGCATATTTTTGTAGTTGTTTTTTTCCCCCATATTTTAAATTAAATTTATATTTTCTTATCCCTTTTCATATAGCATTCCTTAAAACTCTATTATGGGAACATAGACAAGAATGGATGACAACTTATACAAAAGCCGAAACTTACTTAAGTGAAATTGTTACGGACATTGAAACCGAGGAACGGCTATATACTTTGGCCAACAGATTTGTCATCGAACGTTTCAAATTCACTGAATGGGAAAGTGAAGAACAAAAGAAGAGTCTCGGTATTATTGGTATGTTTATAATTTTTTTCACACTTTGTCACTTTGTTTAAAAAAAAGAAAATTTGATTTTAATTTTAAAATTATTTATTATTTAAAATAATATTTGACAGTTCAATCAAAGAAAATTATCATTACTCGCCGTAACGTTACCATACGTCATGTACGTCGTTTCTTGAGCTATCAAAAAGAATCGGGTTGTTTTGAACTTGACAATCACTTGGCTGAAACTCTTGGATTCAGTTCAGCCGAAGAAGCAAAGAAAAGCTTGGAAACTCATTTCTCATCAAATTCAAAAGTTTCAAAACTTGATGTCAACTTACAAAGTTCGGCTATAATGATTTGGTATATAAGATACGTATTGGTCGATTTCAGAGGAGAATGGGTTGATAAATATCAAACAACATCAAAATGGATTACTGAGCAGGTAAAAGATAAACAAACCGAAGAAGAACTCCTTGAAGCCGCAAGAAGCTTTGTCAGAAAGAGATTCGATGTTGATGATGAGGCATTGAAAGAAGATGAAACCTTCGAAACTACTTTGGCTCTTACCCCAGAAAATATTCCTTCAGAAATAAAAAGGCAAATCGAAGAAGATGAAATAAAGAATGAGAATGATGCTATTGTAACAGATCAAGTCATCGGACTTCTTAAAATTAAAATCAAAGGTGCCCGAAATCTTCCAAAGTCAAGTTCATGGTTTACTTCTTCAAAACCAGATCCTTATATTAAAATTCTTGATGCTTCTGGTCAAGAAATTGTTCGAACTCGTACTATTTCTGAAACGATTGAGCCAAAATGGGAAGAAGTTCATTATGTTTCAATTCATGGTACTGGAGAAAGCATTACCTTCGAGATTATGGATGAAAATTTATTTGTAGCTGATAAACCTCTTGGTACTTATATTTTTGAAACCGCCAAAATTGTTAAAAAATCTGAAGATGGTTTCTACACTACTAGTGAAACTGTAAGAGAATGGTTCCCTCTTATTATTAATAAAAAACCTAGTGGTGAATTAGATATGGAAGTCCAATTCGTTTCTACTCAATATAGCTGGAAAGAGAGTTTCATTTTCAGCAAAGATACTCTTACTATTGAACATATTTATATTATTCTAAGTTGGAGAAATTCTAGAGGTTACTTCGAATTTTCTGATGATGTATCTCATTTCTTTAACTTTAAATCTCAGGAAGAATTAAAGAGTGACTTCTTGAAACTCACCACTGAATCCACTGAATTGCAAAGTTTAAGTGAATCTGCTCTTAGTACTGCATTAGTAATCACATATTTAAAAATTTTATGTTGGAAATATCGTGTAGAATGGAATAAAGTTTCAGCAAACAGTGAAGAATGGCTAAGTTCAGAAGTCAATAATATTGAACTTGAAGACAAATTATATGAAATTTGTGAAAAATTCATTATTGAGAAATTCAATGTTAAAGATTTTGAGGAAGAACAAAAAATTGTTTTGATTTCAAGTAAAGTTTCTATTTCTATTTCTATTTTTTTGTTTTTTTTTTGTTTTTAATTTTTATGCGATATTATATTAATATGTTTCGAATAATATTAAAATTTTTATTAGCTCATAAACGTTTCATCCTTACACGTAAAATGGTTACTATTCGTATCGTTCGTCGTATTCTTGCCTATCAAACTCAAGATGGTAACATTCCTCTTAATAACAAGACTGCTGAACTACTTGGATTCGAAAATGCTGAAGATCTTAAAAAAGAACTTCAAACTTACTTTAAGAGTGAAAACGTTAAGAAAGTTGAACATTTATGGGCTAGTGCTTGTATAATTTGGTACCTACGTTATGTAGCATTAGATTATCGTAATGATTGGCTTGAATCCTTTGAAAAAACTTCCGAATATTTAAGAGTTCAATGCAATGATTCGAAATTAGAACAAGAAGTTTTAGATTGTGCTAAAGAATTTATACACAAACGATATCAAGTTGATAATGAATCTGTTGAAGAAGATAATAAATTTGCTGTGACTTTGAGTAGAAAGAAGGAAATGATTGCAAAGGAAAAAGAAGAAGAAGCGATAAATGAAGGTTTGTATATATATATATATAATATTATTAACAAAATTATTTTGCAAGAATAAGTGTTAATAATTTAATTTTATTTTATTGTTTTTTAGCCAAGGTTAAAAGAAAACCATCACTTCTTGTAAAACCAGTCGTTACTGTTGAAACAGTCAAGAAATACATTAAGTATCAAAATAAAGAAGGGAAATTTACCTTTAACGATGATATTGCCAAACAGTTGACATTTGAGAATAGCGAATCCCTCAAAACTTCTATTAATAAACACTTTGGTTCTAAGCTTACTTCAAAACTTGATTTGGATATTTTAACTACAGCTATATCAATTTATTATCTTCGCTTAGAAGGCTCTGAACATCGTTCTGAATGGTCAACTACTTATGAAACCTCATGCAAATGGTTAAAACAACAAATTAAAGATAAAGAAGTTGAGAGTGAGTTACTTAAAAGTGCAAGATCATATGTCATTATTACTTATAATGTAGATAATGAAACAATTGATAAAGACTCTAAAGAATTTCCAGGTTCGTGAAATATTTTAATTTGTAATTTTCGTGTTTATTTTATTTACTTGAGATTAATTTGTATTTATTATTATGCGAAAAGCTATTCCTATTCCTGATGAAAGTGCAGCAGCACCAGATAAAGGAAAATCTGTTGATAAAGGTCAACATGCAGAAACTAAAAGTAGGGAGATAGGGGTAGAAGCTAAAAAACAAGATGCAGTTATTACTCAAAGCGAAAGCCAACGTAAAGCAATTCTCGACGTTCAATCATCTACTACAGTTGAAAAGACTCAATCAATCATTTCTTATCAACAAGGAGATGGATGCTATAAATTGAGTGATATAGTTTCCAAGAAACTCGAAACTTCTGAAGAAACTTTAACCGAATCAATTCGTACTAGTACTACTAATGAGACCATTCGAAAATTAAAACCTGAAGTTCTTTCAACCGTTTTGACGATCAGTTATTTACAAACTTTTGCTAATCAACATGAATCCCACTGGAAAGTACAAAACGAAAAAGCAAGAAAATATCTTATTAAGGAAGTAGGTGAAGACAAAGTAGAAGAAATTTTGGCCGCAAGCAAGAAAATAGTAGTAGAAAGAGCAACAAATAAAGTTATTCGTAAACAACAACGTTCTGCTTTCGCTACAATCCAATCAT
Source organism: Rhizophagus irregularis (assembly GCF_026210795.1). Lineage (NCBI taxonomy): Eukaryota > Fungi > Glomeromycota > Glomeromycetes > Glomerales > Glomeraceae > Rhizophagus > Rhizophagus irregularis. The sequence continues at coordinate 2,771,778 of NC_089447.1, forward strand.
CGACTACCCTTGAAAAGACCAAATCCATTTTATCTTCATTTAAAACGGATCATTTTGAATGGAATCCAACTATTTCGAAGAAACTTGATATTTCTTCTGATAAATTGGTCTCTACTTGTGAGTCATATGCTAAAACTGAAGAACTTAAACAAACAATTAAACAAAATCCTACAGTTTGGCAAACTGCTATTCAGCTTCATTACCTTGAACTTACAGCTCCTCATCATGAAAAACATTGGAGAGGTCAATATGATACCGCAAGAAAATATATTAAAAGTCAGATCAAGAATGAAAAATTAGAAAAAGAATTGTGGGAAGCTTCTTATAAGTTATGTGCTGAAAAAGCTACACAAAAGGTTATAGTCAAAAAGAGACGTGTAGCTTTATTACATCTTCAATCAAAGACTACAGTCGAAACAACAAAGATCATATGTTCAAAACAAAAACCCGAAGGTTCCATTGAAATAAGTGAAGAAATTACTAGAAATTCCGGTATCTCATCTGATTCTATCCTTAAAACTGTAGAAACTCATGCTACCACTGAAAGTTTGAAAAAAGTAACGAATGTGGATGTCTGGAAGACGGCAATTTCATTATCTTACCTTGAAACCTATGGTACCGCTCACGAATCAACTTGGAAAGTTCATTATGATAAGGCCAGAAAATTTATAAAAGAAAAAGTCAAAGATGAAAAATTAGAAGCAGAAATATTAAAAGCAAGTAAAGAATTAGTAATTCAAAAGTCTACTACAAATGTTATTCGCAAGCAAGCCAAAAAGGAAAAGAGAATAACTTTATCTTATCTCGATAAGAAGACTTCACCTTCAACAGTAATTAGTATTGTATCAAAACAAAAACAAGATGGTTCACTTGAATTGGGCACGGACCTTAAGAAGCAACTTGATGTTTCTTCTTCCGAATCTCTTGTTACATCAATCGAATCAATTGGAGTTAGCGAAAAACTCAAGAAAGTTATCAACTCCAAAGATACAAAATTAGTTGAATCAGCCCTAACAATTAGCTATTTACAAAATGCTGCTTCTTCCCAAGAGCGAAACTGGCGTGATAAATATGATAAGGCTATATCATATATTCGTAAAGAAGTAAACGATGAAAAATTGGAAAAAGAACTCTTAAACGTTTGTAGGAAATATATTGTACAAAAGAGCGTTACAGAAGTAGTCCGAAAGAAACAATTAAAGGAAAAACGAATTGCCTTAACTGCTGCTCAGTCAAAAACCACTGTAGAAACTACTAAGAAAATTGTTTCAGCTCAAAAATCAGATGGTTCATTCGAATTGAATGAACAAATAAGTAAACAACTGGATATCTCTTCACCAGAAACTTTATTAAATACTTGTCATACCGTTACAACAAACGAACGCGTCAAGACAATCAAAGATAGTTCAGTTTGGACAACTGCAATTACACGTAAGAAAATTCTTATAATATTTTAATATATATATTCAATTTAAATACTCATCTATTTATTCTTTTCATTTATTAAGTTATTTATTTACAATATAACGCTTCATCTCACGAATCAACTTGGAAGGAACAATATGACCGTGCCAGAAAGTATCTCAAAGAAAAAGTTAATGATGATGAGTTGGAAAAGGAGATCTTAAGAACAACCAAAACAATAGTTGTAGAAAAAACCAGTAATAAGGTTATAAAAGAACAAAAGAAGGAAGAGAAGCGAGCTGCATTGTCCGCTATTCAGTCAAAGACTGATGTTAAAACCATAACATCACAACAACAAAATGACGGATCATTCGCGCTTAATGATGACATCAAAAAACAAATTGACATTTCTTCCAATGAAACTCTTACCAATTCTGTGTTGACTTATACCACAAATGAATCTGTGAAGAAATATGTTAAAGACGTAAAATATAATAAAGCTATCACAACTGCGATTACTATTTCTTACTTAAAAGTCTATGCGTCTAATAATGAGTCAACATGGTCTGAGCAATACAAAAAAGCTAGAAAATATCTTAAAGAACAAATCAACGATGATGCTCTTGAAGAAGAAATTATAAAAACTTGTTCGAAATTAGTTGTTGATAAATCTACAAAGAAAATCACCGAAAAGAAGAAGAAAGCTGAAAAACGTGTAGCACTTTCTGAAGTTCGGAAAGTTGGTTCCGTTGAAAAAGCAGAAAAAGTTATCTCTAATCAAAAGAGTGATGGATCGATTGAATTAAGTGATACTACTCGCAAAGACCTGAATATCAGCAACGAAACTTTGAAGCTCACTGTCAATACTTTAACTAAAAACGAAAAATTAAAAAATGCACCAGTTGAAGTTTGGAATACTGCGATAAGCTTAAATTATTTGAAAATTAACTCTGATGAACTCGGAGGAGCGTGGAAAGATAAATATGAAAAAGCAAGAAACTATCTCAAAACTCAACTCGGAGGTGACGAAAATGCTGAAAAGGAAATCTTGAAAGTGACAAATAAAATTGTAGTAGAAAAGGTCGTACTTAAACAAACCGAAGTTGAAAAACAAAAAGCTTTAGCAGCCATCCAATCTAAAACCACTGAAAAAACAATCAAGACTGTTGTTTCAACTCAACAACAAGATGGATCTTTTGAATTGAGCGACGTGGTCTGCAAGGATCTTGACGTCTCTTCAGAAACTCTTATCACGACAATGAAAAATTACGTATCAAGTGAAAAATTGAAGAAGATTAATGATAAAAAATTATTTTATACTGTTATCACTCTAGCTTACCTACAAACTACATCGTCTTCTCAAGATAGCCAATGGAAAGATAAGTATGAGAAGGCTAGAAAATATGTTAAAGAAGCAATTAAGGATGATGATTTAGAAGAAGAAATTTTGCAATCATCACAAAAATTTGTTACTGAAGCTTCCACAAATGTTGTCCGCAAACAAGCTAAACAAGAAAAGAAGACAGAGAAAACTGCGGCATTGATCACTCTTAAATCAAAGACCACTCCCGAAACAACCAGAAAGATCGTAGAAAACCAAAAACCCGATGGTTCTATTAAATTAGACAAAACGATTTCCGAGAAAATTAACATCTCTTCTGATAACATACAATCCTCAGTTCAAACTTATGGTGTTAGCGATAAATTAAAATCAGTCCCACAGAAGGTATGGGAAACGGCCTTGTCACTCCGCTACTTAACCATTACCTCTCAATCTCAAGATCAACATAAAGAACAATCTGAAAAAGCCGAGAAGTACCTTATTGAGGAACTCAAAGATAAAGAATTAGTGGAAGAGTTATTAACTACGTCAGAAAAAATTATTGTAGAAAAAAGTGTTGAAAAGGATAAGAAAGAAACTGTCGCTACTATTCAGAACTCTACCACAACCGAAAAAGTAAAGGAGATAGTATCACTTCAAAAAGAAGATGGATCTTTAGAAGTCACTGACACCGTTTCTAAGGGGCTTGATACTGAGTCAACTGATACATTAGTATCTTATTTTAAATCTTATTTCAATAATAAAGGAACGAAAGTACCAGAGAACAAAAAAGTAATAGATACTGCTATAACTTTATCCTTCCTCAGAAAAACATCATCTACCGATAAATCCCCAGAATTAAAAGCAAAAATTGAAAAAGCAGAGACATATTTAAAAACTGAGCTAGGAAGTGAAGAAGAAATTAAAGAAATATTAGAAACAACCGATACAATTGTTGTTGAACACGCAACGAAAAAAGCAACTAAAGAGAAAGCAGATCAAGTTGTTGTCGAAAAAGTTCAGAAAACTATAACTGAAGAAGAGATCACAGAAGTCATTGAAACTCAAGATAACGAAGGTTCATACGAAAAAATATCCAACAAGATTACCGAAAAACTGGGAGTAATCACACCTGAAAATATTTCATCCTCCGTCCGTATCACTGATGAACGTGTCAAAAAATTTGATACCAAAGTATGGAATACATTTATAACAATTGCTTATTGCAATAAAGTATTAGGAAAACAACAATCAACTCAAAATGAAAAAGCCCGCGCTTGGTTGCATGAACAAATCAAGGATGAAAAATTAGAAAAAGAAGTTTTAGAATCTTGTGAAAAATATGTTATTAAAACAGTCTCTGAAAAAACAATCAAAGTATCTACTGAAGAAAAAAGAGAACAAAAGAAAGAAAAGAAAGGTTGGGGATTAGGTGGAATTGGCTCGTATTTTGGTAGTGCAGTTAAATACACAACCGATACCGTACAACATACCGCTGATACTGTATCTTCTACACTTTTTAATCTTAAATCAACAACCACTCCTGAAACAACCAAGAAGATCGTAGAAAACCAAAAACCCGATGGGTCTATTAAATTAGACAAAACCGTATCCGATCAAATTAACATCTCTTCTGATAATATACAATCCTCAATTCAAACTTATGGTGTTAGCGATAAATTAAAATCAGTCCCAAAGAACGTATGGGAAACAGCCTTGTCACTCCGCTACTTAACTATTACCTCTCAATCTCAAGATCAACATAAAGAACAATCTGAAAAAGCCAAAAAGTACCTTATTGAGGAACTCAAAGATGAAAAATTAGTAGAAGAGATATTAACAACGTCGGAAAAGATTATTGTTGATCAAAGTGTCAAAAAAGGGAAGGAAGATGCCGTTTCCACTATCAAAAAATCTACCACAACCGAAAAAGCAACAGAAATAGTATCATCTCAAAAGGAAGATGGATCCTTAGAACTTACTGACACCGTTTCTAAGGCGCTTGATGTTGAATCTAATGAATCATTAGTTTCATCTATTAAAACTTATTTCATCGGTAAAGGAACGAAAGCACCGGAGAACAAAAAAGTAATAGATACTGCTATAACCTTATCCTTCCTCAGAAATACATCATCCACCGATAGCTCACCAGAATTAAAAGAAAAAGTTGCAAAAGCAGAAAAATATTTGAAGATTGAGTTAGGAAGTGAAGAAAAAATTAAAGAATTATTAGAAAAAACCGATACAGTTGTTGTTGATCATGCAGCCAAGAAAGTAATCAAAGAAAAAGCTGAACAAACGATAGTCCAAGAAATTCAAGAAACTGTAACTGAAGAAGAGAGTATAGAAGTTATTGGAACTCAAAATAAAGAAGGTTCATATGAAAAAATATCCGACAAAATCACTGAAAAACTTGGAGAAATCACAACCGAAAATATTTCATCCTCCGTCCGTATTACTGATGAACGTGTCAAAAAATTTGATACCAAAGTATGGAACACATTTATAACAATTGCTTACTGCAACAAAGTGTTAGGAAAACACAAATCAAAATGGACAGATCAAAATGATAAAGCCCGCGCTTGGTTGCATGAACAAATCAAGGATGAAAAATTAGAAAAAGAAGTTTTAGAATCTTGTGAAAAAATAGTAGCTGAAAAAGCTTCTAATAAAAAGAAAGAATCTTCCTGGCCTTCTTTGTCTACTTCTTTGACTGGTTGGGGATCTAGCTGGGGTAAATATATTACCGATACAGCTAAATACACAACCGATACCGTACAACATACCGCTGACACTGTATCTTCTACACTTGTCAATCTTAAATCAACAACCACTCCTGAAACAACCAAAAAGATCGTAGAAAACCAAAAACCCGATGGTTCTATTAAATTAGACAAAACCGTCTCTGACCAAATCAACATCTCTTCTGATAACATACAATCCTCAATTCAAACTTATGGTGTTAGTGACAAATTAAAATCAGTCCCAAAGAACGTATGGGAAACAGCCTTGTCACTCCGCTACTTAACCATTACCTCTCAATCTCAAGATCAACATAAAGATCAATCTGACAAAGCCAAAAAGTACCTTATTGAGGAACTCAAAGATGAAAAATTAGTAGAAGAGATATTAACAACGTCGGAAAAGATTATTGTTGATCAAAGTGTCAAAAAAGGAAAGGAAGATGCCGTTTCCACTATCAAAAAATCTACCACAACCGAAAAAGCAAAAGAAATAGTATCATCTCAAAAAGAAGATGGATCCTTAGAACTCCCTGACACCGTTTCTAAGGCGCTTGATGTTGAATCTAATGAATCATTAGTTTCATCTATTAAAACTTATTTCATCGGTAAAGGAACGAAAGCACCGGAGAACAAAAAAGTAATAGATACTGCTATAACCTTATCCTTCCTCAGAAATACATCATCCACCGATAGTTCACCAGAATTAAAAGAAAAAGTTGCAAAAGCAGAAAAATATTTGAAGACTGAGTTAGGAAGTGAAGAAAAAATTAAAGAATTATTAGAAAAAACCGATACAGTTGTTGTCGATCATGCAGCCAAGAAAGTAATCAAAGAAAAAGCTGAACAAACAATTGTCCAAGAAATTCAAGAAACTGTAACTGAAGAAGAGATCACAAAAGTCATTGAAATTCAAAATAAAGAAGGTTCATATGAAAAAATATCCGACCAGATTACCGAAAAACTTGGAGAAATCACAACCGAAAATATTTCATCCTCCGTCCGTATTACTGATGAACGTGTCAAAAAATTTGATACCAAAGTATGGAACACATTTATAACAATAGCTTACTGCAACAAAGTGTTAGGAAAACACAAATCAAAATGGACAGATCAAAATGATAAAGCCCGCGCTTGGTTGCATGAACAAATCAAGGATGAAAAATTAGAAAAAGAAGTTTTAGAATCTTGTGAAAAAATAGTAGCTGAAAAAGCTTCTAATAAAAAGAAAGAATCTTCCTGGCCTTCTTTGTCTACTTCTTTGACTGGTTGGGGATCTAGCTGGGGTAAATATATTACCGATACAGCTAAATACACAACCGATACCGTACAGCATACCGCTGATACTGTATCTTCTACACTTTTTAATCTTAAATCAACAACCACTCCTGAAACAACCCAGAAGATCGTAGAAAACCAAAAACCCGATGGTTCTATTAAATTAGACAAAACCGTATCCGATCAAATTAACATCTCTTCTGATAACATACAATCCTCAATTCAAACTTATGGTGTTAGCGATAAATTAAAATCAGTCCCAAAGAACGTATGGGAAACAGCCTTGTCACTCCGCTACTTAACCATTACCTCTCAATCTCAAGATCAACATAAAGAACAATCTGACAAAGCCAAAAAGTACCTTATTGAGGAACTCAAAGATGAAAAATTAGTAGAAGAGATATTAACAACGTCGGAAAAGATTATTGTTGATCAAAGTGTCAAAAAAGGAAAGGAAGATGCCGTTTCCACTATCAAAAGCTCTACCACAACCGAAAAAGCAAAAGAAATAGTATCATCTCAAAAGGAAGATGGATCCTTAGAACTTACTGACACCGTTTCTAAGGCGCTTGATGTTGAATCTAATGAATCATTAGTTTCATCTATTAAAACTTATTTCATCGGTAAAGGAACGAAAGCACCGGAGAACAAAAAAGTAATAGATACTGCTATAACCTTATCCTTCCTCAGAAATACATCATCCACCGATAGTTCACCAGAATTAAAAGAAAAAGTTGCAAAAGCAGAAAAATATTTGAAGACTGAGTTAGGAAGTGAAGAAAAAATTAAAGAATTATTAGAAAAAACCGATACAGTTGTTGTTGATCATGCAGCCAAGAAAGTAATCAAAGAAAAAGCTGAACAAACAATTGTCCAAGAAATTCAAAAAACTGTAACTGAAGAAGAGATCACAAAAGTCATTGAAATTCAAAATAAAGAAGGTTCATATGAAAAAATATCCGACCAGATTACCGAAAAACTTGGAGAAATCACAACCGAAAATATTTCATCCTCCGTCCGTATTACTGATGAACGTGTTAAAAAATTTGATACCAAAATATGGAATACATTTATAACAATTGCTTATTGCAACAAAGTATTAGGAAAACAACAATCAACTCAAAATGAAAAAGCCCGCGCTTGGTTGCATACTCAAATCAAGGATGAAAAATTAATAAAAGAAGTTTTAGAATCCTGTGAGAAAATAGTAGTTGAGAAAGCTTCTAATAAAAAGAAAGAATCTTCCTGGCCTTCTTTGTCTACTTCTTTGACTAGTTGGGGATCTGGCTGGGGTAAATATATTACCGATACAGCTAAATACACAACCGATACCGTACAGCATACCGCTGATACTGTATCTTCTACACTTTTTAATCTTAAATCAACAACCACTCCTGAAACAACCAAGAAGATCGTAGAAAACCAAAAACCCGATGGTTCTATTAAATTAGACAAAACCGTTTCCGATCAAATCAACATCTCTTCTGATAACATACAATCCTCAATTCAAACTTATGGTGTTAGCGATAAATTAAAATCAGTCCCAAAGAACGTATGGGAAACAGCCTTGTCACTCCGCTACTTAACCATTACCTCTCAATCTCAAGATCAACATAAAGAACAATCTGAAAAAGCCAAAAAGTACCTTATTGAGGAACTCAAAGATGAAAAATTAGTAGAAGAGATATTAACAACGTCGGAAAAGATTATTGTTGATCAAAGTGTCAAAAAAGGGAAGGAAGATGCCGTTTCCACTATCAAAAAATCTACTACAACCGAAAAAGCAACAGAAATAGTATCATCTCAAAAAGAAGATGGATCCTTAGAACTCCCTGACACCGTTTCTAAGGCGCTTGATGTTGAATCTAATGAATCATTAGTTTCATCTATTAAAACTTATTTCATCGGTAAAGGAACGAAAGCACCGGAGAACAAAAAAGTAATAGATACTGCTATAACCTTATCCTTCCTCAGAAATACATCATCCACCGATAGTTCACCAGAATTAAAAGAAAAAGTTGCAAAAGCAGAAAAATATTTAAAGACTGAGTTAGGAAGTGAAGAAAAAATTAAAGAATTATTAGAAAAAACCGATACAGTTGTTGTTGATCATGCAGCCAAGAAAGTAATCAAAGAAAAAGCTGAACAAACAATTGTCCAAGAAATTCAAGAAACTGTAACTGAAGAAGAGATCACAAAAGTCATTGAAATTCAAAATAAAGAAGGTTCATATGAAAAAATATCCGACCAGATTACCGAAAAACTTGGAGAAATCACAACCGAAAATATTTCATCCTCCGTCCGTATTACTGATGAACGTGTCAAAAAATTTGATACCAAAGTATGGAACACATTTATAACAATAGCTTACTGCAACAAAGTGTTAGGAAAACACAAATCAAAATGGACAGATCAAAATGATAAAGCCCGCGCTTGGTTGCATGAACAAATCAAGGATGAAAAATTAGAAAAAGAAATTTTAGAATCTTGTGAAAAAATAGTAGCTGAAAAAGCTTCTAATAAAAAGAAAGAATCTTCCTGGCCTTCTTTGTCTACTTCTTTGACTGGTTGGGGATCTAGCTGGGGTAAATATATTACCGATACAGCTAAATACACAACCGATACCGTACAACATACCGCTGATACTGTATCTTCTACACTTTTTAATCTTAAATCAACAACCACTCCTGAAACAACCAAAAAGATCGTAGAAAACCAAAAACCCGATGGTTCTATTAAATTAGACAAAACCGTATCCGATCAAATCAACATCTCTTCTGATAACATACAATCCTCAATTCAAACTTATGGTGTTAGCGATAAATTAAAATCAGTCCCAAAGAACGTATGGGAAACAGCCTTGTCACTCCGCTACTTAACCATTACCTCTCAATCTCAAGATCAACATAAAGATCAATCTGACAAAGCCAAAAAGTACCTTATTGAGGAACTCAAAGATGAAAAATTAGTAGAAGAGATATTAACAACGTCGGAAAAGATTATTGTTGATCAAAGTGTCAAAAAAGGAAAGGAAGATGCCGTTTCCACTATCAAAAGCTCTACCACTACCGAAAAAGCAAAAGAAATAGTATCTTCTCAAAAGGAAGATGGATCCTTAGAACTCCCTGACACCGTTTCTAAGGCACTTGATGTTGAATCTAATGAATCATTAGTTTCATCTATTAAAACTTATTTCATCGGTAAAGGAACGAAAGCACCAGAGAACAAAAAAGTAATAGATACTGCTATAACCTTATCCTTCCTCAGAAATACATCATCCACCGATAGTTCACCAGAATTAAAAGAAAAAGTTGCAAAAGCAGAAAAATATTTGAAGACTGAGTTAGGAAGTGAAGAAAAAATTAAAGAATTATTAGAAAAAACCGATACAGTTGTTGTTGATCATGCAGCCAAGAAAGTAATCAAAGAAAAAGCTGAACAAACAATTGTCCAAGAAATTCAAAAAACTGTAACTGAAGAAGAGATCACAAAAGTCATTGAAATTCAAAATAAAGAAGGTTCATATGAAAAAATATCCGACCAGATTACCGAAAAACTTGGAGAAATCACAACTGAAAATATTTCATCAACCGTCCGTATTACTGATGAACGTGTTAAAAAATTTGATACCAAAATATGGAATACATTTATAACAATTGCTTATTGCAACAAAGTATTAGGAAAACAACAATCAACTCAAAATGAAAAGGCCCGCGCTTGGTTGCATACTCAAATCAAGGATGAAAAATTAATAAAAGAAGTTTTAGAATCTTGTGAGAAAATAGTAGTTGAGAAAGCTTCTAATAAAAAGAAAGAATCTTCCTGGCCTTCTTTGTCTACTTCTTTGACTAGTTGGGGATCTAGCTGGGGTAAATATATTACCGATACAGCTAAATACACAACCGATACCGTACAACATACCGCTGACACTGTATCTTCTACACTTGTCAATCTTAAATCAACAACCACTCCTGAAACAACCAAAAAGATCGTAGAAAACCAAAAACCCGATGGTTCTATTAAATTAGACAAAACCGTCTCCGACCAAATCAACATCTCTTCTGATAACATACAATCCTCAATTCAAACTTATGGTGTTAGTGACAAATTAAAATCAGTCCCAAAGAACGTATGGGAAACAGCCTTGTCACTCCGCTACTTAACCATTACCTCTCAATCTCAAGATCAACATAAAGATCAATCTGACAAAGCCAAGAAGTACCTTATTGAGGAACTCAAAGATGAAAAATTAGTAGAAGAGATATTAACAACGTCGGAAAAGATTATTGTTGATCAAAGTGTCAAAAAAGGAAAGGAAGATGCCGTTTCCACTATCAAAAAATCTACCACAACCGAAAAAGCAACAGAAATAGTATCATCTCAAAAGGAAGATGGATCCTTAGAACTCCCTGACACCGTTTCTAAGGCCCTTGATGTTGAATCTAATGAATCATTAGTTTCATCTATTAAAACTTATTTCATCGGTAAAGGAACGAAAGCACCAGAGAACAAAAAAGTAATAGATACTGCTATAACCTTATCCTTCCTCAGAAATACATCATCCACCGATAGTTCACCAGAATTAAAAGAAAAAGTTGCAAAAGCAGAAAAATATTTAAAAACTGAGTTAGGAAGTGAAGAAAAAATTAAAGAATTATTAGAAAAAACCGATACAGTTGTTGTTGATCATGCAGCCAAGAAAGTAATCAAAGAAAAAGCTGAACAAACAATTGTCAAAGAAATTCAAAAAACTGTAACTGAAGAAGAGATCACAAAAGTCATTGAAATTCAAAATAAAGAAGGTTCATATGAAAAAATATCCGACCAGATTACCGAAAAACTTGGAGAAATCACAACTGAAAATATTTCATCCTCCGTCCGTATTACTGATGAACGTGTTAAAAAATTTGATACCAAAATATGGAATACATTTATAACAATTGCTTATTGCAACAAAGTATTAGGAAAACAACAATCAACTCAAAATGAAAAAGCCCGCGCTTGGTTGCATACTCAAATCAAGGATGAAAAATTAATAAAAGAAGTTTTAGAATCCTGTGAGAAAATAGTAGTTGAGAAAGCTTCTAATAAAAAGAAAGAATCTTCCTGGCCTTCTTTGTCTACTTCTTTGACTAGTTGGGGATCTGGCTGGGGTAAATATATTACCGATACAGCTAAATACACAACCGATACCGTACAACATACCGCTGACACTGTATCTTCTACACTTGTCAATCTTAAATCAACAACCACTCCTGAAACAACCAAAAAGATCGTAGAAAACCAAAAACCCGATGGTTCTATTAAATTAGACAAAACCGTCTCCGACCAAATCAACATCTCTTCTGATAACATACAATCCTCAATTCAAACTTATGGTGTTAGTGACAAATTAAAATCAGTCCCAAAGAACGTATGGGAAACAGCCTTGTCACTCCGCTACTTAACCATTACCTCTCAATCTCAAGATCAACATAAAGATCAATCTGACAAAGCCAAGAAGTACCTTATTGAGGAACTCAAAGATGAAAAATTAGTAGAAGAGATATTAACAACGTCGGAAAAGATTATTGTTGATCAAAGTGTCAAAAAAGGAAAGGAAGATGCCGTTTCCACTATCAAAAAATCTACCACAACCGAAAAAGCAACAGAAATAGTATCATCTCAAAAAGAAGATGGATCCTTAGAACTCCCTGACACCGTTTCTAAGGCGCTTGATGTTGAATCTAATGAATCATTAGTTTCATCTATTAAAACTTATTTCATCGGTAAAGGAACGAAAGCACCAGAGAACAAAAAAGTAATAGATACAGCTATAACCTTATCCTTCCTCAGAAATACATCATCTACCGATAGTTCACCAGAATTAAAAGAAAAAGTTGCAAAAGCAGAAAAATATTTGAAGACTGAGTTAGGAAGTGAAGAAAAAATTAAAGAATTATTAGAAAAAACCGATACAGTTGTTGTTGATCATGCAGCCAAGAAAGTAATCAAAGAAAAAGCTGAACAAACGATAGTCCAAGAAATTCAAGAAACTGTAACTGAAGAAGAGAGTATAGAAGTTATTGGAACTCAAAATAAAGAAGGTTCATATGAAAAAATATCCGACAAAATCACTGAAAAACTTGGAGAAATCACAACCGAAAATGTTTCATCCTCCATCCGTATTACTGATGAACGTGTCAAAAAATTTGATACCAAAGTATGGAACACATTTATAACAATAGCTTACTGCAACAAAGTGTTAGGAAAACACAAATCAAAATGGACAGATCAAAATGATAAAGCCCGCGCTTGGTTGCATGAACAAATCAAGGATGAAAAATTAGAAAAAGAAATTTTAGAATCTTGTGAAAAAATAGTAGCTGAAAAAGCTTCTAATAAAAAGAAAGAATCTTCCTGGCCTTCTTTGTCTACTTCTTTAACTAGTTGGGGATCTAGCTGGGGTAAATATATTACCGATACAGCTAAATACACAACCGATACCGTACAACATACCGCTGACACTGTATCTTCTACACTTGTCAATCTTAAATCAACAACCACTCCTGAAACAACCAAAAAGATCGTAGAAAACCAAAAACCCGATGGTTCTATTAAATTAGACAAAACCGTATCCGACCAAATCAACATCTCTTCTGATAACATACAATCCTCAATTCAAACTTATGGTGTTAGCGATAAATTAAAATCAGTCCCAAAGAACGTATGGGAAACAGCCTTGTCACTCCGCTACTTAACCATTACCTCTCAATCTCAAGATCAACATAAAGATCAATCTGATAAAGCCAAGAAGTACCTTATTGAGGAACTCAAAGATGAAAAATTAGTAGAAGAGATATTAACAACGTCGGAAAAGATTATTGTTGATCAAAGTGTCAAAAAAGGAAAGGAAGATGCCGTTTCCACTATCAAAAGCTCTACCACTACCGAAAAAGCAAAAGAAATAGTATCTTCTCAAAAGGAAGATGGATCCTTAGAACTCCCTGACACCGTTTCTAAGGCGCTTGATGTTGAATCTAATGAATCATTAGTTTCATCTATTAAAACTTATTTCATCGATAAAGGAACGAAAGCACCAGAAGACAAAAAATTACTTGATACAGCTATAACCTTATCCTTCCTCAGAAATACATCATCCACCGATAGTTCACCAGAATTAAAAGAAAAAGTTGCAAAAGCAGAAAAATATTTAAAAACTGAGTTAGGAAGTGAAGAAAAAATTAAAGAATTATTAGAAAAAACCGATACAGTTGTTGTCGATCATGCAGCCAAGAAAGTAATCAAAGAAAAAGCGGATCAATCGGTTGTCCAAGAAATTCAAGAAACTGTAACTGAAGAAGAGATCACAAAAGTCATTGAAATTCAAAATAAAGAAGGTTCATATGAAAAAATACCTGACAAAGTTACCGAAAAACTTGGAGAAATCACAACTGAAAATATTTCATCATCCGTACGTATCACTGATGAACGTGTCAAAAAATTTGATACCAAAGTATGGAATACATTTATAACAATAGCTTACTGCAACAAAGTGTTAGGAAAACACAAATCAAAATGGACAGATCAAAATGAAAAAGCCCGCGCTTGGTTGCATGAACAAATCAAGGATGAAAAATTAGAAAAAGAAATTTTAGAATCTTGTGAAAAAATAGTAGTCGAAAAAGTTTCCAATAAGAAAAAAGAATCATCACCTTGGTTTAATTTGTTACCCACCTGGGGTAGTAGTGATACCACAAAACAAACAACAATAAAGAAAATCGAATCCATTCCTGTAGCTCCTACCACTAGTACAACAAAATCCCCAGAAAAACCTAAAGAAACTACCACTAGTACAACAAAATCCCCAGAAAAACCTAAAGAAACTACCACTAGTACAACAAAATCCCCAGAAAAACCTAAAGAAACTACCACTAGTACAACAAAATCCCCAGAAAAACCTAAAGAAAGCGCGGTTAGTAAATTGGCTGAAAAGTTTTCCGGTACTCCTAGTACTGGTTCTCCTAGTACTGCAAGTCCTGCAACACATCATCCCAAGACAGATACTAGAGAAGTTCAAAAAGATCAACCCAAAAAAGATCAGCCTACTCCTGCCAAACCTGAAACTGAATCAAAAACGAAACCTGGATGGTTTGATAATATTTCTACAAGTGTTGTAAAATTAAGCAAAGATATTGAAGACGCAATCACCTGGGGCGAGAAAGATGATGATGATCATGATCATGAAAAAGTCGATGCTCTTGATACAGTTAAAACGTCATCTACGACCAAAGAAGTTATCCAGTATGTAGTATCAAAACAAAATGACGATGGTTCTATTGAGGCTGGCGAAACCGTTTGTAAACAATTAGATGCACCTTCTAAAGAAACAATAGTGACTACTGTTCAACAATATATCACCAATGAAAAACTCAAAAACGCAAAACCTATCTGGATTACTACGGCCGTAAACATTGCATACCTCAAAAATTTAGCGGATCAGCATGAAGGTGAATGGAAAGAAAAATATGAGATAGCTCATCAATATCTAACTAAAGAAATTGGAAATCCTAAAGAGGTGGATGAATTAATAGACGCTTCTAGCAAATACGTTGTAAAACAATCGACTCAAAAAGTTATTAAAGATAAAAAGAAAGCAGCTGTTCTTGCTATACGATCATCAACCCCAAAAGAAACCGTCAATGATGCGATATCATCTCAGAAAAATGATGGATCTTTTGAAATAAGCAAGACGATCACCAAAGAACTTAATGATACTTCCCCTGAGGATTTAGTCAAGAAAGCACAATCCTATGTTAAAAGCGATAAAATTCAACCTAAAAATTCCGATTCTATCTTTAAAACAGCACTCATGCTCGGATATCTACGTACAGCCACGACAGATACGGATAATCCTTCAAGCGCCGTATCAGAAAAATATAAGAAAGCCAGGGATTACCTTAGCTCTCAAATTGGAGATAAACAACTAGAGGAAGACATCATAAAAGCATCAAGCAAAGTAGTAATTGACAAAAGTTCAGAAAAGGTAGCAGAAGCATCTAAGAAAGAAGCTTTAAAAGAAATACAAATTACCCCTGAAATCACTAAAACTATTGTTTCAACACAAAAAACTGATGGTTCCTTTGAAGTTAGCAAGGAAATTACCGATAAGCTCAATTCTACCTCTCCTGAATCTCTAGTGACCTCTGTAATAACTTATACCAAAAATGATAAACTCAAAAATGTTAAACCTTCAGTTTGGCAAACCGTTATATCAATGTAAGTACACACTAACCAACCTTATATAAACACATTTTTTTCTTCTTCTATTCTAACTTATTTTTTCACATTTTATTTTAGGCAATATTTGAAAAATACAGCTAGTCAACACGAAAATGATTGGAAAGACAAGTACAATAAAGCTGAAGAATATGTTCGATCTCAGCTCGGAGATGATAATTTAGTAAAAGAACTTTTGGTAACTTCGAACAAATATGTCATTGATCGTGTAACACGTGATATAGTTAAGGAAAAAGAAGAAAGAACTCTTCAAGTCAGAAAAAGTATATTTGATGAAGATACAAAGAACACAACAATTTCCGTTTTGAAAGGAGAATACAACGTTGATGATGTTCGTTCAATTTGCTCATCTCAGAAAAATGATGGTTCAATTACTCTCCATAAATCAATCAAAAACCAATTTAATGTCTCCAGTACTAATCGGTTAATTACGAATGTGAAAAGTTACATTAGTAACCAACATTTAAGATCATATGATGATTCGGTCTTTGAAACTGCGCTCACGATTTATATTTTAAGATATGTTCTTGTTGAACACAAAGGTGAAACTCAAGCTGCCTATGAACGCGCTAGCTCTTGGTTGATTAAACAACTTAATAACAATAAAGAATTAGAAAAGGAATTATTTAGCGCATGTGAACAATATGTGATCGAAGAAGGCTCCAGAAAAATTGAACATGTAACTGTAGAAGAAATAGAAAAGGTCAAACTTGAAGTTTCCGAAGACACTCGCCAAACTGTGCTTAAATATCTTCAAGAACGTTCCATCCTTGATGACGCTCACGCAATTCGCACATCTCAAAATGACGATGGCTCTTTCACCTTACATTCATCAATTCTTGAACAATTTAAAATTTCATCAATTGACGAATTTGTTAAAGGAATTACTCGTTATGTTGGCACCAAAAATCTAAAGAATTGTGATAAATCAATCTGGCAAACTTTATTTATTATTACATATTTCAAATATGTTTTAGTTGATTACGAAAGTGAATGGCGTAACATTTGTGAAAAAGCAAATAAATGGGTAGCCAGTAAAAAACTTAGTAAAGAAGAGTTGGAAGAATTAGACTCTGCCTGCGACCAGTATCTGATTGAAAAAGCTGTAGAGGCTTATAATAATCAAACCATAAATGTTCAAGTTACTAAGCTTGATGTAGATGAAACAACAAAAACTACCATATATAATGGACTTAGATCTGATGCTAAAGTTGACCATGCTCTTTCTTTATGCAAATCCCAACATAACAATGGATCTTTCACTCTTCACAAAATAATTTCCGAACAACTCAAGATTTCTTCACCCGAAGAAGCTGTCGAAACTCTTAAATCTTATGTTGGTAGTTTACGTTTGAGACGTCTTGATAAGAGTCTTTGGATATCTGCATTTATTGTCACCTATTTCAAAATTGTTTTGGTTGAATACGAATCCGAGTGGCGTAAAGCCTGTGATCGTGCAAGTTCCTGGATCAGCGAACAAGTCCATAATTCTGATTTGGAAAAAGAATTATATTCAGCCTGTGAACAATATTTGATTCAACAAGGTTGCGAATTTCTCAATAGCAAAAATACTACCATTGTTACAGAAGTTTTAAATAAACCTTCTCAATCTGTTATTTATGGATCTGACGGTCGTGCTGTAACACAAAAAGATTCTTATCTTAACTCCGAATTGATTGTAGCAGGAGCAGCAGCCAGAGCAAAATGTAAAGTCAAACTTGAAAGCACTCAAAATAAGACCTTGGAAGATGTATCAAAAGCTACTGAACTGGCACTCAAATATACCGAAGATGAAGTTAATAGATTATTTGACAATAATGTTACTCATGGTAATAAAGATGATGTCTTAAATCGAGCTAAAAGAGCCACTAAATTTTTGATGGACGAATATTACAAACCAGGTGGAGATTGTTGTTAAAGATTCATAATATTATATTAGTATTATTTATTAGTATATATTAAATATATAGTTTAAAAATATAGTCTTTTTATCTTGTAGCTATTTTATTTTATTTTATTTTTATCAAAAGAATTTGTTATATTTATTATTTATTAAATAAAATTTATTGATTTTGACCTTATAAATTTTTATACTTTTTCGAAGTGAAAAAAAAAAATACGCGTAATAAATGAATTTTGACGTTAAAATAATGACTTTTAAATTTTGACTGATATTTTTTTTTTTTGAAAATATATTATTGAAAGTCGAAATTTTATTAATCGATTTGATCTTACCAATCAAATTCATTTCTTTTTGATACAGCTGCGGATTAAGAACATTATGTGATTGTATTCCACAAATTTTATTAAAATTATCCGCCAATCTATCAGAATATACTATAAAAGCTCCTTTAAACAAGGATTAAAAAATATACACAAATTTTAATACACTATTGGTATAAAATTTCGATCAAATAAAATCCAACCAAATATGATCGCTCAAATTGCAGTTACAAATTGCTCGAAATTTTAACGGGAGAACTTCTTGGCTGCATCCTCTAATAATTCTCACCGTTATAAATTGATCAAAATGTGAATTAATTATGTTTAATTCAAAGGAATAATAACAAGGAAAATTGAATTCCTAGTATCCAAGGGGAGTACAAAAGTATAAAAGCACAAAATAATAAGATTTCACCAATTATCATAACACCAACAGCCATGAATAAATGACGGAGATACTTTCGTAAAATTAAGCAGCTCTCAAAATATCCTAAGTAAAGAATCAATTATGTACTACAATTTTTAAATTGAAAGAAAAAAAAAAATGATGATCGTGATTTATTTCGATAAATTACTATTAGATCACAAAAATCGGGCGCATTGTAACAGTGATTAGAAATTTGTATTTTCTTTTATATTATTGTAACTCTTGTCAAACATCAAAAGAAAAGGCGAAATATTTTTCTAAAAATATTTAATAAAATTATAAATAACTATATTTATATATATATTGCCTTTAATTTCTTTTTACTAAAACACAACATTTAACAGAATTCTTTACAAGAAATTCCCCTTTCTTTCCTCCCCCTATTTTTCAACGATCATATTCGTCATTTTAGCTGATAATTGGTTTATTTCAAATAAAGTTCATTTTTATGCTTGTTTCATTTGAGGGGGGGTTTTTTTTTTGACGTATATAAAGAATAAATAATCGGATTGTAAATAAATAATTATAGTGTATTCCAAATATCACAAACAATGAAGCAAGCAGTCATAAAGCATTAAAAAGAATCACAACAGATATAACTAAATTTTATACGACGGGGAGAAACTCCATTGATATATATCGAAAATTTTTTTGAAGATCCAATCCAAAAAAGGAAAAAAACTCGAAACGAATAATTTTTGTTTCAATGTTTAAAATGTTTAAGTTACATGACCACAATATTAAAAAAAAAAAAAGTTATTATACAATAATATTATATCAATATTATATCATATTATTTTTTTATTCTTTTTGTTTTTTAGATATTAATAATCAATAAAAATAAAAAAATGGGGAAATCAAATAAATAAATAAAATAAAATAACAAATATTCGGAGGTTTACAAAAGTTAAAAATTTTTTATTTTTATAACTTGAAATGACGATGTTCTTTGTGTATCTAGCGAACGCTTTGCGTTAATCAAATGAAAGAAAAGTAATAAATTAATCCGCTAATTAAATTTAAATTTATATGAGGAAAAATTTTCACAAATTTTTCACAAAATGATGATAAAATTCTTTCTGTAATACTTATTAAGTATTAACCGACTTGTAATTAGAATTATTAAGTGGTCAAACGCATTAATTGTTTACAACTATCTATTTATTATTTAATAGTTATTACGGACAATTTTTTTTTTTTTGTTAATTTCCTTTAAAGAGGAACTGAGGAAGGATTATTTAAAAAATAAATCCCCATATTCGTTACAAAAAAAAAACATTAAAAAAAAACTTTTCGAAAAAAAAGAATTGTGTATTTTTCCGAAATGGTTAGAAAATTATTATTGATTGTAGTTTAATAATACATATCATATTGTTGTGTCATTCCATTGCATTACCAAGTTACCCCGTAAACTTTTTTTTTTTTGATATTCAAATAATAATAGTAATAATAATTTGAATATCATAAATCATTAACCATTGTTTATGCATAACTTTATTAAAAACTATTTAAAACCAAGCGTTCACAAAATTTAAATTTAATTTTTTACTACCCACAAGCTTTTTTTTTTTTAAATTTAAAAAAATAAAAATTAAAAAAAATCAAAAAAAAAATCAAAAAAAAAATAGACTTTTTCTTAACTTTCTAAAGTTTAGTCTAAAAAAAAAAAAAAAAAATTTTCGAATTTATAATAAATTGATTTTTATTAAAAAAAAAAAATATTATTATATAAATAATACATTTTTCTTTTTCGAGTCGAATTTTTATATTAGTAAATTCAGTAGAATCCTTTATTTATCTTATTTATATTTTATGAATTAATGAACAATTAATTAATTTATCAACCTTAAAGATATAATAATAATAATAGAATGACGCGTACAATAACATTATTATTACTGGTAATAATAATATTTTTAATAAAGCATAGTAATGGTTTAATAATCTCAAATAATAATGACACCGGCAGGCCCGGTGAAGGAAAAAAAGATAGCATACAATCAAAAGATCCAATAGGCAGTGGAATATTATACGTAGGGGGAATAGTAACGTCATTCGCAAATGTAGTGGGATGTTGTATAATAATCATAATAACTTTTAATAAATGGAAAAAACGTAAACCAGAAAAATTATCACCCTCACAAAGATTCCCACTTTATATGTCAATAATGGACTTATTAATCGCGCTTACAACGATACCAAATTTATTTTATCCAATGCAAAATGATAAATTATTAAATTCTGGTGGTTTATGTGAAGGAATTGGATTTAGTATATCATTATTCATTGTAATGAATATGTCATTAATGGCAGTTATCGCAGTGGTTACTTATTTACGTGTATGTATGAGACGTGTTGTAAGTTTAGGAAATTATGATTGGATATTAGGAGCAATCATATTAGTACCTAGTTCATTAATTAGTATATTAACGATTGTGACTTATGGATATGGAGAAGACAATTATTGGTATGTACTAATAAATATAAATACTTTTTTACTTAACTTTAATAATAATAATAATAATAATATCCTTTTTTTTTTAGGTGTTTTATGAATAGAATAGATTATCAAAATGGTAGTAAAGTTTCAATGATAACATTGATAATATTTGCTTATATAGTAATAATAATAACTACATTCTGTTATTTGAAAGTAATAAAAAGAATTCATGGTGTAGAAACTATGCTTACTTCTCCTGTGTTTAAATCCATTCGAAAAAGGCGTAATATATCAACTTCGCGGGATATTTCAAGACGTAAATTTTCAACTGCATCATCATTACGATCTTGTCCATCAATGTTATCATCCAAATCTTCTCATACATCACAAAATACTTCGGATGGATTAGAATTGAGACCACCTAGTTTCTTCATGAACACTTTAAGTCAATATCGAAACTCTTCAACAAACCCAAATATACCTACAATCGAACAATTAAAAATAGCTTCAAATATAACAAGAGCAACACGTAAAATGGCCTCTTACATATTTCTACAATTAATGCAATACACTCCTTTTATAATATATTGCCTATGTTTTTTATTTGATATAATTCAATCTTGGGTATATATATTATTTATTGTATTAATTAATTTAGGTGGTGTTGCTAAAAGTCTTGCTTTTTTAAGAAATGAAATATTTTTTAAAAAAAATGATTCAAATTATAGTGGGAATAGTAGTGGTACAACAAGACATAGTAGAAATAGTTCCAATAATTCTATAACTTCCCCATCAAAATCTTATCCTTCAAAGAAAAGTCACCGATTAAATCCTTCATTAAGTTCAACAATTTCAAATTATTCATCTCATTCTAATAATAATAATAATAATAATAACAATAATATAGGAATGATGAGTACAATAGTTGAAAATGATTTACCTAGTCTACCAAGTTCTCCTACTCGTGCCAATACTGATTTAACTTTGGTTGATAAGAATGATTCATATATTACTAAAGATAGAAATACGTCAATTTATAAGAATAATGATGTTAACAATGATGATAATATCATTGAAGTGGTAGATGATGATTTAGAAGGAAGTGAAAGTAGTGAATATGAATGGTGTGAAGATGATATGATTGATATTGATTTTTTAGTACCATTCATATTTTCTGATCAAAGTATTATTACAACTCCTCCTCCTGCTTTAACATTTAGTTCAGAAACACGAAAAATTTTCAATAGGAACCTTCGTGAATCCTCCTTATTAAATATTAATACTCCTTCTAATATTGAATCTTCTACCTTTAATAATAGTTATTGTAATTCTTTTATTTCTTATAATGAGAGCATACCTGATCCTTATTTTCATAATAATGGTGATAATTCTTCAATCTCTTAATTTTAAGTGTAATTTACATCATACATTTATGAAAAAAATATTCACTTTTTTTAATCTGTAAAAATTTGTATAATTGTCGTGTTCAATTATAATTAGTAATATCGAAACTTTTTTACTTCTTGAGAAAAAAAAAAAAAGAAAAAAATATTATTTTTTTTGGGGAATAAAGAAAGAAGAAATATATATGTACATATATTGTACATATTTACTTATATTTGTTGTAGATATTAGCGTAAATTTATGTATCATTATTTATTATTTCAGAATGAATTCACTAAAAAAAAAAATTTTTTTTTTTTTGTTGTATATATTTTTTCAATCAATTTTTTGTCCTTTTAATTTAAATTCTTTTACCAATCTATCATTTTCTGTTACAACTTTCCAAGATTGATACATAAGTATCATCGGTACAATTACCCAAATTCCATTAAAAAACTTAATTACGAAAAACAAAAAACAAAAAAAAAAATTACGAAAAAAAAAACAAAAAAAAAATAAAATAAAAATAAAATAAAAATAAAAATAAATAAATAAATCAATAATAATCAAAACATTTAAAACATTTAATTTATACAGCATATAAACAACTTACCAAAAGGTAAATCCAAAAATACATTAAATTTTCAGTATCAAGTCCTTTATTTCCCGTTATCCATTCAGGACAAAAAGTTATCCAACATCCATATATTTCGCATGTACATAAAATCATTTGCCAATAATGTCTTGTAGAATGATTTATTATAATTAAATATATTATATATAATGATAATGGTCCACAAAATATGAATGTAGGAATTTCTACTGAAAGTATTGTTGGATCCGAATGTAACCATCTTGAATCTGCTTTACCGTATTCTTGCCCTAAAAAATTTTTATTTTTTAAAAAAGTAATTAATTTAATTTTATTTTTATAAATATATTAAATATATATATATATATACAGTATATACAGTATATATATATATTTTCTTATATAAAAAAGACAAGTATTATTAGTATCATACATAATTCAGCCAAAATTCCTTTACTTTCTTCTACAGTACTAATTAAACTTAATATTACAAATGAACCTTCTAAAATTAAATGAATTAATGCGTCCCAAATTAACCATATAAATACAAATCTTTCAAATTTCGTTATTTTTTTTTCTGTTGAAGGAAATATAATTGATGTTATAATATAAGAAATTGTAAATAATATTATTACAATAATAAACGAATTTATTATCCGTTGCAATTCTTCTGTAAACAATGATGACATTTGGTATACGTATGATATGTGTATGATATGTTTATAAAGTAAATACGAAAAAAAAAGATTTTTTTTTTTTGTTCATATTAAATCTTGTGTGACTAAATAACTATTGGCTGAAAATTCTGGAATAACATAATTGGTCATTAACGCAAAGATACAGAAAATTAAAATTGAGTCAAAATCCGGACAAATCATTATACCGACAAGTTGATTATCCTGAATAAAATTATCACACATTTATATTAAATATTGCAACAAATTATTTTATTAGAACAAAGATCTACAAATTGTCGATATAATGACTTGTCAGGATTTGGATTGTCGAGAGATTGTCGATATTTTGTTGTCGATCTTGTGAGTGTCAAGATTTTGATCGGATACCATCTTGGTCATCACACTAGAGTTAGAATACTTTCAATAAAATCATTGGTAAAAACTTCGGATTCATCACTTGAAATGGATTTGAATCACTCATTTTAATTATTTTTAATTATAAAAGAAAAAGAAAGGAAGAAGTCAGCCCTCGATATAACGAACCCGGTTTTCACCTCAAATTCGCCGTAAGATTATAGAGAAGAATTTATAGAATTTAATTATTGGCTGGTTCGTTATAACAAGAGTTAAATGTCACGTGTTGGGAAAGGGACATCACATGTCAGCCGAACATAGTAATTAGTAAATTAATATCCGCTGAGGAATAAATATAGTCTAACTATATATATAACAGTCTAAAGGATTATACACGTGATTATGCGAAAAATAATGTATGCACGGGATGCATGCATATCAGTAGTGCATCTATTATTTAAAATAAATTTAATAAATTTTTAACAAGCATGGGCGCATTATAAGCATGATGCGTAAAAAATACCCATTTATTATTTTTTAATTAAATAAAAAAAAAAATAACAATTATCTGCTAATTTTAAAATTTTATGAAAATGATAATTTTTAATTAGAGGGAGTCGTCGTCATATCTTTTGGTGGTTGTGATACCGGAGGCGGACAGCATAAATTCTGAGTACAAGAGGAATCCAAGTTACAACGAAGCAAGCAAGCAGTTTCGTGATTATCCTACAAATTTTCGCAAATAAATATATGTATAAAGGTAAAAAATTTTATAAAATAATCGATAAATTAAATTACTTACAACTTCATTTGCGACAAGTTCCACTTCTCCTTTTGTTGAATTTTCAACCACCATAATTACTTCACCACTATCATTTTTATTTAATCCAATCTTTACATATTCTGGTTGTATTGTTATTGAATGAACTCCGTGAACATGAAGTATTTTTCTTATATCGGCAGCTATCTCCATATAATTAGCTGATGGTGCTAGCAAAATGTGCACTGAACATATTCGCTTCGTATCAGAAAGTTGCCAAATATGCAGTTCATGAACGGATAATACTCCATATAACTTCAAGCAAGATGGGAAAATAGCGGATTTAGATCATCAAATCATTAAAACATCTTAAAGAAATTCTTACAACAAACCTCTTTAATTCTTGATCGTACATCATCAATCGGTAACCCTGAGGGAACCTTTTGTAAGAGAATAAATGATGCGCTCTTTACTATAAAATAAATAATGGTTAGATTATCAATATGTAATAAAATCGTGTATAAAATAATAATTACCTAAAGGAATAGCGGACATGAGAATAATAATTGTAAGTATTAAACTGTATAACAAAATAAGGCATATGAGATTATTACTATTAATAATAAGAATTTTAACATGTTATTATTACCTAGTAAGAGGATCTATATAAAATCTCCATGAGAAATGTGTGAGGTAAATAAATAAACCAGAGCAAACGACCCCAATATTACCTAGAGCATCACCCAACACATGAATGAAAACTCCACGCATATTGAGATTTTTATCTTTTTTATGAGACTGATTATCGCGATGATTTTGATTATCTTCAGTCTCAGAAATTTTTTGATTGTTATTTGTATCAGATTCTTCTTCTTTAATTGAAATGTTCTCATTATTTGATGAATTTGAATGATTTGAATTATCATTTATGATTTCTTTAAACTCCTGTGAATCTCGTGACTCTTGTGCAGCCTTGACTATAGATCGACGCGATGCAGCAGGATGTACAAGTATTTCATCTATGGGTACATCGACGTCAGCAGATTTCTTACCATGATCATGACTGTGACCATGACTATGTCCGTGACCATGTTCTGTAAAATCAACAATTTAACGTATGATACAAATAATAATATAATTTTCACATAAATTTTTAAATACTTACCATGAAATAATAATAATCCAACTATATTTGAAAGTAATCCTGCACAACCAACTCCAAGGATGACAACCGGATTTTTAATATCTACAAATAATAAGTTATGAATATAACAATTTAAATCTTTAAAATAATAAAAATAACCAACCTGGTGGATCAAAAAATCTTTCAATAGCTTGAATGAAAATACTAAGACATAAAGCCATTAAAAATACACCATTTATAAGAGCACCTAAAACTTCCGCTCGTTGCCAACCATATGAATATTTTGATGAAAATGTTGACCTAGAAGCAAGCTGATTATAATGAACAAAGACTTTATTGATAAAATTTTCATTTTATTGATAAGAAAAAAAAATTAATGAACCTTATACCTTTAAAGCATATAAAGCGACTACCAAACTAAATATATCATTTAACATATGAAATGAGTCAGCTATTATTGCTAAAGAATTGATCCAATAACCAAGAATAATTTCTGTTATAAAAAAACTAATATCAATTATAAGCAGTATGATTATACGAGTTTGTCGTGATAACTTCATTTTTTATTTCTAATTTTTTTTTATTATATTAATAAGTGTTATTTATATTAATGACTTTTTTTCAAAGTTTTTAAAGAAAAAAAAAAAGATAGCAGAATCGAGTGGTTTTTATAATTAATTCGCTAAAACCGTTATAACCCGTTATATTAATATATTTCACATGTAAACTCGTAACAAGATCTGCATCCAAGATCTGCATCAAAAGAATATATTAGTTGCAACTATTTTTAAAATTTCCCTTTTTTATAAATATAAAGAACTAAATGCGCTCATATATTTTTGGTAAAAACTAATATGGTTATTTTTTTGAATATAATAAATATTGAATCAACGCTCAATAACGCAATGGTACATATATGTATAAGGGAATTTATTTTTTTTTTAGTGATCAACGTTTAATTTCTTTTAATGAAAAAAAAAATTCCCACTCCATGCTACTCGATTTCCAATAACAGGATGGAAAAAAGAAACTGCCCTTGTTGATCCGGTTGATCCTAAACAGTATGAGACCTCGTGACATATCAATAGAAACATTATACCCAAAGAACGAAAGGTTCGTAAATTATCTTGAAATTTTTAGCCATTGAATTGGCTTATTTAGCATATATTTATTGTCACAATCATGCTATACATAGATGACTATGAGAAAAAAGATTCTTGAGCAACAAACAATTATTATGTACACACGACTTACATAATACTTGTAATTTATTTAAAAATAAAATGAATGATTAAAAATTAAATTTATTAATTTATGATATCAGTTAAACTGAATTCGCAAATAAAAAGTAAAGCTGAGTTGAATTACATTAATATCATGAATTATGAACTAAGATTAAAATAATATAAAAGATATAATAGAGAAAATTATAAATTAAAAGTGTTAATTAAGACCTTAATTATGCGATAAGTAACAGCGCAAATCTCCATATTGAGGAACAGTAGAAAAATGCATCAGGTTAAGGCCTGGATTGTGGCATAATTAACAACATTCGCAAGCTGAACATTGAGGAACAGGAGTAGCGAGTGCTACGACGGAAAAGAGGACAATAGTGAAAATGAGTGTAATGAGTTGATTCATTTTGTTTGATTAAAATGATGATATTGAAATTATTGATATTATTGATATTATTGATATTATTGAAATTATTGATATTTTGATTTTTTTTTTGAGTTTGAAAATTCAGGTAGAAATCGATGAAATTTATAACATTAGCCAGTCAAAAAATTACAAATTCTATTCCGCGTGGTAAATAGATCTTTTCTAAGTTGGGGTTTTTTTTTTCAAAAAAAAAAAGAATAAAATTGCGTAAAAGAATTCGAAAATCTGATACTACGAAACTCAACTGACTTTTTTCAAAGACGGACTGAAAGAAATCCGCTCAAATTCTAATTCCGAGAATTGTCTATTCCCGAAAGAAACACCGACAAAAATGGGCAAAATTCTATCCGTTAGATCCTAATCACTATTCCGCATAAGTACATAGCCATTTCAAAATTTCAAAATTAAGGACTTTATAAATTCATTCATTTGAAAGGAGAATAAATCCGACTAAGTTCTCTTAAAGTTTTCTTTGGTGAATGCACATGATAATTATACAATCATGTGATAGGTCAGTTTCAACTTTGGAAATAAAAAGAACAATTCGCTATTTAAATTTTATTTATGCCCATTTCCACTATTTCATTTTTGAACATCACTATACATAAACTATTTTTACTTATATTAACTAATATGAACAAGAAAAAAACTAGATCATATCAGTAATTAAATAAATTAAACTAGGAAAACCGGACCGTTTAAGTCGGACGTTACTTTTTTGATATTTGTGTAATGACACATGGTACAACACTATAACGTCATTAATATATTTTTAGGGGCTATTTTAAAAAAGGAAATAAAGTGATGGGAACAAAGACAGGGAATAACACAACTTTATTTATCTTTTGCCAGGAACTGAATATGATACCTAGTATAAGTCATACAGTATATGAATGTATGACTTTACTAATAGAGAAAGAGCAAATTCAGCCAAATTTGAAAATTCAAAAGTCAGCTTTTTGTATTTTTTAAAAATTATAAATATTTAATAAACTTTACAAAATAAAAAAAAATGTTTATTCAAATCTAGTCACTAGATTATATATGGCTAGTAATTTCATATTTTTGTATAAATACATAATTCATAATTCTAAAAAGAAAATTTCTAAGTTTACACGGGGTGTTTGTACACGGGTCATATGTATAAATATAATTTTTAATAGACTAATTTTTTGTTTTTTAATTTGAAATTGAATGCTACCGACATTATACTCTTTTACTTTTATTCTTATTATATTACAGATAAATATATGTATTTTCACCTGCTCTGCAAGTTTACTTAAGGCATTAAAGGAGGTTTTGAATGCCGTTTTTAATCTACTAATATGACCCGTGTTTAAACACCCGTGTACAAATAGAAATTGCCTTCTAAAAATTAATTATCAGATTTTTTAAAAAAATATGATATGGCGCATTTATACTTATTAAACAAAAATTGTGTATTTTTAAATTTCAATAACTCATTAAAATTTTATGTTAAACTAAAAGAGTAAACTGATATAATTATAGTTTAAAGGATTTTCCAGCTGATTTCATAATGTTAGGACACTTAGCAAATTTTTGCCAAGGGTAGTTAGGTTATCAGATTGGATCTGGTTACATTACCAACAATCATATTATTGACAACTATTTTACCAACATTTATTACTTTACCAACAGGTACATTTTACCAACAATCATTTTACTAACAATCATTTTACTGACAAAATAATAATATAATTTAAGTATATAATAAATAAAGTAAAGTAATATAGAAATAGTTATTTATTTATTTTGTTTAAAATAAAACTTTTATTAGTTTATTATTTATAATTATATTCAATTAGTATTTGAAATACTCTAAAATGCTTGCAAAAAAAGCATATTATATAAACTAAATTAAGAAAATTATTAAAGCAATTCTAAGTACAACATATTATGAAGCTAAAATAAATTTTTTAAAAAATAAAATTGATAAAATTAAATATAAGATTCAAGTATCAAATATTCCATAGGATCATATAAAGTAAAATTTTATAGTTATTCGATAGTATTTTATATGCAATATCAAATATGAAATTTATTTTATTATTATTTATATACGTAATAAAATTATATTTATATACATTATCAGTTCTATAAGTTAATTAATGAAAGAAAGAAAATAAGTGATAAGATTATACTTTGTTAGACTATTAATAAACTATTTATACATGATCATTGAGGCCTTTTAAATATAAAATTTATCTGATAGAAAATGATTACATTATTCATGGCTTATTCAGCCAATCATTTTCCTGTAATAAGTAAAAATAATGTTATTCACTCTTTTCCATTGGATAATAATATAATATATTATATAAATATCATCGTATTTTACATTTTGTTATAAATTAATTAATTTTTTATTTTATATATTATGGTAAATTTTTTTATATTAAATGTATTTTAATTTTCATAATTGAAGTGAGTGAAATATTGATGGTAAAATAAGTATCAGTAAAATAAATGTCAGTAAAATGTACCTGTCAGTAAAATGATTGTTGGTAACACTAGTCAAAATTAATACTATCGGGTACCTATCGGGTACCTGATATGTGTACAATATATGTGATATATGTGTATGATATTTAACAATGCTACACATATCAGGTACCCGATATGTGT
This sequence comes from Rhizophagus irregularis, assembly GCF_026210795.1. Lineage (NCBI taxonomy): Eukaryota > Fungi > Glomeromycota > Glomeromycetes > Glomerales > Glomeraceae > Rhizophagus > Rhizophagus irregularis. The sequence goes on from NC_089447.1 coordinate 2,802,109, forward strand.
AGTAGAAATGTAGAAAAACGGTAACACATCATGTACATATCACATATACATCTTACACATATCGGGTAGTTAAATATCGGTCGCTATCTGATTGGACATTGGGTACCGATATATTATGATATATATCATATAGATATCATACAGATATCATACAGATATCAGACGGATAGATATAGGATAATGATTTCGTATTAATACTAGTAAATTTATTATAATTTAATTCAGGCAAAAAAATTATAAAATGCAATCATAATTTATATATTTTTTTAATTTTAATTCAAAACTTTATTACAATTTAAATTTATTTACACTTTTTAATTAAAAAAAAACAATTATACTAATTATACTTGAATACTTGAATAAATATATATAATATATAACTTCTACTAAAAGTAGCATAAAAATAAAATCACTTGTTTGCTTATACCTGTTTGATTATTTAAAAGAAGCATTAATGATAAATATATTAGTAAGAAAAAAGAGAATGTTATTAAAAAATATTAGTATAGATATATAAATATAGAAAATATTAGTAGAAACATTAGCAGAAAGAAAAGTTAGTAGAATAAAAAATGTTAGTAGAAAGAGAACGTATATCAGTAGTAATATAATATTAATAGAAAATTTTAAATAGTAAAAATGTTAATATAGTAGAAAAAAATAATAAAAAATATATTAGTAGGAGTATTAGTAAAAGAAAAGAAAGAAACGAAAAAAAAATGGTAGAAAAACATCAATAAAGAAAAGAAATATTAGTAATATATACCTTTTTGTGCATTTCTAGATATAACAAATAAAAAAAAAATATAAAAATATGTATTTCTGGATATATTAAATAGATAAAAAATTGTGTTTTTAAGTAAAAAAAAATTGAGAACGAAGAAAAAGTTTTAATAAGATAAACAAAAATGCGAAATGTAAATATTTAAATCATGTGATCACATGATAACAATATTACGTAACGTAACTTACCACATGTTATTTTATAGCCTGAATACATTTATAATTAAATTTGATAAAATTACGTCGTAAAACAAAAATTTCTCAATCCAAATGACCCCTTCGATTAAAAAATTATCAAAAAAAAAATCTTTCCAAATGAACCCTTAGAAAATTTCTCATCAAAAAAATATTTGAAATGACCCCTCTAGTTAAAAAACTTTTTTAAAAAATTTTTTCAAATGAACCCTTAGAAGATTTATTAAAAAAATCTCAAAAAATCTTCCAAATGAATTCTTAGAATTTCTTTATTAAAAATAAAATGTCCTAAATGATCCCTTTAGTTAAAAAAAATCCCAAAAAATAATTTCCCCAAATGAACTCCTAGAAATTTTCTGTCAAAAAATGTCCCAAACGATCCCTTTGGTTAAAAAATTCTTAAAAATAATCTCCCCAAACGAATTCTTAGAAAATTCTCTATCAAAAATGTTTCAAACGATCCCTTGGTTAAAAAATTCTCAAAATAATCTCCCCAAATGAATCCTTAGAAAATTCTCTATCAAAAAATGCCCTAAATGATCCTTTTAATTAAAAAATTCTCGAAAAACTATTTCCCAAACGAATTCTTAGAAAATTCTCTATCAAAAATGTTCCAAACGTTCCCTTTAGTTAAAAAATTCTCAAAAATAATCTCTCCAAACGAATCCTTAGAAAATTCTCTATCAAAAAATGCCCTAAACAATCTCCTTAATTAAAAAATTCAAAAATAATTTCCCTAAACGAACTCTTAGAAAATTCTCAATCAAAAAATGCCCTAAATGATCCTTTTAGTTAAAAAATTCTCAAAAAACTATTTCCCAAACAAATTCTTAGAAAATTCTCTATCAAAAATGTTCCAAACGTTCCCTTTAATTAAAAAATTCTCAAAAACAATCTCTCTAAATGAATCATTAGAAAATTCTCTATCAAAAATGCCCTAAGCGATTCCCTTAATTAAAAAATACAAAAAATAATTTTCCTAAATGAACTCTTAGAAATTTCTCTATCAAATGATACCTTCAGTTAAAAAATTCTCAAAAAATAATTTTTCCAAACAAACTTTTAGAAAATTCTCTATCAAAAAAATTCTCTATCAAAAAATGTTCCAAACGATCTCTTGGTTAAAAAATTCTCAAAAATAATCTCTCCAAACGAATCCTTAGAAAATTCTCTATCAAAAAATGCCCTAAACAATCCCCTTAATTAAAAAATACAAAAAATAATTTTCTTAAACGAACTCTTAGAAAATTCTCAATCAAAAAATGCCCTAAACCATCTCCTTAATTAAAAAATTCAAAAAATAATTTCCCTAAATGAACTCTTAGAAAATTCTCAATCAAAAAATGCCCTAAATAATCCTTTTAGTTAAAAAATTCTCGAAAAACCATTTCCCAAACAAATTCTTAGAAAATTCTCTATCAAAAATGTTCCAAACGTTCCCTTTAGTTAAAAAATTCTCAAAAACAATCTCTTCAAACGAATCATTAAAAAATTCTTTATCAAAAATGCCCTAAGCGATCCCTTTAATTAAAAAATACAAAAAATAATTTTCCTAAATGAACTTTTAGAAATTTCTCTATCAAATGATACCTTCAGTTAAAAAATTCTCAAAAAATAATTTTTCCAAACAAACTCTTAAAATTCTCTATCAAAAAAATTCTCTATTAAAAAATGTTCCAACGGTCCCTTTGGTCAAAAAATTCTCAAAAATAATCTCCCTAAATGAACTCTTAGAAAATTCTCAATCAAAAAATGCCCTAAACGATCCCCTTAAAAAATTAAAAAATTCAAAAAATAATTTCCCTAAACGAACTCCCAATTAAAAAATTCAAAAAATAATTTCCCAAACGAACTCAGAAAATTCTCAATCAAAAAATGCCCTAAACGATCCCCTTAATTAAAAAATTCAAAAAATAATTTTCCTAAACGAACTCTTAGAAAATTCTCAATCAAAAAATGCCCTAAACGATCCCCTTAATTAAAAAATTCAAAAAATAATTTCCCTGAACAAACTCTTAGAAAATTCTCAATCAAAAAATGCCCTAAATGATCCTTTTAGTTAAAAAATTTTTGAAAACCTATTTCCCAAACAAATTCTTAGAAAATTCTCTATCAAAAATGTTCCAAACGTTCCCTTTAATTAAAAAATTCTCAAAAACAATCTCTCCAAACGAATCATTAGAAAATTCTCTATCAAAAATGTCCTAAGCGATCCCCTTAATTAAAAAATACAAAAAATAATTTTCCTAAACGAACTCTTAGAAATTTCTCTATCAAATGATACCTTCAGTTAAAAAATTCTCAAAAAATAATTTTTCCAAACAAACTCTTAGAAAATTCTCTATCAAAAAAATTCTCTATCAAAAAATGTTCCAACGGTCTCTTTGGTTAAAAAATTCTCAAAAATAATCTCTCTAAACGAACTCTTAGAAAATTCTCAATCAAAAAATGCCCAAATGATCCTTTTAGTTAAAAAATTCTCAAAAAACCATTTCCCAAACGAATTCTTAGAAAATTCTCTATCAAAAAATGTTCCAAATGATCCCTTTAGTTAAAAAATTCTCAAAAATAATCTCTCCAAACAAATCTTTAGAAAATTCTCTATCAAAAATGCTTTAAATGATCCTCTTAGTTAAAAAAATAATTTTTCCAAACGGATTCTTAAAAAATTTCTCAAAAAAATCTATCTAAAAGTTTCTTAAATAAAATCCCTATTAAATATTATTCAAATGGACTTTTAAAATTTCTTAGAAAATTATTTATAAAAATTATCTAAAAAATGAATTTAAATAAAAAATTTTAGTTGAAACGGATTATATATAATACAGTACGTTGTACAAAATAAAAATCTTACGTATTAAAATTTACATATCGGGTACCTGATATGTGTAAGATAGATCAATGCCCGATATACAATATCAGTGACTAATAGTTTAGCTATCGGGTACCCGATATGTAAAAATACCCAATATTTATCCGATTAGCCACTGATATATAGGTACCTGATATGTACCCGATAGAATTGATTTTGACCAGTGTAATATAAGTATCAGTAAAATAATTGTTAAATTGTTGCTAATTTTACAGAAACTTAACATTTTTAATCAATATAAAATTAATATCATTAAGTTTATCTTAATGGTATTGTTTTAACATTATTTTAATATTGATTCAATATCAATTTTGTGATATTGAAATAAAGTATTATTATTTTAATATCATATTAATATTAAATTAATATTAAATTAATATTGAAATGATATCTGAAATAATATCGAAATGATATCTTTAAGTTAAACTTAAATATATTGTTTCAATGTCATTTCAATTATCATTTTAATATCATTTTAATACTATTTCAATAACATTTTAATATTAAAATGATCATATGAGCTGATTTGTTTACTCTGCATTAAAAAAAGTTATTGAATTGATCTTCACAATTTTTGTTACTTAAAATTGTTTTGTAATACCAAAAAATCATCTGATTGATGATCACTTGACTAAATAATAAGTTGAGCAAAATTTTACATTTGCGAAACTTAAATTATTAAATGTAAAAGAGTTGTGAAAAAACCCATTTCACTAATAAAAAACCCATTTCTCATATATATGGAATTTTTAACATATATTAGGGGAGTGACACATATTACGTGATATTAGGGTTATTATAAAGTTGACCCCCCTCCCCCCCTTGTGAGACGTATTTTCATGTGATGTATTATTTAACCAATTATCATTAAGGCATCATTTTGATCTTGTTCAAAAATTTTTTTTTCAATTAATATTAAACATCTAAATGAATGTAGAAATACGATACTCTACTTTTATTTTAAATAAAACACTGAAATATTTATTTTTGATTCATAATGTATTAAAAACTATTTTGAAATATTTATTTTTATGGAATTTGTAATTTGTAAGAAAATGACAGGAAAATTTGGAGTTATGGAAATATAAGTATGCATTGATTTAATAAGAACTTTTTATCAATATACTACAAAAAAAAAATCTAGAGTTTGATATACATGATGATCGTACATCCAACGTGACTTAAAAAAATGATTATTAAAATTTTCGTGTCTAATTTTCATGTCTGAAAAATTTTATATCCAAAACTTCAACATGCAGGTTTTTCTAACTACACCGAAATATAACAAATTTTATATTTATAAGACCCCTACAACTCCATACCAGAGGTTCTGCAATGCTTTTGGATATCATCGTATGGTAAATACAAGAAATCCTGCATACCCAAAAATTAGTCTATGCATAGAATGTAATAATGCGTGGAAGGAGTTTCGACATAAATCTAAGGAGGATATTGAAAGTAAAATTAGTGAATACTTAGCAACCCCAATCCCAATCTAAGGTTTTATGCAAATTAATCGGTCATGACCTGGCTCATCTCAAAGTTTAAAGCCCACTCAAACTAACCAAGTCCTTCAAAGTCCTATTGAAGAAATTATTATAGCTGACTCCACTCCACCTCCTAATGCTGCTGCACAGAAAAAAGCTGCAGAAACTATTAATGCAACTAACATGAAGCTTGCTAAACTTCAGCAAATTTATAATTCTACTAATGATTTGGAGATTCGGAATAATTTATTGGAACGTATGGCAACTCTCAAGCAAATTCTACATGATGAGGATAACAAGATTAAAAAATTGAAACGTCATGCAGGATATCAACGAAAATGTAGAGCAAAAAAAATAAAGCATCTACAAGAGCACCAAGAAGTAATTCAATATGATTTACCTGGTCGTCCATCTTTTTTAATTCAATATCCCAATTTACATGAACATATACACGAATGTATTGAGTTTGGAGCTGCAGATAAAAAAAGAAGAAAAGAAGTTATTAAAGTTAGAACCATTCGTCATCTTCGAGAGAATCTTAATTCAAAATATAATGAATACCTTTCACGTACCACTCTCAACAATTACTTGCTACCATCTCGATCAAATACTAAAGCAGCAAAGACACATCACCATCCAGCTCTTGTTGCAAATGCCTCAGTTTCACGAACTGAAAAAAATGAGCATATTGATGAACACTATTGTCTTGCATCTGTGAAAGGTGCAAAACAATTCGCGGCATTATTTTCAACCCATTCCGTAATCATTTCTCAGGACGATAAAGCCAAGGTTCCTCTAGGTATTCCTGCAGTCGGAAGAACGTTTCAAACTATACAAAGTTTTCAAGAGCCAGTTACATTACCCGATCATGATTTTCCGGTCGGTATGCAGCAAAAACTTATCCCATCGGTTTACTTACTAATTAATCTGAGTGATACGAATGATACTTTCTGCAACGGTCAACTTTCAATTTTTGTACGTCCACAATATCATGTTGGTACAAGCTCAAGTACCCATATGAGTGATCTTAACTCGCTAATTCAAGATAGCCAATTTGATAGGATATTAAAAATCAACGGCCAAATCAAACCTATTTGGATACTTTTAGTTGATGGAGGTCCAGATGAAAATCCCCGCCATATGAAGAATATATTTCAATATTGTAAAATGTTCTGTAATTTTGATCTTGACTATCTATCCGTTCGGACACATGCACCTGGACAATCAGCATATAATCCTGTTGAGCGTAGTATGTCAACACTCTCTCAAAAACTGGCTGGCATAACACTACCGATTGATAAATTTGGTTCCCACCTTAACTCCCAAGGTCAAGTAACGGATTTGGAGCTAGCAATGAAGAACTTTCGTTATGCTGGTGAAGCGTTGTGTACTCTTTGGAAACGCGATCCTATTTTTGGGAAACCAGTTATTGCGCAATATACTGACCAAAAAATTCTCCATTCGATGATATCCTATTTCCTGGATCTGAAAATATAAATGAATCAGCTGTACCTTGGCAATGGATAGAAAATCACACCAAAATATGTCAATACTCACTTGATATTAAGAAATGCGAGGATTCTTCCTGTTGTTCACCTAAACGTCATGAGGAGGCAGCCGTTCTTCTTGCAGAAAATGATGGATTTCTCCCACCTGTAACAAAGAGAAAAGATGGGCATTTCCTAAACCTGCTTCATATATTAGAATATTGTGACAAGCTCAAAATACCTGGAAATGATGCCCACTGTCCTTCAATTAATGCAGACACTTATGAACGTCTTTGCTGTTTTGAATGTGATGCGTATTTTCCAACGCTTTCTATGGTTGCTCAACATAAAAAAATTCAACATCCAAAACGACGAGGACGACCAGCCAAAAAAAAACTATTTACTAATTCCATTGACGATTTTTCAGTTATACCTGCGTGTGATGTACGAGTTTTAATTATAAATGACCGGGAAATACAATCAGAAGGTGAATAAAGAGGTGTGCTGACTTTAAATTTTAAAATTAGACCAGGTAAAAGTTTTTAGAAGAGGAATATTTTGTTTTATTATATAAGAACACTTGTTAACGTTCTTATTTGCTTTTTTTTTTGTAGGTACGGGTTTTAACATTGGAATTAAGCCGGGTAGGACTGTAGGAGGAAGACTAATAAAATTAAATGTTTCGTAGTTATTTTTTTTGAAAATAAACTAAAAGAGGTGGTGCGACACGACTTAAAACAAAGAACAAAGATGTGTATGTAATACGTTACACTGTTATAATAAAACAAAGAACATTAATAAATCACATGAAAAGAATTTTATTGGCAAATTATTGTTTTTAATTTTCGCTAGAGTTACGAACCAGAAAACTAATTCTGGCCACTATAAATAAATATCACGTGACAGGTGAGATATTTGCGAACCCCCTCCCCCCTTTAATAATTACGTGATATGTGTCACTCCCCTTATTAAAAAGTAAGTATATTTTAATAAAATATAAAGTAAAATAAAAATTTATATAGTCTTAGTAGTTATAAATGTTTATAAAAGTATAATAAAAATATCATATAAAAGAAGGTATTATAATAGATATTTTCAAACAATAAAAATAATTATTTTATGTCAGAGTTTGTATTACCATCTTTAAACGCAAATATATCAAGATTCACTGATCCGTTTTCTATAATTTTAGGCTTGTTGAAAAGCCCTTATTCTGGACTTTATAGGCGAAAAAAAGCTCATCAATTGAATCATTAGATCCAGAGATATTTACGTTTAAAGTTGAGGTATAAACTTTTTAACATGCTTAAATGCAAATATCTTGGGATCCACTGATCCATTTTTTATAAATTTAGGCTCTTTGGATTGGAAAGCCCTTGATCTGATCTATATAAACAAAAAAAGAGCTTGCCAATTGGATCATTGGATCTGGAGATATTTACGTTTAAAGTTAAGATACAAATTTTTAACATATATAGTAAGTGCTAAGAATTATATTAATTTAAAAGAAATATTTACCAATTTATAGTATAATAACATTAAATAAAAATTTTTTAATACTCATCTCCAATTTACTGTATATTATATAGTATTTTGTATAATAAAAATGTAATAAAATCAATATTTTAATTAAAGGTAGACAAATCAACCCATATGTAATATTTTATTTTGATATTATATCGATATTAAATTGATATTGAATCAATATCAAAATGATATCAAAATGATATTGTTTACGTATGGGCTGATTTGACGCATTACATGTGATAATTTCATAGTAAATGGGAATTGGTTACTATTGGTATGATGCATCAAATCGGCCCATATGAAAAACTTGAAGTTTTTGTAAAAAATGTGAACAAGTTTTATCAGATTGTTAGTAATCAATCAGCTAATCAATTATACTTTAAATCCAAAATATAGTATTATGTGATATTAGCTAAATCATATATTCATTATTTTTTCAATTTGCTAACAATTCAACAAACTGGAAATTCTTAGCATAAAAATTTGCCAAGCATCCTATATATTATAAAATCAGCTGCATTTTACTATTAGATTTAATTTTCTTTAATTTTAATATTATTAGCTTTTTAAATTAAAGTATTTTTTGTATAGTAAGTCCATATAAAATAGTAAAATTCAGAATCAATTTTTCACATAATTACAATTTAAGCTAATCAGGTAAATTTAATTTAATAAATCATGTATTAATCAATAGAAATATTACCTAATAAGGCTAAACTATTACTTAATTTGGTAAAAATTAGTATAAAATAAATTTTAGATTATTAATAAATATAAATACATTACATCATATCGCTAAATATCACCACTGTTATTATTTTACCAGAATTGAATAGAATTTTATTAGATAAAATTAAAATAATATGAAATTCTACCTATTAATATTTAATAATACTAATACAATAAAAATTATTTGCAATGAAATTTAGCAATACCCTTTTTAAAAATATATAAATACATAAATAATTACATTATGCTTAAATAATTATAATAGGACTCCAAACAATATATATAAATGTAGGTTTTGAGTTTGCTTAACCAATAAAAATTTTTCCTATGTGAAATTTATTATTGCTTATTTGATAACATAATTTTAAAATAGTCAGATATAATTAGGGAGTTTACACATATTACGTAATTATTATAGGGAGGGAGGGAGTAGTTAAAATTTTACGTTACACTTATTTAAATCATATGATTTATAAATATTATAATTTGATTGGTTATGAAATCTAACAAGGGGGGGTAAGGTTTATAATAAAATAAATATTACGTGATATGTGTAATTTCCCTTATACGAAGAGTATTAAATTATTAATAGTCGAGATATATATTTACGTAGCAGGATAGATTTTTTAATATATATATAATATAATATATATTTTATATTTTTCATATTAAAAAAATCTAATAAAATATGTAAACAAAATTATAAATATGTTTGTATAAAAAAAATTTACTATTTTTAATACAAAGATTAAGTTAATTGTTATACAGAATGATCTTACCACACTACTTTCAAATGCAGATCATTTTGATTGGCAATCTGAATTTCCTTTTATGTTATACTTTCTGAATACTATTTTTAGATATTGAACAATATAAACAATTATACTGAAAAAAAACATTGATAAAAAAAAAAACTCTAAAAAAAAAAGAAATAATGTATTTACCGCACCCTGCATTACAAATTTATATATATTTTATGTTTATAATTTGCCATTTTAAGGGGGTGTGGTGTATAAACTAAAGATGTTAGCCTTAATTATTTTTTAAAAAATTTTGAATTACGGCTATAAGATTTTTATAGCCTTAATTAATTACGGCATATAAAAATTTTGTATTACGACACTTTTTTGAATTACGGCTAACATCTTTAGTATAAACTAAAGATCAATATAAACAATTTACAAAAAAGGAAGGATGCATTGTAACGCAGGGTGCAGTAAATAAATTCACTCAAAAAAAAATAATAATAATAATAATTTTTATTAAACTCAGAAAGTTTCATATTACAATTTTTTAAAAAAACTGCACTTTTTATTAACAAAAACAATACAAGATTTTGATGAAGGCTTAGTATATACAACTATTATTAAAATGTTTTGTTAGAATCTTTACGCTGTTGTTTTTTAGAAGGTGAAATTGAACATAAACCACTGGTATTTTCTATTTTCCTTTTATTTCTAGTTCCATTTTTTTTTTTAAACATTAAAAGCAATATTCTTTAATTTAATTAACTTTTCGCAATTGCTTAGTTGGTTTAATAATATAGTTATTTCTTCAGCTATATTCTCTGTATCAGAATCAACCTCAGTTGGTTTATTATATATAAGTCTATTCATGTTTTTTTCAACTATAGTTAAGTCATTCAAATCAGTAAGAAGATTTGATATTGAAGTAATATATTCTTGCTTCTAAATAGATATTGAATGTTTTGTATTTAAATTAAGAGGAGTAAGAGAAGTAGTTTCAGTTGATAAATGTGTAGTTTCAATAGAAGTAGTTATTTTGTCTCTGTTATTAGAAGTTATATTATCTATAAATTGATACTTTTAATTAATGAAATAAATGATTAATTAAAGCTCTAACTGGTCCAGGTCTAATCTAGTAATTCAGACCGAAAATTAGGATTGGTCCAGTCTGGGTTAATGCTTCAATCCAGACCAAAATATTTGGTCTAGTCCAGTCTGATCCAGGATTATAAATCTAACACAGACTGAATTGAACAGGTTGGGATTGGACCAGACCAAAAATTTGCCAAAATTATAACTATATTCTAATTCTATAATTCTGGCTTTATAGTGATTTTCCTGATATGTGTAGTTTCATTTTAATTCCTTATATAGTATATACATTACATAAAGCGAATATAAGCTTAAATCGAAACTACATATATCAGGTAGATCGCTACAAAGCCAGAATTATGGAATTAGAATACAGTTATAATTTGGTAAAAATTTTAAATTTGGTCACGTGATATTATAACAGCCAATCAGAATTTCAGATTTTTTATTATAGGACCAAACTGGACTGAATTAAATAACTGATCTGGTCCGGTCTAGTCCTGGATTATCTTTTTAACATAATTCAGATTGGACCGAAATAAAGCAATTTTTTGGTCTGGTCCTGAGTTACTCCTCAACTCAGACCAATCCAGACCATTTAGAGCTTTATGATTAATAAATTTATAAATTATAATAAATAATAATTAAAACTAATTCACCTTCTAATGTATTATTATCATCTTTATGTACATCTTGTAATTCTTGTTCAAATAATAGTAATTCTTTTATTTGATCTTTATCTTTATTTAAAAGTCCAAGGGCTTCTTTTTGTGATGAAAGTGTAATCAATAGTACAGTTAGCCCTTGATATAATGAAGTAGGCATCCAGGCTGATTAGCTCTTCGTTATAAAAAAATTTGCTAATGCTATAACGAATTATTCAGTATAGCGGAAAAATTTGGTATAATGCGGTAAAATATAGAAAAATCAAATACATTTGTAAAATGTCAGATCACAGAGGCAAAGAAATTTTAAAGCATAAATCATCCATCTTTTGATAAATGAACTAAAATGGTAAAATTGCTTATTTGAGAAAAATTTCATGAAAACAACATCAAATTATTTATTATATTAAAAATTATCTTGCAAAAATCTTTGTTATATGGTGCCGGAAGTCTATACTCGACAATAAAAATGTAACACTTAAAAATCTTTCAACTCCTTAAAAAAAATACAATTTAAAAAAAATAAACTGGTAATTTTATTCTTTGAAGTAAGCTCTATCAAATTACCGGTCACATTTTTAAAAGAAGATTTATGTAAAAAGTTATAAGCATTTGAAATTGCATGATTTTCGTATGATCAGCCCAAATTTGAAACAAAATATGTTGGCCAGAACTTACGATAATTTGGGCCGATTCCATGCATTGTGATAATGCCAGCCTGAATTATCATAATATGAATCAAATGTAATTTTTTTAAAAAAAAAATTTTTTTATCAATATATAACTTTTATGAAATGGTAGTTGCAATTTACTACTGAAATCTACTTTTTCTTATATTTTATCTTGTTTGTAATAAAAAAATTTTCAAAAACCGCATTTTATTAGTATTTTACACAAGAAATTCTGGTTTTTTATTGGCTGAATTCTGGATCACATGATATAGAATCGGCTCAGAAAATTGAAACAGAATCACGTGATTGTCGAGTATAGACTTCTGGCACCATACTAAAAAAAAATCGGTTTAAAAGAAATTCGTTATAAAAAAGGTCATTTACATATGTGAAATCATAAATTTTTCTTCGTTCAATATTATAATGCATTTTATTAGTAAAATTTGGTGTAACAATTTTTTTTCATATGACTAAATGCATATCACACTAAAGATTCGTTATATTGTGAAATTCGTTATATTAAAATTTGCTATGACTGTATTTGGTTATGCTGTAAATTAAGATAATATATATTTTGAAAAGGCTGTGATCTAAGCCAATTAATCCATATTGTAGCAGTACAAATATATTTGCAAGCACCACCCCTAGATAAAAAATCAAAATATTGACAATAAATACTAGGTAATAAAAATATTATGTAAATTTGCTGTTCAATCTGATTTGATCCACTTGATTTAATCTATAATGATAATGAATCTTTTGAATATTCAACATTAATTATTTTTTTTTCTTTTATAATAATTTGAGCTTTTTTATTACGTAATTTGTCTGGTATAAAATAAGCTATTTGTTTAAATACTCATAAATTTTGATCAGATTTTCTTGATTTGGAAGTGTAATGGGTAAATCTTGTATCTAACATTATATCTAATCTTTTTTTAAGATCTATACATAATAAAAGATTTGGCGTAATACATTTGATAAGTAATATACTTAAAATATCCAGTTTCAGTAAGTTCACTCCATTTTTAACTGAAATCTATCTAACTGATGAGTTTTTAACTGATTATTAAAAGCTTCAAGATGATTATTAGTAATTAAAATAGAATCAACAGTTATATTTAAAATATTTGCAGCAATTAATCTACCTATATCGGCTAACTATCAAAATTGGGCCTAATTTTATATAGTAATTTTGATCAATGTTATACAGTTACAATTAGTAAAAAAAAAATTCTCATGATCAAATTTAGCGAACGCACCTTTAAAAAAAAACAACATATTAAAAAACGCATCTAACCAATGAGCGCAGTCTAAACCCGATGAGTTTGAGTAGTGAAAGACCAGTAGAAGGCAATTGGCATCTCGCAATTTCAAATGTTACATGTTATTAGTTGTAAATAAAATTAGTTTTTGCAAAACTATTTTTTATTTTTATTAAAATATTATATATTTTTTCAGATTCAATTACTAATATGTCAACACTTACAACGTCTTTTACTACTTCTGCATCAGAATTTATCTGTCCTACTTGTCAAAAAAGATATAAGAAATAAGGTGGACTTTTACAGCATCTGAGTATTGTGAAAAGATATAATATTTCACATAGTGATTTGGATAAATTACCAGAAACAAATAATGAAAAATTCAAAAGTATTCTGGTTTATTTAATTCACCGCAAACTTCCACATGGATTTAAAAAGGGAAGTCATCAATTAGTGTCGCTTGCATGTACTAAACATCAGTTTTTTGATATTTTCAAAGGGTATATCCATCATCATAGCAATAGAAATGTCTACAAGTGTATTTTTTGAGAATCTGCTGGATATCAAATATTAAGTGAAATCTTGAATAATCCATTGTGGGGTCAAAAATTTTATGATGAAGAACAACAAACTTATGTTATTTTATTTAATGATCCACCTGAGCATTTGAAAAATAATCCACTGGCTATTGCAACTCATTGTGCTACTGAAAGTATAGCCACTCATAGACGCAAATCTAGATATAATCCTGGAGAAGTTATTATTGAATGGAAAATTAAAGGTGAAAAAGATGCAAAAGAGAATTATTGTGAAGCAGGATTTATATACAGTACATACATTTTTGGGTGAGACAAATCTAAAATTTTATTGTAATAGAAAAAAAATTATATACATATGTTTAGAATTTTTTCTTCTAATTAAAGACAATTTTTTTAATGTATATAAAATGTATTAAAAGAAATTATAAAATGTGAATATATTGAGGTTTTGGATAGGAAAGAGAGATGTTATTTTGAGTATAAAATAAAAGTCAGTTTTCATATTCCAAAATTTCACAAATTGCTAATGTTTTATTTTGAAATTTTCCGCCATTCTTGAGAGTTTTCTTAAAAAAATAACAGACATGATCGTGATTCTTTTTTTCAACAGCACTACACGAAAAGGTGTTTAATCCCCACCTTTTATGGATAAGCATAAATTCCCAAACATGTGATACTAAAACATGTATATAAGGGGTTATATCTGATGATTGATAAAGTCCTTGTTCTAAAATAGTATTAGTTTTGAAATCTATTACCGTTTTTTTCAAAAATAATTCACACCATACTTTTGCTTTTAAACGAAAATATTGTGGATCTGTTTTTTTTTCTCCTAAAAGATCATATAATTCAGCAAATCCATCCCACAAACTTTTAATTAATGCAGTTCGTTCTGGATCAAAAAGTTTTGTCAAATTAAGTTTTGAAGAACACAAAGCTTATCATCACCCATTAAGAAAGTGTAATTCTAATTATTAGTACCATGAATATTCCAAAACTCAAACCTGATTTTTAAATTTTCCATCTCCTTAATTATAATATTCCGAGTTATGTCATTAAATAATCTCTTATTTTTGATTTCTTGTAAAACTAACTCCCATAAATGGTCAGTAATACATAACATTATATGAAGTTTATCTGGAACATGATTTTTAAGTGAAATCATATTGAAAAGTGGAGGTAATTTATGACCAGGGTATGCTGTTAGATTTTTATTTAAACTACTCATTGATTTACTAATTATCCAGTCATTTTGCCCATTTCCACGTTAATTTTTTGTTATTTCGCAAAAATTATTGGAATTTGCAGCATTAAAACCTAAACAAGTAGCGAGAAATTTCCAATCTGAGCTAAAAAAAACTCAAAATTCCAAAGAGTATTATTGATAACTATTCCTACATTACTCAGTTCTTGCAATTCCTGAGTAAAAGCATTTGCTGCAACTTTTAGAGTTGGATAATTTTCACTTTCTGGAAATAAAATAATTGTATAATGGTAATTGGGCTTACAAATGTTTATTGAATCATCCAATAGTGTTACGGTAATCATCACATGCTTCACTTTTCATCCTACGTTTTGCCCATCACCAGATATTCGAAGATGAATAGTTGGTATTGCAGGATCTAATATTCCTTTTCAATATATGATGGTATTATATATTCAAGAATTTTTTTAACACTTCGATAAGCACTTTTTTCAGCTGCATTAATAACTTGTTCAATAATTAATGGATCAGTTATATCAGGTTCTTCTGAAGGTCCTTCTTGCACAATAGTAGAATTTAAATCAATGAAATCAATGGGTATTAATTCTTCTATATATGCATTAATCTCTTGACGGGTTTGAGAAATAGCATATTCTTGTGGTAATATTGATTCTACAGCTGCAAGATGATGATATGCATCACGAGGTATATTCTCTATGTCTTGTACATATGCAATTGATTGCAATTTTTGTTTTTTTTTAACATAATTCTCATTACCAAATGTTACATGGTATTCTTTATTTTCTACAGTAAAATTTATAGCCTTTAAAACTATATGATCTTTGGGATTGTAAAAATCATTAATTGTATTTTCAAAGTGCACCTGTTCTTTTTTTGCAAGACCTTTTGCACGTTTAATTTATGTAGTTTTGCTTGATTCTTTATGAAGTTTCAATTCACGTGATCTACCTTTGCGATTTTTATTAATGCATTTTAATTGAAGTCCAAAAAGATGAACTCCAGAAACAGCAGTTCTTCTATCCAGTGTTATAATCTAATAAAGCATATATATATTAGAATACCTTCTTTTATGATTTTTTTTAAAATTTTCTAAATAATAAACATATAATAACTTACTTTGTATAGTTCAACAGAAGTATCAAATGGTGATTGAGCTGAAAAAACTTGATATTGTAAATTATCTTCAAAACAAATTAAGTAATGAGGTTTTTCTTCTATATAATAAATAGAACATTGAATAGTACAGCTGTTATTAGCCCGACCTCAGGTAGTTTTAATAGTATAATTATCAGGTATAGAAAAATAATTAGGTGCTTCAGTATAATTCAGTATGGGTCAGGATAGATACCTTGAACGAATAACATAAACAAATTTTCGGTCACCATAGTATATTATTTCAGGTGAAATAGGGTAATTTTCTTCTTCATAAGATCTTTGCTAATTAGAAAGGACCCCGGATATCTAATATAAAGGTCATAATGGACTTTTGGCCAAAAACACCCCTTTTTGCTGAAACTCAAAAAATCGTTTTTTGTAAATATCTCAGCATCCAGTAATTCAATTTTAATGAACTTTTTTTTATTTTGTAGCCCTCATTTAGCTCTACAATTTAAAAAAAAGTTCATCAAAATTGGACCACTGGATGCCGAGATATTTACAAAAAACGATTTTTTGAGCCCTGAAAAATGGGCCAATCTGCCGAAAGTGTGACTTATGACCTGTTTTGGAGATATCCGGGGTCCTAATTAGAATTTGACATTTAGAAAGTAACAGTTTTTTGATACGTTAAAAAAAATTAACATGATATAAAAAATTGTATAACAGATCTACAAAAATGTGATAAGTACTATGGTAATTAAAATTCAGTACGAGTCTTAATATCATATTTCTTTACTGCTATAAGAGAAAAATCGAAACAAAATATGTAAAAAATTTTTGCATCATTAGTGTTACCATAATGTCAGGTGATTTGACTATCATTATGATTGGTTTATAGAATTTGGGGTTATCTCAAAAATTTAGGGTTAGGGTATAGATTAGCGCATATGCATAATATATCCAGCCAAGTTCTATATTACCAATTCAATGTTCTTTAAAATACTTAATAAATTCCAAAGCACCATTAATAATAGATATAATTTTAGAATTTGCATTATTATAGTATTGTTGTAAAGTGTTCTATTAAATAAATAAATAAATCATTATTATATATATAAAAAAAAAAATTAATTTTAAAAAATATATTCATACCAACAAGTACTGCTTCATATAAGAAAGAATATTAATTATTTCATTATGATTTTGTGCAATTTTAATTTTAAGAGCAATTAATTAAATTATAATATAATTAGAAATTATAAAGTTGAATTTTCTTAATTCTTAATTGCTTAAATACAATGTCGAAATAAAAGTATATAGTATATACCTTTTAATATTATTATTTAAATATTCTTTCATGTCTTTTCAATAAGAAACAATATCATAACCACATAACTACCATGACTACCTAAAACTTGTTTCATTTTATTTTCCCAGCATTGAATAATATGAAATTCATATAATAAAAAGTGAATATCAGAATATGTGGCCAAACTTCCAGTAATGCTAATCTTCAGTTTCTTTATGATCAGTATTAGTTATAGCTACCTAATTAATATAAATTTAATTAATATCACAAATAAACAACAAAAAAATACAGCAAATAATACTTACTTTTGGAAGAAAGTCATGATTATTTTCAATAGATATTTTGTCTTTATATTGCTTTAATAATTCTTTTAAAATTGCATGATTATAAGAACTACTGATTCCACTAGCTGTAGAAAATAACAAATATCCTATCAGAATTCTTTTATTATCTTGATTTACTACTAAAAGTACAAATAATAAAACTTTTTTATTAGAAAATCCAAAAGTTCCATTAAAGTGTATAATGCCATTATGACCATATCTCCAAATAGGGTTCCGATCGGTTCGGTTCGGTACAGTTTTTACCAAAACTGAAACCAAACTGACCAATAATTACCGAAAACCGAACTGATTTACCAATTCATTATCAGTTCAGTTTTTAACATTTTCGCAACATTTTTTATTAAAAAAACGTGCAAAAACGTTTTTTTTAATTAAATTAACTAATAAAAAACATTTCGCAACGTTTTCTATTAAGTTATTGAAAAAAAACGTTGTGAAATGTTTTTTTTAATTAAATTAACAAATAAAAATGTTTCGCAACGTTTTTATTAAATTATCAAAAAAAACGGTGTGAAACATTTTTTTTTAATTAATTAATTAATAAAAAACGTTTCGCAACGTTTTCTATTAAGTTATTGAAAAAAATGTTGCAAAACGTTTTTTTTTAAATAAATTAACAAATAAAAATGTTTCGCAATGTTTTTATTAAATCATTAAAAAAATGTTGCG
The DNA here is from genome assembly GCF_026210795.1 of Rhizophagus irregularis. Classification (NCBI taxonomy): domain Eukaryota; kingdom Fungi; phylum Glomeromycota; class Glomeromycetes; order Glomerales; family Glomeraceae; genus Rhizophagus; species Rhizophagus irregularis. The sequence goes on from NC_089447.1 coordinate 2,820,812, forward strand.
AAATGTTTTTTTTTTAAATTAATTAACTAATAAAAAACATTTTGCAACGTTTTCTATTAAGTTATTGAAAAAAATGTTGCGAAACGTTTTCTATTAAGTTATTGAAAAAAATGTTGCAAAATGTTTTTTTTTTAATCAAATTAACAAATAAAAATGTTTCGCAACGTTTTTATTAAATTATCAAAAAAACGTTGCAAAACGTTTTTTTTAATTAATTAACTAATAAAAAATGTTTCGCAACGTTTTCTATTAAGTTATTGAAAAAAACGTTGTGAAACATTTTTTTTAAATAAATTAACAAATAAAAATGTTTCGCAACATTTTTATTAAATTATTAAAAAAAAATGTTGCAAAATGTTTTTTTTTAATTAATTAACTAATAAAAAACGTTTTGCAACATTTTTTATTAAATTATTGAAAAAAAACGTTGTGAAATGTTTTTTTTAAATAAATTGACAAATAAAAACGTTTCACAACGTTTTTATTAAATTATCAAAAAAAACGTTGCAAAACATTTTTTTTAAAATAAATTAACAAATAAAAACGGTTCGCAACATTTTTATTAAATTATCAAAAAAAAATGTTGCGAAACGTTGAGATCCCCCTATTCCCTCTGTTATCAATTTACAGAGTTGCCACGTCGAATAGCATTCTCATAGTCGAACGAACGAATAAACGAACGAATGAACAATTAAACAGACGAACAAGCAAATAATCAATAACATAATTAACGAACAACAAAATCAACAAACAACATATGACAATATATAATAAACAATATACATCATTTTGTTCTTATAAATGCATAAATAGCGTTAGTAATATAAAGCATTGAGCGACATAAAATTAAATTTAACTTCTCTAAATTTTCCCCAAATTTTATCTACTTTTACCTTTAATTTCAAACTTCGATAACTCTCACTACGAATTATTACTTTTCAAAAGTGTATATTTAATTCATCTTAAAATTTTCATTTTATTCAATTAAAATTAATTAAGCAAACATTAATTAAAGTTTAGGGTGAACCTATTACCTTTAATTAATATTAAACTTCATTATCAAATAATTAAATGAAACTTATATTTTTATTGAGTTATTCTAAACTAACTAACTAACTGTGGAATTCGCTTTGAATTCTGCTCTCTATTTAAACAAATTTTATAATACTTTCTATTCTAATATGTGCTATCTATATACTATCTTTTATGTTCTTTTTACATATTATTAGAGCTCCGAAACCTGACCCGACAGATCAGGTGACCCGATGGGTTAACCTGAAATATTCAGGTCAGGTCATCAAATTCATGACCTGACACGAGTCGGGTCAGTGCTGGTCGATACCTGACATGACCTATTGATCCGACATATATTTGGGTCAAATAAATTAAATAATGCTGAAACTTATAATGATTCTGGTGTTTTTACATGTAAAATCGAAAAAAAACGCTAAAACTATCAGTTTCAGCATTTTTACATGTAAAATTAAAAGGAAAAATGCCAGAACTAATGATTCCGGCATTTTTACATGTAAAATTAAAAAAAACCGCTGAAACTATCAGTTTCGGCGTTTTTACATGTAAAATCAAAAAGAAAAATGCCAGAACTAATGATTCTGGCATTTTTACATGTAAAATCAAAAAGGAAAAATGCTGAAACTAATGATTCCAGCGTTTTTACATGTAAAATCAAAAAGGAAAAATGCCAGAACTAATGATTCTGGCGCTTTTACATGTAAAATTGAAAAATAAACGCCGAAACTATCAGTTTTGGCATTTTTACATGTAAAATCAAAAAGGAAAAATGCTGGAACTAATTATTTCGGTACTTTTACATGTAAAATCAAAAAATAAACGCTAAAATTATCAGTTTCGGTGTTTTTACATGTAAAATCAAAAGAAAACCACCAGAACTAATGATTCTGGCGTTTTTACATGTAAAATCAAAAGGAAAAATGCCAGAACTAATGATTCCGACATTTTTACATGTACAATTGAAAAAAAATGCTGAAACTATCAGTTTCGGCGTTTTTATATGTAAAATCAAAAAGAAACCCGCCAGAACTAACGATTCCGACGTTTTTACATGTAAAATTGAAAAAAATGCTGAAACTATCAGTTTCGGCATTTTTACATGTAAAATCAAAAAGAAAAATGCCAGAACTAATGATTCTGGCATTTTTACATGTAAAATTGAAAAAAAAAACGCCAAAACTATCAGTTTCAGCATTTTTACATGTAAAATTAAAAGGAAAACGCTGAAACAAATAGTTTCGGTGTTTTATATATAAAAACAAAAAGTAAAAAATGTTACAAAACGTTTTTTTACAATATTTAATAATAAAACTTCGGGTAACCCAAGTTACCCGAAATGACCTGAATACTTTCGGGTCAAATAGGTCAGGTCGGGTCAGAACGGTTTACCTGACCCAATCTGAACTGAAAAAAAATTTCGGTTCAGGTTAACCAGGTAACCCGACCCGACCTGACCCGTTCGGAGCTCTACATATTATCTTTGTACTATCTTTTTAATATGCTATCTATATTTTAAATACGCTATCTTTTAATATGCTATTTTTAATATGCATGTATCTTCTATTTTAATATGTTATCTTTTATGTTCCATCTTTTTAATACACTATCTTTCAATATATTTTTATTTTTAATATGTTATATTCCATCTTTTGTGGCTTATATCTTTTCGTATCATCTTTTATATTATCTTTTATCTTCTATATCATCTTTTCATATTATCTTTTATATTATCTTTTATAATATGTTTTATAATATTGTTTTTATGTATTTCATTGTGCGTGTTCCTTTAATCCGCCATCCCTCCATTTTATATGATTTACCTTTTGTGGCTTATAATTATTCTTTCTAATTGTTCTTATTGTTGAACTCAATAAACTGGTTGCTAAGCTGCAATTGATCGACTCCCTACTCAATCTATTGGTTCCTCGTTAATTATTCAATAAATATTACATCATGTAGATCATTTTTCTTCTTAAATGTTTATCCTTTTTGGCTAATCATTTATCCATCTACACCAATTCATAATTAATTTGTTCGTTCTTAATATTTGGCAATTATATTTGGTGATTGAATTTTATCATCTTTTCATGCTTGATATTTGACCGTTTACACCGTTTTTTTTAATTAATTAACTAATAAAAAATGTTTCACAACGTTTTCTATTAAGTTATGAAAAAAACATTGCAAAACGTTTTTTTTAAAATAAATTAACAAATAAAAACATTTTGCAACGTTTTTATTAAATTATCAAAAAAAAATGTTGCAAAACGTTTTTTTTTAAATAAATTAACTAATAAAAACATTTCGCAACATTTTTATTAAATTGTTAAAAAAAATGTTTCACAACATTTTTTATCAATGTCACAAAACGTTTAGCAAATCAGTTCAGTAAATTTACCAAAATAATCAGTAAAATTTACTGAAATGATCAGTAAAATTTACCAAAGTAATCAGTAAAATTTACTAAAACTGATACCGAAAATATCAGTTTAGCAAATCGGTTTGGTAAATTGCAAAACTGATACTGAAACCGAAGTTATCAAAACCAATCGGTAAATTTACCAAAAAGTTCGGTTTGGTAAATCAGAATACCGAAACTGTTCTGATACCAAAACCGATCGGTTCGGTTCAGTAATTACTGAAACCGATCAGAGCCCTATCTCCAAGCTAATTTTTTTGTTCTGAAGTTACTAAAACTAACATTAATCTTTCATTATTAGATTGTTTAGGTTTATAATAAATAGTAGAAGCTTTAATTACTTCATCATCATTAACTTCAAAAATTTGATGAATATTTTTCTCAACACTATTCCTAATATCTATATCCAAAACATCCTTTGTTATTGAATTCCTAAAGTTGATAATATCTTGACTAGTTAATAAAAACCTTTCATTATCTATTAAAACATTTCCTTCTAAATTTAATTCTATAAACTTCATATTATCTTCTAAAATAGCTGCTGGATGAATTTGAACTTTTAGTATATTAATTGCTATAATTTTAACTGTTTCATTAATATAAAGTAGTGGTGATTGCTATGGTTTTGAATTAATACATGCATCTAAATGTTCTAAATAACCATCTAATGCCACATAATTATTATCTTTATCCTTTTTAATTTTAGCAAATGCTAAACAGCCAATAAAAGTATATATCTGACGATTTTTTCTTGTTAAAGAAGATTTTAATTTTATATTACTTCCACAAGAACATTGAAGTATATAAAGTCCTTTTTTTTTATCACTATATCATGTTTTCCACTTACTATCCTGCTTCAAATTTTCTAGTAACAAATTATGAATTTTTAAAAATTGATATGCATCTTCTTGAGATTTATTTTTCCATTCTACATGTACAAATGCATTTGCTGTTAATGATCGAAGTTCTTTTTTTGGTTATCATTTAAAATTAAATGAGATGGTATTTGATATAAATTTTCAGATAAAGCAAACATTTTATTGAAAAATCTTAAAATTTTGTATTTTACGTATTATTTACATTATGTATAAATATATATTGTTTAATATTTAAAAATAGTATTCAAAAAATATAACATAAAAGGAAATTTAAACTGCCGATCAAAATGATCTGCATCTGAGGGTGGTATATAGTAAGATCATTCTGTTATACGTAATATAGGAAACATTTTTAGACATGATTGTATAACATGTTTTTAATAAAACAAATATGTGTCCACGTAATATTAAAATATAAATCATATACACGTCTGTATAACAGTTAAAAAATATATATTTAAAATGAGAGCAACAGGTGAATGGGAAGGGAAAAATAGGTGTTTTACTGTTTTTACACTATAATTTTTGTAATAATCAATAAAAGTTATTTTATTTTTACTTAGAAAATTTTAAAAAAATTTTTTTTTTGATAAATTTAAAAATAAAAATTTCGCGTATTGGTGGCATTACAAAAAATATGAATAAATCCATAAATATCTATTCAATTATGATAAAAATTTATATATGAGTAGATTTGAATCTGCTAAATAACTTTACTTAAGAAGGTTTTGAATGTTTCCTTTGACTAAAGTGCCTAAATTACGCTCTGAAGTCACAGAACAGATATATAAAAATATTAATAAGAAACATTTATAAGTTGTAATATTACAAAAAAATAATAATAACTTTATTCATACATTATTTCAAAAATTTTTGTTTTTTTAGTTTTTTTATATACATATTATATAAAAAAAATTATATATAAATATATATATGTGATATGCCATAAAATAAGTTGCTTAGCAATGTAAAAAATTTATGAGTTAAATAAAAGTTTGCTTAGCAGACATGAAAAATATTTGCTTATTGACCTTAGTAAATTTTGAATTTTTCATCTGACCTATATATATATATATTGTTCGGGATCCTGAATTTATTACAAAAATATTGGAGATATTTAAAAGTATCTTTAATTAAAAAATAAAATTGCAGGCAAATTTGGCTGCAAAATAGTTTAAGAGATAAACTTCTGGTAGATTACTATAATAATGCTTATAACTTAGAATTTGTTACTATAGCCAAATCTATGAAGAATAATAATAAACTAGTTGTTGTCTGGCCTTAAGTAAATCAGTTCAGGCACATTCAAATTAGAGTAAAGATATTCAGATCAACAAATACATCCTACTATTTAAAAAATTTGTTTATTCTTGCTAGTGTTCCGCATGAATCAAATTTCTCCTCTGAAATTCGATTCGATTCAGACTCAATTCAGACTCAATTTGATTTTTAAAAATTATTATCTCTGGATCTAGTGATCCAATTTCGATGATCTTTTTTTAATCGATAGATATCTTTGCCCTGATCATAATAAAAAATGATTGTCAAAATCGGACTGTTAGATTAAAAGTTATTCGCAAAATACGTTTTTATTATTCAGGAACAATCAGGATCACACCGTGTCATGAATCAATTCATGCAGAACACTAATTCTTGCAAAGTTCGTGCAAAAAAATGATTCAATAAAAATATACTCAGGCCAAGTTTAATATTACTTTGAACATGAGTTGAAGATAGGAAATGAAAATAAGATAATATATAAATTAGCTTTTATAAAGTGGTTTATACTGGCTTACTGGCTTCAAATCATCAAACAAAATTTCATTTTCAAGTTGATGATACCAAAGGCTGTAATGCAAAAATCTGAAAAAATATTTTTTTCAAAATCGATAGAAACTGCATAATTTCAGTACACAATATATTTGGTCAATTTATATCAAATAAATATAAAATCAGAAAAAAAAATCCAGTAATTTATATGGCTGTTCTTCCTATAAAAAGAAAATTTAATTGTTCGAAGCGTAAAAGAGGATATTAACAGTTAAATACATTGTAATGCAAGGTATGTCTGTTCACACATATAATTAACCAATAAGATTCTATTTTATTCTTTAATAGACTTATAATCACTTCCATAAACTTTTTAATACTTTGATGAATTGTATTATCATTCATTATTTTCTTGGTAATAATTATTTTTTGAACAATAAATCTTTTTTAATATATATATGAAAAAGTGCCAGTCTGAAGTTAAATAAAAAAAGATATAAATTAATATATATAAATGATTAATAAAAAATTACATAAAAACTAAAAAGTTTTACCTGTAATTACAATTCTATAGAAATTGGTGTTCTATATAAATTCATCAGTAAATATTTAATGTGTAGTTTATATATAAAAAAATTACAATAAATGCACAAAATCTTACTAGAATTACTAGTTTAATTTTAACATATTATTATTTTATTTAATAATGTAATTTTATTATTCAGTATTTTGAATATTTTTATGTAAATATTTTGCACATTTTTAAACAATAAATTGTATAAATCTAGCTGAATTAATTACACATTTAAATATACTAATATATTTACTTATACTATATATTAATTATGTAATTATTTATAAATACATTACAGTTCTTTCTTTATTTATTTTGTAAAGAAATACTGTAGTTTATAAATAATTATTATTAATTATTATTAATTAATATGTAAAAATTTTCTATAAGGAACTTAAAATTAAGTATTTGTCTTTAATTTTTTCATAATTCTAATAATATATTCAGATTTACAACTTATTTTATTGTAAATAAAATAACAAATTGCCATTGTGAAGTTTTTATTATTTAAAGTAAATTCAAAAAGCCAAACATATATAATAATTTCATTTTGATAAGTAGTATAATTGGTATTTTATAGATTATTTTACTATTAAGAGTAACATTAAGTTTTTGAATATTAAGAAAGAATACTTTAAAAAATCTATTTTTAATAGAAGCAATAGTACTTACATAAGAATATCAAATAACTTCCTTTAAATAGATTTTTAAATGATAAAATACAAATATTAAATAATATATATTCATTTTAAATATAAATCAACATAATTCTATTAAACAAGTATATAAGTATTTTAAATTTTTTCAATTCAAAAATATTAAATAAAAAAATTAAAGTTTTGTAAATATTTTCACATTTTAGATGAATTTAAAGAAACATATATATTAAAACACATTAGCATTATTCTTATACTTCATTAAAGCTTAACAAATAAAACAAATTTATTCTTGTTACAATACTTTTACAAACTTACCAAAATCTCAATTATAGTCATGCACTTGATACGAAAGGAAAAAGAAAAAACTTATTACCTTGCTACATTAGATTAGCAAATAGATATTAAAAATCTATCAATTGGATATCATATAGGACATTCGCCAAAACCAAATGTTTGTAACACATGTAATGCTAAATTAAATAATGATAGTGATATTATCTGTGGGCATAGTCAGATATGTTATAATATTATAAATGAGATGTATTTGATAATGTAAAATTATTTTTAAATAGATTACAAAATGGAACAACTACAATATCATTTAAACTTTGCTTGATGGTAAAAAAAATACTATCATTTATAATACAAATTTATCAGTTTCTTTTTCATTATTCATAAATATAAAAACACTGGATCAGGGCATAGAAAACAAGCTAGCTGAGAACAGATGTGTTTACTTAGTAAAAAAATTATGTCATAGCTATGTATTTTTGATATATGATATGGGTCAGAAATCAGAATTTTATCACCGTCGCTTGTTGATTAAGACCGTCTCTTGTTGATTAAGACCCTCTCTTGTTGATTAAGACCGTCGCTTGTTTGATCTGTAGAATACTTCTATAAATAGCTGTATTGAAGTATGGCAAGCCTACCTAGGGATGGTTAGGTCGGTCCTGGTCCGGTCCTGGTCCTGGGACCTATAAGTCCTATTGAACGGACCTGCGGACCAGGTCCTGTTAGGACCAGTCCTGGACCTGGTCCCAGGACCTGGTCCTGACTAAGTTATTTATAGATTTTATGAATTTTAGTAATAATTAAATATAAAAAAAGTGAGTTGCGATATCGGGATTCACTTTTTTATATTGATTTTATATAAAAAAAGTGAGTTGCGGTATCGGGATTCACTTTTTTATATTGATTTTATATAAAAAAAGTGAGTTGCGGTGTCGCGATTCACTTTTTTATATTGATTTTATACAAAAAAAGTGAGTTGCGGTATCGCGATTCACTTTTTTATATTGATTTTATATAAAAAAAGTGAGTTGCGGTATCGCGATTCACTTTTTTATATTGATTTTAATATAAAAATGTGAATCGCAATATTGTAACTCATTTTTTATATGATTTTAATAATATAAAAATTGTATTGCAATATTGCAGTGCACTTTTTTATAATTTATAATTACTTAAAATCAAATTTACAGCAAATTATACATATATAATTTAAACATATAGATCTCTTATAACCTTATTGGCTAGGACTTTTTAGGACCTGGTCCGCTTCTGGTCCAAAATTTGGACCTAAAGATCTGCAGACCAGGTCCTAGGACCAGGTCTTTAAGTCCAGGACCTAGGACTTTACCATCCCTAACTGCCTACCGTACAGTTACAGTCAAGCAGCTAAAATGTCTCCAGAGAAATTGAATGAGCTAAATGAGCGTAAGAAAAAGCATGAGAAAAAGTGTGAGGAAGAAAAAGATCGTGAGAAGGAGTTGTATAGTAAAGAATGTATTGCCCATTGTATCAACTTTGTTGTCGGTGAAGCAAGAGATGAAGTCGCTGACTTGAAAATTCATGATAGATTTTCCTGTTATTTAGCAACAATACTTGCAAGGGACAAAGAAGTAATTGCAGTGTGGTTGAACATTTTAAAAGATAACAGTGAAATTTACCTTTCTAAGAACTTTGATTGGCTCAACAAAGATGTGAAGTATATTGATGATATTACGAATTATCTGAAAGTTATATCGAAAAATGCTCCCATGAAATCAGCAGATACTGAAAAGGCTTTTATCTGGGCTGTGATGACATACTGCAATACTAAATTTGAGTTTAGATGGGATAAACTTAAGAATGATATTAAAAATGGCGATAATGAACACGTTAAATCTTTAAAAGATTATATTTCAGCAAATCTCGGTGATTCAGCAATTCCTTTCTACATATCCCGAGTTTGTTACGAGCATTATAAGCAAATTAAAGCTAAAGTTAATTCTAACATCTCCCCAAAATTTTTAGGCCATATTAAGAAAGTGGGATCTTATTATGGGTCTATTAAAGGTATCATAGCTTGTGCAATGAATATACAATATAAACCACTATTCTCTAACATTAAAGTGAATAAAGGAAGGCCTGTTATCATAGATGAACAGCCCATATATTCATGGAAAAATATTATCAAAAGGTTTATTGGTAAAGACGAAGACAAATATAATTGTTTCATGGCTAAGTGTTCAAAAAAGCCTAAAGTAATGGAAAGAATCTGTAAAGTATATACTGACAATGCCACAAAACAACTACAACTTAACAACGATAACGTTGAAAAATGTATATACTTACATGCAGAAATGCACATTTTGGCCTCCTTAATTATCGATAATGACATTAAAAAGAGGGTGTTTATAGCAGTGTCAAAGAGATGCTGTTACTTGTGCAAACTTTATATTAATTTTGCAATAAAACAAGGATATAACATCGTCATCTCCGGGAAACATGAGAAATTATATGATAGATGGATACTTCCGCATGTAAAGAATAGCGACTTCAAGGATAAATCCCTGATGTATATACTAGAAAATCTTGATCAAATCATAGAGAAAAAAATAGAACGCTATACCAGGAGTTTATTGGCGGATTCTGACAGTGGCGGAAAAAGTCCTAATTCATATGATTATGGTAATAATATAGATATAAAATTTATGGGATATAAGGAAGATTTAGATAATGGATGTAACAAATTGGATTTAAAATTTTAAAATTTAGAAAATAAACAATGTATGTAATTTTCATTTTGTGAGCTTATACTTTTTTTTATATAAAATATTATAATTAGGGAATATTAGATTTGTAGAGAAAAAAAGTGTAATTGCAGAAATGAGCATCAATAAAGCATAAAAGTTCAAAGCGAAATTATTTTTCTTGTAAATGAATGTAAAAAGTTAACTTAAAAGGATAATGAGTTTCCATACTATCTAATGCTACTTTTCGGCTATCTATTACTACGCTTTTATTTCTATTCATATGATATATAAAATTATATTAACGCAAGAGATGAAGTGATTTTGGATATACTCGTGGACAAAATATCTTGACCATTTCGGCCGATTAGTTTTTGTTTACAAGCACTCAATTGATCTATTTCATTTGAGGATTTTGATCGTTGATATATTTGGGATTGCAAAGGCAAATTTTCCATCTTATTTCTGTTCAAACAGATAAAAGAGTTTTATTAATCAAAGGTTTATATAGTTTGCAAATGGTCTATAGATCAATCTTTAATATTAATATGACCACATCACATAAATCTGATCAATGAGCACTTCCTAGCTTACAATAGTTCTGTCTGGTCTAATTTAAAAAAATAATTTACCTTTTTTTCTTTAAGGACCGACTTGGACTTTGGAATGACTTGGACGGCTTGGATTTTGAAAGGTAAGTGTAAATTTCTTTTTTCTTTTGTTTTGGAAACGTCATTAACGTTCCTTTTGCTTCTTTTCTTTAGGAAACACCTTTCCTGAACCTAGATTTCAGCTTGGACTATAAAGGTAAGTTGGGGAGGGTATTTTAATGTTTTTTTGTCTTTGGGAACATCATTAACGTTCCTTTTGTTTCTTTTTTTTAGGAAACACCCTTTCTGGACCTGGATCTTGGCTTGGGCTATAAAGATAAGTTGGAAAGGGTATTTTAGTTGTCTTTGAGAACGTTATTAATGTTCCTTTTTCTTCTTTTCTTTTAAGAAGCGTCCTCTTGGACTTGTTTTTCAGTTTTGGATTATAAAAGGTAAGTTAGAGTGGGGTTATTTCAGTTTCATTGGAACATTACTAACGTTCCTTTTCTTTTTTTCTTTAGGGAATGCCAACCTGAACCTAGATTTTGGCTTAGGCTATATATAAAAATTAGTTGAACTTTTGTTGTTTTGTCATTGAGAACGTCATTAACGTTCTTTCCTCTTTCTTACTTTAGGGGATGCCTGGATTTTGGCTTGAGTAAGTTAGGAGGCAGGGATTTTCATTTTTTTTGCCATTGGGAACATTATTAATGTTCCTTTTTCTTTTTTTCTTAGGGATGTTTTCCCAGACCTGGATTTTGGCTTGTATTTGAGTTGTAAGATGGGAAGGAGTATTTTTTTTATTTTTTTTTATTTTTTTTATTTTTATTTGGGAACTCTTGCCTTTTTTTTAAAAAAAAAATTCTAAAATAACTGAGAATCTAACAGGTTGCCAGCTTACCAGCTTGCTGGTGAATTAAACACGAGACATGTTACATATATAATGATATATAACGTGTGTAAATGAACAGGATGGACATCCTTGCCGATCATTTGCCGATCATATAGTAATTTGGTGATATCAGACTTTAAGGCTTTGGGCGAAGCCACAGAAGTTCGGGTGAAACTAGAAACTTTTATGGGTTATAGATTAATAGCTTTAGAATTAATGGCCAAAGTAATACAGTAAAATTTTAGGTAACACAAAAGTTATGACCGAAATTATACTGGCAATCATATTGTTATAATTTATATAATAAATAGAAGTTTTTAAAATATTATTTCTCAATCAATTTTGTGTAAATATTTATGAACTTACAATCAAAATATTTGTCTTGATTTGACGAATTCAACAAGCCATAAAATATTAAATTCTGATCACTGGCTGCTGCAGTATCATCAAATTACTTTTAATTTTTCTAATTATATGATGTAATTTTGGCTAATTTTGACTATTTTGACCCTCAAGATGATCAATTCAAATTATTTTAGTTTTATGTATAACAGAAATTTGCAAAAAAACCCATAATAGTGATTTTATTATATGATAATATCGAATAGATAATTAATAAATGATTGGCAAAATGATCTGCAAAAATGTGATAATACGAGGATGTCTGCCCTGTTGTGTAAATGTGTAATTATAAAATACAGTAGTACAATACCTTCATTACTTACCCATATGGGCCAATTTGGCTCAATTCACTAATTAAATTTTAGTGATAATTATGAATTTTGATCGTCATGCTGCTCATAATAGTGATGATATCGTATAATGCACATGATGTTTTCGTATTTAAACCAATAATCGAAGGCTTAGCATTCGTTTGAAACTTGAAATCGCAAGTACGAAACAAGTTGCAAATTGGTTTTGAATTAGTTTTTTTAGAAAGGAACTGGTTTTTTTTAGAATTGGTAAGTGTTATTTTAAAAGAACAAAATATTGATAATTAGCAAAGCTTTTTGGTTTTAAAATACAAAAAAATAGCAGAAATAATTCAATTATATTAGAACAAAGTGAAAGTAATATACTTTCTTGTATATTTTTTTTTAACATTATAGAAAAATTCTAATAAAATTTTTTCATTAATAGATACTTTCTCTAGTCACATTTTTGTACATGACTATCCAAACAGTTTAAAAATAGAAGCACATTATCAGTCAAATGGAAAATTATATAATTCGTATTATAATATTATTTTGTTAGGAACATATCCTCCATCACCAAAATTTACTCAAAAATCCAGAAATAATGCGCCCCAATATTCAATTCCTAATGACTATATAGTTGAAATAGAAGTTTCTGGATGGACTCTTAGGATGTGCAGAATGGAGTGTTAATAATACAAAATCTTCCACAGCAGTTGCTAATACATTTTTACAGGTATGTACTAATTGATATTTATATTAACAAATGTAATAATTTATAAACACTACAATTGATTTTAATTTTATTTTAATTAGAAAATTGGCCAGAAACACTCAACTAAACTTTCTGAACCGCGATTATTTGGATTGGATATTGAGCCATTATATAATTTTCGTTTACAAATTGGATCTCTCCCTATTACTACTACTGCAACAAAAGTTAATGAACGAAAAAAACCACTTGAAGATATTACTTTACAATCACAGCAAAATAAACAAATCAATAGTTTTGAATGATGTTCAGAAAGCAGTTGATGAACTAATTATCAAACATAAATTAACAAATTCATTTGGACAACTAATTATGTATATGCATTATATAGAATTTGATTACAAAGAAAATCAAACTTATATTAAATTTGAAAATTCAAATTCACACTATCTGAAAGCAAATTGCTGATTACTTATACGTGTATGTGATGAAGCATTTTTGGGGCATAATGGATATCGACATTTGGCAGCAGTTGTGCCAATTCTTTTTCGTGAATATTTAGTTGCTAATCATTGAAATAAGATTAATGAACTTATAAATATTCAAATTCACATAGGGAATTTTAATATAGATAAGGAAATTAATAACCAATCTAGTATTGATGATGATGTTAATGAATATACTGGTGATATTTTAGTAGATGATCATGAAGTAGGAAATGGAGCTTTTCGTTCTCTTTTAACTTTACTTAAAGCATTAATACCTATTTGAAAAGCAGGAGAAAATCCTGTAATAATTCCAGAAAATATTCTTTATATTAAACTTGATGGTGATAGTCGTAATGTTGGAAGAAAGCAAAATCATGTAATGATAACATTTTGCTTATTAAATGAAGGAAAAGAAGTTTTAAAACCTGATCATCAATATTGGTAATTATTATATCTTTTGTTAATGTTTGATAAATAATAATTATTTTAAATTATTTTAATTATTTTACATATAATTATTAGCATTTGCCTTTATGTAGGACGTGAAAAATATGAAGATTTAGCAAAAGTTGGACAATTATTTCAAAATCAATTATTTGATTTAAAAAATAATGGAATTATTAATCAAAATGGTATTCATTGGCCAACTGAATTATTTTTCTGTGGAGATTGGAAATTCATGTACATAATTATGGGTCAAAGTGCACCTAATTCCAAATATTTTTATTTATACTGTGATTGTGAAGTAACATCACGATGGGATATGAATAGAACATGGAATAATACAGTAAACACAAAATGTATGTTTATTTAAGATTGTTATACTATTGTTATATTAATTTTATTAATTTTTATATAATATTAATTATTAGGTGAAAGAAAATCTCTATTATTTCCAGCAATTAACCAGGAGAATTATATACCAGATGAATTACATTTGCTTTTACGTATATCAGATGTCTTAATGGAGTGTTTATTTGCTGATTTAATTAAAAATAAAGATTTTTCAAAACAAATCAAATCAGCAATTGAATTGGCATTTAAAAACATTAAAGTTCATTTTGAATTTTTTCAATCCAAATCAACTGGAAAACAATGGAATTGGATTTCTCTAATGGGGCCAGATAAAAAGATAATGCTAGAAAAATTTCCAGTATCACAGTTTATTCCAGGTACTTGTGAAGAGGATATAGAAAAATTGTGGCAAGAATTTTATCATTTATATATGATTTTACATAAAGCACATCTTTCAGATCAAGAGATTGATCAATTTGAAATTGATGCTTAAAATTGGATTCGCATATTTTGCTGTCCAACTCAAGGTTGTATAAATAGTTCTATTCAAATTCCTGATTTATACAGAAAAGAAGATGTCACGCCTTATATGCATGTTTTTGCAAAACATGTACCTCAATTCTTGCATCAATTAAAAGAAAAAGGTCTCTCTTTGCAAATTCTTTCTACTTCAAGTATAGAAAAAAAAATTACAATCAGGTATAAAAAAATTATATTGTTTTTTTTTTTATTTGAAAATTTTAAAAATTTGTTTTTATTTTATTGCTACTTAATTTAGGTTTATTTATTTTTTGGAGGTACTACTATAGGTAGAGGAACTGATAGAAAATCAGTTGTATATAATATAATGTCTTTTGAGAACTGCCAATTATTTTATTTAATTAACAATACTTCTAAAAAAATTGTTACTAGAAACATTGATGTCAATAAAGAAAATTAAATTTATTAAAAATTAAAAAATTCTTAAGGATTCATTTGTTTTAGGTTTATTTCTAAAAATAAATGTAAAAAATTGTAAATTATAAACAACTTTAACGTTAAATAAATTTATTAAAATAATATACTCATTAACAAATTCTTCAGAATTAGTAATAAATGTACAAGTTGCAGTTCCATACTAAAATTTTGCGTGTTTTCATTTAATTCTAATAGTAAGGCAAAAGAAAGGAGGTATGGTGAGGTATAACTTTGTTATTGCAGCATTTATTTATTTATGTGTTAAAAGTTTATTTTTAAAAGAAAAATTTTAATGGCAAAGTGGATATTCATTACATTCATGAACAAAAATGTTCACATTCAGCATTATTACGAAATTCTATTAAACATGTTAATTAATAATATTCCTAATGAAATAACATGTAAAAACATTAATATTTATAATGGTGAAAATACAATCTAAATTATATTTTATGTACAAAACTTCTAATTTATAAATTATTTATTTCTAGAATTCTGGTTGAAATCCAAAAAAAAAAATTCTATTATAATATCTATAAATTATTTATTGATATCTTTGATTTAATTCTTGAAGGGAGGAGCGTGGTAAAATAAATCTATATTGCGATTGATTATTTGTTTTAGTAATAGTAGGTATTGCAGAGTGAGCAGAAGTGTGATTTTCATTTGTTACTTCATTTCTAAAAAAGAAAAAAAATCAAAATATTAATTCTTCAAAATTATAAAAGATTTGTATGCAGAATTCTGAACTTTACCCATTAATAAACTCTCCTAAATCCGTTGTAAATGTGCAGATAACTGTCTCACACTGAAAGATTCGGTTATTTTCAACTAATTCATTCAACTGAAAGAAACTTCATAAATTTCTTCACTATTTACAAATAGTATATATCCTGTTATTTTTGTTTTAGGATCTTGTTGGCAATTCCAGTATTCATAGTTTAAAATTTGCTTTAATCTACCTTCTCCTGCTTCACCTTTAAATGTACAGTGATATTTTCGTAGTGCCGAATTATACCTAAAAGAAGATTCATTTTGAAATAAATGAACAAATACATTCTTAGGAAAGACACTTATTGAGAGTTGTTTGGATCCTACAAAATGTCTATTGAAACCAAGACGTTTTTTAATTAAGACTATAAACGCATCTTGGTAAAATACAAGCTACTCAAAAGTAGGCTGGTAGAGTAAATAGAGATGAGATATAGTTTTATTATTTTTATGCTTAGTTCTTTCATGAATTAAAAGTTGTTTTCGTGAAGAAAAGGTTTTTTAGCAAAGGTAACATTTAAAGGACATGTTGGATACAGTAATGTATGATTGTGCTGCAGTGTGAATTTAGTTATTTAGTTGTGATTAGGTAAACAATAATTATATGACAATGTGATATGTATAATAGTTAAACTGGTAATGATCGACCATCGATCATTTTGTAGGTGATATAACTGATGTGAGCCAAATCAGCCCATATACTTTACTGTTTTATTTAAATAATAACTTTTTATTTGAATGCCTATCTAATTTGTTTTATTTGCTTAGATTGTCAAAAATATTTCTTCAGAATATTATAAGAAAATTAATCAATATAATACATGGAAAATTGAAGTAATTACTGCCCTAAATAAATTTTTAATGCCTATATTTTTATGAAATTTCAATAAATGAAGATAAAATAAATATGTTTACTTTATATTTTTAGTTTTATTTTATATTATATGTATGATAATTTTTTTAATTTGAGAGGTGTTCATATATACTTCCCGATAAAAAGTATCTGACCACCCTAAAAATTAAAAAATCATAAAAAATTCAGTGGGCCTAACAATAAATTTATATTTATTTTAAAAGGTTGAGACATAAGCCACTTTTTAAAAGTGTTTTTTTAGCTTAATTATTAGTAAAAATTGACAGAAATTTTTAATTTTAAAAATGGCAAAATTCTTAACTTTTTAATGAGAGCAGTTATGGCCAAATGAATACTAGAAATCAATTTTTTAACTAAAAAATAGCTTATGTTTAAAAAATCAGAAAGGTTGAACTGGTAGTTGTCAAAAAATCCACCACTAAAGATCATAATTTTTATATGAAAAAACAGTAAAATCACCATTTTTGCCAAATTTTAATGATCTACAGTAGTGGATTTTTTGACAACTACTAGTCCAACCTTTCTGATTTTTTAAACATAAGCTATTTTTTAGTTAAAGAATTGATTTCTAGCATTCATTTGGCTGTAACTGCTCTCATTAAAAATTAAGAATTTTGCCATTTTTAAAATTAAAAATTTCTGCCAATTTTTACTAATAATTAAGCTAAATAAACATTTTTAAAAAGTGTCTCATGTCTCAAACTTTTAAAATAAATATAAATTTATTGTTGGGCCCACTGAATTTTTTATGATTTTTTAATTTTTAGAATGATCAAATACTTTTTGCCAGGAAGTATATTTTTGATTGCTTACTGTAATTATTTTATTTTATTTATTTATTATATTTATTATATTTATTTTATTACATATTTTTATTTTTTATTTTATTATAAATAGTATTAGGATTTTACTTAGTTAAAGTCAGTTTTACAAATAGTTTTTAGATAGTTAAGAATTATATTGTAGTATTCAAATTATATTATTTCCAGTAGTATAATTCAAAATAGTTAATTTTGCAACTAAGAGATTATCTATATTTTTCATATTATCTAAAATCTTACTGCATTAGATTATCATCATTTAATGAAAATCGCCCTTTTTGCCCTAAATGATATTTTTGATGGATGGAATGGAATAACTTGCAATAAACTTTGTGATCTTTATTTAAAGTTCAGTAATATAGTATGTATCTAATGAGCTGAAAAGAATCATATACAGAAAATGATGTAAAAAATTTTGAGGTAATAATATTAACAATTAGTTGAATATTATTGGGAAAATTTAAATATTAATGAACTTTGCTAACAGGAATTAATTATTGATTGGACTATCAACTTTAAGAGAATATTCTCTTCATCATTATTAACAGAATGCAATTTTCCTAAACTGCATAATTGGAGGTATCACACAAGTAACCAGAACTTTAACTATTACAGGATCCCAGAATTTTCTAATACAGGTCATAAGTCACATTTTTGGGCAAACATGGCATAGCAGCCTTTATCTTTATTAATTATTTATCAAACTTTACAAAAGTCACATTTTTGGGCAAACATGGCATAGTAGCCTTTATCTTTATTAATTATTTATCAAACTTTACAAAATTACATATAGGAAAAAAGTCACATTTTTGGCGAATTGACCTATTTTTTAAGGGTTTAAAAAATCATTTTTTGTAAATATCTCAGCACTCAGTAGTCCAATTTTGATAAACTTTTTTTAAATTGTAGATCTGAATGAGGGCTACAATATAAAAAAAAGTTCATTAAAATTGAATCACTGCATGCTGAGATATTTACAAAAAACGATTTTTTGAGTTTTGGCAAAAAGTGGTGTTTTTGGCCAAAAGTCACTTATGACCTTTATATTAGTTTTCTGGGGTCCTACTATTACTGAAAGTTATAAATTATAATTTTATAATTAATATTAACTTTTATATTCTGTTATAGTTCTTACCATTTATAGGTATAGAGCATTGATTATCAACTAAAACCTATAAAACAGGATCCCAAATAATACTAATAGTATGACCTTTATTAGGATTAGGTAGAAGAATTTTATATTAAATAAATAAAAAAGTTATATAGTTTGATAAATCCAATATTTTGCAAACTTTGTAGCTTTTAAAAAATTTCCATTTCTTTTGACTTATTTACTTCAATTATATTAAAATATTTAAAAGTTGACATACTTGTTAGCAAAAAGAGAAATCTAATTTACTTTATCACCTAGCTACTAATTTTCGCCAGTTATAAACTTGGCGGACCAATTAGTAATACTTATATTATATTTATCAAAATTCTAATACTAAAAGTGATAATAATTACATATATAAATTTATATATGAATTTCATACTAATATAGAATTCTATAACATTTTTTCACAACAATTAAACCGGAATAAAAGCTGGAAATGAATCACATGCACGGAGTATAGAAAATTGTGGCGGTAAACAAAAATTAAAAATAGAATAAATAGAACAATTTTCTTATGAATTTGTTTATTTTATTATTTACACTAGTACAAAGTGTTATAACAATTACGATATTTTCGTTAAATTTTATTATTTAATTATTTTTAATTCCGAAATTTTTTTTTTTAGTGATCCTTATCTTTGCTCCTTGGTAAAGAGAGGCATGTGAATAAATGGCGAAGGAGGCGAGATATGTGTTTGCCACAACCTTCCCAATTCGGATAAAAGTATTACGAGAGGGCGCTATTGAACTTTTACTCTGTTCGGAAATGATTTAATTTACAATCAAAAAAAAAAAGTTACTCCGAATATTTCGTTATTAGTAGTATATGTGTAAATATTTACAGAAATTTTTTTTTTTTATATTTATTTACCCAATAATAAATCGGAAAAATAAGATAAGGTTTCATTGACTTAACAGAATATAGATGCGATCATCATTGAAAAAAACTGTAATACCGTATATTATTAATATTTTAGAAGTTGAGTTCGACAAATAATTTATTTGAGAGAGATATTTTTGTTTACTGCGGATAAGCTGCTGTTATCAATTAAGAGGCTAAAAACAAAAAAAATAACTGTCCAAAAATTGATTATTTATTTACCCCTGACTTTTTTCTGGAAAAGAAAAATCTTAGAGATCAGACAATGCAAATATAAAAATATATATATAGATATATATACTCTTTACTTCTTATCTATCGTTAGCAATTCATAATTTTCGGCAAGGAGCGAATAAATTTTTAGTTAGTCATCACATATACAGATAGTGTAATATATTAAATTGGAATATAGTGCTTGAAACTATAATAAATAACTATTCCCTCACTAGTCAATTATCATATGAAGTGGGTTACCTTTTTTTTTTAATGTGCCGAACTAACGCCATTCGACATTCCGTAACAATGATTATATTGTCGTCCTTATCACTTTAAATTTTACCCAGTTAGCGAGCGAGGGATTATTCAATAATTCAACATATTCAGATTATTCAAATTTGTACTCGGTTTAATTTAGTCATATTGTGATATCATTGACGCAATTGACATTTGAAACACATATTTATAATCGTTTCACGTGATTTGGACATATTTAAAAAAAATGTCACTGCAAATATTAAATATTATTCTTCCAAAAAAGTGTTATTTCATAAGATTTTTTATGAATAGTGAATAGATTCGACTAAAGAATTCATTCATTGTTTAATTTCTTTGTTGACCAAGTTTATAAATAAAAATCGGTTATCAAATTGGAAGTTTAAGGAAGTACCTTTGTTCATATAAATTGTTATACCAGGATAGTATGTAAAATTACCAGAAAATCCGGAGATGATTTTCATTACCTTAAAAATAAAATTTCACTTTCTTTTAAATTTAGAACTTTAGCAATTCCATGTGGGAATTTATGTATCTAATGTTATACATTATACAACTATCACTTGTCGTTTAATTTTAAAATGTTTTAATGTAGCTACATCATACTATCAAAGGTTTGGAAAATGGCGCAGTAATGACGCAAAAAAAAACATATTACGCCACGCTATGTTCGGAGTTCTAATCGCGATTTGTAAATGAGGAATTTCGTCATAAGTATATAAATTTTCATAATTTTTATAATTTCTATTATGCATCCTCCGGTCTCAACGACCGAACTTTTTACTCGGATATAAATATTCAAATTAATTTAGATTTAAAAAAGTCCGTGCGGGTATTATTTTAGTATAGGTCCGGTTCACTAACTAGTTTATTTAAAATTAAAATAGCGTAATGAAATCTAAAAATATTTTTCCGCGATTCATGTGATCTGTTTGTTCTTTTCTCGATCTACTTTTGGTCCCACTAACATTCTTTTTATATTTTATGGATAACTAGTATTTAATGAGGCTCGGTTATTTATATTATATTAGTTTGATATTCAATTATATTAATTAATTATACAGAAAGAGGTCAAGTCTTTACATTTCCAACTTTGGAAGCTTGAGGACCCATATGTCAAGTCACATTATTCAATTAATCCATTACATTTTTTTATAATAAACTTATATATAAATAAATTCATTTTCATTTTATTTATACCTAAAAAAATTAGTTCTTTTTTTCTTTAGAATTTTTGTGTAGCATTAAACCAATTTTTGGGTGATGTTAAACAATATATCTTCCGTTTTAAAAAATTACTAATTAAATTACTTGCATGTGGGTCTTATATTACTATACAATCTATTTATTTATACAATTAGTTAATAAAAAAAAAAATGCCGTGACTTTTCATTGACGTCAATTTAATAAAATCAACCACAATTTGCAAATTATTTTAGCCACCTTCAACAGGTGTTTCGGTTATTTTCAGAGGGAAACAAAGAACGCTTATTCCCTTTCGTTCTAGTTCTCAACAAACATAATTTTTTTTATTTAAAAATTATCTTCGACTCGTATGTTTTATGGAACTATAAGACAATTTTTTTTTTAAATTATATTATTTTCGATTAACTTTTACGATTACTTAAAAAAAAAAAATTTTACCTTTTCTTAAATATATTTCGTTTATTTTATTTTATTTTAATTATTTGGCAATCTGGCAAATTTCGTTTTTTAATTAATTATTTTTCGATATTTTTTACTTTTTTAAATTATTTACCGACAAAAAATTGGCAGAAAAAAAATCGTTTTTTTCTATTATTATTATAATTTTATCTATTACCAATAGGAACAAGAACGCTGGACGACTTCCTTTAACTAAATCTTGAAAAGCATTAATTATAATACTTTTCATCTCGGTTTAACTTATTATTTCCTGGTGAAAACCCAATTTTTCGTTTATTTATTTATATATATTTATATAATATATATATATATTTATATTATTTCGTAATATTTGAAGTTCGACCAGTTTTTCCTTGTATCTTTCTTATTTCGACTTTACATTTTCAATTTATAAAATTTAGAGAAAGCTGACCTTTACAATGTAAGTTTTATTTTAAAAGCAGATTGTGTCGTTACAAACAAAATTTTATATATTTTTATTTATTTATTTATTTATTTATTTTTTTTAGTCATAAGTCATAACTATAATGACAGAAGTTCTTCAACTTACACATGATAAGCCCTCGAGTACTGGGCTTATTGACAGAGATAGTGGATTTCAAGAAATGGACATAAAATTGATGGCTGATAAAATTGACAAAAAAACATTAATTGATAAAAAGTCATCCCAAATTATTGACAATGATAACTCAAAACAAAATAATAATGAGTCTGGTCCTTTGGATCCATGGGTTAATGATTCTAAAGATCAAGAAAATTACGAATCTATAAAATTCAATTCTATTGAAGATGATACTGAATTTATATTTGATCCCCTTGGAGATGAAAGAGCTATTATGTCAGATTCTTCTTTATCAGAAGAGGAGAAAAAAGAAAAAATTACTCGTATCTTTACGCGTGCTGCTAGCAATGGAAATTTAGAAAAAGTATCATCAATGTTGGAGAATTCAAAGGAATATATTGATCTTGATGCCCAAGATGAAGAAGGTACAACCCCATTAATCTATGCGTGTTGCTTTGCGCATGAAACTGTTGCATACACATTGTTGGAAGCTGGTGCTAAAGTTGATGCTAAAGATAGCAGTAAGTATTCAAATTCCGTTTAAAAAAAAAGAAACTCGAAATGAAAAAAAAATCACTTTTTTTTTCCTTTACTTTTCTGTATACAAAAGATTATGTGTATTGAATTTAATTAATTCATTCCGATTTTACCTTAAATTTTTTAGATGGTTGGACTCCATTAATATGGGCTGCAAATAATAGTCATGATGCGATTGTCAAGTTGCTTTTGGACCATGGAGCAGATGCTACAGCAAAAACTGCAAATCGTCGCACTGTCTTTGATTTTATGACTCCAGAACAAAATCCAAAAATTGTTGAAATTTTCAATCATAATCCTCAACGTGACAGTTGGTCAAGTACTGGTAGTATAGGACGTTGGTCATGGTGTGATCCTTCTGATAATAAATTGGAAGAGCAATTGGCTGAAGCTGAAATGAAAAAGAGAATGTTAATGGAAAGTGCCTATAATCTAGAAGTAGATATGGCAAGCCTTGGTTTGGATGAACCTGGAGTATGTGTTAAATTTGACGTCTTCTCCTTTTAAAAAAATTTTATGTATTAATATATTTAATATATTTTCTTTTCTTTGTAGAATGAAGAAGATGAAGAAGAGCCATTATCAGAATTTATGTGGAATATTTGCCTTCCAGATCAAATGTTCGTATTTTCACAAGAAGACATACCACATATTTTGAAAACTGTGATCTTGGGTATGCAGCCAATACGTTCAAAATTACAAAAACCTGTTCCTGCAAATATTATATTTTTGAGTGCTCGGTTCGCTCATTATTATAGTAGTTCTGAATTATTGGAGTCACTTTTATTTGCTGTCGTTGCTGCAATTGATCAATCGATCAAGGTATGTAAATTAACCATCAGTGTTTTTCAAGAATTTAACTTTTCTAATATTAAGTTGCTAATTTTTTTTTTCATTAGACACGACCAGAAGATATGACACTATTATCATTTTGGATCTCAAACTGCACATTATTATTGTACTACTTAAAAAAAGATCCCGGACTTGCTATTGCAACAATAGAATATCAATTGCGAATCTCTGAGCTTCTTCATGAAATATTTGTCCTTCTAGTTAAGGATGCCCAAAGACGTATTGATAAAATATTAGAAGTTTCTATGTTAGAATTTGATACAATTCCAGGATTGGATGATGTGAGATTTGAAGGTGAATGGCGTGTTTTCAAACATTTTTCACTAAGATCGAAGAGCCCCGTAAACAATTATAGCCCTGTTGCGAATTTACAATCATCGACATCTTTGAAGCGAAGTTCTTCAGGCAGCATATTAGCACCAATTTTCCGTGCACCTCCATCATCACCAAGACAAAGAAGCGCACCATCACCTCGCAATGTTACTTCCTTATTGTCTTCCACACTATTTGTTTTGCAAACCTATGAAATACATCCTATGATTATAGAACAAGTTATGTGTCAATTGTTCTATTTCATGTCATGCGAATTATTTAATAAAATACTTTCAAAGAAGAAATACTTGTGCCGATCAAAAGCGATGCAAATTCGCCTTAATGTTTCCGCCATTGAAGATTGGGTTCGCACAAATAATTTATCATTATCATTGATAAATCATTTCCAACCTTTAATTCAACTCTTACAATTATTAATGTGTTGGTCACAAATGACAGATTTCTCAATTTTGGTACAAACTACAAAAGAACTTAATCTTATTAATCCTGCTCAACTTAAGCGAGTTAGTAAAAATTATCGGTATGAAGTTAATGAAACAAGAATAACTGAAGAATGTCAACAATATATCTTACAATTGGAAGAAGATACTGAGCGACGGAAAAAACGGTATTCTACTGAAAGCATACGGAGTGACCGAAGTGATGCTTCAAGTATCATCTATCTCACAGTATCACCCACATTACCGCCTTGCGGTACAGGACCAGGTTGGGAGGATGATGATGACTTAATGGAAATGAAAGATAGTGAGATGTTATTACCATTCGCTATACCGACCAGTACTGAAATGTTAGCTAATTATGGTGGACAAGAGAAAGAAGGTGAATTTATACCTTTAGTACCTGATGAGTGGATGGAAAAATTAGATCTTGGAATGAGACGTGGTCCAAGTAGTGTTGTTGAAGAATTAACATCACAATGGGAAGCAGAATATAATGAAAATGAGGATTATGATGATGATGATTATGATATTACAATTGATTCTAATTTACAAAATTTACAAATTAGTGGTATAACAGGCTCTATCTAATGTTATATAATCTTGGGCATAAATTTAACTTGGTTAATTTGTAAAGTTTATTTTTTTTTGTATCATTGTCAAATAACTTTGTCACTTTTTTTTTTAAAAAAAAAAAAAAATAGAAGAATTCTTGTTTTTGTTTATCAAACATTGGTTTTATTTTTAAAAATTAAATATTATTTTTAAATTTACTTATTTTTTTATGGGTATAGTCTCTTTTGATATGTGAAATTATGTTGAAATAAGGGATATCTAGAGACTATTTGAATTTTCTTTTTTCTACGGTTAAATAGGTTTTTTTGCGAAAAAATGACAAAATAAAAAAGATTTTTCAATGTTCTTTTTCCACCAAAATAATATATAAAATACCTATTTTTTCTTTTCGTGTATAAACTTTTGTTACAAAAAAACATGCGACTGAAAAGCACGCCCATTCTACGATGGCGGGTTAGTAAATAAACGCATCCTTGAAAAAGTTGAGTTTGCTTTTTTTTTTTTAAAGTTCATAAATGGAACGCCTGTCAAGTGATATTCCGGTCTCCTTCTACAAGGAAAGGTCAGCAATTTGACACGCCCATTAGTGTGATTTTTTTTCAGGTTGTAGTACAAAATTTTATATTAAATTTATTAAAATTACGATAACTAAATTAAATATAATCTAAAAATCTACTATCTATTAATATTTCTCACAAATCTTTGCCTTTATTTTTAAATTTTTCTAAAGGATAGTTATTTGGATATTTCTCAATCAGTTGTTTCAATTTTTGTCTTTGAGCAATTATATTTGGTGTTGGATGGTCATAAACATCATTAAAAAGTTCAGTAATGGATGGTTTATGTAGTTTTTCTGCTTTAGAAAACGCGGTTAAAATTTCTTTTCTGATCGAAGATCGATATTCATTTTCAAAGTTTTCGTTCCACCAATTCTAAAAAATTGTTAATAAAATATTTCATAAAAATATAATATATAAAACAAGTAAAATTCTTTCACGCTTCTGTTAATACCTTATCTTCTAGCCATTTTCGAAGTCGTACAAGCGGATTATCAAGGCGTTTCCAATCTTCAACTTCTTTTTTAGGACGATATGCTGAAGAGTCATCTGAGGTACTGTGATGTCCAATTCTATATGTCAATGCTTCAATTAAAACTGGTCGATTTTCCTCAACTGCTAATTTTCGAGCAGCTTTAGTCACATTATATATGGCCCATACATCATTCCCATCGACACGTATCGTATCGATTCCATAACCAATCCCCCGGCTAGCAATACCATCACCTTTATATTGCTCAAGTGCCGGAGTAGAAATTGCAAAGCCATTGTTTCGACTATGCAACACAATGAAAATTTTTGAATATTAAAATAGATTGCCAAAATAATATCTTATAAAGGACATAAGAACTTTACCAGAAGAAAATAACTGGACATTTCATTGTAGCCGCGATATTTAGCGCAGCATGAAAGTCTCCTTCGCTAGCTGCGCCTTCACCAAAATAACACATTACACAATTTTTATTTCCTGCTCTTTTAAGAGCATAAGCAGCACCAGATGCTTGTGGGATTTGTGTTGCAAGCGGTGAAGAGATTGTTTGAAAATTTAATTTTTTGGATCCATAGTGTACTGGCATTTGTCTACCTTTGCCCAAATCATTTTCATTGCTATAGCATTGATTCATTAGTTCATCTAATGTGAATCCTCGATATAATAATGTTCCCGCTTCACGATATTGTCCAAATATCATGTCTTCATTGTCCAATCCAGCTGCACTACCAATACAAGCTTCTTCACCAAAATTTGTCATATAAAAGCTAATACGACCTTGTCTTTGAGCATCATAAAGAATTAAATCCAAAATATTTAACGTGATCATATCTTTATATATTTTTACGGCAAAATTTTCAGATACCTTTAGCAAAAATTACGTTAAATAATAATCTTTAAATATATATTCAAATTAAACTGTGAATTAAACCTGTGGATCCTGTGATGGATCAGTTATTTTCCCTTGCCTATCCATTACACGGTAAGTTGGTATAGGATCAATACTCTGAATAAACCGTATTTCATTGGTAAAATAACTTCCTGTGGCTCCTGGAAAAGAAACCTTTTCTTTGCTTTTATTTTTGATTGGTTCTTGGCATAATATACGGGAAGTTGATATAAATCTCTAGTAAATAAAATTGAATTCTCGATTTAAATTAAACTTTCGAGCGCCTTTTGAATTGCTCAAAATTCTTAAATTTGACTCACTCGACCATTTATCAAGAAATTGCTTGCTTGCTTAACATGTAATTTAGATATAGCTCTCAACGAAATGTTGACATTCATATTTAATAACTCCGATATAGACAATTTAGTCAAAAAATTACTTTTACTAGTCTTTCTTGTCTTTTTTTTTTGGTATTTACAATGAAAATAGACCAAAGAAAATATTATAAAGACAAGAAATTGCCTAGGAACTAAGCTTGGAACTATTTACCATAATAGAATACAGAAAGTTTTGGTTTAGATATTTCATTTTACGGCCGGAGCTTCACTAGTTTAGAATCATATCACCCCAAATAATTTTAATTTGTCGTTACACAAAGTTATCACCAGATTTTTTGTAGATCGGATAGATTTATCATTATAAAATAGCGTGTTTCTTTTTTGATAGGAAGCTTAGGAAGCTAGGAAGCTTCACTTCATAATAACTATGTATAAAATCGGATTATTTACTCGTTTTCCAAGTCGTTCTTCTTCAATTTCGCGTATTTCACCTATTATCTCTTTTAATGCTAAACAGTTCGTAAAACCAATTGTTTCTATTCAAGCTCGTAGATATGCCTCAGGAAAAACTAAAGAAGAGGAGACTTTAGCTCGTATTGAAATAATGCGTGCTCAAGCTCACCTTGGTGGAGGTCTTAAACGTATTGAAACTCAACATCAAAAAGTAATAATTCAATATTTTATTATTTTATAAACAAATTTCTTATTTGTTCTATGTACCTGTAATTGCAATTAGGGAAAATTGACTGCACGAGAACGTGCCGAATTGTTATTGGACCCAGGCTCTTTTAACGAATATGATACATTTGTTGAGCATCAATGTACAGATTTTGGTATGGATAAAAACAAAATTATAGGTGATGGTGTAGTAACAGGACATGGTACCATAAATGGTCGAAGAGTTTTTACATTTTCACAAGATTTTACAGCATTTGGTGGCAGTTTATCAAAAATGCACGCGCAAAAAATTTGTAAAATTATGGATAAAGCTATGTTAGTTGGTGCCCCCGTTATTGGATTGAATGATTCTGGTGGCGCCCGTATACAAGAAGGTGTAGATTCTCTTGCCGGTTATGCTGACATTTTTCAAAGGAATGTTTTATCTTCTGGTGTTGTACCTCAACTTTCTTTAATTATGGGTCCTTGTGCTGGTTTGTTTTAAATTCAATCTTTTTTTAAAAAAATAAAATAAACACGAATGTAGTTTGATGAGTTTTTTCTTTGATAGGTGGTGCTGTATATTCACCAGCTCTTACAGATTTCACTTTTATGGTTCGTGATACTTCTTATCTATTTGTTACTGGGCCTGAAGTTGTTAAGGCTGTTTGTAATGAAGACGTAACACAAGAAGAACTTGGTGGTGCAAACACACATACCGTCATATCTGGTAATTAATTTGCTATTATATTTAATTGATGAAATGCAACAACTTATTCTCCTTTTATCCAAGGTGTTGCACATGCTGCTTTTGAGAATGATATTGAGGCTATCCAAAGGTATTTTATAATTCGTTTATAATATTTCATCTTTACTAATTTTTCTGTCTTTAACATTTAAATAGAATTCGAGATTTTATGGATTTCTTACCATTATCAAATAGAGAGCAAGCACCAACACGTTATTCAGATGATCCAATAGACCGAGAAGATCCATCATTAAATCATATAATTCCAGTGGATTCAACAAAAGCATATGATATGAGAGAGATAATAACAAGATTAATAGATGATGGTCACTTTTTTGAAATAATGCCAGATTATGCAAAAAATATTGTGGTTGGATTTGCCAGAATGGGGGGTAAAACAGTATCAATAGTTGGTAATCAACCTTTAGTATCTTCAGGAGTATTAGACATTAATAGTAGTGTTAAAGCTGCTAGATTTGTGAGATTTTGTGATGCTTTTAATATACCTATTATTACTTTAGTTGATGTACCTGGTTTCTTGCCTGGTACTGCTCAAGAACATAATGGTATTATTAGACATGGAGCTAAATTACTTTATGCTTATGCTGAAGCTACTGTACCAAAAATTACTATCATTACAAGAAAAGCTTATGGTGGTGCATATGATGTTATGTCTAGTAAACATCTTCGTGGTGATGTAAGTAATTATCTTTATTCTTTTGGTTTATTATGTTAACTTTGATTTAAAAATTCTTTAGATGAATTATTCTTGGCCAACTGGTGAAATTGCTGTTATGGGTGCAAAAGGAGCTGTGGAAATTATTTTCCGTCATGTTGAAGACAGAACTCAATCTGAACATGAATATATTGGTAAGTTACGGTTTTGAATTAAAAAAAAAATGGATTTAAACTAATTTTTATTTTCAATTACCTTTGTGTCTAATAAACAGACAAGGTAAGAGTATCATTTAAATCAAATTATCTAAATTTGATTATCAAAATTATCAAATATTTTAACATTATTATCATTTTCGCATAGTTTGCTAATCCTATACCAGCAGCACAAAGAGGGTAAGTTGAATATTTATTCATTCTATTTTTAAACAAGTTTTAAAATTTGTTTTTAATGAAATTTAGATATATTGATGATATTATTTTACCTGCTGCGACAAGAAAAAGAATTATTGAAGATTTGTTTGTGTTGTCTCATAAGCAATTACCCTTGATTTACAAAAAACATGATAATTGTCCTCTTTAAATACTAATAATAAAATACATGTATATTCAAGTATAATATATGTATATATACATATACATATCTAATTTATCTATTTTACTTGCAATTTTTTTAAAAAATTTTTTTTTAATAAATGATAAATAAACTAAACACGCGTGTCACCTATTATATATCATGACCCGCGTTAGAAAAATTCTAAATATAAAAAATATTAATATATATAATAATTATGCTTAAATAAAATTATTTTGATGATGGTGAAATATTTGTAGTTTTGGTTGTATTAGATAAATCTTCTTTTGATGAATTATCATTAATTTCATTAATTTGTATATTGTTAACTGCTATTTCTAAATCATTTGAAGGACCTTGTAACCCTTCTAATGTTGATAATTTTCTAACATAATATTGAGCATCTGTCATTAACCTTTATTATTAATGGAAAAAAAAAATGTTAGTTTGAATATCTTAATGAGTAATTAATAATAAAAAAATGTCGAAATTGTACCTTTTTTTACCAGTTTCTGTAATAAATTTAATATTACCAATTTCTTCTGAAAGTTTTGAATTAGACGAATTAAATACTTCTGTCATTACATTCTAAAATAAATAAATATGATATTCATTAGTATAAAGTTTTTATTTTACATATAAATTTGTATTTAAAAAAAAAGTTCTCACTTGTAAAATTTCTGGTGGTAAATATTTATTTAATACTTTATGTAATGTTGTAGTTTCTTTTACTAATATTTCCATATATTGATTAGGACCCTTTCTTGTACTTTCTTCATTCCAGTCTATAGCCTTAATTATTTTAAAAAATACAATTAATTAATGATACACGAAATAATTAAATAAATATAAGTTTATGAAATGGTACCTGGAATGTTTTTAAATGAATTGCTAATCGTTCGCTCATGATAGATACCAATTTGCCATGTACTTCATTTTGGTGATTAATATAGTCCTACGATGATAATAAAAAATTAATATTTTGCCAAAAAAAAATTTTTTTTTTAATACAAAGTGAGAATACCCTTTTAATTCGATCGAATTCTGTCAGCATGACAGCTTGTTTAGCATTAAGACTATATCTTATACATTCACGAATGAATGGAATTAAAATAGTCATAAGTCCAAGTGATTGAGATGCAAGAGCTAATATTCAAAAAAATATATTTATAATATTTTAATAAAATTGATTTTTCTGCTCTTCCGTTTCCCTCCTTAGAAACAATTAAAGTATACCTAAATGTTTTGCAGTAATATTTTTTAACCCTGCAGATTTCATAGCGCCAGCTCCCAAAATAACTTGACAAGTTCGAGAATTGAATACATTTAAAATATCAACAATTCTATTCATAGTCTCAGTGGTTAAAGGAGGTACATTTGCTATGCATCTCAAATAATCTCCAATTAATTTAATTAATGTTAAACTACATCCAACCACGAAAAATCTTCTCTCTTCAACAAATATATATTTACTACTACCATTATTTATTTGACTAACAGGTGGGGTTTTAGTACCATTAGAAGTGTTATTAGTATTATTCTCACTGTCACCATTGCGCAATCCTGTCATAGGGAAAACTGGCGAAATTGGTGATGACGTAGAATCCGAAGGATCATCTTTGAATTCTGATAATCCCGACGTTGCTGCGTTAACTATTTTATCTATAATACGTTGATAATCAATTGGTACTTGTTCTTGCACCCATTGCTCATTTTCAACAAGTGTGGCTGCTTGTCTTGTTCTTTCCATATGAAAATGATTCAAGAAAGCTTTCGCCTATAAAATAAATCATGATTAAAACGCAAAGGAAAAAAATATAAACTAATTAACTTGAATGTTAAATTTACTTGTGACGTGATCGTCCCGCGCAAACCATAACACATTCGACCACATAACCCTTCGCATTCTAAAACAAATGCCGTAGTAACGTTAAATAATCTATAAAAGTCCTTCTGATTAAGTTGAGCATTTTGATCTGCTCTCACTGCAATTAAGTTAGCACAACGAACATGTGCTAAATCAGCTGCAGCATATACAATTTGTGCAGAATCTGACATTGACTGTGAATGACTATCAGAATCAGGCTTAGATTTCTTTGATTTTGTTTTGGTTAAAGGTGATGTTATAGTTGCTTCTTTTTCGGCCGGAGTAGATAATGTAGGTTTGTTTGTTAAAGAAGAAGTTTTTTGTATTATAGACTTAATCCCTGTTGTGATCTTAAGAGCACTAAACTTGGAATTTAATGAACTGGTGGAATTAAGAGAACTAGATGAACCACTTTTAGGATTTTCTTCTTTATCAAGCGAACTATTAGAATCCTTTCTAGACAAAGTAAGCCTATCAAGAGAACTATTTGAATCATTTTTAATTTTGGATTCTTTATCGAGAGAACTACTTGAATTGTTCTTTGATGTAACTGTAGTCTGTTCATCTTTAACACCAAATACATTCTCTAAAGTTTGATTGTCATCTTCATATAATGATTTTGTCTCTTCCTCTGAAATATTTGTGCCTTTTTGAATTTGATAACTAGATATTTCTACATCTCCTAATATTGTTGTGAAGAGTTCGTTATATATCGCAATTCTTTTCATTCCTTCAAGTAAAACAGAATATATAGATAAAAGCATATCTAGGAATGCATCAAAAGTCATTCCTTTTAAAAATTTTGACATTCTTGAACTAGAGAAAACAATTATATTAATAAATAAAACCGTATTTTTTTTTAAAAAAAAAATTGGGTATAGAGAAGTGCATCGTACCTCTGTTCCTTTGAAAAATCGCTTAATTGTTCTTCTCTTGAATCGGTAAGTGGCGTAGACGAGGGATGATGCTAAAATATATCGAATAATATTAATTGAGATTTTTTTTCTCTTTGATTTCTTTTTAAATTACCTTTTGAATTTGAATTAATTTTTTAATTTCTTCTAATATTCTTTCATGATATGCATGCAAAGCGGAAGCAAGACGATTCACTCTATATAACCCTAAAACAAGTGGAGTTATTCTTTTTTTCAAATTATCCTCCTTTTCTATTATTTCAGAATCAATAGTAACCCTTATAGATGTGGTATTGTGTTTCGTTGATTGAGGAATTTTGTAATTATAAAGTGATCGTATTATATCTGTCTTATTTACGTTTTCAACGTTTTCTTCAAAATCAAGAAATAACATATTTAATAAATCATTTTCCATCATTACTCCAATCGATTTATGCATTTCAGTAAGTTGGCCACTAAAATGCATAAGTGCTTTAACACCTCTTAAATCAATAGTTCCCGTCCTTTTAAATCCGTCGACTACATTACTTGATCGCCTTACCATTGTAGTTTTAGGATTTGTTATATCCGAATTTTTTGTTCCTTGTTCAATAATTTTTTCTTCCGATTGTATTTTTTGACTTTCATCACCATGTAATTTGTTATTTGCCTCATCTATTAAATCTAAAGCAGAAAAATAATCTCCCTGCCCCAGTAACACTTGTATCATCGGTTGAGTAGATCTGATTTCGGAAACCATTCTTAATCCTTCATAAAGTCTTCCCATATTTATTCGACGTCTTTTTAATCTAACAACTTCAAGTCCTTTTTTTGCTTGAGCATTATCTACTTCATCTAATTTTTCTCTTAAATTATTAATTTGCGAAATACATTCTAATGTTTCAGAATGTAAGGCTTGAAGATTTGATAAAGCGGCAAAAAATGATGATGATCTTAATGAAATTTCTTTAACTAAATGAACTTCAACCGTATCAAGATAGTGTGAAAGTTTTTCTTGTAAAATTGCGTTTGTTGAAATTGTAGGATTTTTAGGATTGCCCCCTATAATATCTGTTTGTTCACAAACAATATCAAAAGTTCGAGGATTTTCTAAATTAAACTCGGGATCAAAAAATATTGAAGGAACTGTCTCTAATAATGGAAGTTCTATGACAGGTTCTGGTGTTTGATCATCTCCCGGTGAAGGAAGAGGTAAATGAACTGTATAAGGGTTTCGTGTACTGGCAAGTCGATGAACTGGAATCTGATTTTCTGCCTCTTTAGAGGCTTGTAAATCCTCAAGATTGTTCGCCAATAAATTAGTTACGGATGCAACCGGAGATTCTGTTAAGGGTAATGTGGATTTTCTTGATTGTAATCCTTCAGCATCAAGTTCTTTATTATGACTGTACCTTTCAAATACAGGAGTAATCTGTTTTATATAACTACTAAAATCGGATGGTTTAACTTTCCTTATATTAACGTGAGGCACTGTTGGAATATCGTTCTTCGAAGGTCTTACACTGTTAGGTGATTTCGTGTTTGGGTTATTTAACACTCCAGAAATCGCTAACAATTATAATAATTTTTTATCAAATCAGACCATGAATTTTAAAATCGAATTACAAACCAATTTAAAATATCCCAACCCAATAAAATGAAAAATACCGTTGAAACCGATATCCTTTTTAGTAAAATAAATTTTTTTTTAGAAAAAAGAATAAAGAAATATTATATTAATGAAATACAAAAAAATTCTTGATTCAATTCTTTTCAGCTTCATAACTATATTAAAAAAAAAACATAAAATTATCATATAATAAGCATGATATTAAGAATCTCCGAAATTCTCTAAAACTCACAAATCGGTTAAAGAAATATCATGCAGATTAATATGAATCAATGAAATTACCTTGGTAGTCCAAGGAAGTGAAGTCTCTGACATTGTGCTAAAATTTGATATCGATGAATTCATTGAGACACGACGAGCAAGACCTCGACTATAACCCCTATTATAAAAAGACATTGCTGAAGAAACTCGTTGATTTTTAAGTGTAGTATTATAGTAATCGCTATTATCAAAGCTACGAGCCGAAGAGGAGGAGAAACGACGAGGAGTTTGTGGTGGTGTAGCATCCGAACCTTGAGTTTTTGAGGACTTCGGTGAGATAGAATCCGAACGTCCAGCTACTGAAGATTCAGCGCCTACAGTAGGCGATTTTGAATTCTCGCTTCTATCCATTTTTTAAGTTTACCACCCAAAAACTAATTTCAATTTATATTTATAAAAATCGTGGCTGATCTTGTTTCACAGCCACAACAGTGCGCGTAAAACCAGAAATTTGGTAAACCAATTTTTCCTACAAGATTTTCGCGTAAATGGTGTAGGTGTAGGTAGTTATGCTGAGATGCATGGTAAAAATTGGTGCCGAGACAAGAAATAATGTTCGGTATTTTTATATCAATTAATTTTATATGCTATGATACGTTGTGAAAATTTTATTTAAAAGTACACTAGACATTTAATAAATGGTATAAGCTGATGTTTTCAAGATTGAGAATATTCTCATCGATACTTCCATCAAAAAAGATCACGACCACAGATTACAGTAAATTTTGTGGAATTAAAATCCAATACATAATAAAAATGATAAAACAGAAAGTGTAATTGTGATTTTTTGGTGGCGCTAGGTTAAGATCAACAGAAAAATTTCCGCAAATCATATCATTTTAACAAAGATATAAAATTAGAATTACTCGCAAAACTAAAACCTTATTTCATTTTCATTTAGCATATCAACAATATTATAACTTTACTTAAAAAGATTATAAAGATTATCTAAAAAATATTTAATTTATTTTATATATATTAATATATATATACAAGAACAATTTGGGATAAATTTTAATAAAGAAATAATCCTAAAAATAGGTTTGGTAAAAGGGTATAAATTATGGTAATATATTTAATACAATTCTCACCCTCCATGATATGGCTATGGAAAGTGCTCCTGCAACTATTAGGCAAAATGTAAAACTACAGAAGTTTGTAATGGAATAAAAAGCGATCAACGCTTTCGTGAATCAATAGAATTCACTAAAAAATCCCAATGAAAACATTAAAAAGTATATACAAATAAAAAAATTTTGCTTTTAAAACTATATCCAAGATTCATCATAAGCACGTTGTTGAACGATAGTTAATTCAGGTTCTTCAGGTAATTCGCTCTCATTTTCAGGAGGAATTTCAAATTCCTTAAGTGGTTTAGGATTTATATCTTCAACGGTAGAATTCCTTTCAGTAATATTAGATAATAAAGTTGATTTTCTTAAAACATTAACTTCAAAAGATAAATCAGTATCATTCAAAGAAGATTCATTCATGGTAAATATAGTAGATTCTCTATATGTAAATTCGTCGTCGTTATCATGATCATCATTTTCGTAAATTTCTTCCGCTTCTTCCTCATATACGATTTCATGTTGTTGATTATATGTTTCGTTAACAGAAAAGTTTTGATCTTGATAATTTAAATTAGTTTCTTTTCCAGAATAAAATTCAGTATGCTTGTTTGTCTCTTCATTTGGGACTTTTCTCTGTTGAAAAGAATCATGGACTTCAAATGAAAGTTCAGCTTCAGTCATATAAACAGGAATTGATGATTCTTCTTCTACTTCTTCTTCATATTCTTCTTCAATACCAAAATTTTCCATAATAGGAGATAAAACATCAACACTAGGAGATTGAATAGCGCATTGTTCCTGCGGAGGATCATTAACTTCTTGTGGGGGATCATTAGGATCATTAACTTCTTCAGGAGCCTCATCCAAAGCAAGAGAAGATACAGGACTATAAGCAAGACTTGATCTATCATCATCAGCAATAAACGAAGAACTATTACTAGAAGCCGAAGAACGAGTAATAATTTTTGGAGCAGCATATTCCTTAAATTTTAATTTTTGATTATATATTCTAATATCACCACCCTTTGGAGTATGATTAATATTATCCAAAGAGCCAACTTTAGGTTTTACTTCGGGAAGTTGTAGTTTACTGTCAAATATTACTATATCACCACCCTTTCGAGTATGATTGATATTATCTAAAGAGCCAACACGAGATTTTACTTCGGTAAGTTGTAATTTACTATCAAATATTACTATATCACCACCCTTTGGAGTATAATTAATATTATCTAAAGAGCCAACACGAGATTTCGCATTGGAGAAATTTAATTTGTCATTAAATATTGTCTTATCACCACCTTTTGGAACATAGTCAATATTATCCAAAGAACCAACACGTGAATGCACATTTTTAAAATCGGGTTTGCTGGAAAAAATTTTAACATTACCACCTAATGATACATAATTAATAATTAGTTAGTAAAATGATTTTAGATCGAGAATAAGTATAAGATAAATTGTTTTTTTCATTTCACCTTTTATTTCGTGTTTAAAATTGTCAAATGAACCGACACGTGACTTCGCCTTTGAAAAATCTGTCTTTATGGAAAATATTTTGACTTCCCCTCCCTTTGGTGTATGATTTACATTTTCTAGTGAGGCTATACGCGATTTCACATTGGAAAAATCCTTTTTTTCTGAACATATTTTTACATCGCCACTTTTTGGCTTGTGTTTTATATTCTCCAATGAACCTACACGTGATCTTACATTAGAAAACTTTGCAGACTTGTTATCACCAGTACTATTGGAAGAATTATTACTGCTAGTTTGAGATGAAGTATCACTTATATCGGAAGTGTCTTGCGTCGTCGCTGTTGCAGAAGGGCTATTCACTATTCTCTTTGTTGTGGGAGAACTATTCACTATTCTTGTTGCTGCGGGAGGGTCATTCACTATTTTTGTTGCTGCGGGGGGACCATTCACTATTCTCTTTGCTGCGGGAGGGCCATTCACTATTTTTGTTGCTGCGGGAGGGCCATTCACTATTCTTGTTGCGACAGGTGGACCATTCACTGTTTTTGTTAATGCAGGGGGATTAGATATTTTTGTGGTTTGAGTTGTCTGAGTTATTTGAGTTATTTGTGTTGTCTGGGGTGAAGTAGTTCTATATGATGATGATGGTTTCTTTAATAGAGATTTTGATTGAGTTTTAAGCGCTTCTTGTTCTGTTGGTTGTGTTGGTTTCAGAGAAGGCGCAGTTTGTGAAGTTTTAGTAGTGGGGCGTGAAATAATGGAAGTTATGGAAGTTGGTTTACGAAGTTTCGTTGTAATATTTGGTTTAGTAGTTTCTTTTTCGGTTACTTTAAGTGACGGAGGCGCCGGTAATCTTGATTGAATAGCTGCCATTATATTTTCGAAACAGAAATTAGCTAATATTAATCCTCGAACAAATTTTCAAAAAGTATTTCTGACAAAAAAACTACATATATATATCAGATTTTATTTATATGTAGAATAGTATAAAGTAAAAAAAGTATTTATTTGATGCAAAATACTGCAATAAAAAGTTATGATGCATAAGATGCATGCATAAACAAGAAAAAAGCTTTTAAAAATTACAAAAGCCTTCGTTATAATATGTGGTAATTATAACATATAAAGGATTTTTTTTTTGTTTTTTTCTTTCTTTTTTTTTTAAACCGACGTTTTGTTTCGTTTTGTTTGAAAAATAAAATAATTAATTATTTGAGGAAAAAAAAAAATAGTTTGAAAAAAAATGTGAAAAAAAGAATCAGTATATTTCTGTTTTGTGAGTGGCTGGCCTTTTTGAAAATATTTTCCCGAAATTGAAATTTTCTCAACCCCTGGTGAGTACTGATATGATGATATATTAATTTAAAATATAAATTTATGTTGTGTTACAAGAAAATTAGATTGAAGTTTGATTTTATTCCGTTTGTTCAACAATAAAATTCTTTAATTCTGTTGAAAGAATTTTAAAAAGGATGGAATTTTCGGAATTTTCCCTTTGTTTAAAACCAATTTTTCTTTTTATTTTATTTTATTTTATGAGTTGAGTTTTGAGATTGGTTTTTGATATATTAAAGATAATTTTTGATATTATAGTTTGCGGGGAAGAATTTAGTTTCAAAAAAAAAAATTGACAGCAAACAATGATATTTATATAATAAACACATCTAAGGAATTATTATTCATCGCATAATAGGCTAATTTTTTTTTATGCGAATTCTTATGAAATCAAATGGGTAAAATAAATATAATCAAAATTTTAATGCCGTAATTGTATAAGTAGCCTTGGAATTGTTTACCAATCTATTCCATAATTAGATATAATTAGATAAATTGCATTTAAGATATGCATTATCTTGTTGGACCTCCTTTTTTGTTTTCGTAACTTTAAAAATTTTTTTCATTTATGTTTCATATTTCCTAGAATTCTCCGAGCCAATCAGAACGATTTTCTATCCAGCCGGACCAACTAAGCAATGAGCTCCGATTTCCGAGATTTTCCGAAAATCTCTGTCGTTGGAACTAAGTTAATATGGAAATTGATAAAAAAAAACCTTTATTAATAAAAAATTTCGCGTTAAGAAATATTTTAAATCGTGTAAAATTTACAATGGATGAGATGAATAAATTAAATTAATTAATAAACTATTATATAAATAAAAAAATCAGTGATGTTATTATTTGATAAAACCATCCGTCCCATTCCGCCATTTTAAATTGTGGATTAAATAATAATTATTCTTTTTCTTGAAAAATATGATGTTTCTTTTCGTTAATATTATTCTCTAAACTTGCTTCCTCCATTTTTGTAACTATCCTTCCCATACTATCTATACCGCTACGTTTCTCTACCGTTTGTCCACGTGAACGCGGTAAATATTCTGGAAGTGTTGTAATAACATAATCCATCTATTAAATTAACCAAATTAACCGAAAGGGAGAAGGAAAAAAAAAAAAATGTCAAAAATTTATAATAAAAAAATTATATATACATGTATATATTAAAAAATTCATTTTACCAATTTTTCACAAACTTCATTTTTTAATTCATGAGCTAATTTAACATTCGAAGCTACAATAATAAAAGTTAAATAAGTAATGTAATTTCACAAGAAACAAACAAATAAAAAAAAACAATAATATATATATATATACCAGTCATAAAAGCTCTTAATTTTAAACAATCCTCTTTACATTCTTCAATAGATAAACTACCATTACGGTGATCCCAATTTTTAGATTTTTTTAAAATACTATTCATGAAATATTGTTTTAGATCTTCCAAGGGTACACCAAAATCGACAAAAAAATCAAAATAAATTCCTATATTCTCTTCAGTTTTTGTCCAATTTTCAAATGTACCATTAATAATACGAGATAAAGGAATTATGATACGTCGTTGATCATATGTTCTAACTACAATAAATTGAGCTTCAATTTCTTCTACAACACCTTGATAACCATCAATCACAATATAATCATCAAGCAAGAGAGGTTGTGTTAAAGCAATTTGTAAAGAAGCAATTAAATTTTCCATCGAAGGTTTAGCAGCAAAACCAACTAATAGTGCCGCTACGCTTGCACTTGCTAATATGCTCACTCCAATTTCCCATGCTCTGGGAAATGTTAAAAGAATTGCGGCCGCAGCTACCCAAAATATCATACCATAAATTATCCTTGTTGCAACTATTAATTGAGTATGTAATTTACGTGATTGTAAACTATTTGTCGATTTAATATAATCATTATTTTGTGATATCGCTACTGAAGCTGCTTTAGTGAATCCTACCGCTGACCATGATGTAAATATTATTAATAATATTTCAAATGCGTGTCTTATTGGGTCCATTATCGCTATATCTATATCTGGTATAAACGATAATGTTACTAATACTGATATTAATGGAAATATAAAAAATGATGGCAGTGCACTATTGAATGGAAGTTAAAAAAAAAATGAAAAATGAAAATTTCAATCACCAAAAGGTTAATTTAATTACAATAAAGTTTAAGATAATTACCAATGTTTTACTACTTCTTTATCAAATGCCCATCCCGTTTTCTTTGCAATTTGCTTGAGTATAAATGTGATAAATAAATGAACCAACATTGATCCAATCGCAATTCCTCCAATAATTACTAAAGGAATCGTTCTATTTCCATTAGAAAATGTTAATACATTAGTATTATTATTGGGTAATGATCCATTATATGTCTCGGGTGTGGCCATAGTTAAAAAGTATCGTTGACTTAAAAAGATAAGATCGTAAGATCGTATGAATTTATGATTTTCTTTTCTCCTATTTATATGTTCATTATACGTTGCACGAAAATAAATGAAATCTCCCAAATTTGTATTACCTAGGGGTGGGGGTATTACCATATACCAGGTTTTTTCTGTAACTCTAATACTTACAATATTTGTGGATAAAAAAAGAAAACATGAAACTGTAATACAAATTCTAACTATTAGTAGATAATTCACCCCAGCCTATAATTAAACTTTATCAAGATTATAAGGGTTTACGGTTATGAATATAAAAATTCTTTTTTCGTGAATCTTTTCCTTGTATTGATTAATTAATGTTTATCGTAACATTCTAAAAGAATTTATTAAAAATGGTCTCCTCAACGATGAACCCCTTTGATTTTTTAATTTTATTTTTTTTGTCTTTATTCTCCTGAATATATTTTTTAAAAAAATGTCTTTTTTAGATAGTTTAAAAAAGAAGATTCATCTTGATGATGATGATGAAGGAGGTAATTATATTCCAACTTGATTTAAACTTAAACAGGAAAGAAAATCATTATTAATATTTTCTTCTTAATATGTGTAGGTTCATTTACAGATAAATTTAAACAATTTGGTCATTCGGATGATGATGCTGGTAAGCAAATATTTTTTAAATATTTATCAAAAATTTTATTAATTAATTTTACGTGATATATATAACACACAATATAGCCTTAGTCCAAAATGCTGCTAAGAAAGCTCAACAAAATGTAGACGACGACGACGATGATGATGATGATGACGATCTCACAAATGCTCAGAATGCTCATAGAAAAGTTTATGATCATGTAATATAAATTAAACATAATTTTTTTTTTGTTTTTAATAAGAAAAAATATAATATATTTTTTATAATTGAAGGATGACGATGATGACGATGATGCAACATTAGGCAAAGCAGCGGCATTTGAAGCATTAAAAAAATATTATTCAGGCAAAAAAGATGAAAAAGATAAAAAGGAATTACAAAAGCATTTTGTGGCTATGGCAATGTCTGAAGGTTTAGAAATTTGGAAAAAGAAAAACTCTGAAAAAGGTGAAGCTGGTGAAGTTGCTGCCGGTAAAAAAGGTAAGATAATTAAGAAAATATAGATTTAAATTGATAAATCATTCTTTCATTTCCTAATTATAATAAATAATATATTTATAGAGAAAGTTATGGAACAAGCGGCAAAATCGGCTATAAAAATGTTAGCAAAGAGTGAAAAAAGTGAAAAAAAGACTGAAAGTAAAACGGAAAGTAAAACGGAAAGTAAAACTGAAAGTAAAACTGAGGAAAAAAGTAGTCATAGTAGTAAATTGACTGATTTTGCAAAGAAATTCTTTTGATTAATTGTTTTATTATTCAATAAATTATGAATTTTACTATTTACAAATTAATGTCGTTAAATTTCATTGAATTTATATAATAAAAATTTAAAATTTCTTATTGCTGATTCTTTTGTTGTGGAGCTTTAGCTTTCCTCCGATTCTTTTGTTCTTCCTTAAATTTAATTAATTTTTCTCTGTACTTTCGTTCTTGACGTTCTAAAATTTTAGATTTTGGAATAAATTTTGACTTTATAATTCTACGAATAGATTCTGGTGAAATTTTAAAATGTTTTGAGAGTTTTTCAGCATTATATTCTTCCGGTAACTACAATATTAAAAATTAATTAATACATAGTTTGATTCTTAAATATTAAGATTATAAAATTTTTTTTTTTTACCTGGTTATGTAACCAACGAATTTTATCCATAACTTCCCTATTAACTTTTTTGTGTGGTTTCCAATATTTAAATCCTATTCTTTCTTTCATAGCAAATCTATGTCTTAACCATCCAGGAAGATTTTCATTTTCACGCCAATTTGGATCATAATTTATAGTTTTATTATCATTAGATAACAAAGATGATGATATCTCTTCTGGATTTATTTTTTTTTTTCGAGTTAAAGGAGTATTTGTTAAAGATAAATTAGGATTACATTTTCTATTAATCATTTGAAGTAAAAAAGTTTTTTTGTTTAATCTTGAAGTTTGATGTAATCGAATCTGCCTAATTAAATCTCGTTTATATTTAACTTGTTTCTTTTCTTCAATTTTACAAAGCTCTGCTTTATGCTTTAGCATGAATGAAACGTTAAAAGTGATAATATATTTAAATAATAATAATAATAATAAAATAATAAATAGCCTCAAGTACCTTCTCGCTTTCTATTTTCTTAATCGACATATCTTTGTTATTAAATATTACTTTCAATTTAGAAATTTTTAATCCGGATTTCTCAACCTTTTGTTTATTAACCTTATTCTTTTCTACCGTATTTTGAACAACCTTTTTCATTTTTTTTTTCATTCTTTCTTCTTTTTCAGCTATTCTTCGAAGTGCATTAAGTGTACTATGTCGCCAAAAAATATTATGAGTTATTATTATACAAGTACATGGTTTAGATATAAATGAAGAACTAAAAGTATTTTGAGAAAAGGTTAATAGTAATCTACTATTATTAACATTAAAAACATTGCGCATGTTGAAAAAAGAAGCCATCTTGTTAGTATGAAATTTTTCAAAAATAGATTATCAGATTTTATTTAAAATTTTTGCATCTTACATAATTCCGGCTGGCGACTTAGTGCCGGCCCTGTAGGACAAAATCTTGTTATATAATGGAGAAGCGGGCCCTATAGTCCTATACGCGAAAGCGAAGCATGGTAGAAGAAGTG
This sequence comes from Rhizophagus irregularis, assembly GCF_026210795.1. Taxonomy (NCBI): domain Eukaryota; kingdom Fungi; phylum Glomeromycota; class Glomeromycetes; order Glomerales; family Glomeraceae; genus Rhizophagus; species Rhizophagus irregularis. The sequence continues at coordinate 2,864,872 of NC_089447.1, forward strand.
GCGCAGCAATCGGCAAGTGTAACGTCATATTCAGCAAACTAAAAAATTCGAAAGAATGTATAATAATGACTGATCAATTGAAATCATTTTACCTTCGAAAGGTTTTGCCATGTGTCTAGTTTCCTTTTTAGTATTTTAACCTCAGATTGGGTACGTATATATATATCTTGATATATACAATGTGTTTTTTTTTTACGCGTAGTTACCATAAATACTTTTGCTCTTTATTAACGAGTTCTGTTTAAAGTCATTTCGAAGTATAATAAATATTTCTTTCGAAAATTTTTCAAAGAAAAGGTGATCAGGGCTGTTTAATGTTATAAAAGTTGAAGTAAGCATTTAAAAATTCGCGTATAATATTAGAGAAAATTACACTATCTCTAAAAAAATTTTTTTATTTCTTTATAGGTTTATATAAAAGTCTACTCTACCTCTTCTTCGTAATGTCTTATTCTTCAAAGTATTTTCAAGCTCCGGAAAATCCTACAATGATTACAAAAACTCAAAATGACACTAATTCTAATGAAAATTCTTCACCCTATACCGAAGCAGATATTGCAAGGTTTAGAAGTGTAGAAAAATCACTCCTTAGCAAAAAAAATACTCATCGTAACACAAAAGCATACAATTCTGCTTTCAATTATAAAAATACTACTCGTACTCCTGTCCAGAGTATTTTATCCTTACAAAATAGTTCTTTTTCGCCTGCTCGGAAGAACACTACTTCTATTCAGCAGTCTTCTGTTCAGGCTTCTGCTCAGTCTTCCACTCAATCTTCCACTCAATCTTCCACTCAATCTTCTACTCAACCTTCCACTCAATCTTCCACTCAACCTTCCACTCAATCTTCCTCTAAATCTTTTCAGATAATTGAGAATATAGAAAAAAAACGAGAATCTTTGAAATCAGAAAAAAGCTTCAGCCCATACACGCAACAAAAAAGAAAAGGTGCAGGTTATGCTTTTGATGATTGGTCAGATGAGGATGATTGGCAACCTGAATCGAAAAAAAGATATTTGAAAAGTGTTGAAAAAAATCGAAGTGTCTTAAACGAAGTGAGTAACAAAGAAGCAGGTGTGTCAGGTAATGAGGAACTTTCTGAAGAACAGCAGCGCATCTTTAACTTAGTGGTATTAGACCGAGATAATATCTTCTTCACCGGGTCCGCTGGGACCGGAAAAAGTTTTTTACTTCAGAGGATAATTACATCATTAAAAGCTCGGTACGGTAGTGAAACAGTGGCAGTTACTGCAACCACCGGCATTGCTGCGGTAAACATAAGCGGTACTACGCTTCATTCTTTTGCAGGAGTGGGACTTGGGAAGGGATCTTCAACAGAACTTATCAAGCATGTTCAAAAATCTGTCGCTGCACGTAATAGATGGAAATCTATTGATACTTTGATTATTGACGAAATATCGATGTTGGATGCAGATTTATTTGACAAGTTGGAGGTTATAGCCAGAACGATTCGAAATAATAATCGTCCATTTGGTGGTATACAATTAGTTGTAACGGGAGATTTCTTCCAACTTCCACCTGTTGCAAAAAATAGCAAATTTTGTTTTGAGGCTTTAAAATGGAAAATTTGCCTTAAACATACTATTCAATTAACTAAAATTTATCGACAAAAGGATTCTGAACTCATTGAATTACTTAATGAAATGCGTTACGGTGAAGTTTCTGACAAGTCCTTGAAGCTTCTAGATCAGTTGTCAAATGAGCCCAACTATCCTAATGACGGGATTAGACCAACAGAATTATATCCGATTAATGATATGGTGAATAAAGCAAATGCTACGGAGTTAGGCAAAATTCCTCATAAATCATATATTTACTCTTCTACTGATTGGGAGCCACTCAGGGGTGGACAACTTCATAATCTTATTAAAAATTGTCTCGCACCGGAAAGATTAGAACTCAAACGCGATGCACAAGTGATGCTAATTAAGAATTTGTCTAGAGATCTCGTTAACGGAAGTCGAGGGGTCGTTGTCGGATTTCATGATAAAGAAGATGGATCAAGTTACTATAATGGAGATGATGAAGGATTGGATAGATTGAAGGGAAAAAAATTAAGTCCCATTGTAAGATTTACAAATTCACTCGAAATGGTTATGGAAGAAGCCGAATGGACGATAACAAGTCCTGGTGATGTCGTTCTTGCTAGTCGTAAACAAATTCCACTTGTTCTTGCATGGGCAATTAGTATTCATAAAAGTCAAGGGCAAACGTTAGAAAGAGTAAAAGTTGATCTTAGTAGGGTTTTTGAGAAGGGTCAAGCATATGTAGCCCTTTCCCGTGCTACATCAGTTCACTCTCTTCAAATTAATGGGTTTAGGAAAGATAAAGTTATGTGTCATGAGAAAGTAAAGAGGTTTTATGATTCCCTAACTACTATTTTTAGCATTTAATATACATTTATTATTGATGTATGAGATAAATGTCAGATGATAGGTTCATAATTAGTTTAAAAAGAAATTGTTATTTTTTAGAAATTAATAATCGGCTTTTTTTTAATTGATGTTAATAATTCCCAAACTCTTTTTTGAGTCTATTATTAAAAATTATTAAAATTTAATAAATAAAATTTTTTCCCGCAATAATTTCAAATCTACCGAATAATTATCCGAAAACATCATTTTACATCACGTGAATTATAAGCTTACGTGTATAGTGATTCACTACTAAATAGCCACAAAAATTATATAATTTAAGCATTTCTGTTTGTAACTACCTCGTTAAAGTTTATTTTGTTTTTTTCTTAAAAACTCAAAATGCCAGAAATAACTGTTAATGTTAAAAGTTCTAATGATCAAAAATATAGTATAACGATAGATACTTCAAAAACAGTTTTAGAATTCAAGAAGGCAATTGCTGAGAAATGTGATACCGCAGCAGAAAGACAGAGGTTGATATACGCTGGTAAGGTTTTGAAAGATAATGATACACTTGAAACTTATAAAATCGCAGAAGGTAACACTGTTCATATGGTGAAGGGAGCTGTACCAGCTGGTATGTTTTATTTTATTTTATTTTATTTTCTTGTTTTTTTTTTTTTGTCAAATATTTAAAAGGAGTTGTTGTTTCAAAGAAATATTAAAAAAAGGGACAATTTCTGTTTTATGAATGAGTTTCAAATTAATTAAGACGCACATATTGTGTTAATTTATATTACTAATATTTTTTTCTTTTAGTAATTAGATTTTATTTTGTTATATTTTATTTTATTTTATTTATTTATTTATTTTATTTTATTATTATTATTATTATTTTTTTTTTTTTTATATTTTTCAATCAATTATATTAATCAAATTAATTTGATATTATGAACAATAAAAAAAATTGAAGGTACATCACAATCATCGCAACAAGAAACACGACCCCCAACTACACCAGCTACTACTACTACTCCACCAACCACACAATCTACTGTTCCTCCTGTGCAACCAAATCCATTGGAAGCATTTGGAGGATTAGGTGGATTAGGTGGATTGGGTGGATTGGGTGGATTAGGTGCTATGGGAGGAGGACTTAATAATCCATACGAAGGAAATACAAATACTGCACATGCATTTGAACAATTTCTTAACAATCCCGCAATGATGCAATACATATCGACATTGTTGCAAGATCCTCAATTTATGGAAAATATGGCCGCTTTGAATCCTCAAATCGCACAACTCGCACCAATGATGCAAGATCCAGAATTTCAAGCTCTCTTATCAAATCCTGAAGCTCTTAGAGGCATGGCATCACTTATGACACCAGGACCTTTTACTGGAGGTAATGCTTTTGGTGGATTTGGAGGGCAAACCACCAGACCTAATACTGCAACGACTACACAACCTTCTACAACCAATACAACCACCAATCAATCAGCCACAACAACAACAACAACAACGGGTACAACACCCAACAACACAGCCCCTAATTTAATTAATACAACTAATACAACACCACCATTTAATCCTCTTTTAAGTCTTCTTGCCGGTGCAGGTAATCCGAATTCTACACTTTGGGAAACTCCAGCTGCGCCACAGCAACCTCCTGAAGAAAGATTTCAAGTTCAACTTCAACAATTGAATGAGATGGGATTTTGGGATGCACAGAAAAATATTAGGGCATTATTGGCTTGCGGGGGAAATGTACAAGCTGCTATTGAATATCTATTGTCTGGTAATCTTTAACTGAATGGGAAAATAATATATATATATATATATATTTTTTTTTTTTAATATCATTGTCTTAATTTTTCATTGTAATAATTGATGCTTTTTTTTTTCGAGGTATTTAAATATATATATATATATAATTCTTAAATATATAAAATTTTCCAAAATATATTGTTTGTCAAAAATATATATATATGTATATTGATATATATTTTTTATTATTATTATTATTATTATCATTAACGGGTTAACAATTTTTTTTTTTTAATATTGTTAAGATGATTAGAATAAAAAAAAAAAACTATTGTTTTTAATATGGAAAAAAAAAATTTGCTTAGAAAAATCACGTGACAAACTTGTTATTATATCCTAATCGGGATTCTATGGAAAATCATCAAGAAGATCGGCACGTATAAAATTTTTTACACATTAACGCTTTTAGTAAATAATGCAATTGCAGAGCTCGTGTAAATATAAATAATGATATAAATAACAAGTTGGATATTCATTTTTTTCCATGAAAAATTTCTCCTTTCATCCACAAAAAAAAATTTTTTTTTTTATATTAATTTATGATAAAATAATAATATATATATATATATATATATTTTTTTTTTTTTTATGATTTTTTAAAAAAATGACATTATATTGGTTTGAAACAAGGTTTGATAAAAAATTATCACCATATCCATCGGCGAAATTAAGTCAAAATCCAAAAAAAACTGACAAAGAACAAGATCCCAAATTATCACAAGCTGAAATGGTAGAAAATATTATAAAGACCAATATTGATTCAACTACATTAAATAAAATAGAACAATATATTTCTATACCCTTAAAAACATTAATCACTCCTAGAACATCAAATCGACGTAAAACATGTAATAATATACCAAGACCACAAAATAATTTTGTCTTGTATAGAAGAAATTTACATGCTATTATTGCAAGAGAACAAGGAAGTGCTACAGCTAAAAATTTTAAATTAGTATCAAATTTAGCAGCAAAAAAATGGGCGGATGAATCAAATGAAATTAAACAATTATTTGAAATTATTGCAGATTGTGCAAAAAAAGTTCACGATTATACATATCCTGAATACGTTTATCAACCTAGAATTCATGGTAAAACTACTATGAAATTTAGACCTATGAATATGGATGAAAGCGTTTTTGAAGAATCTACTAAAGGAGGAGGAGGAAAAGTTCGTGAACCAAAATCTGTAGTTCCTTCACTTTTACTTACTACTTTTTCTTTGACTGAACCTACAACAGAAGCTACTCTTGAAAAAGTAATGAACAGGTCAAATGAAAAATCAGAAACGAAACCAAACGAATCACAAAAACAACAACAATCTAGAACAAATACGAATAATACAAATCAATTCCAACATCAGCAACATCAGCAACATCAGCAACATCAACAACAACAACAACAGCAACAGCAACATCAACAGCAACATCTACAGCAACATCAACAGCAACATCAACAACAACAACAACAACAATCTTTTATAGGTTATCTTCAACCCGTTGACGTCCCGATCAATTCTAATTCTATGATTTCTCCTTATGATAAACATATATTAAATTTGTTTAAATAGTTTTTTTTTTTAAAAAAAAAAGAAAAAAAAGAGTCTAAGATATCGTTTAGTTTTTGTTAGTAAAAAAAATTTTTTTTTTCTTTTTTTTTTTTTGAGGGAGGCGGAGGGGAAAAAATGGAAAAAAAAAAAATTTCTATTAATTAATATAACATAAAAAAAAAAATTATTCATATTATATATATATATATATATTATTATTATTATTCAACTTTCTTCTTCTTTTCTTTCTTCTTTACATATAAAAAAAATTTTTTTTGGTATTTTTTTTTTTATTCGGGACGGCTCACATTACTTTTTTCTTTCTTCTTTGTATTATGTTATTATGGGGTATTTTTTTTCCTTTAGAAAAAAATTTTTTATATATAATTGGATGAGGATTTAAAAGTAAGGTTTTTTTTCTTTTTTTTTCTTTTTAGCTTAAAGGCGTAAAGTCTTGTTTCATAAAAAAAAAAAATAATAAAATCATCCAAATTTAGTTAAAATATATAAAAATGTAGTGTTCGGTGTAATGCTTATTGCTTATATGATTCATCATTTTATGGATATTATAATCCATATATCGTAAGTAAAATCAAAGCGAAAGCAAACTTTTTTAAGAAAAAAAAAAAAAAGAAAATAAAAAAAGAAAAAAGGAAGGTAAAAAAGAAAAGTGCAAAGCCAAAAAAATAACAACAATAAAAAAAAAAAACGGGAAAAAATCGGGAAAAAAGGATCGAACATATCTAACCTAATAAAAAAAATGGTATATATATATATATATATATATATATATAAAGAAAGGTACTACAGTTAACAGTTCTACAAAAAAAATTACAATAGTTGTAAATGGTTGTTACAATATGTACAATATGAACATGAACCGAACATGAACCGAATCACATCTTTGACCCTCAACCACTGTCAAATCATCAATTTGAATTTTTTTTTTTGATCAATCAAACAAAAATCGTTAAAATTGTTAAAAAATCGGTAAGATTGTTAAAAAATTTAAAAAATTGTTGTTTTAATAAATAAATAATTTACATTAATTATTATCATTATTTTAAAATGGAAAAAAGTTCTTTAATAACGGTTAAGGGTAAAATATATGATTTTCGTTTTAAAAAAAAATAATATTTTTGGATAATTTTCGATTTATGAATATAAAACGCATGATAGAACGTATTTAATTTTGATTGGAAGTTTTATCGGAACGATTTATATCCCTTTTTGTTTTATTAATTTATAATAACTTTCCTTATATATATAATATATATTATCCTTTATAACAATTAACAAATTAGCATTATCAGGTTGTTTATTGATTTTCAATCAATGATGTAATTTAGTGAATATGAAAGCCACTTCATTTCTTAACGTATTTATAATGATTGAATGATTAAAACGAGTATATTTTTAATTGATTGAAAATATATAAATATGTATAATATGTATACGTATATATATATATATGTGTGTATGTATGTATATATATATATGTGTATGTGTATGTTGTATATATATATATGTGTATGTGTATGTTGTATATATATATATATATTATATATAATATATATATATATTTTTTTTATGTACATTATGTATATGTCATTAATGAGGTCTTTTGACCAACTTCTTATGCAATATATTGTTTAAAACGATTATGTAAATAGTGAAAACGATCCTCGTTAATTTAAGTGTTATTAAAAATGTAGTGAAACATAAACCTAACTAATAACGATTAGATCAACCAACGACAATATTATGAATTCTCTAGAAAAACGCCAAAAATATATTACGACAAACAATATTTTTATTTTCATAAAAAAAAGTATCACGCGGTAAAGATTTTTATCGCCCCAACTAAATTTTAAAATTTGTCAACTATAACAATAAAGGTAAGTGATTACCATTAGTTTGAAATATTATTATAATTATTTTTTCCCAGTTACGTGACACTTTATTTTATCGCGATTATTTTATGAATCGCGCTAATTTTTTTAAAAAAATTGTGTCATCGGTCGGTATAAAAAACTTTGTTAGGTATAGATAATGATTGAAAATGGATTGCTTATTTTTTTTTTTTAGTAATATAAAGTTTTTAAACTCTGTTGGAAAGACAAGGAAAATCTGATGTTAACATCCTGATGTAACTTAAAAGAAAAAGACCGCCAACTCCCAGACCGACGAGATAAAATGCCTAAACAAGAATTGAACTAATTAAGAATTATCTTTTTTTTTCGCGTCTTTTAGATTAAAATAATTTTTCTCCCGTTTCACGACGTACAAATTATGTATGATGATATATTAATGCTTTTTCATTCTGTGAGAATGATCATTGTTGATTGAACTTTATGTTGTGTTTTTACGCATGACTCTCACATAATTTATTATGTCGCCATTTTTTCAAAAAAAAAAAATGTATGTGTATAATATGTGTAATATAATATATAATATATAATATATAATATATGTATATAATAATTATTAGGAATTATTAGAATGAATGAATGAATGAAAATAAAAAAAAATAAAAAAAAATAAAATAAAATAAAAAGAAAAAAAAAAAAAATAATGAATAAATAAATAAATAAATATTCCCTCACTTTCCAGAACAACTTTCCAGAGAAGGGTAATCTATGAGAGTACAAACAAAAAGTAATTTCAGTTGAAAATTGTAATGTAGGTTGTCGGTACTTTGCGTGACAATATGTAAATATTTTTATATATTTTTATATATTTCTTATGGAAGATATGATAATTAAGGTTAGTTCAAGTGATACAATAATGATTATTCCCCACGCACGCGCTATATATAAATTTTTTATTAAACTTGTTGTCCCCATTTCGTGTAATTATTTATTGTTGGTTTCCTGTTGACCCTGGGAAAAAAAAATACCTTATCTTTTGTTTTAATAAAAAGTCACAATATCGTGTCAAAAAAAGGGAAAACGCGAATTTCAAAATAAATTCCTTTCCTGTTTATGGAACTATTTTAATTTAAAAAAATGAAATTTTTAACCATTTATCATCTTCAAAGAAAATAAAAAATTATATATTATTTTCTTTATAGATTTTCCCGATCTATTTTTTTTGATAAAATGATCTGTAATAAATACAAGGTTAGATTTTTATTTTATGAATCAAATCTGAAATGATTTGTTACAAGCATGATAATGATATTCATTTAAGAATATTTGTTAATCATTTTATCACACAACTAATAAAGGTAAAGCAAGATGTTTCAATTACTTTATTTGGTATTTTTTTTGTTTAACTATATGCTCAAATATGTTATTTAATAAGTTTTGTAGTAGTTTGTAGTAGTTACATATTTTGATACTATTTTGGCTGTGCAATTAAAAACAATGTCTCAGTATTGTACCGTATATAATATAATATAATATAATATAATATAATATAATATAATATAATATAATAAATAATATTAGAATTTATACATACATAAAATATAAATAAAAAATTTATTTATTATAAAAATTTTTTTTAATTTTAGTAAAAAAATATATCGTACCACATGATTGTTGGCGCGCGTGGTAAAGATTATTATAGTGCAATTAGTGCAATTTATACATGTCCTAAAATACTTCCTTTTAAATATTAGTGACTTGTTTCTTATTTCTCCTTATTATTTGTCTTTAATATTTATTGTATAAACAGAAAATGTTGTGTGTTGTTTTAATTCAGCCCTTTTGCTTTACTTTCTTTTTTTCTTACCATTTTTTTGTTTCCTTTGATTTTCTTTGAAATTCTTTAACAAACTAAGTTTTGTATTCCTTATCTAACTCCTAATTATCTCATTTATTTTCTGATTGGCTGAAATCGTTATATCCTTTTTTTTAATAAATAGGAGTGTCCTTCCTTGGATTCAGTTGGTTTCTCTCCAATCAAATTTACGTCTTTGATTCTTGAGGGACCAAAGCAAAAAAAAAAATAAAGAGCTCACACAGCTAACTTATTGCCCTTCCGTTTGTTGTGTGTCGCTTACCGCCTTGTCCTCTCTCCCATTCGACCTCCATAAAAAAAACCAACAAAAAAAACAAAAAAAAAAATTTATTATAAAGTTAACTTTCTTTCTTCGCTTCCTTTTATTTTTTTTATTCCTTTTAAAAAAGCACTTGGCCAAAAAACTTTTTTGAGTGTTTTTAACTCTTTGATATTATTTATTCATTCAAGCTTTCAGTTTTGTCGGTAATTTATCTATTTTTTTTTCTTTCTTTTTCTATTTTTTTTTTTTTTTGGTAGTTATATTAGTAGTAGTTCTTTGAAGAGCTTTAATTATTATATACTGTATAATGATATTATTTGGAAAGTCACGTCATTGTATTTGTGTACCCTATTAGTTATTTTGTGATTATTAAAATACTATATATATAGTGACGCGTCAGCCACTGAGGCTCAGATGAACATTTAGTCTAATTTATATTTATTTTATTTTATTTATTTTATTTCATTTTATTTCATTTTATTTTTAATCTCATTATCTCATTACTAATGTTATATTCTTACTTCTATTTATCTTTGCACTCTGCTTTCTACTTTACTGGTTTCTTTCCTGTGGTTTTCCAATTGTCCTAATTGTCACGCTTATTTCAATAAACCTTGTTATTGTTAAACGCGTGTTCAATATAAAAAATAGCGCCTCGGACGGAACACCTGACCAAAAGCAGCGACTAGCAAGTGATATAAAAAAAAGCACTCTTCCCAAGGATAATTCGTCCCCTCACTCCTTTGGTCGACACTTTCTGTGAGCAGTCAAATTAAGTTTGCGGAGTTCCTATTTTCTGAAACGTGCTGACGATTAACAGGAAATATATTTTTATATATATATATAATATTTATATATATATAAAATCGCAACTAAGGACTTGGTTTCAAACTTTTTAATTATTTTTATTAAAAAAAAAACTTTCCCTTGTTTTGTGTTTTTCAACTTTTTTGATTTGCTTTTTTAGCAACAAACTTATAATGTTCTAAAGTCTTACCGCATTCCCAAAATTATCTCACATATTTCGAGTTGCTCTGTTTAACAGTTCAACAAGAAACTGAGTGCCAAACCTTTTAATAAGTTATGCAAGCAAACTTCACTCCTTTCGAAAAAACAAATATTTGATTGATATTGGTATCGTGCGTGAAAAAAAAAAATTCAAACAAAAACCAACAAAACCAACAAAAAACAAACAAAAAAAAAATATATATAATTTTTTTTTTATTATTATTTTTCATTCCAAATCACGATCACTAATTCAAAATTTTATTATTTTTAATTTTTATTTTTTTTTACCGTTTGCATTATCAACTATTTCCTGTATCATCTAATCTCCCCCCCCCCCCCCCTTCATTCTTTCCAATCCTTAAGAGATTCAATTAAATAATAATTGCTTCTTTTAAATTGTAATATAATCATTTTTATACATAATATACATATTCCTTTATTATATATATTTTTTTTCTTATTTTTTTTTTATCCAACAACCCATTTATTTCAAAAGTTAACTGGCTATTGTCGGTATGGCGTATTAAAAAGAGGATTCTAAACAAAAAGATGAACATATTATTTTTACTCAACAACAACAACACATATTTCTTATCCATCGCGTTATCAACGTATTTGGACTTTAATTTTCTAATTGATCAGATCAAGCACTCTTCTTCAATCAACAAAACAACAAACCACATTTTTTCTTACTTACCTGCTTCACATCTCTACCCCACATCGACGACGTAAAGTCTGTCGAAAATCATTATCTATCTATCTATCTTGAGTTTAATTTTTTTTATCGGCCGAAATACTTCCGGAATTTGATCTCCTCATCTGTACCAAGAAAAAAAAACAATATTTAATATATATACACTATATATTAAAACTCAAGCCGGTTCTTGAAGCAAAAAAAAATACTTTAAAAATCCCTTTGAAAATCAAAAAAAAAGAAAAAAAACAGTTTAAAAAAAACCCGCAATTATAGTTAGTTATCCAATTATCTAAAAGTGTAAAATTTGTCATATATTTCTTTCTTTCTACTTCTTTCCTTTATTTTAAAAAAAGAAAAAAGGTTACGTAATAACTATGATGTTTAAAAGATCAACGTCAACTCCAATAAGGCCTGTTGCTCCTGTAATAGAAGAGCCAATTGCTCGGTATCAACAACAATTACGACCTGGACCTTTGTCATCACCAAGTATATTACCTTTTAATCTTGGATCAACTATTGCAAACCCCGTAGATGGTTCAGAATATCATTTGATCCAACCTCTTGGTAATGGTTCATACGCCGTTGTATATATGGCGCAAGAAAAAAATACCGGCAAATTTTACGCTCTTAAATGTTTATCAAAGGCTAATTTATCAGATTATCATTTAGAGATACAACATAATGAGGTAAAATATTTCATCATTGTTTATACAATTATACAATTTTGAAATATTTTAATTTTTAATAAAATAAATTGTAATTTTAGGTACGTATTCACGAGCGACTGTCACATCCTAATATAGTGAAGCTTGATCATTATTTCGAAACACCTGATTGGCTCTTCCTTGTACTTGAATATTGTGAAGGTCAAGATTTATATTATTGGCTAACACAAAATAATGATGCCAAAGATCCAATTACTGGTAAACTGTTGTCGGAAAAAGAACGTATGGCAATGGTGAAGGATGTCTTTCTACAAATATTAGATGCGGTTGGTTATTGTCATAAAAAAGGTGTGGCTCATAGAGATTTAAAACCCGAGAATTTTATTGTCATGATCAAGAATGATAGTGAATTTAAAGGCATTCAAGTTAAGCTAACGGATTTCGGTTTAGCTACTGATGAAGAAGAGTCAGTTGATTTTGATTGTGGATCTAAGCCTTATATGAGTTATGGTTAGTTGAGATATTTATATATTTATATATATATTTTTATATAGAAAAAAGGTTAATATTTAACTAAATTGAATTTAAATTTATTAGAATGTCGAAATTCTACAAATGGTACATATAATCCACGCCTAGCTGATATATGGTCATTAGGAATCATATTACTTAACATGTTATATCATCGTTCACCATGGGCTGATCCTAACCCTGAAGAATGTAAAGCATTCACTATGTTTCAACTCGACAAGTCCAACTTCTTGATGGATAAGTTTTTAACCATGCCAAGAAATGTCGCTCGATTTTTTGCTTTTCGCGTGTTTTGTAACGCAGAAGAGGGTCGAATTAGTATCAAAGAATGGAGGAATTGGCTCGATAAATTTGTAGAGAGAATATCAGATGATAATATCGAACTTGATGATGTGTTTGATGATATGTCTCAAGGATTTACTAGTTCATTATCATCAATTTCAAAAGAGAGTACTTCCTTTTCTCAGAGACAACGTGGACATGATCGTCAACAATCATGGTCAGATGTGGTTGGAGAATTTGAAAGTGAAATGACTAATAATCGTTACTCATCTAAAAAAACTTCACAAAATGTTAACCCGGTTGAAGCTAATGTAAAACTCACTAAGAAAGATAGAGATGATGAAAGTCAAGTAGAAAGTGCCAATAATAGTGACGCCGATTCTGGTTTTGGTACAGATGAAGAAGTTAATAATAATATTATAAAGAGACTTAAAGAACATGGAGGAGCGATGAGCGGAAGTTCAAATCCTATATCTGTATCTCCACCAAAAATTATCTATTGTAAACCTAAACCGTGGGGCGATTATAGATCTCGCGGACATCAACGAGAAAATTCAATAGAAAATGGTTCAACGATTTCTAATACAACAAATAATAACCATTGGACTTCTTATAATCAACGTCGTGAGCGCTTGGAACAAAGACGTAAAGAAAAACAGGAACAGACATTAAATTCTTTGGGAGCTTACAGACGTCGTGGATCATTGAGTACAGATGTTAATGACTCTAATCGTCCCTCTATTGATAATGTTACTCCTCGTAGAAGACCTCAGCGGCCTTCAAATCTGGGTCAAGAAAGTATTTATACTGCTCCTCAAAGAAGAAATGTACAAACATCTAGATCACCACCTCGTAAGCAATCGATTAATGATCTTCCTTTTACCCCTTCCCCTCCTCCTACATCTTCTAATTCTACTGAAACGATTGATACATCAAAACAACGTTCTTTGAGGTCTTATGATAAAACTCCAAAAAAAGTTGGAAAGTCCACCAAGAATCATTTGGGTAAAATGTTAGCAGGAGTAGTTATGTTTAATCGTGGTGTTAAAGTTGGCGGACAAATTGTCAATGAAAATGATGAATAATGAACAATTTGAACTTTTTACCTATTGTGCTTTTTCATTGGATCTGATTATTTTTTTTTTTTTTTTTAAGAATTATTTAAAAACGACATTGTATATAGTCCTTGGATTTTCTGATTGTTTCTTCACATATTATTAAAAGACCATTGAAATCATACTTTTACATATTAATGTTGGTAGATTCTTACTTGATGAAAATAAAAATCTGCTTTGACATTAATATGTCCAGGTTTTTTAGGTTTCTTAGGTTTCATTTGTTATATTTTTTTTTCCTTTTCCTTTATTTTTCAGATAGTAGATAAAACATTTTTTTCTTTCATTAGTTGTCCAAAAAGTGCTTTAAAAAAAAAAATTAGCAAAATTAAAAAAAAAAATTATACATATACTTTATGTTTGCTTTGTTCAGTTAAATTATATTAAAAAAAAAAATGACTCAAAATTTTAATCTATTTATACATAATTTATTGTGTTCCTACTTTCTAATATATTTCTAGTGTAAAAAGGAAAAAAAAAGGTACTGGATACCAAAAAAAAAAAAAAACCAACAAAAAAAAGCGAATTTCTTTTCTTTGAATAAATGTTGAACATATGAAATATTATATTCAAATATATATATATTAATATTATATATTTTGACCTTTATAATAGGGAGATTTTTTTTTTTCTCGTAAAAGATGTTATAAAATGTTATAAATTAATGATTAATAATGATTAATCTTAAATTTTAACCTTAATACAAGATCTAAAAATTTGACATCACGTGATATATGATAATAATGTCACTGTGCTACCATAATATCACTTTTATTTTGATGTCGTTGATGTCTACAAAAAAAAAGAAAAGAAATTGCGTTTTATTATTATGTTTGTTCCTCGAGCTGTTAAAAGACCTGGGCCAATTTCTATAAATCGGAATAAAAAACCAAAAACGGTAATTTCGTCTTCGGAAGTTCCTTCAACAACTTCCACTTCTTCGATTTCTAAAAAGGACACAGAAGAAAATTTAAATATCAGTAATCAAGTAACTGAAAAATTGGACCTCGACAAGCAAAGCAATATTACTGTAGATTTAAAAACTAAACATATAAATCACGACAAAAAAGACAAGATAACGACATGTATAGATTTAATGGCCAATGATAAACAAAACGAACCAGGCCTGAAACTTATAAATGAGCAAAATCGGCTTACAGCTCAACAAATAATTTCAGCAGAAGTTGATTGGCACATGGAAGATAACTCTGAACAAAATGTAGTCCAACAGAATGTAATTCAACAGAATGTAGTCCAACAGAATGTAATTCAACAGAATGTAAACCAACAGAATGTCGTCGAACAGAATGTAGTCGAACAGAATGTAGTCGAACAGAATGTATTCGAACAGAATGTTGTCGAACAGAGTGTAGTCGAACAGAATGTATTCGAACAGAATGTAGTCGAACAGAATGTCGTCGAACAGAATGTTGTCGTACATCAAGAAATCAAGAATCAATTAGAAAAAGTGCCTGAAGTGGATGCACAAGATTCAGGTTCACAAGAAGAAGAACCGGTGAAAGAGTATAATTATCAACAACGAGTAGCTTCTTCTGGAGAACCAATTTGCGTGATATGTGGAAAATATGGCGAATATATTTGTGATCAAACAGAACATGATGTTTGTAGTTTGGAATGTAAGAAAATAGATATTGGACGTGTAAAAAGGACATATTCTAAAATTACAGTACAAACACCAATTTCAGATTCATTTCATGTGAATCTTACAGGCTATATACCAGATGCAATTATAGGTTCTTTGGCAGATATTCAAGTACAATCAATTTTAACAAGAAATCGAATTAGTGTTCAAGGAAAAAATATTCCTAGACCAATATTAAGTTTTACGCAATGTAAGTTACCAACGAAAATGATGGAAAATTTACAAACAGAGGGGTATACACAACCGACATCAATTCAAATGCAAGCAATTCCTACGGCATTAGTCGGACGTGATATATTAGCAAGTGGACAAACTGGATCAGGAAAAACTGCAAGTTTTTTAATTCCAATAATTTCACATTGTCATTCGTTATCACAATGTTATGAAGGAAAAAATGGTCCTTATGCAATTATACTTGCACCAACAAGAGAACTTTGTTCTCAAATTGAAAATTTAGCAAAAAGTTTAATTAAAGGATTATTGAATATGAAGACTGCATTATTAGTTGGAGGTTTGCCTATGCCAAATCAAGTTCATCGATTAAAACAAGGAATACAAATTGCATTTGCAACACCGGGAAGGCTTATCGATATATTGAATCAACATAATAAAGAACTATCGATGAATAATATTCATATGTTTGTACTAGATGAAGTTGACATGATGTTTAAAATGGGATTTGAGAATCAGGTTAAAGAAATTATAAATAAATTACCTTTACCAGCTACAAGTTTACAGCGTCAAACTCTGATGTTTTCTGCCACGATTCCGGAAAATATTGAAAAACTCGCAAAATCTTTACTTAAAGATTATATTAGAATTATCGTAGGAGTTCAACAATATAAAAATGAAAATTTAGATAGTTCACTTTCGAATTTCATTCCGAATATTCCTGTTAAACAGACTATTCTTTGGGTGGAAAATAAGTCTAAAAAGAAACAATTATTTTCACTCTTGAATGATCCGAAATATTATAAACCACCTATAGTTATATTTGTAGAATCCAAGCTGGGAGCAGATTTATTATCGCAAGCTATTGAAAAGAAATGCAACGCAAGAAGTGTAAGTATACATGGTGACAAATCACAAGAAGAAAGGATGATGATTTTGCAATCATTTCTTAATGGAGAATATGAGATTATAGTATCGACAGGAGTGTTAAGTAGAGGATTAAATTTTCCTAATGTTGAAATGGTAATAAATTTTGATATGGCTACATCTGTCGATGAATATATTCATCAAGTTGGAAGAGCTGCTGGAAATGACAGTCTTAGAAACTCTGAACTTTCTTCTGGTTGGAGTATCACATTCATTAATGAGGTATGTTCATTTGAGCTAACATAATGGGATTATATAATAAATAATTAAAAATTTTTCTTTTTCTTTAAGGACCACAAACATCTGTTTAAAAAATTTGTTAGTATGTTAAAAGCACAACCAGCCGGAAGGGTGACACCATTACCAACAAAATTACTTGGACATGGATACACGTTATATGGAAATAACAAGTCATTGTCATCTAGAAAATGAAGATATATCCTTTTATGTATATGATTTGTAGTCATGATTGTTATAAGTTACTGTAACATTGTTATCTGTATCATCATTTATTGTAATTTTTTTTTTAGAGTATAGGTGTTGTCGAATAAAATTAATAAATAAGGAGATTATATAATATATATATAATTTTTTTTATTTAAATTTACGTATCAATTTCAGAATAATAATTCTTCCCATAAATCATTTAATCTTGAATTGGATCAATGAGTATATCTTTTTTACCACCACCAGCAACTAATTTAATTTTAGTATGTAAATTAAAAGGGTTACCATCGTAAGCGACAAAATTAGCAATATTACCTACATGTAAACCCTGTTTGTTTAATTTATTTCTATTTAAATTGAAAAATTTTTCTAAGTTCCAAGAAACTAAAGCAACAGCATCTTTTTCAGATAAAGCTCCCTTTGAATTATGAAGAATCCAACCAGCATCCCAAGCTAAATTTCTTGTCCAAGCAGTGTTGGAAACACCAAGAGCAATTTTAACTTTATGTTTTACAAGTATTTCTGCACCAGTAATATTTGTTAAAGGAGAACCTGTCAAAACATTTTTAGCAGTCCATAAGTCCGGTACAGGTCTTGAAGGTCTTAATACGACTGAAATATTATATTGTGATAATTGTTCAGCTAATAAATGAGCTTCTGCACCCCCAATTATAATAATTTGTAAATCGCCCCCATGAACAGATATTTGTTTTTTCAAATTAATTAAGGATGCGATTTCATCTTTAGAGTGAGTATGAACTGCTAATGGAACTAATCCTTTCGCAACCTTATTATAAATGTTTCTTAATGGGGATTTAAATAAAGCATGAATTAATATCCTACGCAATAACCCAATTTGACTTGATACCGATGGTATATAATCTAAATATTAGAATTATGATTAATATCAAATTTTTTTTAAATATTTAAATATAAAAATTATTATAATTACCATTTTTGTAAGGAGTACCAATTCTTACATGTAGAGCAGCTTCTTTTTCAATTATAGTCTCATCACTATCAATAACGGTTTGAGAACCAGTTTTAAAAGCAACAGAAATACCACTTATTACAGCTGATGATAATGGAGCCGTAATAGAAGTAAGCACACCAGCTTTATAAGCAACATTTAAATGTTTACTATCAAGTTTTAGTCCATCTATAGCTTTTATTACTCTATGTTCACTGTCTAGATCAACTATAATTGGAGCAAATCCATCTGTCGTTATCGCTTCTTGATCAATTTCAACTAATCCTAATGGTGTACCAACCGCAATCATTCCTGGAAGTATATATCCTCCATTTAAGTCAATAACTTCCGGTGAATTACTTGTAACGATATCAATAGTATTTGTGCAATTGGTGCCAATGCACTCTACCAAACCATCTTTAACTATTATGCTAATATTTTTACCATTTAACGATGAATTAGATTCAATAATAGTATCTTCATCTATAAAGACTTTTCCAATATTCTTTATAATAACGGATGATGCTGTTCTTTCCTTTGTATTATCTGTATTTTCATTATTAACATTCTTCATAGAAGAATGATTCTTTTTAGTAGAATTTGTAAGAACAGAAACAGGCGTATCAAATTGGGGAATACCGTCGATATAAACTTCTAATGGAGTAGCCCCCAAATCAAGTGGATGAGAATCCCACAAAACAATATCAGCATCATAACCAACTGTAATTTGTCCAATACGATGATTTAATCCAATTGCATTAGCTGGTACTGAGGTAACTGATGCTATAGCTAATTTCTCATCAAGTCCATAATGATGTGCTTTTGCTGCCTCAAATGCTAAATATTGTGCATTTGTTACTGGATGATCTGACTTTATTGCTACAGGTATACCAGCGTCTGCTAATATTTTCGGTGAACGCGTACTTGCTTGAAATGCTTCTTTTTTATATCCCCATAAATCTGAAAATGTTGCTATGGTAATCTGCGAACTTGCTCTTTTTATTACGTCTGTGATACGATATGCATCTAATGCATGGTGAAATGCTGTTATTGTAAAATTAAATTCTAATGAATGTCTTATCATAGTTTCGATATCAAACGTCTAAAATCAAAAAGGGAACAAGTTTTTTTAGCAACTTCACACAATATTTACACGATAAAAAAAAAGTTCACACATAAATCACCTCATAGCAATGAATATTTAATCTAGCATCGCCTCTAAATAAAGCAATTAGACTGTCATATTGTAAATCTTCGGGAAATGGGCTACTTAATTGTTCAATAGAAGATAATCTACTAGCAAAATCGCACCAATCATTTTGTTTTCTAAAAAGATTTTTTGCTTCTTCAAATTTTTTTCTAAACAACCATGCTTCTCCAAGACGTGTAGTTGGCATGCGATTTTGATACCAGTAAACTTTCTTTGGATTTTCTCCACATGCCATTTTTAACCATCTCCATTCCTTTTCTTCTTCAGGATTAATACCATAATTTATTCCCATATCTTCTACTGATAATGTTGAAACTGGTCGCATTTTTATTACATATCCCTCTCCTCCCATTAAATTTCCACTTCCTGGTAATATTAATGATGTTGTTATTCCCCCTGATGATATTATTCTAATTGCTATCATACCACATGAAAAAAGTTAATAATATGAATGTTGTTTTAGATAAAGAAAAAAACACTATTAAAGAAATTTTACCAGGGTCACTTGGATTTATCGCATCCTTTGCACGAACCTATTAAATAAAAAATTCTGATCAATTTTGTTTTTGGTTTTTTTTTTAAAAAAAAAGAAAAATAATTTAATTTAAAAAAGGAAATGATTTAATTTAATTTAATACTAACGAATGGTGTAAGTGGATCTGTTTCTTCGTTAACATCACTTGTACCTCTTAAATCTGGCCATGAGAACACTCCTGCATGACTAAAATATTTTTTAAAAAAAATTGTTTTTTTAGAAAAAATATTTTAAATAAATTATATAATACCTGTGCATATCAATTAACCCGGGAGTAACAAATTTTTTCTTTAAATCAATAATGACAGTATCATCAGTTACATTAATCCTTCTCTTCTCATCATAATCTCCTTCAAACTTAGCAATGTTACTAATGATACCATCTTTTAATAATAGATCACCGATAAAATCTCCACCAATGCCATCCAATATTCTAGCATTTTTTAGTAAAACATTTTTAGTTCCAGGAACAAATCTAGGATTTGTTTTCCTATTCTGGATATGATTGTTATCGGGTTTAATCCTTTTTATTTCTTCACATTTTGATATCCCATATTTATATGTTTCGTATGATATACCACTTGAATATTGTGTAGATTTATATGAAAACGAAGTATAATGAACATTATATATTGTATACAATAAATTAAATATTACCAATGCTAAAAAAATGGTAGAATATTTTTTCAGATTTGGTATTTTTTTATTAAAATCATTTTTAACTTGTTGGTTAACATTATTATCATTATTATATTTTGTCATTATCCCAGATTTTTTTTTTTTTAAAAAAAAACGAAAGGATATTTTTTTTTTTTCATCTTGATTCAACCTTAATTACAAAGTCTGTACCCCATATACAGTAGATATGATGTATAGATGATCAACATATCTGATATGCATTTATTTTAATCTTTGATCTTTTTATTAATATTTTGTAAATTATAGCGATCCACAATTTATATGAATTATTAATGCAAGTAGTTAATAATAATAATTAATAAAGAAAATACCACTATATATTGATAGCATTTTTAAATAATTGTCTGGAGCAAAGCGAAGGATTGATTACAGGATATAATCAAACAATTGATCTATTTCTTACGATCTTGGTGAAAAACGATCAACAAGTAATAATTACGGATACATCGACAAGAAGCTGAAAAAAAAAAGAATCCGCGAACCACGAAAGATCAGTCACTTTTTAATATTACTAATATTACTACGGAAAACCGTTATGAGTCCAGAGCGATAAAATTTGTATCTTGTTTATTTACGTATCACAAATTTTATTCTATTTTTATCTTGTTTATATTTAAAAAAACGCGTTTAACTAGATAAACATTTTTTTTGTTTATCGAATTTTCAGTGACGCGACGCGTGCGGACAAACGTCTTCGCCACGTGATCCAATATGTGATAAACATATATATAGTCGTGTAAAAACATTATGAACACTAGTGTCCTGCTTGACATAAAATAAAATAAACATTATGAACACTAACATTATGAACACTAGTCTTGACATAAAATAAATAAACATTATGAACACTAGTCTTGAAATAAATAAACATTATGAACACTAGTTTTTTCAGTAACGGTAACTCTTGTAGAGTTTCCGCTTATTTCTTCAAGTTCAATCGTCCAACTGCCGCTAAAATGAACACCTTCCTCGCGACAATCTAATTAACAAATATAAAAAAAAATAGTTCGAGTTAATGAAAAATATAAAAGATCGAACAAAATTACAACAGTACCTCTCTTCTTCCTAACGCTCTACAATACGAAACTTTATGTTGCCGAGTGGTGTGAATTCCCTAAACCACTCGAAACCATCGGGTGGAATATGTCCTGGTGGGTTAATTTCAACTTTTATAACGTTGGATCTCCATTGTGGGTAAGCTCCAAATTTTACTAGTGTATTCCAAATTTTATTCTGCGGCTGAGAATATTCCGCGGTTCGGCTACACACACGGTCTTTAGGTATCAGAAAAATGCCTAAAATATTACAAGAGTAACTACTCTCGTAAGAAAGAATAGTTTGTTCTAAAGAGATAGATAAAGTGTCGGAAAGACAACTTGTTAAAGTAGTTGGAAAATCTGACAGTGAAAACATTTGCCTAAAATAATTACAAGAGTAACTACTCTCGTAAGGAACAAAAGAATAGTTGGTTCTAAAGTATGTATTTATACTGGGGGGGAGGAAAAATGTCAGCAAGACAACTTACTAAAGTAGACAGTGAAAACATTTTGTACGTGTAAACAAAAAAAAAAAAATTGTCTTAAAAACATAAAGGATATGACGTAATGTAATAAATTATACATTATCATAACACTAGTAAATTACTTCTATGTATATTTTTAAATCTGTAATATAAAATTTAATATTAGTTATTCTTTATTTTATAAATTAAACAAAATTTACAATATAAAGACTTGAAACCGTGACCGTGACCTTTTATCGGTTTTAAGAAATGAATTGTTCAAAATATATTATTCTATGTAAGTGATTTTATGTGATTCAATTCATTTAAGATAAAGCAAATAAATATTCCGCTCATGAAAGTATAAATACTTTATTAGTTGGATAATTTAAAATAATTATCGTAATATAGTTGGATTAAGTATATTGCAAATTTTTAACCATTCAGCGGTATGATATCAATTTACAAAATGCCTGTTCACATGACCATTAACCAAAACTATTTATGTAAAAGAACAGGGATTACATGAAAAGGAAAATATATTTAAAAAGAAAAATAAATTACAAGCTAGTAAAATTAATATATCCATTATTGGTTATATTAAATAAAGATGTTAAACAATTAAAGAGAAAAAATACACAAACTAATTAAGAGTCAGTTGTAATTCGTTTTTTTTTATGTTTTACCATCTCCTCTTCCGCGTCCTCGTGAAATTCCATTACCACCATAATGTATTCCACGACTTCCATTGCCTCTACCGGGTAAAAAACTATTCCCATTTGACCTTGGACGATAAGAATGATGCGTTTGATTTTGTACACCATATTTTGTAGCACCTGAAGATGCTTGTGATTGTGAAATTGGTCGTGCATGTAATTGTGATTGTTGTATGTAACCATTTGATCCACTTGCGCCCCGAGAACGATTAGGAGGTCTTTGATGGGAACCATTTGGAATAATAGATCCCCAGCCTCTATTACTACGACCCGAATAGCCATTATTATAATAATAAGGGTATGCATTAGAATTATAATATTGTTGTCCATTCTGTAGCGCCTCTTGATAACGAGATTGATAATTAATATTTGTTCCATGCCTTGATCTACCATTTCCGGTATTCGAACGACGAACAGGAAGCTGTGGTCGTGTCAAGTTAAGCAAAGAGTTGGCAAGAACGGTCATTCCGCGATAATTTGAGCATCTTGAAATAAATTCATTTAACGATTTATATTAACATAGTACTTTCGTAAGATAATGATAAGAATAGCACACAACTTACCTATCGCCCAATGTAGATCCGCCCATAAATGTACAATCGAATACTACATCAATATTATTTTTTTCAATACCAACGATCGTACCTTTAGATGCAATTGGTACGTTTCCTGAATCTTTAACAAAAACAACTCGATCGCCAAGGTTGAATTTTTGGTTTTGTAAAAGTGTTGATGCGTGCGACGGCTTTAACAATTGCTTTTTAAAACAAATTTACTCATCAATTTAATTGTCATTATCTAGGAAAAATATTAATAATGAAATTATCTTACATATCGCGCCAAATTTTTAAATTCTTCTTGATCGGTAACCATATTTTTAAGGAAATCGTCGGCAGCTTCTTCTATTTCTTGTATTGCTTCCTATATCATAAAAAAAACAAAGAATTTCAACGTAAAACCCAAAAAGTGAATAGTTGTTAAAAAGGCGTATTTACTTTATCTAATTGCTCTGCTTCTAATGGAACCTTCTCGAAATCCCTCACTTCAACGGTTTTAAGCCAATCCTTAATAGCATTGATTTTAGACACGGCCTCTTCTTTCGGATAAAAATCTTCTGCAGTATATATTTCTATGTAAACATATTATGTTAGAAGGGTATAATAACATTTATAATTTTCTTTATCACGTTAAAAAATATCCACAGAACAATTACCCTCTTTATCATGCTTATTCTCTAAACCTTGAATAAATTCTGGGAATTTTTCCTACATATCGTACAAAAATATTTAGTTTAATTATTAATGCCATAATAAAATATTGGAAATGCTGAAACCAACTTTATATTCTGCCAAAATTTGTATTGCTTTTTCACTGTATTCCCAACCATCCTTATCCTTAATCTTAGCCTTCCTGGTATATCCCAATACTTTTTGTTTCTTTGCCTCGAATTTTAAATTGAGACCAAGATTGACTCGTTGATCGGTTGATTTTTGTTCATTTGAATTTGATTTACAAATAACATGTAAACTAGCAGTTAACTTGCTTAAAGTTAAACCACTTATACTCAATCTTTTAGCAACAGCAAATGAAGGAGAATATTTAATTCTTGCAGCAAAAGCTTTTGCAACTTCTGAACCAAATTCAGGTTCATTCGAGTTATTTTTGTCAATGATCTGAAAAGATTACAAGAGGTAAGAAAAAAATAATCATTGATTAAAATTATAAGGATCTAATACAAGATAATTACCGCTTTCACAGCCAGATTCTCTTCTGTGTTAGAAGAAACTCTCCCAGGACATCCATAATGGTTATTACCCAAATAGAATACTTCGGTAGCTAACGGAAACTCCTCAGCTAATGGAGCAGCAGGTTTTTCTTCGTACCTAGAATCTTCACATTCAACACTATCGACTGTTATTTGTATTGCATATTCCTGTTCCTCTTCGAGGAATTCTCTAACTAGAGCGCCATCTTGCTCTTGTTTCATACCTTTTTATTTCCGAAATTATTATTAATATATTCAATATTACGTAGAAGTAATTAAGTAATCGTATATGTACCTTTAAGAACCAGAACATGTGCAAAAACATTTACTTTTCCAATTATTGTTCCATATCTTTTACTGTTATCTTGTTCAAATTTATCGGCCTTCCGTCGCCACTTTTCAGTTATTTCCTGTTTATGTGGAATTTTATTAATTTGCCCGTTATTAAATTCATATCTAAATTGTTCATCAGATATAGCTGTTACTTTTCCTTCTTGAAGGAAAGGCCAACCTAACAACATATAAATTATTTGTAAGAATTATTTTAAAGTGAATACTAAATTTTCATAATTTAGACGTACCGACAAATATTCTTTCACCAACTTTTTCACGTGCTATATCTATATTTTTCATATCCTTAAATTGGTCAACTATTGAAATAACCATAGTTTCATTTCTAAATAAACGTTTAATCTTATTAAATACTAGTTTATAAATAAAATTAAAACCAAGTCGAAATTTTAGAACCTGAAACATACTTGCTCTCCGAATTAAAAACATTAACCCCATGCTGTAAAAGCTTCGCAGTATGTTTAAGTGTTTGTAATGATGGAAAACCAGGCATGGCTTTAATCCCCAATTGAACTCCGTCACAAAGCCCTTTTATAATAAATTTTGGACCTTCCAAAGTTGGGACATGATAAACTTCAGTACGACACAAACAATATGGGATATCTAAATTATGGATAGGACAATTTATAATTGTTATTGTGAATCTAATAAAAATTTTAAATAGGTTAATGCAAATAATGAGGCTTCACCTGGAAAAAAACCTGGTAATGATGAAGGATATAGTTCTTTATAATCTGGATCATACGTAAACAAAAAACTATCACCAAAAGTATCCCTTTTTTTTTCTTCTTCGGTTAATTGATCTTTCCTATCTAATGGATAAGACAATATAAATTATTATGTTTAAGTATAAATTAAGAAATTTTTTCACTTTAAACTCACCCTTCAAAGCATTGATTAACCTTTTTTGATTAATGAATGGGATATTAACTATTGCTTCCCATTCTTGCTTTTTACCATTCAAGTCTGTTGTGAAATCTTTTGGATAGAAATCTATTATTGGAGAGTTAGGATCGGACAATAAATCCTATCAAAAAAGGAGATAAAAGTAATTAAATATTTCAGTTTTTAAAGAGTAAATCATATTTATTGTCGAAAATTTTCAAAACCACCACCTGATATGCTTTAGGCAAAAATTTTTTACTCCCTTCGGGCAAAACACCCATTAATTGCTCAAACGGTGTGAATGGTCTTTCCTTGCTGCTAAAAAACGAAATATCGATCTTATCTAAATCATACAAATCTGAAATTTTCGGTGAATAGTGGTATGGATAAAACCACCCCCAAGATGCTACACCAAAGTAGTAATACCATAGAACCCATTGCAGTCCTTCAATATATGAACCAACTATTTTATCCATGCTCTCCTGATTGTCATAATCAATCTGCAGTTTTTCCCTATAATATTTTCTTTTCCATTCAATAAATGCCTCATCATCTTTCTTTCTTTCCTTTTCTTGATATGTTTCAGTATCATCCTCTTCAATTACTTCTGCAGCTTCATATTTTTTATAAACTTCCTCTCTTGTTTCTCCACTTGACTCTTCTTCAGAGTCATATTCAACGAACAAATGTTTGTTTTCTCCATCTTCAAGTACTGATTGATGAATTTTCAATTCTTCAGCAAGTTTTTTTATAAAAGCGCGATCACGTGCAGGATAATCAGCCGGAAAATGATGTTTTGTGCGTGTTTTAATCAATTCTTTGATCTGATTATATATTTCTCGTTGTTTTGGTGTTAGAACTATTGTTTTTTTTTAAAAAAAAATAATAAAAGGTTTCAATATAATAAAGCTTTCACTATTTAGAAATGTATAATATTCATACCTAATTTCTCTTTTCTCTTCTTCTCTTCCATCATTTCTAAATGTTTCTTCTGCTTTCCTTTAAACCATTTTAAATCTACAAATTCACCTTCGTAAACATCTCTTTCAAAAATTGTTAATTCTCTAAATATCATCTCAAGTCTTTTCACATCTAATAATCCTCCGTCATTAATATAACCGCCTTTAAATAAAAATAATTAAAATAATAACTAGGAATATATAAATCAATAAAGTTAATTATTACTCACCAGCAGCCGGTAAAACTTTTTTGTATACGTGAAACATCAATCCAAGTGCCCCTTCAGCTATATGAAGGTTGGGCAAATGTGGTAAAAAATCGTTACCAATAAATAATGCCAACAAAATGAAATCGTCTATTATTCTTTCGAGATTATATTCAAAAGAAAGTGTTTCCTTAAGTATTGAAAATTCAAGATCCAAATATTCACGCAATAATGATAAATGCATGAGAAAAAAATTTTGAGATTCGACACGTCTGATATGAATCATAAAGAAAATTAAATCTAAGGAATTAAATAATATATTAACTTCTCGACTTATCTTATTTAACCTACCCTTGTTTTTTCTTTTTACTTGATCCAAAAGTAACCTCTTCTCTGAGTAAAGCAAAATGTGGATCATGACTTAAAAGTCCAAGCATAATTAAATCTGCATCTAATCCATATAAACAATGTCTGACATTTGGATTATAATCTACTTGGGCTTTTGTGTTACGAATATATTCCATGATTTTATGTTCTCCTTCACCTGGTACTTCGTGGCCTGATAATACTACTTTAATATTTCTCCAATTTGAGTCTTCTGTCACTTTCTTATTTATAAAATATTTGAGTTGATGTGAAAGTTTTGTCATAAATTCGGTGCCTAGCGAGTATTATATAACAATGGTTTTATTGAGTGTACAAGAAAAGAAAAGAAGATTTTAACGGTTGAAATTATGAAAGTCAAACCTGGTGTAATACAATTACTATCAAAAGGTGCCTCCTGAGATGATTCTTCACCTCTAGATTCGGCTTTTTTAGCGGCTTCAGCAGCAGTTCTGAATCGTCTAGCACGTTGTTGATTCATTTTAGCCCTTGGGGCAACGCCTACGTGAATATCCAATTCGATTTGCAATTTATTAATTATAATGTTAAATGTATTGTACATTGTTCAAATAAATACCATCAACGGCCATAAAAAATAGTTGTTTCGGTTTTATTTTGGTAAATAAATGATCGATATAATTAAATATTTCTATGAAAATTTTGTCTTCGGAAACACGGTTATGAACATCCATATCATTATTCGAATGAGAACAGTTGTGAATAATGCCATTCATATCAAGGTATAAATTATCTACAAATATTTATGGTAATAATATTTTGGACGATAAAAATTATTGAATTGTTAAAAAAGAAAAAAAAATATTTCTTTAAAGCTAACAATGACAACGAAACAAAAACATACCGAATTCTGGGATCCTAAAACCCCACCCGAAAAAAATGTAAAAAGAATATAAAATTATTAATGATACAAAAGTTAGAACTATATTCATAAATATATACAAATTGTCATTTCTCAACAATTTTTTTTGTTAGAAGAATAAAAAAGGTCAATTTGCCTATTCTCGGTAATCAGCTGGCTGCACAACGGATATCTTTCACTATGAAATTACAAAAGATGTGTAGCAATGTAGTAAAATATTTTAAAAAATTTTAATATATACAAATTTAATTTTAAATGGTAAAGTTACCTCATCCATCGAAAGAACTTTGGAATCCCCATTTTTCAGTTTTGTGATAAATGTTACAACTAAATACTATTTAAATTCGTCGGATCGTGTGCTTTTGTAGCTTCTCACTTAAACCTTTCTATACTCCAAATCGCTATTCTAAATCCGAAATCAAGACAACGTCTCTCTCTTGCTCTTCACAGGTTTTAATAAAACTTGGGAAATTGGCATAACTTAAGCTCAAATAACGTGTTCACCGTTTGTTTTATTTCATAATGTCTGCATCTAAATTTCAAATACTAAATAAATTATGCAATAATGATCGGCTTTAACAATATATTTTATGAAGAAATGCTATATGATTTATGTATATACCTTATGATTTAAAAGGAATATGTATTAATTTTTTTATATTATATTTACAAATTTACAATTACAATAATTACAATGATAATAATAGATGACAAAATTTAATTAAAAAAGTAATTAACAAATGATGATTATGAAAAAAAAAATATTTCTTTCTTCAGAGAACGATAGCTGTTTTTTTTTCCAAGAGAAAGTTCCAAAAATTAAACACCATCATGTTGGTTATGAAGGTTAGAATATATTTTATTTGATAATAGGAATGGATCTCCTCATGAGCAATTCAAAATAATGAAAAAATCCGAATTACCTTTATAATAAATCCTTCCGTTTAGACAGGTAATCGTCGACTACCGTAAATACTACAAATAATTATTGAAAATCCCAATCTATCGCACTTATCTCACCAAATTACAAACATAGTTATTATTTGATAATGCTGCGGAATTATTCTAATTGTATAATACAGAATAGAAAGAATGTTTGGTAATAATATTGTAATAATTAATTAATCAAATTATCAAAATTAAATGGTAACTACTATTTTTGGGATAGTCACTAGATTATTATGCAAATTCTAATATGTAATTTGGAACTTTTATTACGTAGACTGTTATCAGCTATCAGGCTATGACATGAGGGCTTAAACAACCACAGGAAAAAAACTGGTTGAGGGAAAGGGTGAAAAGGGAGAAATTTGTGAAAAAATCATTAAATGTAATACCTATTCACGTGAGAGAGTATTATATAATAATTAATGTTTCATGTGCAAAAATGAATGGGCCACAATTTCACATAATCTTCACATTCCGACTCAAAAACATAATCGTGTTGCAGTACAAAAGGAACACAAATGTTGGAACTTGCTATTTTGATTCTCCATTTAGATTGGGAAAGTTAAAAATCTACAAAATCAAATGTGATCCTTATCAAGTTAACGGAAATGATCATAAAGTAGACAGGATAAAAAAGGATTAATGTCAGATGGCCTTTATGTAAATTTGAATTTTTAGCTAAAAATCAAAATAAACAAAGTGTCAACTTTATACTGATTGTGTTACCTAAATTGTCGCACTTTTATATAAACTTTTGACCTTATATATCTCCACTTCCGTAATCTCCCCTAAACCACACCTTCGAGACAAGTACTGCAATCCCGTTAATCCTTTTTCCATTAGCTTGTAATCTTTCTTTATATTCGCAAAGCATAAAATAATATCAAACTCATCATATTAACCTCCTACCAAAATCTTGTCTCCCGTTTTCCGATTATTAATTGTTTATTTCTCCTACTTATTTCTCTATTTAGGATACTCTACCAACTTAAGATCTTTAATAAAAATTTTAATTAATTCTTACAAATAGTTTATACGTGTATTTAAAAGAGGTACTTCCAGTGAATGTCTAAGGGTATTATATAATTAACTCTTAATAAAGATCTGAAAAGGAGAGAAACTGATGATGAATCGTGATCGTAGTTCAAACTCTGTCAAAGTTCGTGGTCCACGAGTTAAAACAAATATTAGTAGCTCTAAACTCGATATTCCGACACAGCCACCTCCACTTGTGCGCAGCAACACTTTACCTCCCAATCACACAAGCGTTCCTCGCGTTCCTCGAAGTCCTCGCAGTAGTTCAATAGGATTGTCGGATAAAGAGAAAGCTAGGTCTGATGATGGCTTCCATTCTGATTCCGATAAAGATAGTAACCAATCAGCAAATTCGAGTATAAGCATACATAGTAGTAAAGGATATCTTACTAAATCTCCCTCAATCAAGTCTAATGTTGTCGCAAAAGTACGCCCAAAATCCTCTCTTGGAACTATGTCGGATAATTCATCATCAGATAAATCAAAAGTAGAACTTGATATTGCTACTTTAAATCGTCAATTTAAAGCCGATAAACAAGCAGAAGAAGCAAAGAAAAATAGAAAGGTGAGTAAATGGTGTATAATGTGACTGATAAAATAATGCAATGCTGATCGTCAACAAAATTGCTGTTTAGGTTTCTCTATTTTTTCCGATATATTTTTGTATGCACATAATCATTGAACTTCTTTCAATCTAGCTACTATTTTCTTGATTTACCTGCTGCTTTGATTTTTATAATGTATATAATATATTTAATTTAAATATGATAATTAATTGGGTCGATAGGTCAAGAAAACAGTAGCAAATTGGTTTCTTATAGATTTATTTCAAAAAGATATACGTGTGTATAAAAAAGAGACTAATAAAAAATATTCTTCTATTGATTTATCTCTTTCAGATTCAAGATTTGGAAATATCAATACAAACATTGACGAAATTTAATGCTGAATTGGAAGCTACTAATAAAAAACAAGCTGCAGAAATTCAAGAATTGAAAAGAAAACTTAATATGTATGTAGGTTATATATTTAGTACGAGAGAAAGAACCTGAATTTATATATACATATTTTTTATTAAACTTTTTAGTAATGACTCATTCATGTCAATATATGAATCCGATGACGATGACGAAGTATCAACAGAGGTACGGTTTTATTATATATTATCTAATTTCAGAAAATGCTAGAAATTTGTTCATAATATAAAAACCATCCCTTCGATAAGACTGATTTAGTAGAAATTGGAAAAGATAATGACGCTCGATACCGTCAAATATGTATGATGATAGATGAGCTAATTCAGAAGGCAAATGATGCTATTGCATATAAGTCAAAAATAGGGGGAGGTAGTAAAGTTCTGACAAATGCTCAATTAGGTTCGTTATAATTTTTTTGAAAGTTCATGCAATATTTTCAGATTTTTTTTTTTACAAATATATTTTATTTCCATTAATTCTCTGTTATTATTTTGACTAGATTCTGATATCGTGAAGTTTCAAAATCCTTACACGGATGAATCACCTAAAAGCTTAGAAGTTATAAAAGAATCGGATTTCAATTCAGAAGAGAAAATTAACATTTGTACAAAATCGAATTCGAGTGTAGTTAATGAACAAACATTTGTAAATGATCCGAAGATAACAATCGAAAATGACAATGCAAATTCTACGGTTCAACCAAATAATTTATTTTTGGCTGAACATGAAGAAAAAAATCAATCATTGCAGGCTAATATAGAACGTGCTCGTACAGTAGCAAATGAACTTTTGTCTCTTGAAAAACAAGATAATAATGTAAATAATACTCCACATAATTCCGAGCGTAAAGGTCTTGGAATACTACTAAATGGGCATTCGCTACATAAAACTCCTAGTTCTATTAACGGTAGTGATTCGTCACAACCTTCTCCTAGGATGCTCCTCTTATATGAACTTCAAGAGTCATTGGGAATTGGTGATGCGGAATCTTCGAAATATTTGAAAGAGAATCGTAGAAGTTTACCAGTGATGTCATCAAGTAAAATTAACTTTATCATTTCACCTTCTGAAGAGGAAGCTGTTTCAAGACCGTCGTCACGAAGTCAAACTCAATCTAATAAACCGAATGTTTATCGTCGTCGATCTTCACCTAATTTTAGAACTCAATCAATGTCGAACATATCAATTATAAAGGAGAATGATTCGATCTTGAATTCTCTTCCACATGGTTCTGATGTTGAGAAACGTTCAATATGGACTTTTTTCTATAAAAAAACCTTTTAATTTTTACTTTAATATGGCTTTTTAAAAGAACATTTAAGAGCAAGGTATAATATATCGATATTTTTGATGCTGGTACTTTTATCCTCTTAATTTTGAAAAGTTTGGATATTATAAATATATGCATATTCTTTAATTATAGAGTTGCTTTCCGTGACATATAGAACAAAAAAAAACAATTAAATAATAAAAAAGTGTAATTAATTGGCGGGAAAAAAATTTAAGGGTTTATTTATATTGCATTTATTTAGATGCTTAATAATTCTTTTTTTTTTAATATTCTTTTTATATTAATGATGTTTGTAACAATTTGTTGAATTCTGTATGGTAAGAAAAAATTATCCTATTAAAACTCCTCTTTATTAATTTATAATTGTATTTCATTTAAAGATTGATCATTTGCCCTTTTACGTGGTTCGTTATTATCATAAAAATGGAACAAGCACGAGCATAATAAGTTGATTAATTGTTATAACCCAAATTATAATTAATAAATTTAATTTGATTACGTAAGATAAATAATATTAATGGTTTAGTTTAACTTTCCTAAATTAGATTAGATCAATCAGATCTATTGGTAGTACAAGATCTCGGGTTTGTGATATAAGCTTCTGTAAATTTCAAAAAAAAAAATTGTATTATATTACCTACCATATATAACAAGTTATTAAGAAATGAGAATGTGTTTTTAAAGAGCAAATGTCAACTATAGAATAAGCAAGAAGGTGCAGAAATGACACGTTTTATGCCAAATAGGTGAACATCCAATGGCACATGTAATAGCCACTTGGGACACCCTGATAATTTCCGATAACTCTATTTTTTAATCCTGATTTAGATGTTTATTAAACATAAAAGTATTAAATAAGAATTTTTCACATTAACCGTTAAAAAATAAAGTTCTTATAATTTACTAATAATATAAATTTCACATGATAATTTAACGCCTTTGATATGATTATGTGACATCATTGAAGAATTTGTAAAAGTAGAAAGGCGGAGAAATAAAACAGATGCACAGATGCACTCTGTGGGAAATCAACATAACCAACTTTAAAAAGCTCCTTTTAGATCAAATGATTTGTAGAAAATATCTCAATTTGTACAGAATTGGACATATGAAAATCTACAAATTCAATTAGTTGAATAAAATTGAAATATGGCGCAGTTAATAAACTTAATAAATTTACTAACCTAAAAAGCGGGCCCAAGCCCCAGGTTAATAAAAAAATTGATCATATGTGGGTATTTTATTAGATATTAACAAATTTAACATATTAAATTTATCAATAGCATTGACTTATAATTTCTGACTAACTTCTTAAATTTTTGTTGCTGGCTGTCAAATTTTTTTTTTAAAAAAAAGGAGAAATTCCTTCCTTTACGGTGTATCCCCCCGTAAAGTTCCTCACCTAGCGTTACCTTTTTTGAAATTTTTTTATATCACAGACTGGTACTTACCGGTATTATAATTTTATTATCACAACATAGAAATTTATAAAGCATTTGATTAACTTTACTCTCCTTTTCTAAAGAGACGAACTATTTTTTTTTTATTTTCCTCCCCGACTTGACCAAAAAAAAATTTTTTTTTCCGAGGTTATTAATTAGCTGTTAAGCACGCTATTTATTGAATAAAAAGATAAATTACTACTTCGCGTTTTGCGCGTCATCTAACCAAAGGAATTTAATATAAAAAAGACCATTTAACCTTTTTAAAAAGAAAAATCAGCTGTTTTGAACTCAACCTTTTTACATTAAGTTATTTATATTATAACAACTTAATTTAGTATATAAGTTTTTCTTTTACAAGGATGACCTCCCTCTTTCCAAACAAAAAGAAAGATAAGACGGTTAACGGCAACAATACTAATGAGACTGTCAATGGACCAAGTTCTGAGACTGCAAACTTTCCTAATACTTTGTCAAACGGCAACCATCAAACATATCAAAGTGAAGGAAATGATAATGATAGCGGAACTCAGCAACCATTAACAGTACGACAGCCGACTTCACCTAGACAGCCGCAAACTACACAAACGCAGCCTAGTTATATCCAAAGACCTTCATTTGGCCTGATCGATTTTATGTTATTAGAAACTTTAGGTAAATGCTCTAAAAGAATTTTTAATACCTTTAATCTGATTTAATTAAATAGTCAATAAACTTTTTATTGAGAATTAAAAAGAAAAAAAATATGATTTAATTGCATCAACATTGGTAGTTATAAGTGAATGTTCATTTAGTTACTTTATTTCAATTGTGATACATTGATTGATTAGCAAATTAATTAAATTAATTTTTTGGATACTTTATAGTGATTAGTGATTATCAACATATCCATCTATTTAATTATTAATAATTTTGTAATTAAATAATAGGAACTGGAACCTTTGGTCGTGTGTTTTTGACCAAATTTAAACACACAGAAAATTATTATGCAATGAAAGTATTGAAAAAAGTTGAAGTTGTACGGCTCAAGCAAGTTGAACACATTAATTCTGAAAAGTCAATTCTTAGTCAAGTTCATCATCCGTTCATTGTGAATTTGTGAGTTAATCATAAATATTTCGTTAGTGTCAACTTTCATTAATTACTATTAATAAAAATCAAATGACATAAACTGACAAAATTTTTTCGTATTATTCCGAAGATTTTGCACATTTCAGGATGATCGAAATTTATATATGCTATTGGAATATGTCATTGGTGGAGAGCTTTTCTCTCACCTGCGGAAAGCTGGGAGATTTACGAATGATATGACCAGATTCTATGCAGCAGAAATTGTTCTTGCTATTGAGTACTTACATTCTAACGATATTATCTATCGAGACCTTAAACCCGAAAATCTGTTATTAGATTCAAGAGGTCATGTTAAGATAACTGATTTTGGATTTGCAAAGAGAGTCGAGGATCGGTGAGTTAAAAATTATCGAATAATAATTATTAAGACAAATTTATTTATTTACGAGTATATAAACAATAAATAAATAGTACCTGGACATTATGTGGAACACCTGAATATCTAGCACCAGAAATTATTCAAAGTAAAGGCCACGGAAAGCCTGTGGATTGGTGGGCACTAGGGATCTTAATATTTGAAATGCTAGCAGGGTAAAATTTATTTATTTATTTTTATTCTGTTTGTATAAAAATTATAAATTTTCCATTTTTTAATGTTTACTTATTTTTCTTTAAAAAATTGTAATTTTGGCAATTGTTTATAGATATCCACCATTTTTTGATGATAATCCATTTGGTATTTATGAAAAAATCCTTGCGGGCAAAATACAATTCCCATCACATTTTGACCCAAATGCAAAAGATCTTATTAAACGTCTCTTAACATCTGATCGTACAAAACGTCTTGGTAATCTCCGCGGAGGAAGTGAGGATGTAAAGAAACACAAGTGGTTCCGAGGTGTTGATTGGCAAGGCTTGTATGACAGACGTGTAACAGCTCCAATTGTTCCACCATATCAACATCCCGGTGATACTGGTAACTTTGAAAAATATCCAGAACCTACAGAAGATATCGGTGATCTTGGTAGAGCTACGTCAGGTGCTGATCCATATCGGCATTACTTTACAAATTTTTAATTTACTTTTAGAGATGTAAAATAATACGACATTTTTTAATGAGAGAAAGACTGAAACGAAAATATAAGCATACAAAGGCAATAGCTATGTTGCGTATATGAAAATTTTATTATTTTATTTTACAAATATTTTTTTATGGTATTTACTCAGCATCCTATTATTTTGTCTTGTTTATTCCCCATTAGTTTCTCTTAATGGAATGTTCGTATATTATATCTCCATTTAGTTAATTTAGTTATAATATAAATTGATCAACTTTGATTCTTACTACTTTTATTATTGATAACTTTATCCAATAATGTTAATCATTTTGTTATATTACTTAAATGGGCAACTTTTTTTCTTGTGAAGATTTTTTCCTTAGTAAATATTTTAATATTTAGTTTTTTTTTATTTTCAATTAAAATATTCATAATTTTTTTTTTTTGTGGGTGGATTCTTTTTTTCACAAAACCAGTAAATGTGAAATTTTTGTGTTATTATCTTTAATCTAAATTGAATGAAATGAATGAAAAAAAAATTTTTTGATTTTATGAATATCAACTATAATAATATTGTGTAATTAATTTTTTAATTATTTAGTAAATTAGATTATATTAACCTGATAAATTTTATTACAAATAAAAATTATTTATATTTAATTAAATACAATAAGCAATTTAAATATTTAATTAGTATGATTAGTTTTAATTAAGTAAAACTGCTCTGTCTAAATTAGATATAGTAACATTTTAAAATATTATTAAACTATTTTTGCAGTTTTGATATTTGTTATATAATATAAATATAGTTTATTGGTAATTAATAATATTAGATATATTAATAATATATTATGATTTAGAATTTAATTCTTGCATAATATAAGTAGAGCTTTTATATAAATTCTATATTTACATATAATTTTGCAATTATTTAATAAAGCAATTGAATTAAAAAAAAATTTAGAATTTAATTATAACATTTAATTTATTTAAAAGTATAATTTACTATTTATATTAAAAAGTGATTTGCAAATTATATTTTCTTTTTTTAATATTTTTATAATAATGGTATAATAAAAATTAAACTTGGCAAAAAGTATCAGAATAAATAATAATAATATTTTATTTATAGTATTATTTTATTTTCACATTTTATTAAAATAGAATTTTATATATATATAATTTTTACTAAAAATGTACAAATAATTTTTTTTTTTTTTTTTTATGTTTTAGGAGACATCAGCATAGCCGGCTCACCAAAGCTACGTGGAGGGAGCATTACAACGTCAGTTGCAGTAACATACTCCTACCATTGAGCAACAGATAACCAAGCAACCTACTCTAATTATTAGAAGTAACCAGATGTTCATCCCCCTACTCCCTATATACCACACTGGGAAGACGGTACCCAAGTTTAAACCCAACATGGATCGTAGTGTAGCAGGGTTTCTGACACAGTTATACTACCCACTAGCACCCATCAGAAGTGAGCAACCATCCACGTACGGCAGATATAACGGAGCAGACATCTGTAAGTCCTTCCATGATGGTTAGCTTAGAGGTACTGCAATACTAAGACTACTAATATGGCCTCACTCAAAGCCCACTACAGGCCGCGATTACCATACCAGCCCACCATAGTTGTAAATCCCCCAGTAGTAATAGTAGTGACTACCAGGGACAGTAAGCTGCTAAGGGTACTGGGGATCACCCCTTTATTATAAGTAACCAACCCGCTACCTAAGCTGGGATTACCCACCAGTATGTCAAATTCACTGAGGAATCGAACCTCACCTTAGAACCTTATATACCTGTAAGCCCACGAACGTCTCCAATCAGCCTAAACCTATTAGAAGGTAAACTACTGCTAAGACATTGCACTTGAGATTTTACCATCTATGAGGATTATCTAGCGTAGTAAACCCCACAGTAAAGTTTACCACACCCTTAGTGGTATTGTAGAGTGACCACCAAGACAAGAGCTCACCCAGATGGTATGCAAGCAGTGACCATCCAGACAGGACAATAGGCTTCCCAATGGCCTCATAGGGAACGCTAGAGGACACCACGACCCTTGTTAAATATGCCGCCGACCGGTATATACTAATTCACCATGATGCAGTCCAGCCTACATTAATCCCTGTACCTTTACACTATTGGTAGTAGTGTCCGCAGTAAAATTCTTTTAATTTCTGTGATCGGCGGAATCGAACCTGCAACCTCATCATACTCAGGCTTCACAAGGGGATTCACGGACTAACCAATAAGCCAAGGGTGATCAACCCCAAAATGTACAAATAATAGTTGAATAAAATTATATATATAGTATATACCGTATATAGCGGGCCACAGTACCCCGGGTATCTTGCAAAAATCGGGAGTTTGACCCTGTACCCCCGGGTACTAAACAAAGCCTAAAAATTCCGTTTTTTGCGAATATCTCACGATCTACCAGTCCAATTTGAACGATCTATTTTTTATTTTGAAGAGCTCAATGAGAGCTATCAAACAAAAAAATGATGGCTCAAATCTGATCACTAGATCACGAGATAATTGTAAAATATCCCCCGGGTACTATACAATTCTATGAAATTTTTCAAGGGGGTACTATGCATAGGGGGGTACTATGGCCCGTGATATACGGTAATATAATTTATAAAAATATTGTAATAAATTTTTATTTATTATATTATATATATATATTTGTAAATTAATATTTAAAAATATAATTTATTCTAATATTTAACTATTTGGCTGAGATTAACTAAGACCCTGAATAATACTAAAAAAATTCAGTCCTAATTTTATATAACCTATAATAAATTTTGTTTTCAAATGTAAAATTATATTAACTTTTTAGCTATTTTGAGAACTAGTGATTGGATTTAATAATTTTAAGCTTGTTAGATTTATCTTGTTAAGATAAATATTTGATATATATTTTATTTCTGTAGGTGCAATATATTGACTAAGATATTTTATTTTAAATTTTGTTATACAGATTAGAATGAATTTAAAGAAAAAATATAATTAACTCTATAAATACATCCAAAAAAAGCATGCAATTATAAAGGATATATATTTATAGAGTAAATAATTAGAGGTCATATATACTTGGAATTGAACTAAAGTATGCATTTAGGAAGGAAATGCACTTATAAGTGGTGCATTATAAGGAGTTAACTGTATATAATACATGTTAGAGAAAAATATATAGTGCATGCATTTAAAAAGTGTGCACTTAAAAGAGTTGAATGTATCTTTGTATGTAAAGAAACAAACCTAAATGAACTATATGTAATTCAACAATAAATTTAATGATAATAAAATCATTATATTAAAAATTGCTTTTTATAGTTAAAAAATACAATCTATTACTATTATTATTATTGTAATTTAATTAATGATTTCATTCTAATTTAATTTTCCATACAATATTCAATATCAACAATTTCTTTTGGTGCAATTGAACTTAATACGTATGGATCAGTTTCACCAACTAATACATCATCTTCTATACGAATTCCCATGCCATGAAAGTGTTTTGGATAAGCATCATTAGGAGGAATATAAACGCCTGGTTCTAAAATAATTTGAAATTTAAAATTAAAATAATTAAAACAAAATAAAAATTGATAATGATATATCACATTACCTATTGTTATCACCATTCCACTTTTTAGAATTCGTGAACGTTCTAGGTCATGCGTATCATGAACATCTAATCCAAGATAATGTCCAACGTGATGAGGATATAATACTCGGTCCACGTCCTAATCATAAAAAAACGGTAAGTAATATGAAAAAAATAGTGGAAATATAGTTGAATTCATACTCCTTCAACAAGATCAAATCCAAGACTTGACAATCCCTCTTTTATAAATTGAACAGATTTTTCATGTATTTTATTGAGTGAAATATTTTTTTTTTCAGTACAAAGCTAAATTATATTATAACATCGTTAATCATAAAGAAAGTATAACACAACAATTTCAAACAAATTCTTTACCTTGATGCATTGTCTGTTGGCATTTAACACCACC
The DNA here is from genome assembly GCF_026210795.1 of Rhizophagus irregularis. Lineage (NCBI taxonomy): Eukaryota > Fungi > Glomeromycota > Glomeromycetes > Glomerales > Glomeraceae > Rhizophagus > Rhizophagus irregularis. The sequence continues at coordinate 2,905,070 of NC_089447.1, forward strand.
TCATAAAGATCACGTTGAGCTGGCGAAAATTTACCATTTATTGGCCAGGTTCGCGTAATATCACTAGCATAACCATGGTATTCCTATCAGCAATAATAAAAACAATTAAATAATAAAATTCCACGTTAGTTATGCAAAGGTAAAATACTCACACTACCCGCGTCTACTAATACCAAGTCACCATTTCTAATATATATGATAGAGATAATAATTAATAAAAAGTCTTTCTAGCCCGTATCAAATATCAAAATAAATGACCTACTGTAATGGCATATCGTTCCTTACATAGTGCAATGTTAAAGCATTAATTCCTCCTGCCACCACTGGTACATATGCAAGATACTGCGCCCCACGAATCCGGCATTCAAAATCTACTTTTGCATATAAGTCATGTTCAGTAAATCCGAGGTTTGTAAACTTAATTGTCTATTTAAAGATTAAACAAACGTAAATCATTTATATATAATAATAAAATACGAAATCAGGGAATCAGAAAAATATACCTCAATGAATGCTTTACCAGTGATTTGTCCGGCCACTTTCATTAACGCAATTTCACTATCACTTTTAATAAGTCTCAATTCCTGAATTATACGACTTAACGGTTTTACTTGAGAGCCAAACATAGTTGAGATAGAGGAGAAACGATGAGGGCGTATTAATCTATCGAGGTGATCTCGACAATAATTAAACCAATAAGAAAATGTATGAAATGAGGGAATACCATAAGCTCGGCTGGTACTTTTATAAATACTATCACTTGAAAGAATATTTGTTTTTGCAGGGAGATCTATGTATATATCTTTGTAATTTTTTACGATTTCCTTGATTTTTGAGTTGAATCTTGTCGATTCTATAGCCTATCATTGCGGAAGAATGTGGCAATTCATCATATGTACGCGTAAATCACTTAATTTTTATGGCAAATATTATACCTCGTCTGCGCCAAATATTTCTACTGCACCCAATACTCCAGTTCTAGAACCATCCCACATTTCAACACTTGTATTTTTTGGCGGCACAAACATTGTCATTTTATATCCCTTTCGAGTATTATTCTTTTCTTACATTTATACGATGGAAAAAAATAAATATAATTCATCTAATGCATAATATACTTTCAAAAAAAATAAAAATAAAATATTTTGAGTATAAACAAGTAAAATCATTAAATACCCAAAACTATAGCCGCGTCTGGTTCATTAAAACCTAGGCGTAATAAAAGTAATATGAATTTATTAAATTACATTAATTTATTAGTTACGTAATAATCATATTGCTCATACCGCATAAATAAAAGAAGTCGGTATTTTGATGGAACGGATAACTATAAATATAAAAAAAAAGATGAAATCATGAGAATTTTCATTTTTATCTCTAAAAATAATTATAAAAAAAATTTTAAATTATGCTTTGTACTGCATAAATTGTAAATTTTATGATATATATCTGTAAATAAACATAAATTTGTTACAAAAATAAAAGTTGATATTCTCTTGATATAAATTTTATTAAAATATACGAACAATACTTTGTTTGACATATATCTTGTTCGATACCCTAATGCGATTGCAACACTATTTTCTGGAAGCATATTCATCAACCTTGCTCTTCTAAACTCGTATTCGGTAGCTGTTATTCCTGGTGTTACTTTCAATTTGATATAAGAAAAAGCGAAAATTGGCATAAGAAAATTATCGAATATAATTCATAAAAAATACTTGCTTACCTTCTCCCGGTTTCATCAAATGTGGGTGAGTTTTCGCTGTTGGCTGACCATATAATCGTGGTTTGGCAGGCGTAAGTGCAGAGGCACTTAATGAGCGAATATTAGTCCCAAAACCTAATTATAAGCCGTAACCACAATTTGTCTGTGTCAAAAGTTTTATTTGTAATTACCAAATGAACAAGGAAATAACCTAAAGTAAAGCGCGACAACATACGTTGCCATATAAACGAACATTGGCGTATTGGACGCGAAAGCTTGTATTTCATCTTTATTCAGAACTGTATACGTGGTAGCTAAGAAAAGAGGACAACCTGCTTTTAAAAAAAAAAAATCCTTTGATTAGATTGATACTTTATCAACGTTTACCCCCTGTCCAATTCTACGTAACCGTGAAAAGTATTTACAGCACTCATATTTGTCATCGTGCAGGGGATAGTTTTTCATTCTTATCTCGATATTGATGAATTGACGCGACAACCAATTATATTGTTTAGTTGCATTTTACCGACCGGTGATTTATACGAACGATTTGTGAAGCCCTGAACTTTCCGAACTAAAAAATTTATAACTCGATTTCGAGAGATCATGTTGATCATTTTGGAACTTGTTCATTTTACGCTTTATTCACACGGTATAATGCCAGAAAACTCGAATATTTCATGGGTTCTTAAGCGCATTGGCGATATTCAGGCCGAAAATCGCCCAAGACCATCACCAAAACCAAACGAAGTTGAAATTGCTGTCAAAGTAACTGGAATTTGTGGCTCTGACGGTAATGATAAAGCTTTATTTCGTATATACTTTATATTAAAAGTACATTATAAAGTAAACAAATTTAATTTTATTTATTATTATTTCACATTTTAATATCTTTTATTTCCAAGTTCATTATTGGGTTCAAGGCCATATCGGTGACTTTATAGTTAAGGAACCAATGGTTTTAGGTCATGAATCCTCTGGCATTGTGACAAACATTGGAAGAGATTGTAAAATCTTGAAGGTTGGCGATCAAGTCGCAATTGAACCTGGTATACCTTGTTATATTTGTCATTTTTGTAAAAATGGTCAATATAACTTGTGTAAAGATATGAAATTCGCGGCAACTCCACCAATTAATGGTTCTTATTTTAATATACTTCATTATTAACATTAAAATATCATAATTAATTTTTGTAAATGATATAAATTATAAGGTACACTTTGTCAATATTATTGTTGTCCAGAGGATTTTTGTGTAAAATTACCGGATAATTTTCCATCACTCGAAGAAGCAGCATTAATTGAACCACTATCAGTTGGAATTCATTCATGTAAATTAGCAGACCTTAGAGCAGGTCAAACTGTAATAATATTTGGAGCTGGACCAGTTGGATTGTTGGCGGGAGCTGCAGCAAAAGCATCAGGTGCTGTTAAAATTACTATGGTAGATATTAATCAATCGAGATTAGATTTTGCGAAAAATTATGTGGCTAATGAGGTTGTATTAGCGGAAAGAGAGATTCCTCAAGGTTTAAGTTCAGTCAATTTCGCTAAAAGATTTTCACAAAAGTTATTGGAATCTGGCGTTGAACAAGCTGATGTTATATTAGAATGCTCTGGTGTTGAAACTTGTATCCAAACTGGTATTTATGTAAGTGCGAATAAATTTGTTTAGAAGAACTGAACTATTTAAATTAATATATATTTTGTATTAGATGACTAAGTCTAAAGGAACATTTGTGCAAGTAGGGATGGGTATGGAAGTTGTACCAATTCCAATAGCTGATATCGGAGTTCGTGAGATTAAATTTATGGGGTCTTTCCGTTATTGCAATACCTATAAACAAGCTGTACAGCTAGTTAGTGCCGGATTTATTAATTTAAAACCTCTTATAACCCATAGGTTTAAATTTCAAGATGCTGTGAAAGCTTTTGAAACAGTTAAAGAAAGAAAAGATAACGTTATCAAAGCATTGATTTTAGGAACGGATACTAATTAGATAATCAACCGTCGTCACGTGAAAATTAAATTGTGTTACTCAATGTCCCATCAAAATTGATTGTTATTATTAAGGAAATATAATTAAGAATAAAATCAAAAATGAATACTGTTGATATGACTGATAATAATGACAGTAAACAGGCATGTCCTGAAATCAAGACAATAGAGTTAAAAATTGATTATGAAAAAATCGAAGAATTATTAAAGAATGATAAAAAATTATTACCACAATTTTGGGCGAATAAATATAAAAACGATGCGTCAAAAAATTGGCATGTTATATATAACTTATTTATTTATTTTTTTTTAAAAAAAAAAATTACATTTTTTTTTAATTATTTGCAAATTTAATTAGGGATTTATTTTATAAGCGCAATACTACAAAATTTTTTAAGAATAGACATTGGATTGGAAGAGAATTTAATGAACTTTCTTTCAATAATAATGAACAAGACTCAGAATTAAATAATAAAAAAATTGTGTTAGAATTGGGTTGTGGTGTAGGAAATTTTATATTTCCAGTTTTAGAATCAAATCCTTTATTATTTATCTATGCTTGTGACTTCTCAAAAAGGGCTATTGAATTTGTAAAGGTATCTATCTCATAATACTATTTTTTCACAATAAATTATATACTTAACCTTCTCTTCTTTTTTTAGAATCATTTTCAATACGATGAGAAGAGATGCAATGCATTTGTTTGTGATTTAACGGAAGATAATTTACCAGATTTCATATCATCAAATGATAAGGTAAATATTGTTTCATCAATATTTGTATTATCCGCTATTCCACCAGAGAAACATTTAAACGTTATAAGAAATATATCAAAGGTAAATGCAATTATATTTATTTAAATGTGCTGAAATTCTGGTAAACATAAAAATAGTAACTAAAAATTTTATTAGGTAACAAAACAAGGTTCTATAATTTGTTTCCGTGATTATGCAATTTATGATGAAACTCAATTAAAATTTTCTAGTGATGGCGCACATAAACTTGATGAAAATCTTTATGTAAGACAAGATGGCACTATGTCATATTTTTTTACCATTGAATATTTAAAAGACTTATTTGAAAAAGATGGTTTATTTCAAATGATTAATGGTGAATATGTTGAAAAAGAAACTATAAATAGAGCTAAAGAATTACGCGTGGACAGAAGATTTTTACAAGCAAAATTTATTAGATTATAATAAATTATTTTTTATTTGATGATAATAGAGCTAGTTCTTTCTCTACATCTGAAAATATACTTATTCCTGATTCTAATGCATCAATCAATATTTCCAATTTATTTGAACCAAGATTTACTTCCTATAATTTATTTAATTGAAATAAAATTAACAAATTATTTATCTGTCAAGTCTATTATAAGTATAACTAACTTTACCTTCTTTCTTAATTTGTCCAAATCTTCACCAAATGCCTTAGTAATTTGATTCATATAAAAATCACGAAATTGTTTTTCAGCTTGCGGACGTGCTAATAAAGGTGTTGGAATTAGATCTTTTTCCTATAAAAAAAAACATAAATATTCATAAATTTACACTAATTTCAAAATATTATTGATATAAAGGAAAAATGTTACTTCTGTAGTTTCTTTGCTCGTATTTTTATCTTGACTTTTTATTTCTTCTTTTTCTTTTGTTTTTTTCTTTAAAGAAATTTTTGTTGTATCTTCTACAATTTCATCCATCTCATCATCCTCATCATCTGTCTTATCACTCAATTCTTTTTCATCCATATTTTCTACATTTGAATTCTCTTCTTCCGATTCTTCCGATTCTTCACTATAATTTATTTTTTTCATATTTTCATTATCTGAACTATCCTCCTCTTCCGATGATGTTGATTCAACATTTTGCATTATAATATCTTCGTCTTTGTCTCCTGATTCATCTTTATTAAATTTAAGTTCTTCATTTTCATTATCATTCGAATTTGAACTTATAACTTTATCTTCAAATAACGAATTAGTGTTATTTAATTTCATCGTATTTTTATAATTCGTCGATTTTGGCGTTTTCTCATTTTGTACTTTTTTAAGTGCTGAAGTTTTTTGTTGAGAAGAATTAAAAAGAGGTTGTTTACCTTTCTTTGAGAATTTTTGTGATATTTTCTTTGGCATATTTTAGGAAAATGATAAATTGAGTCAAATAATCAAAATGATTGACTACAATGAAATAAAAAAAAAAATTTATTTAAAAGTATAACTTGCAAACAGGTTATTTTTACGTAATTTTTCCGAAACATTATAAAATAATGCAAATTGTATATGTAAATAGTAATCGGATTCTATTCTTTTTATTAACAAAGAAGTTAAACTTATAGTCTTATACTATTTATATTTATTGATTTCCTTCATTAAATTGAATAACTGCGTATTTTCCAGAATACATCCAATCTGCTTCTAAAGCGGATAACCTTTCTTCAATTCCTTCGGGTAACCCGACAATAACATCCGCTTTACTAGTACGAAGTGCTAAAATAGGCGGAGCAGATTTTTCAGTAGCAAAAAGTCCAATCGCTTCTTTGAATGGAGTGGTAGTTGGCCATTTACAATCATAAACTAATTTACGGTAATTTAAATCACCCTTAAAAATTACTAATGAAGATTTGGAAATATCAGTAAATAATTCAGGCGCTTGTTCTTTAAGATGCCAATAAGAATAAGGAGATGTCCAGAAATAATCTGATTTAAGAATCCATTTATTATTTTCAATATATTCTTGCCATCTTTTTGCTAATTTTTCAAGATATATCTTTTCATCGGAGGATGCAGATAAAGAACCATTTTTTAATGAACTAAGTAACAAATTAAAATCATTTGACGTTGTATCTGAAACAAACCATGGAATTGCTTTGATATGCAAGTAAATTTCGGATGCATAACCAACTTGAATTAACCAATCAGCAAATATCAAATCTCCGTATAATTCAAATCCTACATACAAAAGATAAATTAAAAGGATTTTCTTAAAATGAAGGTTTAATAAAGTAAGTAATTTCATACCAGCATTGTCAAGAACAAAATCAATTCTCTTTTGTTGATAATGAGAGAGCTTATTCCATAATTTTTCCAAATCATTCACTAAAATTTTATTTTCTGATTGTTCCAATGCTTTAGCATCGATACTTTGTAATTTATTTATATCATTATAATTTAGATTAGTTAATAATGATAAATCAGTAGCATTTCCCCATAAGCTTATTTGAGCTAATTCATGAAATAATATCTTTTTGTCATGATTTTGATTAGAAATTAATTCATCAATACGTTTTGCAAGCTCAATTATAGCTGCAAAAGATGCTTTAATTATTTCTTCCTTTTGTCGAAAAAAAGGATCATAATTACGCCAATACTTAGTTTTTGCCAATATGGAACGAATCCTACGATATAAATAACATTCAGTGAAAAGCCATGAAGCTGAATACCAATTTTCTTCTTTGAAATATCTAGTAAACACTTCATTATATGTATTAATATCTGGTTCCCCATCATCTTCGATTGGTCTAATCATTAGAGGAAAAAAATCGAATTAAAGAAATTTATGGTGTTAGATAAAAAAAATTTTTAACATACGTTAATTGCCTCTTTCGTTGCATTTCGTATTTTAATAAAGCTATAGAATCCATGATATCTTTCCCTTCTTTCGCTTTTTCGGGTTCTTTTGAAGTATCAATATCATGACGGGTTTTGTAGATATCGTCAATAGCTTTTGTAATAATAATTGGCCACCTATAAGTTGTACTTGTAAAAGCAAAACTTTTTTCGTCTGTGGCTTTAAGAGCTGGACGAGGAGGATTTGCCGGAGTTATTGGTGAAGTCATAAAGTTTTTAGAAAAAATCGAGTTATGTTACATGTGATAATTATGCGATTAGATTCTGATAAAAAAAATTAAGGTTAGAGGGGACAATAAGATAAATGAAATGTGACAAAAGTGAAATGTCCGCTTTCTCTGTTTTTTAACTATTTAATCATTTTAAAGTAGTAACTTTTATAATAGGCGACCCGTTACAGGATCAGTAACAGCGAAAAAAGGTTAGAATACATGGTAAAATATGTATATCACACAGGAACGAATCAGCTTGTTTAGCACGTGATAGAAAGGCAGTTCCTTGTATGAAATCAATCTTTTTCATGGCGTAATCAATATAAATCAGTTTGATGACCCAAAAAAAAAATGAATTAGTGTAATTTCTTAGTAATAAAACCATTTCTTTATTTGGTATAATCAAGTTTTCTTCTCACGGATGAACTTGATATACGACAATATTATTTAAATAATACAGCGAAATTTATATCATTGTTTGAAAGGGAAAAAAATTATACGGTAGAATTTTACCCGCAACGGAATTTTTTGCAAAGTGACATCACGTTTATACCTTATTAGACGAGGGTTATTCATTAAATCAGGACTAAACCGATTAATAGATCTACATAATTTTTTTTCCTATTTATATTCAACTCGATTTGAACTCTTTCTTCTATGGCGTTTTGCTCGTTAACTGACTATAAATTATAAAAACTTTTCTTAAAATAAGATAATGCATTATATATAACAGATAATAAATAATAATTCACATAAAAAAACAAACCAAATAATAATAGAAAAATAAATAAAAGGAACAATTAATTTATTATTATGCCAGTTTTCTTTATCGAAGCAAGTTTCCTTAAGAACTTACAATGGAAATCTTTTTGGTTACGTTTTACAAAACGATTTATTCCACCAAGATTACATTATTATTCATGGACAATTTATGACATTCAATACGTATTTTTATTAATTTTAGGGGTATTTCTTTTTTATATAATTGGAACTCCAGGAATTTTCTTGAAGCTTTTAATAGTTTGTATTTTTGCAATTGGACTTTATTTTCCAGTTCCCCGAAAATTTTTTTTGCCTTTTCTTCCTATAGCAAGTTGGTTAGTATTATTTTATTCATGTAGATTTATTCCGGGAGCAAATAGACCTCATATTTATGTTTCGGTTTTGCCAGCATTAGAAAATATTTTATATGGAGATAATTTATCAGTTATTATAGCTAAACATACTAACACTGTTAAAGATTTACTAGCATGGTTACCTTATGGAGTAATACATTTTACATTACCGTTCTTAACAAGTGCAGGATTATGGTGGTATGGACCACCAGGTATTTTACCAGTATTTTCAAAATCGTTTGGATATATGAATCTTGCAGGAGTTTTAACACAATTAGTTTTTCCATGTTCTCCTCCATGGTATGAATATACGTATGGAATGAACACACCAGCAGAATATACAATGCCTGGTCATCCAGGCGGATTGGCTCGTATAGATAAATTATTCGGAACAGACACTTATACAAAGACATTTAGTGGATCTCCAATGGTATTTGGAGCATTTCCATCACTTCATTCTGGATGTGCGATAATCCAAGCATTGTTTATTTCACACGTTATTCCAAAGTCTAAACCGTTTGGCTTTGCTTATGTCATGTGGATATGGTGGGCTTGTATGTATTTAACTCACCATTACATGGTTGATTTAGTTGGTGGTGGTTTTTATGCTGTCGTTGCATTTTGGTGTGCATGGGATTATTTACCTTCTGTGAACAAACATTGTAGGAATCGTTGGGATTATATCAAAGAAAAGAATAGTGTTTTATTAACTACTGATAATATTAATGATAATGATAATTTACTATTTGATTCATCTAAATTTAATAATAACGATGAATATGAAATAGAAATAGCAACTACTATTAGCGAAGGGACTGATTTAGCTGCTTTAACAAATAGTGAAAGTTCATCTAAAAGTAATACTTCAATAGATACAATAGGTCAATCTTTTCATGAGATAAAACTTCATTCTTCTAATTTATAATAAATAATAATAATTGTATTTCTATGTATGTATAAATATATATTGAAAAAAAATTAAATAAATAAATAAACAAATAAATAAATAAATAAATAAATATATTTTATATTATTTATATTATTACAAATTAAGTGGAATTTGTCATTCCTAATTTTTCACAACAATCTACACAGTATCTTAAATTTCTATTTGTACATCCTGAACAATAAATACCTCCACATGTTCTACAATGTATTTTTCTATCTAATACTGCAAATTTAGTTCCACATTTGAGACAGTTGTCTGTTTGATTATCTGGCATCCAATGTGACTCTATTTTAACATCTGGTAAAACCCATGTATAAACTTTTCCTAATGAATCTCCACTATAAAGAACACGCTGCGTTCCTGAGGCTAATAGTGCTACTATATCTGATGATGTTGTTAATCCCAATTTACTTTCATGTTTCACTTGATGTCTCAATGAAAGATCCCATTTAACAACTAATAATAAAGTTGTTATTAGTACAAGAATTATAATAAAAAAAATTATCGGAAATTTAAATACCTTTTTTTTCATCATTATTTTTTTCATTGTTATTTAAAGCTGATTTTGGCTCTAAAGTTTTATTCCATATCTTTATTACTCCTTTTTTGTGTCCTGTTATGATCATATCTTCGTCGAGCCATTCATTTTGCTTTCCCTAATTAAATAATCAAATAATTAAATATATTTAAAATCGTATAGATTTAAATCATCCGGTTTTATTATAACAAAGGTTTACCTCATAAAAAGTACAACAAAGAATAGGATCTTGAAGCTGTGATGTATTTTTAGTCAATAAGAGATCTCCGTTAATAGTCCAAATTTTAATAACTGGTCCACTACATGTAACAATGTCTCCCTATGAATTAAATAAATTATAGTTAATTTCAAAGAATAAAAAAAAATGTAATTAATTTCTTACCGTAGTATCATTAACTGCGACAAACTATTGTTAAAAAAAAATGATCATAATTTAGTACAATATTATAATTTTAATGTGCAAACAAAAAATTATATCCGTTTTTAAACATTTACTTGAACTCCGGCCTCATGATTTTGAAGTTGTCTTACATATTTCATCCTGTTCAAATCCCAAATTATGCAAGTTTGATCCTATGAAAAGTAATAAATAATCGTTAATAGATTAATAATTTAATTTAAAAAAGAACTCATTCTTACATATTACTTACATCTGATCCACTAACAATTATACTGTAGGATCTCGAATTTGTAATACAATTAATCTTTGCTGAATGACCTCGTAAACATTCCATAAACTGAAATACTGGAGACTTTGTCTTCCATTTTAATCTCCAGATACAAATAACCTAACAATAAGATGAATGTATAAATGTATTTCTTTAAAATAAATAAATATTTAAAATCACTTACCGCATCCGTACCACCAGTGACAAATGTTCTTCCATCGGCAAAGCAAGCACAACTTACAGCTTCTAAATGAAGATTCTCGTACAATCCAATCAACTATTTAAAAGCAAATTAATGATTTTTATCGAGATACAATAATAATTTAAAATTTATCATACCTTTCTTGTGTCCATTTGATGAAGTCGAAGACTATTGTCAGAATAACCCCATTCAACATAATAAGTATATTCAGGAGGAACCAAAATTTTTTGTGTACTAACCGCAACTAAGCGGTCATTTGCTAAACGGATGTCATGAACTTGTAATCGAATATCTATAGTATAATCCAATGTTACTAATTATATATTACGTATACACTATATACATCAAATATATATTACCTATCAATGGACATATTGATGGAATTAATTTATCAACATTCTCGTGGAATTTATATAACCCTATACCATTAGCAGGATCATATGATTCGGGTAATCTTGCAGGATGAGGTTTAGTGAACAGTTGACGTGGTGTTTGTCCAAAGTTATGAATAATACCAGTTGATGCCGAACGTTCAACGGGATCAGTAATAGCATCCAAATCTTTTTTTTAATAAATGAAAATTAAGTATATACATTAAAAAAGAAAATTTTGTAAATTGACGTGCGTAATTTCTACCTATTGCTCCCTCATAAGAGAGATGATGGAAAACGTTTATGGCTTCAACTGCTGCTGGTCCTTGTTGTTTATAACCAAAAATCAAGTCTATCCATTCATGAAGGTGTGCGCTTACATATTCACTCTCGAGTGCCTAAAATTCCGTAGTGTTAATAAAAATAATATTTGATATATAGAATCATAAACTTTTATATATAAGAACCTGTCGATGTTTATGAATAAATATTCTGGAATCACCATGAGCCCATGGAGGAAGAACGACTGAATCAATTACTTCTCCAGTTCCTTGTTTAACACCTAAAAGAAAAAACAATTACTTATGCTATAAAATGCAAAGTATAACAATAAAAATACTATACCAAAGTTGAATTTGTTGGTATTTTCTAGGAATTCGGGTAGATAAAAGAATTCTGGAATCAATTCTCTGACATCACTCATATTATCGCGTGTAGCAGATGACCACGCTTTTGCAATCGAATGGAATAATCGATCAGCGTGATCAAAATGGCCACCCTAAGATTATAAGAATTCAACAGAAGTATAATTTTGGTTACCCTTTTTTTTTTAAAAAAAAATATATATATATATATAATATTACTTGTAGTTTTAAATATTGTTGGACAAAAGGCTCAAGACGTATTAAATATGAACAGACAATCATTGCAGATGAATAATGTGTTCCGTAATGAAACGCTGGTGTTGTTGCGTTTGCAGTGGGATCAAAAGAACGATATCTAAGTTGAAATTCCTCTAAAATTATGTGAAAGTTAATATTGATCACACGTTTGTATATTTTTAGTCTATTATATTAATACTTACTTTTTCGTTCTTCTGTTTGAGGTCCCATAGGTTTTGATAAATCCCGAAAGGTAGCAGGATTCGTTAAATCCAACTAAAAAAAAAATATATATATAGAATTAAGTCTTCATAAAGTTGAATAGAAATTTCATCATATTACTCACTTCCTCACTAGTATAATCGGCTAAAATCCATGGGAAAACAGGATACTGCGTAAGATCTAATAAATCATTATTTGTAATGAGAATATTGAAAAATATTAATACCCTATTTATGAAATCGTACCATTATAAGACCGTCCAGCCAGAGTGTTTAAATGCATCAAATATTGAAAGTTTGATATTTCTCTCTTTTCCCATCGTGAAGTTAACTCGGTTAACGAAGAATTTGCAAAGAAATTTGTCAATTTGAATGAAGAGCTAATAGATAACGGAGTTACAGGCGACATCACATCTAAAGTCGCAGAAGTTCCTATAACTGATTCAGAACCACTAATTGAAAATGTAGCTCTATCAATGAGTTTACTATATGCTATGTCTCTTTCTTTCAAAAAGAATGTTATTAGATAATTTCGACCATCAGCAAAAAATATTTCGAGTGCAACGTCCCTTTATAAAGCGAAAATCATTTAGTATGAATCGTATAATCTAAACAATATATACAATATATTCTATATGGACTTAAATTACCTAAACAGAAATTTTCGTTTATGAACTTCTTTAATATCATCATAAGCCCTATTATTATATTTCAATTAATATTTATAATAACAATAAAATAATCATAATCATCTTTAGACAAATACCATCGTCGACTCTTATGTTTTTTTTCTTTCACACTAGTATTGCTATCATAGCCTGCGTGTGCCGCTAACATTTGTAAATATTGGTCTCGTTCCTTTTTTAGATTATGATTAATAAATAATATATTTAGAGTAAGGATAATTTATCTAAATTATATAAACAAACCTCTATTGGTGCATCCCAAATGTCAACGATTTCTTCATCTGAACGTTGAAAATAATTATCTATCAAATACAAATTCTGTTTACAAAATAGTAAAAGACCCTCTAAAGTACATAAAATAAAATGTTAGAAAGGGTTCGTAATGTTCGTAATTTATCTGCTTCAGTATTTACCGCATGCATCCAATCCGGTGATACGGCTTATATTGTAAATATCTAAGACAGAATCTCCTGTTTCTAATGACCTTAATACTTTGCTATAATTGTCCTCTTCATATGTAGCTTCCTCATCGACTTCTTGTGACTCCGTGTATTGACCTAATTTGGTAGGGAAAATTATTACAATAGAATAAACAAAGGGCTATGATAACGACTAATTTTGGACTATTCTTACTATTTCCAATGGAATCCACATCATCAGATGGGATTGTCTCCAAATCACTAGTACTTGGCGTAAGAGTCATTTGACGATCCAGCGATTTTCCTATGTAAATTACAGTTCAAATTTTTTTTGTTTTTAAAAAAAAAATAAATAAAACTCTAAAAAAAAATCGGTAAATACCTCTTTTATTATGAAAGCCGGGTATTTCTAATGCTTTATTGGTAAAAAAAAAAAAAAATTAAATATATATAAATTTATAAATTTATTATTATCATAAATTTAAATGCTAATACCAACATGATGATTTAATTGGACTACTTGCTACCGGAGAAGGAGGTGTATTCTCATTTAAGTTCTAAGAAAGTAAGCGAAATCACTAAAAAATTCTATTTTTATTTGCGATTAATAAATAAATATACCTCTTTCACTGCTTTCTCATTTTTACTGCTTTTTGGTTTGTATGTGTGTAACCGCAAATTTTCATTTCTTTCTAGCTTTTTACGCATTCGACATCGACCTTAAAATTGATATAAGGTTAAAAGGACTTATTCTGTATATCTTGTTCATAGATTAATACCTTCTGTGAAATCCAATCTCCATTTTGCCTCGGTGTCAACAGTTTTTGAACCCCAGAGAGCACGCTCACGGAATAAATCTGCTGAAGTTTTTGTCCATTCATCTCTAAAATAATTGCAATTATCTATACTGTCTTGTATCGATTTATGGTATCGACCAGTTTCAATTTCTTGTATATGTCTTGACCACTTGTTAGTCCTAACACGATAACGGTCGAATAGATCTTGTTCCGATGTAACCTTTTTATGTAATCGCTTGAGTTTATTATTCATTCGCTTTGAATGAATACTTTTGATTGATTCTTTACTATTTTTCATTTCATTTGCGATTATAAATTCCCATATCTTTGAGATCTGTTCGAGAAATAAAGCATCCAATTGAATTCTACGAGAGTCAATCCATTCCAAAAATGAAGCCACGTCCTAACGAAGGAACCAGTAAATATCGAATGATATAAAACATTTGAAATCATATAATTCAGATAGTATGAGTATTACCATCTCAAGAGGTTTTGAAAACCCTTCCATTAGTTCTTTGTGTTCTAAACGTGAGGATGTTAAATCATAATTTATTAGAAAGACATACTTGTGTATGTCTAATAATAATAATAATAATCTATATATACCTATTCCTTTGATACGTGTTTTCAAAATTCCAGACATTTCAACTTGTTTTTGAAGCATTAACAATTTCCAAATCTATAAAATATTCTTTGATTAAGAATAAAGTATATTTTTTTTTTTCAATAAACTACTTATGATAAAGGATACGTTTGTTGATATAGCTTTAATTTCTTGGTTATCATAAAGTAAACATTTATAAAGATGATAACATAAACATTTTAAAAATTCAATATCAGTATTATATTGACTAAATATGACTTTTTGATGGTAAATCATTTTGTCGAGAATCTCATCAGCGTCAATTGGCATTTTATCCATTTCTGATAACCCAAACAAAATAGTTCTATTCAAAGAGCGATACAATGAAACGATCCATTGGTCACTAGCTCGTTTTCCATTAGCATTATTAGCATTATCAATTCGTTGAATTCCTTCAAGAACAACGGTAAGGAAATCGAATATTTGTTTTCTTCCATCCGAAAACCACCCTAATGTAAATTAATTTATTAATTTTTCTATAAATATAAAAATGATGTTTAATTTATAAATCTTAAAAATCTTAACCTTGATATAATGCGTCTACCGTAAGTTGGGAAAATCTAGCGATGTTTGCCATTATACGTTGATCCATTAACATATTCATATCAAGTTGTGAAACGCTTTTGAGACTACCTAAGACATGTGTTAAAATATAACTTTCGAATTGTATCTAAAGAAATTATATTGTTAGCAATGATATATAATTTGTTTACAATACTAACTACTTTATATACCTGATGCTCTAATAAAGATGGAGGGAATGACTAAAAATACAATTTACATTAGTAATTACAAAAGAATGATAAATCGCTATAATATGCAAATTGATATATACTCTGAGCACAACTTCTAGACCTGACAGGGGTTTGGTTTTGAGATCAACAACAGAATTTATACAGATCGAAACTATAAACTCAAGAAGACTTTCTACAGTCGCATTCTTATGTTCGGCATAATCTGTTCTTTTTGCTCTTTGATTTACGGTGGTTTCTGGTACATTAAATATGGGATCTTCCTCCGTATCACTTTGTAATGGGCTCGATCGTAGTGGCGACGATGATAAAGAACCTAATGTGAGATTATCTGTTATAATTCTCAAGCGATTACTTCCACTTGAAAAGGAAGTCATTTCTTCTGCAGGTTCATCATCAATGTATTGAGTTGGCTGCTTTGATATACTTGTAAGGA
Organism: Rhizophagus irregularis; assembly: GCF_026210795.1. Lineage (NCBI taxonomy): Eukaryota > Fungi > Glomeromycota > Glomeromycetes > Glomerales > Glomeraceae > Rhizophagus > Rhizophagus irregularis. The sequence goes on from NC_089447.1 coordinate 2,921,295, forward strand.
TCGGAACTATAATGGAAGTCCCGCTACTCATGTGCGTTTCAAAAACCGCATTGATATCACATTCCATTCCAAAATTTTTTGAATGTAGTTCTGTTTCTATTGAGACCTCATCACAAGCACAAACAATTGGAAATAAAATTTCAATAAAGCTATCCATTATTTCACTTTTACAACAAAGTTCACTGAATTCAGCAGAATTATTATACATGTCGGCGAGAAAATGTATGAGAGTCTGTTCAACATGAGAAAGTTTAAACAAAGTTTCTTTGGTTTCTTCGCCATTTTTTTCTACCAAAAACGTACGATTATGTTAATACGCAAAACGAGAATCTCATAATCTTCACTAATAATATAAACTTTACCTTCAAGAAGGACATCATTATCTCTTGAAAGTCGTCTCCGTTCAGCTTCTGTTTTATTCTTTTGTGTAATTATGTCGTCTTGAGTTCTAACTCTTGATTTTGTATTTTTTTCTATATCGTAGCTCAATTTTACTATTGTATTGATACCTTCCTTCATCATAGACAAAATAATTGGCAAAACATCCGGACATACAATATGTGTCTCGTTATCTTTGTCTCTAAACAAAGTCAAAAGAGAAAAGAGATCAAATGGCGCATCGAAAGGAACGTCACAAATATCTGTACCAAAAAGCATAGCAAATAATGCTTGCTGTAATTGCGTGAGATACCACCATTGCGGGAGCAATTTCTGCATTACTATAAACCCTTCTGAGGATGAGCGAAATTTATGAACATAAGAGGAGCCTTGAGAATGAAACAATCTGGCCAAAATTCTAGCCGCACAAACGACCCAGAATGGGTTAGAGTCTTCGTTAAAAAAAAGTAATGGCCATTTGTTTGTAATTGTTGAAGAAAACTTATTAACGTAAAAAGGATTCATTTTATCGCAAAGTATTTCGGTAAGCATTTCCATTACTAAAACACCTATATGCTTCACTGACAAACTTTTCACGTCTGTTATTATATTTTTCACAGATGACTTTCCTATCACATTTTCATGTACAAAAGAAGAACCAATTCCAGTTTTAAGGGGAGATTCTCGACGAGGAGTAGCAACAAATCGTGGCTTGTTTGCTGCATATGAAGTTAGTAATAATAACTTAAGAACAAGTAAAAGTTAATTGAATTAGAAAAAAACTTACGTTTATTAAGAGAAGATACTAGAAATGTTGCTATAGATCTTATGACTTCATTTGTAAAATTGTATTTAACTACAATATTAAGCGTTGCAATGAAGTCTATCAATAAATCCTTCGGATAAACGTTTAACTTTAAGGCAACTAGCATTTTCTTTACAACGCCTTTAGTGTTATTGCGATGGTTATGGATATCAAAAATGGCAAAATTACTTTCATTATAAATAAATATGAATAAAGGATACTCATTTTACTCAAACGCTTAGCATTAAAATGATGATGTTGACTTAATTGGATAAATGTCGCAAATTGCATAAGATGGGCACGTTGGACAGTCTCGTCAGCATGTCTCCATAAATCGAAATCAAGTATAAGAAACCGATAAGCAAGTGGATTGATGATTACTGAGTCCCTTAATGATGGGAAAAACTAAAGTTGAATATCTTCGACATGGATAAAAAAAATACATTTGTAGACAATATTAAGTTATAAACTTACATTGGGTTTATTGGGTTATACCCAACAAAAACAAGTAATAAATTCAGGAGTTCGTATGTCAAAAGACCGTGTTTTTGTTTTAATAAATAAGCCAAGATTTCATAACCATGAATTCTTTCCATATCCTCAGAATTTCTCCAACTGAACCGAATAAGTTCAATTAGTGTACAAACTGTCTTGTATAGATCTTTTGCTGTCTTTTATAATTAATATACAAATATAAGTATAAAGTCAAATAATTTACAATCTACAATATTGAATAAAATTAAAGCTCTTCTTACATCTGCTCTTTCTATTAATCTTAAAACTACAGCAGAACCTCCAATTTTCCAAATTGAATCATCCATCCCATAAGGGATTGCAGTAACAGGATTGCCATATAAATCAGCTAATCCATGTGAAACTCGTAATGCCCGTTCTACTTTTGGAACAGCAGCATTTAAAATTACAGTGCTAAGTGCTAATTCTTGTGATGTCCCTTCATATAGCCCTGATCCCAAAATATTAGCATTTTGACCACATACAAGCATATTGCTTGCATTAAAAGCAAAAATAATTTTGTCTTCAGGCAAAGTTTGACTATTATTTCCACGAATTGCAGTTACCATAGCTAAATGATCTACTTCAATGTTTGCATCCTTTCGCTGTCGATTTAACGCTTCAAGTTTCATAGTAAGAAGTGTTGATGTTTGATAAGTTTGAAATTGTCCAAGAGAATCTTGGAAATTAGAAGAATAACGAGGACCAAGATGATAATATACACTAATAAGATCACCATCTAAATCATCCTCAAAAAAATAACATGGTCCAAGATCCCATGAGAGTCTTGTTTCGCCTTTACCTGAAGTGCGAGCAATATCCTTAGGTGTTCCAATAAATGTTCTTATCGGTCTATTAGCTGCAGGCTGACCTAAATATGGACACTTTAGATTTTCTACAAATCGACCGTCGACGAATAGAGACATTGTGGATGACCCTAAACGTGGTCGGTTATGTACAATAGCAATATGATACCAACAACCTGTTTTAAATTCATATCTCTCAAATATAGTTGACTGTTTTGGTGAAGTCTGAACAACAAGTTTATGAGTTTTAGCTTCAAAATATATTTGCAAGTAACAACGTTTTTCATCATCACTCAAACCTAAGAGTGTCAAATTAATATTTGAATCAAAATTTTCAATATCAAGCCAAGTCATAAATGTATATCCTCCATTAGCTGGCGGAAATTGTCGATCACTTAAGTTACTCATTTCCATGCAAGAATATCCGAATTGACTCATATCAAATTGAACAAATCTAGGCCAACGACTTCTTTGAACACCAAATAAAACCATGTCCATCGCGTTCATGAAGTTTCCTTCATTGTCTGTAAATATTTCTTCAGACTGTTGATTTCCATTTTCAAGCTGCTCGAATAAAAATCGAATTTCTTTAGTAGAAACACCCATTTCAATTAGACGTAAAGCTAATCTATTCAAAAATCGTCTTTCATTTGTAGGAATCTCTTTGGGCGTTGGAAAAAGACGCCTTAAAACAATTTCTAGTACTCCATATTTATTTAACATCACCTGATTTCGTCGATTAGCAAAAGCAAGAGCAAGTATTGCTTCATAAATATATGAGAACAATTTTTCATTATATCGCACATGTAATTGCAAATTTAATATAGTTGGAACGACATTGGGATTTCTAATTTCATCATTCATATTGCCAAATGTCCTAGTGATTCTGCTTGAATTTTCTCCAGATTTTTCGATTCCATTAGACACCGGTTCAGCAAATACGTCAACGACGGTTTCGTTTTCAACAACAAACCCGAAGATAATTCCAAAAAAATGTTCAGCAGAACCACCGGGTTCAAGAATACGAGTAAGAACAATTGCATCCTCCATAGACTTAAAACCGATAGTAGTGCTGAAAAATCGTCGATTTGCATCATGATCTGAAAGCGCTTCAGCAAATAGCGAAAAAATGGCTTTCAGCATTTCAACTGCTTGATCTTTTGTGGGATGTTCATCTTCAAAATATTTTCTATTCGTTTTTTTAATTTCATCAGCACTTTGAGGATTGTCCTTAATCTCATTATTTTTAATCCATAATTTATATACATCTTCTAGCCCTACTAATAAGCTGACGAGACACACAAAACCCCCTGTATCACGAAAAACATCCTTCATTTCGGGGCACGCTACCAAAATCCGCCTCATAGACCAAAGAATGTGTTTTTTCATTTTGAGATCAAACCGAGAAAGTGATTGTACAATCTCGACTAATCTTCCAAATTGAAATGAATGTTCTACAGCTGAAGATAAAGAAGATTTAGTTGATTTGGGAGTTTGTGGCTCAGAATTACATAAAACATAACTTTCTACAACTAAAGTTTCAAAGATAGCTAACGCGCCATCACGAGTCTCATCGTAATGTAATAAATCAAATAAATTTCCTTTATATCTATAAGATATGGTTAATGTAAATAAATTATATTTCATAGAAAAAGTTTAGTCATAAATAATTTCCTTACGTGACTCCAAATAAAGTAAGATTTGCTTTGTTGCCTTTTAATAATTCGATCAGACACTCCGCTATTAATTGAAAATTTTCAATTACTTCAGAACCGAACCGATTTTTTGTTTCTTTGTTTTGATGTTCTAATATGTCTGATAATTGCGAAATTGATATTCTTTTTACAAAATGCGCGTTGCCAAACTTATCCTGTAGCGTAGTTGCTAATTCCTGAAGAAGGCTGCATAACATGTTTAATAGTCCGATTTCACGAAAAACGTCCTTAAATTTTGAAGAAGTCTGTAAAAGTGAAATAACAGTTTCACACGCAACAGCTGTCGTATGTTTCAATGACTGGCCTTTGTAAAAGATATATATTTAACGATTAGAATTGATATATCGAAGTTATTTTAATTATTTAATATTTGATAACGAGATATCTACCTTGAAAATGTAAAGACAATACAACCAATTCCCTAAATGGAACATAATTCAAATCAACCATAACAAACACCAACAAATCCAAAATTGACCTCTAAAATATATACAATATGTTAATCATATATGAAGCCAATTATTATTCCTTTAATAATATATACGATTCCAACCTGAACTTTCGAACTAAATTTATCTAAATGTTCAATCAAAATCGGTACTATGTTCAAGGACTCAGTCAAAAAATAATTTAAATAGTTTGATTTGAAAACTTCAGCGATAGCCGCAACTATTTTTTGGCGGAAAATGTCAGGAATTACATCACTATTGACATCTAATGAACCAAAATGAAAATTTGATTTTGACTCTGGATACAGAAGAGCGGATACAAGAACTTGGAATGCTCTCTCGTTACGAAAAAGCGATTCTAAAAAATATATATATATATTTTTTTTTCAAGATAATATATCATATATTAAAATTACAGATTAATTAATAAAAATATAAATTACCATCGTCCTTTGATTCAGGAGGTAATTTAAAATCTAAAAAAAAAAATTTTTTTAAACTTAATTTAAACTAAAATTATCGCAAAAAAAAAAAAACCCCCGTTGAATTAAATTACCGCTATGTTGATACGGCGTCGCATTCGAAGCAGGTTTTATAGCATCCGTTCCGAAAAATACAAGATCTTCGGCAAGTGTTATTAACGTATCCTAATTTAATGGATATGTTATCGGCAATTTCAAAATGATTCATTAATCAAAAATTAAACTGAACATTCACCTTAGTAGTCGACGATTGTCCATCAAATGGGGGTAATACGAGTAAGTTGAAAAATGCATCATACCCCTTACAATTACAAAATTCTTCTAAAAATATTGGCGTAATTTTATATGTACCCTAATCAAGCCATGAGTTAATGAATAATTTATTAAGTTTATTTCATAAATTAATTAGTAAGGATAACTAACCTGTATTAAGTCGACAAGCATAGAACCGGCATATATTAATTGTGGATTATCAATGAATTTATTTTTTTCGAAATCAATATTATCTGCCAATACTTTCATGAGCGCACCTAAAATATTTTTACTCTGAAAGTAATTTAAACATTCTTCATTTATGATATTTGAATCAAATAAACTAGCAAGAATATCAAGTGCTCTAAATAAATTAACAACATTAGTAAAAAATTGATATAACTTGAAATCATAAAAATACACCTAATTATACCTATCCTCCCAAGCGAAAGACTGATTGTCGATATCGACATTATATACAGTTCTTCCTTTATTTATTGTCATTGTAACCAGTAAGAACAACAAATCTTGTTTAATTAACTGACTCAAAATTATTGGCTTTGTTACGAAATAAACAAGAATATCCGTCATGATATCAGATATCACACTAAAAGAAGCTGATGCATCTGATGGCAGCGATTCACTTTTCTCTTTGGATTTAAGCAATTCGTCTTGTGGATTATTTTCTATGAAACACTGTAACGTATATATCAGGACTGAAGGAAGTTCGTTTGAGGACATGATCTCATATACAACTTCCTAAAATAAAGAATTAAGCTCTCAATATCTTTCATTATTTTCTAAACTATTAAATAAATATACATATAATATAATATGGCTTTTAAGATTATCGCACGAATATAAAAAATGTATAAAGATCAATACTTATACATACAGGTCCAAAGCATAATATGTCAATTGCTTTTAATATTATTAATAATCGATTTTCATCAGATAAAATTTTCAAAAGCTCTATTTTAAACAAAAGAAAGGAGATTAACATCCTGTAAATTTATATCATGGCTTAACAAATGTTCAAACTACCTTGACTGGCCTTAAAATCTTTTTCCGCCGGAAGAATACCGCGAATACAAGTAACTAAGTGTTTTGATATAGCTTTGGTAAAAGATTCAAGGTCTTCGAAACTATTTTTAAATGCCAAATACGTTATTAAACTTGTCCCATTATATTATCAACTATTTCATAATCACCTCTCTTGAAGCAACTCGGGAGCTTCAACATATATGTCACAAAATTTACGTGAGGTTGCAATTAATAATACGTCTTGTTCCTAGAAATTTGAATATAATTAACAGTTAGGACATTTAGGAATATCCACTATTTATTTTTTTTATAGGAAGGCAAACAAATATGTCATTACCTTTTCGTCAGAAGAGTTTTGACATTGTCGAAAGAGCGAACACAGATCATTTTGTTGCTCAGCAGGAATTCTAACGCACCATCAAACCGAATTACCACTGAAGTTAAGAAAGCTTACGCGTTTTGAAAAGGCTAACAAAATACAAAATCAAGATCACAGGTCGAATAATAAAATGGCGGCAATAGATTATATGCACATTTATAATCTAAAATAAATATCACGTCTACTCATCCATAACAAAAAATCAATCGCGTCTCACGAATTAATAATTAATAATTTTCTTAAAATATTTATAAACATGCATGCGCCGTTTAATTTTACTATTCGACCTGTGTTATTATCACGAGATCTAACTTTAAAATCTCTCAGAACTCACGTTTTTCGTGTATTTAGTTTTGATCTTTCTAAAGCCTCGTTCTCTAAGTTATGTCCAAAAATTATACTCTGGCGCTGTTTAGCCGAGCTTACGCTAGAACCCCTTCTTCTTGCAAATGGCTTTTCAGGTGGTTTAAATGGTGTTGATGGTGGAGGTTGTGTTGGTGGTGTACTAAATAATGAGGAAAGATGCTGTTGATTGGCATTTTTTAATTGGCCAACAATTTTAGACCACATAGTGTTTACGTGGCTACTGGTCGTTCCACCGTTACTTAAGTAATATAAAAGAACTATTAACTATCTATGTAATAGGCCAGGACAATTCATAAAATATTTACTACACTAATAGTGGCGTAGAATAATTAAAGGAACTTTGAAGACAAAAAGCTTGTTAAATGTCACATTAAAACAAATGTGATTTGTGATGATATGTTTGTTCAGGAAAATAGGGAAAAAATTCACATGATTCACGGTACATTCACATAAATTCGCCCGGGTAATTTGTAACATGAGAACGGAACTGGCCAGTTTTAGATTTCAAACTCATGTAAATTATCAAAAAAAAAAAAATGAATTTTGATAAGATAAAAGTTTATTTGTCTTTAAACCTTTCACTTCAAAACTACCTGGTAAGTATTTAGAAGAATTTGATATTGTCATTCAATTGTTTCTAGCATGGTCAAAGTCAATTGAGAATATAATGAGCATCAAACATTCACCTATCATCATGTGATATAATACTCATATCACCAAATTATATCTTTAAAAAACGCGTAAAGATTTATCGATAAATAATCAAGCCATTTTTTTAATTGATAATTATTGAAATATAACTTGATTATATTTTCTTATTTAAATAGTTACCTTATATATATAATACGTGATATTAATATGCCTCCAAAAACAAAAACGCGTCCTTCCGGAGAGACGGAACTTGCATTAAAAAAACAGAGAAAAAGTTCATCACCCGAACCACCATCCAGTGTATTAACGCAACAACAGGAGGAGGAAATGTCTTCTGCATATATTGCACAATTATTGGCTCAGGAAGGTTATGATGAACATCCTTATTACTCACAATATCATAGTACGACATATGACAATTTTTACGAAAATGATGATAAAGACGATGATGATGATTATAATCCGTCTTCGAGACCTAAATCAAAGAAAACAGGTTTGCGATATATTCTAATCGATAATTTTATGTTTATTTAATAATGTATTATAACATGATAAAATTTCAAAATCCTTTATTTAAAGGAACGAAAGGTCGTAAACGCAAAAGTGATGCTTACAAAAAAACTTCTCAACAGAATAATGTGTCTCCGTCTGATGAGATGATCAGCCATCCTAACAATGATTCCGTATCTATCGATGATAGTTCGAATATTTACGTGTTTGAAAATATATCAAATAATGGAAAAAATGGCGAAGGAAATAGTGGTTCCCAAAGAAATGAAGTAAAATCTAATTCTGAACCAATCAAAAAACAAAAAAAAACTCCAAAGAAAATATTACCAGGTATGAATATAGGTGCGTACTCTGATGAAGAAGAATCTCTATTCTTGTCCGGATTGGACCTTTATGGGCGTGATTGGAAGAAAGTAAGATAAAAAACTCGTTTATATAAGTTGTTCTTTTTTTATTTCGCCTCACATAAATTAACACTTCTCTTTTGAAACAAAAGTTGGCCGAACACATAAAAACAAGGGATACTAATTCGATACGAAGTCATGCTCAGAAACACTTTATCAAGTTATTCAGAGATGGAATTCCCTTGCCACTAAAGGTGAAGAAATAACTTGGAAGTGCTTAGAGTACATGGAAAATAAAAAAAAGACTACTTTTATAAGTTACCGTTTGTCCCGGATTTATGAATTCCTACTATTTATTTAGGTGCAAGAATCTGGCAAGGGTTATACCTTGTCAGGTAAAGAGTTAGATCCTAACTCTGCTGCAGCGAGGCCATATCTTATGAGGAATCCGCCCCAAGAAAACCGAGAACTTGAAAAGAAACCCGAATCATCCCCAATCAAACCATCCAGTAATAAATCAGATGATGATTTGCCAAATGATACGGTAGATAATATTAGTCAGTCCGATTCTCAATCTTTAAATGATAAGGAACAAAATTTTCTAATTAGGCAAGAAGAGCAATTAAAAATTAAAGAAAGTGATCAAATAGAAGACGATATGTTAATACAAGCAGATGAAAATTATCAAATTTTAACGGCCGAAGAGAATAGTAGTAGTGGTCGTCCGTAAGTAAAAGGATAATAAATTTATTATATAATTAGTTAATTGCAATTTTTTTTTTTTTTTTTTTTTGAAATCTTTTTAGCCGTATGTCACCAAAGATTGCACAAGAGGTTGCAAAAGAAAATGCTAGTCAATTGTATGGTGCTGATGGCCGTACTGAGTATGCGAAAGCAAGATTACGTGGAGATAGAAAACAACTATCGAACACTCCCGAAGAAAGCGCGTAAGGTTTATTTAAATTAATATTTGCATTATAATAAATATGTTTATGAAATAAAAAACTTTAAAATATTAGAGACCCATTGACGATGATAAAGTGCGATCCATTTTTTGGCGCTCCTAATTCAAATGTTGCTGGATGTCAACCGTTTTCGATGATTGTAGAATCAAACGTACTTGTTGCGATGGATTTTCATGCACACCTTATGAATACCGAAATCATTGGATTTTTAGCTGGTCATTGGATACCCGAGGAGAAAAGTAAGTTAGCAGCTATTTAATTTTAGATGAATTATATATATATTATTAATCAATATGAATTCTCGAAGAGTTGATTATCAAAACTACTTTTCCTTGTCGTTCACTTCAAACTGGAGAGAATCACGTCAATGTTGAGATGGATCCAACTTCCGCATTAGAAGTTCAGCAAACCATTACTGATCGTAATATGCAAGTCGTTGGGTGGTATCATTCGCACCCGATTTTTCAACCTGATCCTTCAATAGTCGATTTGGAAAATCAAAATAATTATCAAAAATTATTCAGAGACGAAAAATTTAACGAAGAACCCTTTGTTGGTGCTATTGTCGGTAAGAATTTTTTTTTTTCCTTGTATAAAAAGGTAAATTGATAAATTCGATTAACTACTATTTATTTGGATAATATTTAAGGCCCTTATGACCCAAAATTACCTGGTTCCTTGTCGGTTATCAATTGGTTTTACGTTAGCAACTTAAATAAGTCAGCAGATGAAATAGGACAAGCAAAGCAGTTGGCTTTTGAATTAGTCAACAATTCAGCAATCTCGGATGAAGTTGCTGATGAAATTGTCAGTTAGATATACAGTTGTATTATTCATTTATTTTAATATTTATTTGATACTTATTTAATTTTCATATTCTTAGCTCGATCTCGTGGAACAATATCGTGCATCAAATGATCGCGTGAATTTTAAAGAATATTGGCGTAAGGATACTAAGGAAACTAAATTGGAAAAACTTATTAAGTCACTAGCGAAACGTATGCCATGGTTGAATGTATCAAACAACACGCATCGTGATGATGAAGAACAACACATCATAGAAGATTACAAGATGCAAGAGGATTCATCAAAAATTAATGAACAAGTGTGTAAAATAACTTCATCTAAGCAAACTACAAGTGATAATTTTTTGGAAAGAGTACAAAAGCTTTTGATGGCCTGGTGATCATTTGGTTACCAGTTTTACGAGATGATTGAAATTTGTTTGTTTATTTGTAATAAATGGATATAAATATTTTAACAACTGATCTAATAAAGCAAAATCATAATAAGAATAAGACAGCCAAACATCAAAAGAAGCCTTGAGATAAAGGCTTGTTGTGGTGAAGGGGGTCCATTCGGAGGAGGAAAAGTCTAAGATAAAAAAATTATTATTGTACATTACTTAAAGAAGATAAAACGTTTACAGAGACTTACGAATTGTGCCCCAAAAAATGATGGAAATATTGTACTAGCTGAAATTGAAAAATGTGGTCCAAATGCATTCGAATGAAATGATGAACCAGGAAAAAACTGTGCACTCGGTTGATTTGGATCTCTTTGTGGTTGAGGCCTTTGACCAGCGGGACGATTTGGAATATCTGAATTTTTCCTACAATATTACAGGTTTAAATTAAATAATTGCCTACTCAAACTTGATACAACATATTTTTCTGTACCTAGGATCTTTAGCCTCTTTTCCTCTTCCGTAAATTGGTATAACCTTATCTTGTCCGCATCCCGCTTTGCATACAGGACATAGTGGATTTTGAGATTGTGCCTCTAACCACTACCATCATAAAATTGAGTCAATTGTTCATTAAAATAATTATTATTGAGCAATAAATATTTTTAGAAATTAAAATTACTAACTTGATGCAGACATGGCCAACTGATATTATTTAAAAGAAAAATATTTACTTAATAAAAATATGATATTTAATAATATAATTTGTTAAAATACTAACCAAAATAAATGCCCACATAAAGTTAGAACAGGTGAAGATGCTGTGTCAAAACTGAATTCGAAGAAATTGAGTAAATAATTCAAATATCAGATAAGTTCATTATCTTTCTCTTACCAAATATTACATTCATATTCAGAGCTACCACTATTTGTATGAACCTCATTATTTTTGCTCTGTGAACCTCTTCTAACAGTGCGACTACTCCCTTCGCCTGCAGAGGACGAAATCGTTGATCCCGAAGATAAACCGACTGTAAAGCCTGTTGACTTTGACGATTTAGTTGAAATTTGCAAATTTGATCCACCTCGGTGTCTCAAAACGGTTACATTATTCTCTGTTACTTCACTAGCATTATTGCTTCGCGTTTCCGATTGTGATTCATCCTCGTCAGTAACTGTAGAATATTGTGTTTGTGTTGGTTCGGTTTCAGACATTTCAAGAATCCCATTCCCGTTCACCTCACTATTTAAAACACGTACAGGTTCAGAAGACTCATTAGCTATTTCTTGTTCCAGACGATCAATACCCATTCAAAATATAAGGAGTTATGTAATTTTAATTGAACTCCAGGAAGCTATCTACAATTAAATCTTTAAATATTAGTCTAATTCGAAATGTAATAAATTCTTTTTAAAAAAATAAAATTTCTATATAGTCTAGTATGTTAACAATGTCATCTGCATGGCATTACTTAATATAATATATATATCAATTTTAAATGTGGCGTAGCAATTCAAAAATGAAAAAATTTTATTTTTGGGATGATGAAAATTCAGAGGGAAAATCTGTTATAATAAAAGAATTACTTGACCCAACATATGGATGTTACGTATGGCCAGCAGCATTTGTATTAGCCGAATATATTTGGCATGAGAGAGATTTATTTAAGGACAAAACAATCTTAGAAGTAAGGTTAACAGAATTTCAATTTTAGGTTTATTTGTTTATTTACGACGGACATTTATTATATCACAATTATAATAGCTAGGTTCAGGCACTTCATTACCAGGACTTTTGTGTGCATTACTCTCCGATAATACACATGTGATTCTAACAGATAGATCAGATGTACCTCAAATACTTGAAAATATTCGAGAAATTGCAAAATTAAATAATTTACTATCTAGAAATAACATTTGGATAAAAGGTTTAATGTGGGGTGATTTTAGTGATAACGATCATCAACTCGAAAGTGGCGGTGGTTTATTTCAATTACTAAATGATATTGAAAAATCTAATAGAAAAATTGATTGGATTCTGGGAAGTGATACTTTTTATGATCCAAAAGGTAAAATGTAAATGTAATGTTTAACTTCTTCATTATTTTCTCTATTTTCACTTATATATATATCTAGATTTTGAAGATATCATTGTAACCATCGCTTATATATTAACTTATCATTTTCCAAATGCAAAATTCATAACATCATATCAAGAAAGAAGGTATCATTAAATTTTAAATTATTTTACTCCTAAAATAATTTTTCAGAATATTTTTTTTTTTTTATTTAACAGTTCCAAAAGATCTATTCAATATCTCTTGGATAAATGGAAACTTAAATGTAATCAAATCTCTCTTGCTTCGTTCAATTTTAATCATAACAAATATATAAATGATAAAAATGACGACAACGAAGAAGATAAAGAATCAACAGATGACGTAGCTTACGCTGCCTCATTACAAAGTATATTTTTATTAGAAATTACTAAAATCTAGTTTATTACCTTTTTACTATTAAACAATTTTTATTTTAAATGAAATATATTGTTCAAATTAAACAATGAAAACAAATATTAGTTAGATAAAGAAAATAACCCGATGGCATTCTTTTTAAATTACACAAAACAAGAATACAAAAGAGATAAAAAAGAAGAAAATGTCTTTTAGCTTCTATAAGTAATTTACAAGTTTCCCAACCATTCAAATTACTTATTCGTTGTTACCGCTAAATTAGAAATATTAATGTGCTTATTTGACACGACTGCTTTCAGAAGATATTTTATATTCTTCTGATTGAAGACGTTGATCTTGAATTTCAAGTGTTCGCAATTGTTCACGCTGGTTAATCAGTTCTCCAAAAACAGCATCGGGCAAAACGAAATCTTTTTTACTCATCAGTCTGGTTGGAACACGTTCACCGAATGCAAAAGCAGAGCGTGTGCTCTTGCGTGAGCCCGATGCCATTCCTGTACGTGGTCTAACAAAACTTGTTACACGGTCGGCAGTTGAAAGTATTGGCGCCACGGCTGACATTGCTGTCGTAGAAGGAAACATGGAATTTTGTGCTTTTTTTCCTTTTAGTGGTGTTTTGGCAGGTTTTTTTGTTATCGTAGACGCTTTTGAAGCAAGTTCATCGTTTTTCTTCTTTCGACTTCGGGTAATTCGTGTCGATGTTTCCTCCTTAGGTTTGGGCGGGACATCATCAGAATTTGTAATCAAAGTACTTTTTGACCCCCGAAGTCGTGTTCTTTTCATCTCAGGTTCTTCCGGGGCCTTGCCCTCTCCTTCATTGATAGTCGCATCCACTTTCCGCTTTTTTCCACCTAAGCCAAATGAATCATATATGGCTAACGTATCTTCAGCCTCTTTGAGCAATTTTTGATGTGCTATCTGCAGCTTACTCGCGTCATTTGTTGCATCCTTATTTCGCAGAGCAGCAACCGATATTAAACTTTTTGAATCGGTATTGCGCAACTTTTCAACGGCTAATTGTTGTTGGTATCTCTCATATGCCAACTTTTCGCGCTCACGATTTCTAAGTTTCTTTTCGGCTAGCTCATGCTTACGATGACGCTTTTCATACGCCGCATCAGATATATCTTCCTATAGGTTAAAGACTTTAAAAATTGTTGCTTAAATGAGAATGATTATGAAAGCTATAATACAAAAATTTTACGAACTTCTTGAGCCTTACTCCGTAACCCGCTTATATCTCCATTAACAACTCTAAATGATGGTACAGAAATTTCCTTATCATCAATATTATTGGTCTTAATTAATTCCTCATCCTCATTGTCCTCTATAACATCACAAGTTTCTAAGAGGCTTTCATCAGAAGTCAGCAAAATCGTTGTTTCGCCTGATATAAGAGGCGCTAACAGAGCAGCTAAATAATAATTAAAGTATTAATCGGATATTAAATAATAAGACAATAACTGTAATATGATAATAATTAAGCATACCTTGATCTGCTGCAACTTCGTCCGCAAGAACACTTGCAAGTGTCCCAACCTTGCGGGGCGGCAACACCCTCTTCTTTGGATTAGGTTCTGATGTTTCAGATACAGCGATACCCTGTGCAACATTCTCTTCTAAAAGCTCCAAAGCTGGAGACCTGCGGCGTTTCTTTCCAACTGCACGTTTAGAAGTCTTAGTTTCTTGTAGGTTATGCTCATCGTTTCCTCCGGAGCTTGAAGTAGTAACTATCGATTCTGGAGTATCGCGCTCATGCGGAACAGAATCAACGTCATTATCAATGTCGACTTGATCAGGGGCAGTGTCAAGAGTATTTCTTGGCATTTTTGGGACCTGCTCAAGAAAAACTAGCTTTATAACATAATACAAGGTAAATATTAGAATCAAAAAATATGAAGAGTTTTGCAACAAAGTAACCGAATTGCGTTGTGAAAATGTAAATTTCTGTGGCGAATTATGATGAGATTCTGAATGAAAAAACTCTTTTATCATAATACTTTTATCCAATCAATTTTGTAATTTTGTATTGATTTTTGATTCGTATAAATAGACATTTTTTTATCAATTAATTTATTTGTTTTTTTATTTAATTCTTATAATATGCGCGTCTCAAAAAAAAAATATGCAAATATTTTTCACGTATAAATTGTAATATTAAAAATGTCAACTACTGTAATTGTGAAGATTTAAGGTGGCTAAGTTTTATTGTAAATTCTGTTAATTATGGAGATTCTTCACTTACTACAGAAATTATAAATCATACAAAATATTTCTATTAATTATTTTTATCGCCTCATTGTTCATGTTCTATTTGGAATCTAAATCTACCTAATTCTACTAACCATTGCAAAAAAAGCTTATCGTTATACATGTACAACTGTGAGATCATCTCACAGGTACATTCCCTGTAAAACCATATATATAAATCTACCTTCTTTTTGAAGATGATTTATCAGTATTTTGAGTATTTTGAATAATAGTTTTCTATCATAATGGTTATCAATAATTGCATGCCTTTATTTTAAATTATCACACACTTTTCAAATCATTTTTAAATGGAGATCACATATCGGGCTCACGAAATTTATTGAATGAAATATTTTACATTGTGCAATCAAGACATTAGCAATTTTATTTATTGAGGGGTCCTGTATCTATTAGGTTTTTAGTATTTAAAATAACAACTAATTATAGATTACAAGTGTGGAGCTAATATTAGTAAAATAATTATCATATAGGAAATTATTATACATATAATAAATAAATAATACAGTATATTTTAATATTCTAAGTGGAAGAATTATTATAAATGCTGTTTATAGGGTGAGAAATCATTTCATCGAGAGTCTAATTATATAAAAATTTTTTTTTTGGAAAATTTCATTATAATAAATAAATATATAATTGCTTTTTAAGTAATTTCAATTAATTACCTTTTTTTCAATTTCTGGATCATTCGCTTGTTGATTCATCACCTCTTTATAATTATATTGTTCTGCCCAAAGCTCTTTAACCCATTTTTTGTTTCCACAAAGTACTTGTTCATCGATTTCAATATCTTCACCCATCTCTTTACGTCTTTCTTTAGCGAATCGGTTAATTAAATATAACCAATTAAGAGTTTGGAATACAGTAAAGTACTGTTCGTTTAAAGTCTCTACTGCTTTCTTTGACATTCTCTGATAAAGTTCTTGGTCATTAAACAAAGTAAACAAATAATCTGCTACTTGTTCAGTATCACCAATATCTGCCAAGAAGCCCGTTTCCCCATGTTTAATCTGAAGCGGTATTCCTCCTATAAAAAATTTACGTTTATATCAATAAAAAAATGATAAATAAACAAACAAAATCATCATACCTGCTTTGAATGCTATAACAGGAACACCCTTTGCTAAGGCTTCTGTAACTTTAATTTCAAACCCCTCTCTCGTGCTTAATTGTAATGCTACATGAGCACATCTTAAAATAGTGTTGAATATTTGATCACAAGGAGGAAGACGTACAACTGAAACAACGTTTACGATATCAGCATACTCGGGCCGTGCCAATAACTCGTGAGTCTTTTCATAAATTGGAGTTCCATCTGGATCATCAATACTTCCAGCTCCACAAATTATTAATGAAGGAATTTTTTCTTGAGCCCAACCAGCTTCTTTAAGCTTATCGTGGAGAAGCTTAAAGGAATGGATCAGCAAATCAATACCTATGATTTAAAAGAAATATTAATAAATATTTCGTTGTTGATAATATCTAGTAAATAATAAATTAAATAGTTTACCTTTGCTAGGATCAAATCTAGCCACTTGAACAATATATGGTCGATGAAAATCAATTTCAACACCACATTGATCTATTGATAATCTATTATAAACCAATTTATAATAAGATAAATCGGACAGGCTCAATTCTTTGTTTAAACCATCTAATGGATCTGTACAAGCAGGAAGAAGAACCACTTTTTCCATAGGAACATTATCTGGAACGAAATTATGCATAGGATGAGATACAAACAGATCTGCTTGGGAAATAAAGCTCCAAAGGAAATTCCATGTTACAGCTTGTGGTCCGGTCGGATTCTGCCGGATCAAATCGGCACATACTAAAAATATATACGAATATTTTTATTAAATAATTTGTTTGAAATAGGTAATTTTTAAGTATAAACTTACTTTCAATATGACTTCTGTATATAATCTTGCATGTTGGATTGAGTTTTTTGATTTGAGGAATAATACCACAAACTAAATGTGATAACAAAATGTTAAAGTTATACCAAATAAACTGAGAAACTCCTATAGTATTGTATCTACCTTGTGGATCATCAATTATTATCACATCACTATTCTTAATTGGACCCTCATCATCTTTCCAGAAACGTTCGACATTATCATTGGACCAATTAATAAATACTCGTTTATCATTTTCGGTTAAGCAAACATCTGGAGGTGCTACACCCTATCAAAAAATAAGCAACCATTTTATCATTTCAGTTAATTGAATCTTACTTTTATTAAAAATTTCTAAGAATTTACCTGTAATACATTATGAAACTTTCTTTTTGTTATATCAAACACTTCAGGTTTTGGTTTAGCAACAAACCAATGGATATCAATCTCCATAAGTTTACATAAACGAATAAGCGCATGACGCATAAGAGCAACTAAATTTTACAAGATTTGGTTTATTTCGTGTCTATGTAGGTTATCATTTTTATATGGTCAATATTTAGATATTTACCTCCACCTCCCTGAGGTGTTGCATTGAAGAATGATGCCCTTATATTTCTATTTTTAATTTCATTACCAATACTACTGATCACTTTCCAAGTTGCCGGATGAACAGTTTTTTCGTAATGCGTTAAATCAACCAACTTAATCATTCCATTTAGATCAACTTCAACTTCATGTCTGAATCCAACATCTATTCTTGGGATCGATCCAGGAATTTGTGGACTAATCCTTGGAAAATAAAAATTAAAAGAAATGAGCATATATCTTAATGTAATCTTTAACAAATTATGTTTATATACCATACAACAGTTTTCCTCACAGCTGAGCTAGCTCGTTCATCGACAGTTTTACCCTTTGTTTTAATAACAAAAGGCAAAGCATCGAGCTCTAACCAAAGTCTAGAAGAAAGACTTGGCGAAGTAAATAAAAGACTTTTCATATCTTGTCCATTTTTTAAATGCGCACCAAGACCAATTGCGTGTATTTTGTAATTTTGCGCTCTGGAATATAACGAAATATTTTCGAGGACCACCTGTATAACCTTCTCAACGCGATCCTCAATTTTAGGGATATTGGATATGTCGACAGTGGATATTTCAAAATCAATGGCATAACAACCATCGTGAGTACAAATAGCGTATTCAACTTTGTCATTATCGCCAAACTCTATTTCTAAACCTAAATAAACTGCCTGTGAAACCGCTGATATGCTAGTTCTACGATGAGTTGTTAAAGGCAAACGAACTGACATTGAGAAAGCCGAAGTTGACGGTTGGAGATAAAAGAGTTAATGGTGAATTTGGAGGTGATTTTTCTAATGAAAATTTTTAATTGATAATGAAAGGATATTATTTCCTTTTTATATTTTTTCAAAAAATGTGGCTTTTGACACAATGTAACTTTCTTTGTTTAAACTGTTCATTTTTGCAAATGAAGATTTTTTGATATACAAAAAGTGGCCTGATTACGAATCTAAAAATGCATCCGCAGTAAATAAGAAGTGGATCTGACGCATGGTGGATAGCAAATGCTTGTGCAATCACCATAATGGCTAAAAATCCCGAAAATTACGTCAATGGATGGTCATGATATTATTTATTTGCCAATAATTTTTAAATTTTTTAAAATAAAAGATAATTTATTTGAAGATTTGATTTCAAAAGCCCGATAAAATATATTCATTATATATTTTTTCCGAATATTTAATAAGATTGGATTGGACTTGTACCTCATTAAGTGGAATATTCAAGATAACGTGAATATATGAAAAAACAACTGCATCGACAAAAGTAGGCAAACTAAACAAAACCAAAAACTAATTAGAATCTGATTTAAATAAAATTTTCTTGCTCCTCGAAAATACCTTGATCCAAAAAAATATTTGGAATCTCCTAAAGCATTAGAAATTGCTATTAAAGCTTCATCTGCTTCTTGATAAATCTATTAATAGATTTAATATTAATATATTAATAGTAAAATCGGCCATGTCACATATATACAAAATAAATCAATAATATTAACTTCTTCCTTGTTTAATACCGGCTTTCTTGTTAATAATTCCTTGACAGCTAATTTTTTATACTTTTGAAAAAGTAATTTATCTAACGGCTTAGCATAATGTCCAACATATTTTTTATATGTTATGGATTCATTTGCAGGTTCACACCAAAGATTGTAAAGCTAAATTATATCAAAGTATAAATTAATTAATATAATTAATTTAATTTTTTTTTTCCCTTAATAGATTGATTGATTTACCAAAGCATTTCGCAACTTTGTATCGGCCAATGCGATAAATGATTGTGAATCTGCTTCTTGTTGTTCATTAATTCTTCCAAGATTATCAGAATACTATATACATTACACATATATACATTTTTTCTGAAATTATTAAATAATACATCAATCATAATCGGTTAATTAATATTGATGATCACCGACCATATCAGTGACATGTTTTTCTATAGAATCATCCACAAGAACATCGCCAGTTGTTAAAATTAGGAACGGAAGTTTTCCTGAATATTTTACATATTTATAAAATTAGAAAAATGTCAAATATCAATTAACAATTAGAAAAAAAAAATTGGACGTACCTGAAGGTGACATTAATGGTTCGTTTGAACGTTTGGTTTCGAAATCACTTTTGCTAAATTTCAAAAAAGTCTTAAAATGAAAATTAATTAATCGCTTCACATCATATTTTTAAGCGATTAATTAGGTTTTGATTTAACGACGAATACCTGCCACTTTACACATTCCTGGTCAAAAGAAGTTTCTTGACCTGATTTCCAACCAGGTCCCCATATATACAACCTTGGATCATCAAGTTCTCGTACGCCATAAGGAGATCGATGAGTCTTCAGTGGAAATTTGGCAAGAAATTGGCGAATACTTTGTTGTATTGGGTTGTTATTTATTGTATTTCGCCATGTTTGGTTGGACATATTGGTCAAAGGAGATAGTTTACGCTTGCGATTTGCGAACTTAATTTATATCCGATCGACAATTTATATTTTTGCACACGTTCACATGTTACTGCAGTTGTTTAGATTATTTAATCACAAGCAAGCCGATTCAAACAAAAGTCCACAGATATTTTAATAATGCAACCTTTATTCTTTCGAAATGTGTCAGTTGCAATAGAAAATTCAAATAATTATATACAGCAAATAAATAATCTATGGCTTAAATCAATTACTCTGTCGGGTATATTATCTGTCAATATTTAGATAAAAATATCGCAGATAATAAAATAACTGACTTTTGTCAGAACGGCTTGCTCACCCTTGCATAAGTTCGGAAAATAGTAGAGAGAAACACGTGACTAATTATTGTCTTGCCCTTTAAATCTTGCCCAATTAGAGAAAAAAATTAATAATACAGACATAATCGGTTAAATAGGCTGAAAGGGAAGGCTGAATTGCGTACTAAACAGTGTACAAAAATGCAAACAATAAAATCATTATAAAAAGTGGAAAAAGGGAATACGATTTAACAACATTTTTTTGATAATCGAAGTTTATATTAAATTTTTTTATAATGTCTACTCAACCACTTCTTCAAGCTCAAAAACGTATAGCTCTTCCTACTAGGGTTGAACCTAAAGTATATATCTTAATTATAAAAATTTTAATATTAAAATTTATTCAATTCTCATTGTTATTTACGTGTCAATAGGTATTTTTCGCAAATGAAAGAACCTTCCTTTCCTGGCTGCAATTTACAGTCGTATTAGGCGGCCTTGCGCTTGGACTTCTTAACTTTGGAGACAAAGTTGGGAAGATTTCTGCCGCTATATTTACGTTTGTTGGTATGTTACATGAAATTTTTGGATTTTTTAAAATCCAATTTAATTTAAGAAAATCTTTTGTTGATCAAATAGCTATGGCCATTATGCTCTACGCTCTGTTAATATATCATTGGAGAGCGACCAAGATAAGAAAGAGAGAATCAGGTCCTTATGATGATAGGTACGGGCCGACTGTGCTCTGCTTTTTCCTCGTGGGTAAATATCGTTTTATATTTTCTCATTTTATTTATTTAAAAAATTAATATATAAATAACAAATTCTTCAAATTATAATTCTTCAAAACTAATAGGTGCCGTGGTAACTAATTTTATCCTTCGTTTCACGAATGATAAATAATAGTTTTTCGATCAATTTGCTATTTTCTCTCTCTCTTAACTATCGTCATTTTAATGACAATTATATATATATATATAGATTTACTTTGTATGTTAAATAAAATAAACAAAAAATTTAGTTCATGAAATTTTAAAAAATAGTTATGCATTAATTATTAATATATTGTAAGAAAATTCGAAATTTTTTCCGTTTTCGGGTAAATCCAGTTTATTTATTATTATACGCCCGTCTCATGTTTCACTAATCTTAAAAAAAACGGAAAATGGTTTCTTCATAAATTTATATTTATCTATGAACGAGCATTCTAATTGAAAATTAAGGTTCGAGAATTTCATAAATAATTTATGTGACGCTCTTTTTAAATGTTTATTAGTTGAGTTGTTAATTGAAAAAATTTTGGGTTACATTACTTTTTTCTTTTTCTTTTTACCTGAACTAAGTGATTCCGCTAGGGCGTGATTAGTCAACTTGATATGGTCAAACAACTTATTTCTGGTGGGAAATGTCTGTGAACATACGTTACATTTATTCTATAGAAGGAAAATTTTAGAAATATAATATAAAAAATATATCATGAGAATACAAAAAGAAAAATGAATCACCTGGTTAGATGTTTCTTTTTTCTTCTTATCCTTTTTAGAATTACTGCTTTCGGTTTGATTTAATTTATCTTTATCATCATCTTTCAAGAAGTATGGCGTTGCTCCCGATTCTTCATCTGACTCGAAGCCTCCACGGGAAGTTATCTTTGTTCTTTCTAATATTTCAGACAAATCATTATCTTCTTCGTTTAGTGTCTCTTCTGATATGCTGTTTTTGTGAAAAATTTCTTTCGTAATATTTATTTTTAACTCTTCATCAGCATGACCCCAATTAGGAGTCTTCTGTTTCTTCTTTTGTTTCTTGTTCTTTTTAGATTCTTTCTCATGAGAGAATAAATCATTCTCTACCTCTTCGTCATATTTAATGTCCTGTGTGTCCAATTTTATATCTTGATGACCATTTTGTAACGTAAAAATATCATCATTAGATTTTGATGTATCTACATTACTTATTAGTTCTTCATCTTCTTCGAACATCTCTTCCCTTAATAATTCGACGCTTTTAATATGCTTTTTACTTTTTTCGTGATTTTTCCACGCATTTTCATTTTTGAAACTTTTATTACATGCCACGCAAAAATATTCATCATCTGGTGGTTCATCTTCAAAATCTTCCTCCTCCTCCTCATCCCCTTCATCTATTTTTGTCCAGTCTTGCTCTTGATATTCCCGTAATTTAGCAATACGTTCTGCGCGTTCACGCGCGGCTTTTGATTTAGCTTCTGCAACCTTTGCCTCTCTTTTTAATTCCGCGAGTGCTGTAATCTCTTTGTAACGTGGATCTCTCTTCTTCACGTATTCAACCAATTCCTAAAAAATAATTTATTTATTTAGGATGTTCTTTAAAATAATTTAAATATCTAATGAATTATACAAAGCTTACCCTCACGGTGTCGTTGTATTCTTTACGAGCAGCATCTCGCGATTTTTTATTTTCACTTTTCATTCTTCGCTTTAAAATTCGATCAGGTGCCTAACTTCAATAATATTTTCATTTAATTTCTTACTTTTCTTCAAAGGAGCATTAACCTACTTAATTAATTACACTTTACCTCCGATAATTTATATTTATCAAACCATTTAAAACTTTTCTGGGTGGAGAAATTTAACCATGAAGTATAAAAATTTTTAATCGGATTCCCATCTTTCGAGTCATTTAAGTCAATTGGTGTAGTGCTATCACCAAATGATGGATATGGGTGAAAATCGCCAGCATCTTCACCACGATCATGAGAATAAGCATCATCTTCTTCCTCCGCTAATTTTTCAAATAACTTTCTATACACCGTATAAAATCCCTACAATCAGATTTATAAATCAATAGTAGTTTAGAATTAATTAAATGGTAATTCTTTTAACATACCGTTTTACTGTCATCAAATCCTTGATAACACGCTTTAGTAAAGAATCTCATTAGATCTTCAGTTCTAGTACCTTGAACACTAGTTCTAAATCCCCATCTTGAACTGCTTTCATCACAATCATCATCGAGTTCATAAATATCATCATCTATAATTTTCTTTTTCGATTTAGTATTTGTCATTTATTTTTAAAATAATTGACACTTCTTACCTTCTCTTAGAATGGCGTCTCGATGACCATCATACCTACGAATTTAAATTAATTTGAATAAACCTGTTTAATCCAATTATATAGACCGAAAATTTACCATTCACGTTCGTGAGGGTCAGATAAAACATCGTAAGCTTCTTGAATAAGAGCAAATTTTTTTGTAGCCTCGTCAACCCTATAGTAATTTTTATCAGGATGCCATTCTAAAGCTTTCTTACGGTATGCCTTTTTTATCTCTTCTCCAGATGCTATTCGATCTACTTCAAGAAGTTCATAATAACAAGTCCGCATTTTGTTTTACCAAATAATAAAATAATAACAGCGGAGTGCTCAATTATTAAAAAGAAAATTTTGACCTAAATCTAATTTTTCAAAAAAAGGATCTATTTTTTTTTTTAAAAAAAAACAGTTTTTTTTTTAAATATGCTAAAACTATTCTAGAAATGTGGTAAGAAACGTGGATATCTGTTTGTATGTCAAAAGTAGTACATTTTGCAAAGGTTTTAAAGATTAAAAATAAAGTGGCTCCGTTTTTTTGGGGCCAAAATGATGATCAATTTATTATAATTGTGGCCAATCAAATTTCAATTTATTCCAGTTAAATATAGGTTATTGTGCAAAAGCGAAAAAGGTCAATAACTATTCGATAAATACAAACTAACAAAAAAATGTCACTTTTAAAATGGATTGGCATGGTAAGCTGGTTTTTTATACCTAGTTTATTTTGCTATCTTGCAGAAAATAGATTTGAATTTACGCAGGAAAAAATATAACTTTATTTCTCTAACGTGATTTTCTATTAGGGTGATTCGAAAAAAACTACTGCCAACGAGCCCTGGAGTAGTGGGTCTGAAAAATATTTCGGCTTGGAAAATGTAAGAACGTTTTTTAAATTAACGACTCTGAACAGAAAGTTTATAAACTAAAGAACTACGAAAAACTTTTATCAAAACAGCATTAACACTTTTTTCTTTTGTTCGTGAACATCAACGTTTACAGTTCGGAAATACCTGGTAAGATTTTGTTCTAAAATTATACAATTTCATTAACTTTTTTAATTTTATTCATTCAATCAATCATTCATTTATTTATATAACATTAGCTATTGCAATTCTATTTTACAAGCTCTTTATTTTTGTAAACCGTTTCGAGAATGCGTTATCAACTTCCCGAATGGACAAAATGGTTTGTTAGCTCCTTCCATGTCGCATATTAATTCACAAATATTAACATCATCACTTACGAATGATACTGTCTCTAAAATAGATGTAAATGCCACATCTGAAAATAAAGGTAAGTTATTTTTACTTGGTATGTTTAATCTAAACTTTATTTCACTAAACAATTCATATCTTTTTTTCAGCGAATAGTGATATATCATCATCCAATGGACTTAATGAAGATACTTTATTTAGTGCATTGAAAGAATTATTTTGGAAGATAAGTAGTCAGAAAAAAAGAACTGGTGTTATGGCGCCGAATGGATTCATAGCAAAATTAAAAAAAGAAAATGGTAAATTTTTATTCTCTTTGTAGTGTATGTCATTGTTTTATTAACATTATATTATTTATTAATTTTTAGTTTTATTATTATTTTTGGATAGAACTTTTTCGTACAACGATGCACCAAGATGCACATGAATTTTTAAATTACACTCTTAATGCTATAGCCGAGAATGTAATAGAACAACAAAAGAAAATGGAAGAATTAGAAAGACAAAGAGAACAAGAGCAACGCTGTGACATCAGTGAAAAGTCAAAATCGTCAGTAAACGGTACAAGCATAAACGAAAGTGAGGAAAGTGGCGTTTCAGGTAATTATTATAGAAAGTATTTCATAATAATTTAAATTATAAAATTCTCAAGTATATAATTTTCCATTTCAAAGCCGATGAAAGTTCTTTCAAAGGATCAGAAATTAATTCAAACACATCCTCTTTAAAGACAACTTGGGTACATAAACTATTTGAGGGCACTTTAACAAATGAAACGAAATGTCTGACTTGTGAAACGGTGAGTTAAATAGAAATTTACAAATTTTTTTTAATGTTTTTGAATTTTTATTGATATTGTAATGTTCAGATCACAAGCAGAGATGACCCTTTCCTTGATCTTTCCATTGATATTGAACAAAATTCTTCTGTTACGTCTTGTTTGAGACAATTTTCTGCAAGCGAAATGTTAGTTCACCAGGATAAATTTTTTTGTGACGTGTGTTGTGGATTACAAGAGGCCGAAAAGAGGTATGCACATTACATTATGTTATATTTTTCTCTAATTAAATATAATGAACTTATCAAATTCTTTTGATAGGATGAAAATTAAAAAATTGCCCAATGTATTAGCGTTACATTTAAAACGCTTTAAATATCAAGAAAGGTTACAGAAATATATTAAATTATCATATAGAGTAGTGTTTCCTTTTGAATTACGACTATTCAACACGGTAATGTTGCATTTGAGATATTTTAACGATTATCTCTATCACAATATAATATTAATACATATATATATATTTGATTTTGATATAGTGTGATAATATTAAAGATCCTGATCGCCTTTATGAACTTTATGCAATTTGTGTCCACATTGGAAGGTAAGATTTATGCTTATGTAATATGCATATTCATTTTTTCAAATGTATTAACAAAATTTCTTTAAAGTGGCCCATATCATGGCCATTATGTTACATTGGTAAAGAGCATGGGACAATGGCTTTTATTTGATGACGATACTGTAGAGGTACGGTAATATGAACTTTATGGTTAAATAGTCTTATAATTATTATTAAACTATTTTTTTCTTTATTAGCCTGTAGATGAAAGTGAAATTCACAAATATTTTGGAGATATACCGGCAACTGGATCAGGTTATGTGTTATTTTATCAAGCCTGTGATTTAGATTTAAGTTCTCTTGGTCTACCGTATTCTGTTTGGGCAAACAATGTAGCCTCTAGTGCATCATCAGAAGTATCAGCAGAGGGTGCTGCTGAATCACATTCTATTGATGCACAATCCACGTCAACTACAATTAATGGTGCTGATAATAATAATAATGTTGCATCTTCAATAAACAATGAAGAGCCTAAAAAAGAGCGTCAAACTCCTGTAAGGGAACCATCATTTTCTGAACGTCTGACGACTATACTACCGAGAAAAAAAGATAATAATCCAGATAGACGTAAATCACATGGTGATCAAGATTCAAAGGACAATGATGACAATAATACACATGAAAAATCGTCGTCACAAGAAAAAGAAAAAACATCATGGTTTACAAAATCTAATAATAAATCAAACAAAGAAAAAGACAAAGATAAGGATAAGAAAGATGATAAAGACGAAAAAAAGACTTCGTCAAACCTGGAATCGTTATTCGAAGAGGGTACTAATAACACACAAACGAGTAAAAAAGATAAGAAAGCAGAGAAAGAAGAGAAGAAAAGAGAAAAGAAGGCTAAGTCAGAGAGTAAAAAAATGGAAAAATTAGCAGCGTCTAATGGAATTAAAACAATTTAATACTATTTAATAGAACACTACACTAAGGAACAAGAGAAATGGTTGGTTTGAGGATTAAATAAAAAACTTTCTTCCTTTTTTTTTATGAAAATCGTTTTTATTATAAATAATGTTCTTCCTCTTTCAGCTATATTCTGATATTATTTCTTTATCTTAATTTAAAAAAATATATATATATATATATAAAGGTGCAATGGGTCACCGCCTTAATTTTTTGTTTACGTTAGTAGCAGTATTCACTTGTATGATATTATAAATTACGAAAACTCATTATTTTTTCTTTAAATCAAACACTAATTTCTTTAATTCTCATTCAATTGTCCAAAACACTTATTATTGTACATTAGAGGACTTTTTATTTTCAACTTTTTTTTTTTAATATGGGCTATTTAGAGGATAGGATTAAAGAAAAATTTTACAAATTTAATCGACTTTTTTTAATTATAAATTTCTATTTCAATTTCCCACTATTGCTTTTTTTTGTCGTCTTTTTAAAAGTATGATAATCAATATACCTGTAAGAACGT
This sequence comes from Rhizophagus irregularis, assembly GCF_026210795.1. NCBI lineage: Eukaryota > Fungi > Glomeromycota > Glomeromycetes > Glomerales > Glomeraceae > Rhizophagus > Rhizophagus irregularis. The sequence goes on from NC_089447.1 coordinate 2,949,216, forward strand.
TTAATCAATAAATTTAAATTATATATATACATTGATATTATCACTTCGAAATTATCTATTATCAGTTTCTGCAAAGCCGTACGCGGTGTACGTATCATCACTTGCTGTAGTAGTAGTAGTAGAAGAATAATCACTATAATCATTGTTCCAATCATAATAGTCGTAAGAATTATTATTAATTGAACTTGTGCTATAACTAGGTGAAGATCGCTTTTTTCGTGTTCTTCTATGAAAATAGTTATTATTGTTGTTGTTTCTTCTACCAAATAGGTAACCAGTTAAACCACCACCTAAAATTCCTGTCCAAAATCCTGGATATGGAATATTTTCCCTTCGATATGCACGCCTAGTTGATGATGATGACGAATCTATAATAAATTGGAGAAAATAATTTAATGAATGATGTTTTAAAATTAAAATTGATTTAAATTTATTAAAACATTACCGCGATTAAGGCGAGGTGATTCTCCAACTCCATCGTCCGAAGTTCTAAATTCTTGAGAATGAACATTAGTAGGCCTACGTAAAAAAAAAAATTATTTGGAAAGTTGTTTCTAAATAAAATAAATAAAATATAATTTACATTGTAGCTTATTAACTTACCTATTATTTCTATTATTTCCTCTTCGTGTCCTCATACATGATAAGTACATATTATATAAAATGTATCCAATCATACCAAGCCATGCAATTCCAAATAATGTACTAAATAACGATTCTTTAAATAAACAAATGATTGTCAATATCAAAAAATATTTATATGAACAAATATATATTATAGCATACTTACTGTCTTCATCATCGTCTACATTCACATTATCGAACCAATTATTAAACCATTGTTTTTTCTTTCGATCATTAGTATAATCATTGGTGAGATATAAAGTATACTTAAGACCACATGATCCTACACAAAATAAATTGTATATAAACTGAACTGAGAGAATTTACTATTTTTTATTTCGATTGGGTTTACCTTTTAGGACGTATTGATCATTTGGATGTTCATAACCTGTAAATACAAGAAATATTGTTATTTGAAATATATAAAAAATTGCGCATTTAATAATTAATGAATTAGATGAAACCTTCACAAGTAACCTTTAACTAAATTGAAAAAGAGAAAAAACATTAAATTTTACAAAGAACAGTTAACACAATAATTCAAACAAATACATACACGTCCAAATTTTAATGATTTAGGCAAATCTGCTTCACATTTCCAATTGGGATCTTTAATAAATATTTTATTAGAGGTTAAAATTACGAACAAATCCTTTTATAAAATAATTAAATATTTATACTAACTTATTCCATCCAATCCAATGTTTCTACACTGAATAACATCTAAAAATAAAGTGAAAATAAGATAAATAAGATAATAAACATAATTATTGAATAACTACAAACTGAAATATAAAACACAAGAATACAACACCAGGTTCATAACGACAGCCTGCGTTCCCTCCGATACATTCTATTTGTTTAATGGGTTTATGTCTTCTCCCAGTTGTATATTTTCCTCTGTACAGAGTAAGAGCTCGAACTTTTTCCAAAAGAACTTTATTATCCCAGCCCTCAACCACAAATGTCAGGAGGCACAGGCTTATTAATATCACACTAATCACACTCGATACAATTTGTATTTTCATTATAAAACCCAAAAGTTCAAAGAAATAAAGAAATAATATAGTATTAGTATATTATTAAATAAAATTTATTACTAATACGTTATTGTTTATAACTTTATTTGGAAATTGGGTATCTTGTTCAACGTGTTCGATCGTGTATAACCTCAAGTTGGCTTAACCCTGTGACGCGCGATATTTTAATTTTTATTTGTAATAAAAATAATATATTGCAAATATGCTTCGTCGTAATCCCACACGTTTAGAAATTCGTCAAGACGACGTCGAACAACTTCCTAAGCTTCGAGAAGTCTATCAAAAAAAGCTTTCTCAAAAACCGGGTATAAGTGGAAAGGGCAAAAGAAAAAGTATTGAACTAGAAGATACTATTCAACGACAATCACAGCAACAACAGCAGTCACTTCAACAACCACAGGAGCAACCCATTCCAATCGTTGGTACAGAAGAACTTCGTAATTTGAAAAATAACATGTAAGATTATTAATTTCTAGCCTTAAAATTTAATTTAATTAACATTTTTTAAATATTTTTTATAGGACAACGCAAGAAAGAATTGGTTTATAATAGTTTTGTAGAATAAATATAATAATTATATAGCCAAAATTTAAATTGTATACATTTAAGTTATTTAAGTTACAAATTTACTATTACTATTGATTACTTTTGTTCTTCATCTTCAAATTCTATTAAAACTTCTTCAGCAGCGACTGAACTACCTGGTTTAACATTTATCTTTTTAACCTTACCTACACGGGAGGCACGTAATATGTTTTGCATTTTCATGGCTTCAACGACAGCAACTTCAACTCCTTCATTCACCTGTCCAATAAAGAAATTTTTAATGAATACTATAATATAAATTTATACGTATTAATTTATTGAAACTTACAATGTCTCCAACGTTAACCGCTACGCTTATAACAGAGCCTGGCATAGGACTTATGATAACTTTCGATAAATCTTTCTTTGGTTTTTCAATCATAAATTGACTTAATTCGTGCTGTCTTTTATTGTGAACAGTGATATCAAATTTCGTTCCCATATATTGAAGACGGAAACCAACTGGTAAAGGATCCAAATATTGTACAGTAACAGATCTTTTCGACTGGTTTGGAACAAGTAATTGAGCATTTATTAAAGGTGACTCTAATGGCCATTGAGCATTAACTATGGTTGGTGGATGGCTTTCTACTATGACCTTTATATAAAGATAGTTAATAGTTAATGAATGAAATTCATCTTTACTAGTGATTACAAATTAATATTACCTGATATTCATCTTTGTGTTGCAAAGTAGTACTTCTCCTTTCAACATGCACATTAACGGTTTCAATTTTACTATTATTGTTGTGTATCTTAACCCAAAGATTCCAATTGTTCGGTACATTTCTATTCGAAAAACTTTCATTACCATCTTTCCAACACCAATTACGTACATCCCTTTTAGCATGAACTAATGCAGCGATTGAGGCAAGTTCAAATAAGGAATCGTTTTTAAGTATATGACCCTTGAAACCTTCTGGATATTCTTCTGCAAGAAATTTGGTAGAAATGTTTCCAGACTTAAATCTTGAACTTCCAATAACTTCACGTAATAATGGAATATTGTGCGTAACTCCTTAAAAAAAAAAAAAATTACTAATTAAAGCACAGGAATTAAATAAAAGTTATGCAGAAATTATACCTTTTATAACATATGAATCCAAAGCTCTTCCCATAGTTTGAATAGCTTCATCTCTTGTTTCACCATAAGTAGAAAGTTTGCAAATCAAAGGATCATAATAGATGCTAATTTCACTTCCCTCAACTATACCAGAATCGCAACGGACTTCATGTTTATCTGTCAAGCTAACAGGCTCGATATATTTACTAAGACGTCCAATAGATGGCAGGTATTTTTCAGGATCTTCGGCATATACACGCGATTCAATAGCCCATCCTTTATATTTAATATCTTCTTGTTTCATGAATAATTTTTGATTTGCTGCAACACGAATCATTTGTTCAACCAGGTCGAGGCCCGTAATGTACTCAGTGATAGGATGTTCCACTTGTAAACGCGTATTCATTTCAAGAAAATAAAAGTTACGTTTAGAGTCTACTAAAAATTCAACAGTTCCAGCTGAAACATATCCAACATGCTTAACAAGAGAAATGGCTTGCTCTCCCATAGCTTTACGAGTAGATGTGTCTAAATGTACGCTTGGTGCCTCTTCGATTACCTAATTTTAATTAGATCAAACATTATTTAAATCTGTACAACTTTCAAAAACAGACAATGATTATTACTTTTTGATTTCTTCTTTGAATAGAGCATTCACGTTCTGGAAGATATACGGCATTTCCAAAGTTATCGGCTAATATTTGTATTTCAATATGACGCGGATTGTCAATATATTTCTCAATTAATAACCGATCATCGCCGAAGCTTGATTTGGATTCTTGTGACGCAAGTTTGAACCCCTCAATGACTTTTTGATCGTTCCTAAACAATAATACGAGATTATTTTTATAAAAAAAAAAAAATTCTCAAACAAGATTATCATACACTCACCAAGCAATTCTCATGCCCTTACCACCTCCACCCGCAGAAGCTTTGAGCATAACAGGGTAGCCAATCGAACGAGCTAAGAAACATTTAATTCATTAAATTAATATTAATATGCAAACTATTCTGCTATTTTTTAAATATAACCCTACAAATTTCCAAAGCATGATCCGTATTCTTAACAACTCCGTCGAAGCCAGGAATGGTGTTAACACCGGAATTTTTGGCGATTATTTTACTTCGAATCTTATCACCTAAATCTGCCATTGCTTTCTCACCAGGTCCTATAAATACGACACCAGCTTCATCCAGGCTTTTTACAAAATGTGAATTTTCTGATAAAAACCCATAACCTAAAGTACAAGAAATATATTAAATTGAAGGATTTAAAACTATCAGAGAAAAGTATAATTTTAACCTGGGTGTACAGCTTGTGCTCCAGTTTCTTTAATAGCATTTAAAATTGCAGGAATCGAAAGATAACTTTGATCCGAAGGAGGCGGGCCCTATAATTCGATATCTTAAGTAAAATACTTCTAACCTTTATTGAAAATTAATAAGTAAATTGATCACAAACCACACGAACTGCCTCGTCTGCTAATATGACATGTGAACTTCGAGCATCTGCATCAGAATAAATAGCAACTGTTTTTATTCCCATTTTTTTAGCTGTTTTAATTACACGAACAGCTATTTCGCCTCTATTTGCAATTAAAATTTTATCAAAAGTCTATAAGGTGAGAATTTCAAATAAGTTTAATTATATACAAATTTTCCTTTTCAAACGAGGGAAATAACTATAACTTTCCTTGTCATTTTTGACTAGCGGTATATTCGAAATTATACCGGAATAACTTGAAACGAAAGACGATTGGGATTTTCGGAAAGGTACACATAAAGTGAGACAAGAAGTCGCGCTCTTTCGGTTTAAAAAGCTTTTATAGTATAATAAACGTGATCCTATGCATTTTAACGCGTTTAATTGGGAATTCATTATAAAATTATTAAAACGCTTAAATGAAAATGTTAAAATGAATGCTAAATTGAACGTCAAGTCGAATTTTAAAAATTATCGTACGATTTATTTCCTATGATTCTAATTGGTCTTTAAAGTAAAATTTAGGCACGTCCTGGGTTGGTGGCGCAGTAATTTATATGAATTATTATAACACAGCAAGTTTATTTCCTAACAAATGGCCATTAAAATTCATTTATAAGAATATTTTTGGCTGCTCTACAAGTTTGCTTAAAGGATGTAAGGAGGTTTTGGATGCGGCTTTTGACTGACTGAACGAAAAACAAAATTCGACTTTGCCGATCATATCCAAAAAAGTATAAATTAATTTTCCGACTAATCTATATTAAAATCTTAGTAAAATTAATTATAGGGTTTGGACAAGCAACCTTAACATAAATGTAAATATAGAAACAAAGTTAAGAGATATAGAAAATTATGTTAAATCAAATATTTGCTACAGTACTTTTCTTTTGGGTATTGGCTTCATATTCTTGTGTTGTTTTATTATTTTAAAAAATAATTAGTCTGTCACTCTGTCTTTTTGTCAAAATAAGTTATTTTGCATTTATACCGTCAATTAAGCACAAATTAGGAGTTGCAATTTTACGGCAAATACAACCTTATTGCTTCCTGAGTGGCACGAAGCGGATTTTTTTCTTCATAGATAGAAATTGATTGAGGTTAATAACGAAAAAATTAGTATTAAGTGGGCTTCATGCTGCATAGCCAATTTTTATGCTTTATTGAAAATATGTACTCATTTACACAATAAACTTTGATTATCTACATTTATATTATTAAAATTAATAAATTTCATGAATCCCTTGAAAGGGATATTCAGCTACATTTTTCAGACAATCTTTCTCATATAATATTATCTCTCCATACCATTTACCATTCTTAGAAATCAAAATTATACATTTTTCAGCAAGTACTATTAACTTTACAGCAACCACTTCTTTATCTCTTGTAAGTATTGTTGCAATATTACGAGAAAACTTATCATTCGCTGTCAAGTTAAAGTCTTCGACTCTTGATTCGTTTTTATCACCGTAAAAAGAAAGACTTTCATCAACGACAAAAGAAAGACCTGCAGCAACACACAATTTACTATAAAATTCTTTTTCTCCCACTGATTGTTTTGATACAATTTTTTTTTCTGTATTTATAAATAGCCTTCGTTAAAAAGTATCATACGACTTTTCCACGTTGTGTTTTCTTTGTTATTACCTAGTAAGTGGGTCAAGTATGGCGTAGCAATTTTCAAAAATTGTAAAAATAAGTTTATTAAATTGTAAAAAATAATTATTAAATTGTAAAAATAAGTTTTATAAATTGTAAAACTGTAAAAAATAATTATTAAATTGTAAAAATAAGTTTTATAAAGTTGTAAAATTGTAAGAAATAATTATTAAATTGTTATATGACTGATCATAAGTCATTTTAGTTAATCTCCTAAGACTAGGAACGGAAACCGTTACTGTTGCGAACTGAAATAAAAAAAAACGTTTCGCAATATTTTTTATTAAAATGATTAAAAACTATAAAAAACGGACCGATTAGGTATATAGATCATATGATCATACGATTATATAATCCTTTTAACCTTATTTTATAATATTAATTTCATATAGTGAACTTGTGTAATTAAATTAGCGGTGGTATGGTTTTTGGATTCATATTTTCTATATTTACAAAAGATTACAGTATACCCTTTCTTCTTTGTATAATGTTACTTGCACTTTCGTTTGTTTATTATTTCTAACTCCCAATTCTTCTTATAATAATTTCCTGTTATAATAATAAAACGAAATAATAATTTTTTTTTTTAACTTTGATTTCGGGGTACATGGGATACACCCTATATCAAATCTGCGCCAACAACCTGAGCACGTGATTAAAATTTTTTTGCAATCATTAAAAAAAGAATTTTTTATATTCTTATCAAACTTTTATTTAAAAATATGTTCCAACGCGATCGTAACCAATCACTCTTTCTTGGCGGCGAAAGAGTTTCTGGGAATGAGGTGCGCAACCAGAATGGTATGTTGAACTACGCTCTCGAGAAGCTTGGTTTGCTTGAAACTTGATATCTAATTATTATAATCCTTTTTATAACGCTTACTTTTAGTTTATCTATTGTGTGTGATAGTTTTTTTACAATTTTCACCTCTTAAATATCTACTGTTTAGTTTGAATAAAAGTACTTTTGAGGATACACGTTAGAAGTAATAAGTTTTTTTTTTTACTTATTTCTTTTATATTTTTTTACTAGTACTTGCTGTTATGTCTATCGCGAATATTGTGAAAAGTTCTCTTGGTCCAGTGGGATTAGATAAAATGTTAGTTGATGATATTGGTGTAGGTATTAATAATTATAAGCCATCTGAGAATCGAACAAATCGAATCATAATAATAAGAAGTCTGAAATGAAATGAATTATTTATTTATTTGTTAGGATGTTACAATATCAAATGATGGAGCAACAATTCTTAATTTGCTTGAAGTTGAACATCCTGCTGGACGAGTTCTTGTAGAACTTGCTCAGCAACAGGATAAAGAAGTAGGCGATGGTACAACATCGGTCGTTATAATAGCTGCAGAACTACTTCGCCGTGCAAATGAGCTCGTGAAGAATAAAATTCATCCAACCACAATTATTACTGGTTATCGGTTGGCGAGCAAAGAAGCATGTAAATATATTGCTGATCATCTAACTACCAAAGTTGATACATTGGGACGTGAATGTCTCATAAATGTTGCAAAAACAAGTATGGCTAGTAAGATAATCGGAACGTAAGAAAAATATTTTATTTATCAAATAGCCATTCATAATCTATAAATACCTCTTTAATTCTTATTTTCTTTAATGGTGTTAAGTGATGATGAGTTCTTCGCAAATATTGTTGTAGATGCAATTCTTTCTGTTAAATCCACAAACTCTCGTGGTGAAGTAAAATATCCCGTAAAAGCTGTTAATGTTCTCAAGGCTCATGGCAAGAGTACTCGAGAATCGATTTTTGTTAAAGGATATGCTTTAAATTGCACTGTTGCTTCTCAAGGTATAGTACTACAATAACTTGTATTAAGTTTATTATATTCTCCTATATTGAATATGTAACGTATATAAATTTCTAGCTATGAAGACAAAGATCACGAATGCTAAAATAGCGTGTTTAGATATGAATCTTCAAAAAGCAAGGATGCATTTAGGTGTTCATATCACTGTAGATGATCCAGATAAATTAGAGGATATTCGTAAGCGGTACATAATTAAACATCCTGTCGAATAATATTAGTTATATATGACTTATTTATTTTAATTACATAGCGAGGCTACCATTACTATCGAACGCGTTCAAAAAATTCTTGCTGCGGGAGCCAATGTTGTTCTTACAACAAAGGGTATTGATGACCTTTGTTTAAAATTCTTTGTAGAAAGTGGGGCTATGGCGGTTCGTCGATGTAAAAAGGAAGATTTGAGAAGAATTGCTAAAACTACTGGAGGTAATTATCAGTAATCTGCATTTATTTCAATTGAATAAATATTCACATTCTACACTCTTTAATAAAATCAAGCCACGCTTATTTCCACTCTTGCTAATCTTGAGGGAGAAGAAACATTTGAATCATCGTATCTTGGTACCGCGGAAGAAGTTATCCAAGAACGCATTTCAGATGACGAGTGCATTCTTATCAAGGGTACTAAAAGTCAAAATTCTTCTTCAATCATTTTACGCGGTGCCAACGATTATATGTTGGATGAAATGGAAAGATCATTACATGATTCATTGTCAGTTGTGAAAAGGACCCTTGAAAGTGGTAATGTCGTTCCAGGTGGTGGTGCGGTAGAAACAGCATTAAGTATTTATTTAGAAAACTTTGCGACAACTTTGGTATGATATTTATATTTAAATCAATAACATTATACTGTTAAGATAAATTTTTAATTCTAAAACTATTATAGGGATCGCGAGAACAACTTGCTATAGCTGAATTTGCAAACGCACTTCTTGCAATACCAAAAACACTAGCTGTAAATGCTGCAAAGGATTCTACTGACTTAGTTGCAAAATTAAGAGCATATCATAATACATCCCAAAATGCTGCACCGGATGATCCAAAGAAAGTTTTAAAATATTATGGCCTTGAACTTCTTAAGGGTGAAGTCAGAGATAATTTGAAAGCTGGTGTTCTAGAACCTGCTATGTCAAAAATTAAATCGCTGAAGTCTGCAACTGAGGCAGCAATATCCATTCTTAGAATTGATGATATGATAAAGGTTAGGGTTGTTTAATTTTTGTCGTCTTTGCACAATAAACATGTCTGATTACTTTCTTCATTAGGTCGAGCCGGAAAGAAGAGAAAGAGATGATGGTCATGATCATTAATCGCGAATATTATAAACCCGTGGAGAAATTAAAATATTTTATGTGAATAAATAAATTTATGAAATATAATAACGAGTTTATATTTTTTTGACGACAATGATTTATTGGTTAGATTTTAAATCATGGTTAATTTCAGTCGGAATTTAGGAAAGTGTAAAAATTGTGTTTATTTCAGATAATTTAAAAATAATTTCTGTACTTAACCAGGGGGGAATTCGCTCCATAAATGAATTTTTAGTTATCGTGAATTTCAATGGATCCCTTAGAATGACGTTCATTTTCCGAATGTTCAACGTCTATGTCAATACTATGCTTTGAACCGCCTTGATTTAATTCATCATTAACATTATCCAAATTTTGAACGTTTCTTTGATCAAACTTATGTACCAACTTTTCATAACCTCCATATTTATAAACAATTGTGGCAATCACCCAAGTGAAGACAAATAGACCAATTATTAAATAGCCAATAGTACCAAATTCTTCTCCAAGTGCCGCAAAAAAATTCCAAAAAGGACCTTGAAGATTCAACTTATCACCTAATATATTTAAAAGTTCTATAGTACCAACGACAAAAGCTATTAAAACTGAGAGCAATGTGATAACAAAATTGTAATATAATTTTCGAATTGGATTTATATAAGCCCATGTATAAGTTCCCAACATTAGTATACCATCAATCGTATCAATTAAAGCCATTCCGGATGTAAAAAGTAAAGGAAAGAACATAATTAACCAAATAGAAAGTCCTTGATTTGCCTGAATTGCAGCAATCCCCAATAAACCTACTTCTGTTGAAGTATCGAAACCGAAACCGAAAAGTACACCAAGTGGATACATCTTCCAACTGGCGTCAATGAATTTAAATACAGGTTTAAAAAATCTTCCGAGAAATCCGGAATTATTAAAAAGATCTTCTATATTTTCTTCTTCAAATGTACCAGTACGTTTAAATTTTCTAAGTGAACGTAATATAGAAACCAGTAAGAAACAATTCACTATTCCAATTATAAATAGGAAAGCTGCCGAAACACTTGTTCCAATAAGACCTCCTATTGCTTTAAGATCACCAAGTTTTTTTTTTACAGCAGTTGCAGTTATAGCAATGGCAAAAGTCGCAATTATGACAATAGTAGAATGACCTAAAGAAAAAAAGAGCCCAACTGACACAGAATATTGACCAGACTGTAAAAGTTTTCTAGTAACATTATCAATTGCTGCTAAATGGTCAGCGTCTACAGCGTGTCTAAGTCCTAAAGTATATGCTAACACGGATGTTCCCAATAAAGAGAAATTGCGAAAAGCAATTGCGGCTGCTATCCAAACACCAATATTGACAAGAATTAACCCCGAAAGGATTAAAATAATCTTTCTTTTAATAGTGTTTATGTTTGGTTTATTTAACAAAGGCGTCTGTGTTGTCATTGTTTGCGCGTTAGACATTTCTGAAGGTAATTCGACTTAAGTGTTTGTATTTCATCCATTATTATTTCTTTATTTTGAGAAGCTGGGATTATCAAAACCGTAAAACTGTAGATAACGGAAATCTAAGATTTATTTCGTAAATTGTGTTACATTAAACACGAATTCAAGCAAGATCTCGAGTCCGATTTTCACAGAAACACCAATTGAACGAACGAAATATGTAAGTTGTTGATCTATCACTATCGTATTCTTATTGCTAAAATAAACCTCATTCAAAAAAAAAACTATCAATTGTTAAATATTATCTAAGTGAAGAAAGTAATTGAACTAAATCGCATAAATTGTGATTCACTAAGGCGAAAACTTGAGCAGATTTCAGATACTAAATATTAGGCGGTGCTTCTTTTTTATCACCTGATTTCTTTTTAAATACTGAGAATTAGCAGAAGAAGGATAAATTTGGAATAAAACGAAATAGAAATGTTATATCACGAGTAAATGAACATCTGCTGTAGTGCTCTGAGATTACCCAATTAATTTCACGGGAATAAAGTGGATTCCTGGTAAATCAGTTAAATCAAATACATAGATAGACTTTCGAGTCATCTATGTGCTCAATTCATAAATAAGTAATACGAAAATAATATTCCAGTAATCGTGGAATGGTATAATGGTATAAATAATGTACCAGATCTTCAAGTGGAGAAGCCAGGATTAAATATTATAATTGATCGGCACTGCTGATCCTGATCCTAATGATCCTAATGCCGGGAATTTTTTTCAGGTGACCAGATTCCGTTCTTTCTAATTGATTATTACACATAGTAATGTAAAATTTATTTATAAATGAAAAGGTTTTCTACAGTAGACTTATCCAAATATCTTTTAGAAATAACTCATATATGCTTTTTGCTTTAGCTATGCCACATCTCACGAGTGGGACAGTGAGTGAGAAAGTCCAATTCAATGCGCGAAGTGTGAGAAATCCAAAAATTTTTGTGTGCGCTTTACATTTAATATGATATGTACAGTACTGTAATTCCGCACATTGCTTATTTTCCGCGCATTTTCGCACATTGCGCACATAGATTTAATTGTGATAAGCGGATAAGGCATTTAAATTAAAATAACGTTTTGTTGATTATTTTTGTAACATAATAAAGTTTTTACAATTTTAAAGCTCTTCTTTTTTTAAAATTATAGATATTGTGGCTTAGTCATCATTAGAAACATAAAATCACCTAAAATCATGTGACATTGCGCACACAATGAACTGTTACCAATAGTCGATAAAATCATTATAAATAATAATAATATTCATTGTAATTTACTTTTTAGATCAATTTGAATTTAAAATTTTTATTGAAAATCTTACTCACTTTGTCGAATTTCAATCATTCATATGTTAAAAATTCACGATACACGCGTGATGTATGGGCTAAAAAATATTCCATGCTCAAGAAGAATAATGATAAATACCTGTTTACCCCTTAATTCTTATTCCTTAATTGTATTAAATAAAAATTAAAAATTGTTATATTGATTAGATTCCAGAATTTTTTTTTTAGTTCCTTGAAAAGGAAAGATAATGAAATCAATCTAAAAAAACTTGGGCGTAATTTTAGGCGAAAAAGATTTATTTAACAAAATAATTAAAATATATTATATTAGGAGAAAAAAGTAAATAAATAAATAAAATAATAAATACAATAGAATCGAAAAGTGGTTTTTACTTGCGGAAAAAAGAAATTACAAGGAATATGCGTGAAATCACCAAGATAATAATTATTACACAATGTAGGGTTAAGGGTAAAAAAAAAATATTTATGAATATGTGATATACAAGTCTAAAACAACATAAAAAATGAATTAAATAAATTGTCCAATGATGAACTGATAAATAATCATGAAATGAGTGGCAATAAAGAAATACTAATAAATGCAATGTATCCCAAACAAAATATATATCTATGCGGATCTGAATGCGTCAAAAAAATGGTGATGCAATTTTGGCCATTAATTGTTCATGTTCAAATCTATGTATGAAATGTTTAACTATAATATTATTTATAACACGTGAAAATATATGTATATATCAAATCCTGAAGTATAAAATCTTACGAAAGCCTTTATTTCATCACAAGCAAACACATTTGCTTCTTTTATCCTTATTTTCTCTCTCCTTGTTAGAATCCTTGCGACTTTTTATTTTCCTCATTAATTCATTGTATACTTCATCAACATTCTTTCGTGTTTTTGCAGAAGTTTCATAATAATCGCAACCCCATTCACGAGCTCTATTTTTAGCTTCCTCTTCCGGAACCTTCCGAATTTTGGCTAAATCGGCTTTATTACCGACAAGAATAAAGGGTATCTAGAAATGTTTTATAAAAATTAGTTCTTTTCAGGAAAAAAAGCAATTCAAAATACATAATATGATATATAAAAAAAAATTTTACTTATAATTAAAAAAATAGAATAAAATAAAATAAAAAGTTTAAATAAAATGGGTCGAATTTCATACATTATTATTACTTACGCTATCATCATCAAGTACTCGTGAAATTTGATCTCTGAAATCTTGCGTATGTACAAATGATTCATACTCGCAAATTGAAAAAACACATAAAAAGCCTTCGCCAGACCGATAATAATTATCACGAATCTTTCATTATAAAATAACAAATCGTCAAGGAAATATAATTATAAATTAATTTCAATAATATAAGATTGAATTCAAAAAAATTGATGTGATTATTATTCATTCCTATCATAATCGAAATAATAATAAAATGTCTCTTGTCTAAATAACTAAACTTGTACCGAATTTCAAATTTTTTTTTTTTTTACATTTTATAAATCCCTATAATGCTAAAAAGGATACGGCAGCATATTCTTCCTGTCCAGCAGTGTCTAGAATGTCAATCTGACATTCTTGTCCATCTAACGTTACTTTCTTACGATATGAGTCTGCTTTTGTTGGGTCATATTCTTCAACAAAGTCGCCATACATATATTGCAAAGTCAAAGCAGATTTGCCTACACCACCCGAACCGACCATGATGACTTTATGAAGTGGAAGATCTTGTTTTCCTTTTTTAGCCATTATAAATTGTTTAAAGAAAAATCGCAAGAAGCTAAAAAAAAAGTGGAAGGAAGAAAATTACTTTTAAATGGCCGTGTGAAAGTGTTATATGGAAAAAGATAAAGAGAAGGGGAAATTTTAACTTAGAGACAAAAGGAGTTACGGTCGGAGTAAAAGGTTAATAACGTCGAAAAAAAAGGGAAAAGAGGAAAAAAATTAAATAACCCCAATATATCCGTTTTTATGCGAGTGACAACGAACTAGTTTGGATAGGAACAACAAAAAGCTATTTTTAAAAAAAGGAGGGAGAAAGGTTAGTTGCAAGAAAAGGCATATACAAGGTAGCTCATACAGATAATAGGCATAAACGAAAATGCAACTCTTTGTGGTTGATACAAAAAGAATATTAAGATCACAAATTGGTCAAGGGTGGGTCCGATTGGAAACTGATGTAATTTGTGTAGTTCAAGCATAAATTTGGATGAAATGTGGGGGAACAACCTTTCAATATTTGAGCTTATCACTAGTTTGGAAAAAAAAAAGCATAAATGCAACTTGGCGAATTGGCGAATTGGCGTACAAAATTTCCTGCTTCTTTGGGCAAGACTCATAGCTCAATTCATTATTTTAATGATAAGAGAAAATTTAGTAAGAAAAGTACAAATCGTGTTTGTTTGGTTATGTTGCGCCCGCAGCCCGCGTGGGCACATAACTTGCCCTCAAAGAACCTTAAAACTCGTTTTTTTTTCAGCATTTTTAACAAAAACGTACTATCTCATATATTGTGTAATTTGTGCCATTATTTGTCACTGCAATTATTTAGAATCACATGATTTTTAGAATTAATCTAATATCTTGTAACAAAATGAATTAATTATATATTAGTATTAATATAAAGTAAAAAAATCAATAAATATTCTGTATAACAGTTCTTATTAGCTTATTATACTGTTCAAGTAAAAATGAATATATAAACAAAATTTTGCAAATAATAAAATACTCCATAAATAATATATTATTAAATCTAATTTTTTATATTCATATAAATAAAAAATTCAACTAAAATCATACAAGATATTAGAAAAAAAGTAACTGTTAAGATCATTATAGATAAGGTTGAACTATGATGCAATTCTTATAACTATAATTTGCATCATATAAAATATAATATTAAATTCTGGTTACACTAAAATTAACTTTTAATCTGATGATTGATCTAATGAGCTATCAGATAAGTTATACATAATAAACATGCTTTTGATTCTATATATATGAATATATTTCAATATGTTTAGTCAGTTCTTTCTTTGTCAATAATCTGAAGGTTTAAATATAATAAATATAAACAATAGTACAATATATAAATACTTTGAACAAATGGCTACTACAAATTAAAATATTTGGAAGTTCTTAGATAAATGTAAAAAGAAATATTTTAAATAAAAAATTGAACTTCATTACCTTTTCTTTGAAAATATTATTAAACAGAAAAATTAAATATAACTATATAAGATATAATAAAGCCTAATTAAAATCCTGCTTACTTATAAAATAAGTTATCTTTAGGCTTAAAGTAAAAATCAAATAAAAAATTCTTTACAAATTCTATTATAAAAGAAAATTTTATGTTATATTATTATAATTTTTTTCTTTTTAACTAATTAACTAATAGAATTTAAGAAAAAAGTAAAGTAAAAATCATTAATAAAAGGCCAATTTTCTATAATAATCCAACCTTTATTATAAATAAGTAGGGTTTATCTAACTCTTATTATATTGGTATAAAAAGGCAAATATAATAATTTTAGTATAAAGTAATATAATAAAGGATCTGTAAAACTTCTATTATTCAAATTTATCAATATAAGGTATAAAATAAACTGCAAATTTTTTTATATTAAATCTGTAAGGTAATTTAATGCTAATACTACTACTAGTACTGCTAATATATCAAATAAATTGCTTAATATTAAGTTTACAAGGTAATTAATAGATTTTTATTTATTAGATATTATTAATTTTTTACATTTTTTTCTCTTAAGAAACCTGATTATAAAGAAGCAAAAAAATAAAAAAGAGAAAAAAAAAGTAAATTCAAAGAAATTAATAAGCTTTCAATTCACTTTTATCAACTAAAATTTTAGTAATATTATTAAGAAAAAGAAAATTAAAAAAATAAAAAAAAATAATGAAGGGTAAATTCTTAAATCATAATTGTTTTATAGCTTTTTAGTTTTTTATTAATTTTTTTTTCTTCACAATATTTATAATAAATAAATAATTGAAATTAAAACTATACAAAAAATCAAATAATTTGTTTAAAGTTTGATAATATATTTTTCACTAATATGCATTTAAATTGTAATTTACTGTATTTCAATTCTTAAAAAATTCAATAAAAAAAGTACTTAAAAAATTAAAATTATTTGTTTTTTTACTTAATATAGATACCAGTAATATAAAGATATATAACAATTGAAAAATATATAGATTTTTCAGTTATAAGTTTTTAATCATAATTTTATAATTATTATAGTCATATTAAATTATATATATATATATATAATAGTATAATAGCACAACTAATAAAAAATGAACTGTTAATATGCAGTTAAATATTATAAGAAACTGTATTTCTTATTAATTTTATTCTATTAAAATAATTAACAATTTTTTATAGTAAAAAAAGTTCTAAATAAATTTTATTTTGATTGGAATTTAGTACAAATATATTATATAAACTGACTGATAGTAAATCTGTAAAGAAATAAAAATAAAATTAGTATTAATGAGAATATTAGCCCTACTTATAAAAATTATTATAAGAAAAGTATTACTGATTTTGTAAATATTATAAATATTATTTAATCACAATCATATATTAGTTTTCAAATAAAATTCATAAAAGAAAATAGGTATAATTCACTTTTTTCAGATATTAAGAATATTATACATGTTGCCAAAACTTGGCAATTTTGGCATATATAATTTCAGAATTCAATTTTTGACCAATCATTTTGAAACAAAACTCTGGTCAAAAATTGAAAACTGAGCTAAAATTTTCTGGCCAGCATTATTGAATTTCAGCCCACATTACAAGTTTGTATAACATTTGTGTAACACATAAAATTCCATTATAAGAGCAAAATTTTCTTATATAATATTCTTACCTGATGGCTAAACTTTTATTTGAAGTCATGCAGAACATAATTCTGGCTGGCATTACAATTAGCCAGAATTACAAAAACTTTCAAACTCTTAAGAGTTCCCATTAAAAAAAAATTATATTTCAGACCACATAATAAAAATTTCATCCAGATTTTCATATTTTGACCATAATTTCAAATTTCAACTTGATTTTTGAGATTTCAGATCCAATAAGTTTTGAACTTTCAAATTCAGTCATAATTTCAGAAAGTTGTGACAATATATATAAAAATATATTAAAGTTTATATTGATTTTTTTTTTTAAATCGCAAATATTAGTTATATTTTTGCTCAGTACCCAAAATTTAATTTAATTTTTTTTACTAAATATGTAAATAATCAAAATAAAAATCTGGTTTTATATTTTAATACAAATCAATAGTAATTTATATGATATGTAAATATAGTTTTATAAAATTTATTAAAAATATATATAGAAAATATTTAAAGTAAAAATAAATTATATGACAATAAAAAAAAATTTTTTCTAAATAAAACCTTTTACTATATATATACAATCTTTTAAATATATATGTTAAATATATTTTAATCTGTTTTGCAAGGTTTATTTAAAATATAAAATGAAGTTTTGATACCATTTCAATTTATTTGACTTTTTATTTTTTATTTATTTATTTTTAAATATGATTGGTAAAAATCTTTTATTTATGTAAAGTTAAAAACAGTATTTAAAATCTACTTTTTCTAAAAAAATAAACTCGTAGAATAAGCTAAGATATATTTATTTTTCTAATTTTCAAGTTTATTAATTTTAATTTATAAAAAATTAGTCTATTTATATTATATTGAATTATATAATTTATTTCTGCTTTAAATAATTTCCATATATACTAATATTTATATAAAATAGTCAACTATTTATTTATCTATTTATATAAAAGGCTAAATTTTAACTTTATTAATAAAATATAAGTTAAAAAAACAATAATATTATTATCATAACAGTTTTATATAATAAATTTCTAATTCATTAAGTAAATAATTTTTCTTTATCTGGTTTTTAATTAATTTTTCTCTTTATTTTATAACTGAAATATTTTGTAAAATTTTTTAAATTAAATAGCTGATCTAAGCTAAAATGCTAAATAGCTATTTAATAAATATTTACAAGTTTTCAAAAATAATATAGAGAATATATAAATTGTTTATATTAATGAATAAATATGTCAAATTAAATCTTATAGTGGTTTTAAAAGCAAAAAAAGGTTAATATATCTTTTATCTTTTTGAATCTTTTATATTTAACTATCTATAATTATTTTTCTTGCAATGAAAATAAGAAAAACATTTAAAATTACTTATATAATATGGCTATAATATTTAATTAAATAATATATAAAATTGCATTATAATATATTATATATAAATAAATACATATTAAAATAATAAAACAGAAAGTTATTTGCAAAATACATTATATTATAAAAGTAAATATTTCAATTTACAAAGATATTTAAAAATAATTAATATAGGCCTTTATAATACCAAATATATCTTAAGATAATTAAATTTTTTTTTCATAATTCTTTTTTAAGTTGATTTTGTACTTATCATTTACTGATTTACTATAATATTTTACATTAATAAATATGGTATTTCATATTTTTAGTACATTTTGATTGTATAAATAAATAATTATTAGTATATTTATCTGAAAGAATACATTTTTTCTTGTTGTCTAATAATTTCTTATGCATTATCTAAAGTTAAGTTTTTTGACATTTTGCAAAGGATTTTTAATATTTCAAATATCTTCTAGACTATTAAGAGATAATTAGAAATTAATAGTCATATTAAATCCTACTTTTGTAATTTTATTTTTCATAAAATTTTTTTTAATAAATTATTATTTAATGAAAAAATGATTTTAAAATTTGTTACTATATATAAAAATAAATTTGGATATTATAAGTAAAATAAAGTTTAAGTTGTGAACTTTAAAAATTATTGGTCAACTTTTTTAAATAATTAGTAAGGAATTTGAAACTGATTAATTGTTAATTGTTACTATAAGCTATTGATTGAGTATAGAGGTAATGCACTGTATGATATTTTTTTATAGGGCTAATTTATGATGGCTATTACTTAATTTAAATTGATTCACAATCATATAAAATTTAGACATGCCAATGACTGGTATGCCAAATTAACTGAATTACGACAGATAAGATTCATTTCAACTTATACAAAAAATATAAAAAGCCTTTTTATATTTTTTTGGGTGTGGATCCTTATGGATTATTATTTTTATTATGTTTATTATTTATTATTTCCCATATATTATTACATATCCTTAGCTAACTAATCAAGAATATTAAATAAAAATGGGTTTATTAATAAAATACTAAGACCCATCTAATTATATTAATTTTTAAAAAGTTACAAAAATTATGTAATGATATGTAAAATATTATCCTCTTGAAGAAATATTCAGAGATTCGGTTTACATTTTTTACACTTATACCAAACATTTTTTTAAAAAAAAGAACAAATTGTTAGTAAAGTTCATTATAATAAAAAAAACAATAAAAATAAAAAAAAAAATTTTTTACTTACCGTTATCCTATACCCAGAGAGACTCAAAAAAACTCCATAACTTGAAAAATGTGTGAGGCTTCGCATTTCATTTAATCTAAAAAATAAAAAATAAACAGTTAGAATGTTCATTAATATAAAAAAAATTTAAACCATTTTCTTTTACTTACCAGCATTTCACATGACTACATCTATAGAAAAAACCTGTTAAAAAAACGAACGGTTAATAATGGTCGTCAAATTAAATAAAAAACCAAATAATTTTATTTTTACTTACCGGTATTCACCACACTTCTATTTACATCTTCATGTCTAGAGACTTGAAAAAAATACCTAAAAAAGAAGAAAACAAACAATTAGAAATCATTAAGTAAAAAAAAACTTTTAGCTTTTTTTACTTACCATGGTTCCATATCTAGACTTAAAAAATTCCTAAAAAAAAAAGAAAAAAAAATGAACAGTTAGTATTGTTTGTTAATAAAAAAAATTTCTTTGTTTTACTTGCCAAAATTCACGTTCAAGTACCCAAAAAAAAAGGACGTCTAAAAAAAAGAAAATGAAATGAAATGTTAGTTAACGTTTCGTTAAAATAAAAAAAAAATAGTAAAAATGTCGTGTGCCATAAAAATCTGAAAGGAACCTAAAAAGAAAAAGACCTGACCATCTAAAAAAAAGAGAAAGAAATGAACCATTGGAAACCATTCGTTAAAAAATGGAAGAAATAAATAAAAAAAAACTTACCAGAATATCGCCTCCAAAGAATTCTGAAAGAGTCGTCTAAAAAAAACAAAGAAAATATTAAACATATTAAATATATAAATATATAAAAAAAGCTATAAATCTTACCAGAATCTGACCGCCGACTAAAAAAAAATAGCGAAACATTATTCAATGTTTCGTTATGGATTTTATAGAGAGGGAAGGAAAACAAGGACGAGAAAGTAACAAAAAAAGGATCAGCTATTAAGATTATATCACATGATATATGTGATACATAGCCGATAATCAATTCAATGATCCATTAATTTTATTTAAAAAACTTTTGGATTTCTTAAAGATTTTTTTTAGGAATCTTTAAGGACCCAGTAATTTATAGAATTCTTAAGGATCTTTATAATTCATTTAAGGATTTTTAAGGATTCTATAAATTTCCAGATCCTTAAGGATTCTGTGATAATTTATTAAGGATCCATAGCCTAAAAAATTTACTGATGCAAAGAAACTGGACATCAAGCCTATCACCTACAAAACCAAATCCAATCCCGAGTTAATTATCAAATCTGTCTTAGAGCATGAAATAATTTTAGGAGAATTGATAATTATAATTTTGCATTAGCTCAGCCGTGGGATTATGGATAATATTGTCTTACTTGCAAGCAATAAAATTCAAGTTTGAAATTTCGCAACTTGTTTCTTCACTTATCACCTGATATGTAATAATACGGTAGATCAACATTAAATATTTAGGGCAGTGACAATATCCATTTGTTATAAGTCTTAACGCCACCCACCCCCTTACATACACTATATATATATTTTTAAGAATATTACGTAATAGAATGTCCTTGCCCTTAGAACAATTAATTTAATCAGTATTTGTTAATCAACAAATATAATCTTTTTCTCTTCTTTTTTTTCAAAATGTTTCACGTAAATAGGCCAGGACCCTTTCTGGAAAGGTTAAAAACTTCAATTATACCAAATCGGATTCATGTTCCAAGTCAAATAGACGAAGAAAGGTAGGTAGTTATTACACAGATAATTTCAAGATATCCAATATTGACGTGTAATAAATGTAGCTTGCCCTTACGAATTGGTACAAACGTATCAATAAAGAAATTCAACAAGTTTCTTGAGTATAAAGCACCTCGCGGATACAAATACCAACACGACGATAACGGCAATGTGTTTATCGTCGACATGTCTAATACAGAACATGCAAGAGTCGCTTTTACTTTAGGCATTTGTTTTAATGCTTTCAATGGTCCAGGCATTCCAGCGCCTAATCGTCCAATAGTAATTTCAACCGATACACGTAAAAGAACCATTCCTCCCATCAATTTGTTCTTTGGTAGTAATCACTTTTAACATTTACACCCTTTTAAATCCTTTTTTAGTTCATCCTAGTCCCGTTGTAAGCATACTGAGAAGAAGGAGGAAAATGGCCCCTGACCTCGCAATAGCTCCAAATGAACCTTACGTCCCAAAACCTACTGTTCCCTATCCGGGCCCTCCTCCGAGCGACAATAATGTATGTATTTTGAATTTAATGCATTAGCATATTTATTTTAGAATGTGATTTCCTTAATGTCATTATCTCTAGGGTAACTCGCATGCAAGGATAATAGTTGAGTTAGGCAATCATCAATCGGTCCGCGACTGGATAGCCAAATGTCAATTGTGGTTGCAGGTGGTTTACGTCCGCTACGTGTTTGCAATCAAATTGCATAAACCAAATAATGCGAGAGATGCCCAAGGTCGAAAATATAGAGCGATGACAGCAAGGCTCTGGACGCAAGGAGCAGGTTATCGAGAGGTAAGCTTATTTGCTATCTGTAATTAGTGTTAACCCTAATCCTCACCATTTCTTAAAATGTATTTCCAGTGGGATTTTGGATCAATTCCAAGAGGGGGCCGTATCCAACGAAACAGACCTATTCCCACCACTGGATGTATCGGTCCGGGACTCCCCGCTTTTGTAGTAAACATTCCAGTTAATGAGATTTTCTTTAATCCGCCAACAATCCCACCTCCTGCTGGATACATTCCTATTGCGCCAGTTGGAATTAATCCTGGTGCTAATTTTACTATTGATCTTTACTACATTCAACAAGAGGTCTTAATGTCGCAAAGGAATTGATTTCTTAGATAATATAGCTTCGTACCTCACAAAAGTATTTTATTTATAAAAAAAATGTTGCAATTAATAATTTTATTTTTTTTAAAAAAAAAAATACAGGCGATTTTTTTTTTAGCAATAAACACTTCTAAAAGTTATTAACGACGATTATAAAAAACATAATAGATCATAATATAATAAGAATTAATAATATATCTGTTGCTAAAGCAAACCCAAAACTCTAATTGTTACTTGGTTGATTCAAACCAACTTTTCACTTGTATAAAATTATCAAATATGTCATATAACCTTGAATTATCGAAAAAATGCATCAATGAGCATGAGGCTGAGAAAGCCAAGCTCTCAAGGCAGGTTGCAGAAGAGAGACCAAGCACGAAGCTGAGAATGCCAAACTCAGGAGTAGAATCAAGGTTGTTGCAGAATGCTAGGCGTGATGAGCTAAAATCTAAAAGTCAGAAATCGATCGGCCTGAAATGCGCCGGAAAAATTCTTGCGAAGCGCCTCTGTCTAAGATTTGCACATTATTTTCTAAGATTTTGATTTGCGTTTATTTTTGCTGTCATATCCCGGCCATGATAGTAGCTGTTGCAAGAATACTGATTATGCTACTTTTACAAGAGTTCGTGCTTAGTAAGATTTTGATCTGATTGTCAGCATCTAGGGTTAATAGAACAAGTGGATTCAAAAGATGAATTAGAAGATCAGTTGTGCCTATTATCATAACAATAAATAATATTCAGTATGGATATTTTTTCCGGTAATCATTATTTCGCATATGGAATTTGGGGATGTGTTGTTAATCCTTGGTCATTTTTATTGATTTGCGAGGGAATGATGTTCACTAAAGTGAACCCGGATTAACGGAATGACGAAATGCAGTGCGTAAAAAATCTGGGGAATGTTAAATTTACAAGTAATATAAAACAGGCCAAATCAAACATATGCAACCGGGGGAAATGAAGTATAGATACATAACAAGTCTTATATACAAGTACACCAGTTTTACATGAACCTCTTGTATTGAAAGAAATTAGGATCAAATTTTCATTTTTTGCATACGTTAAAATGAAGAAATTTTTTTACAATAAAAAAATTTTTTTTTCTTACCATGGTATTCGTGGTATTATTTTTGATGCTCCAAATAAAAATACGAAAAAAATTTAGAATAATAAATTTTTTTTTTAATGTTTGTGGCCACGATAACTTGGAGTCTCGGATACTCAACGCAACATAATAAAAACTAATCTTGCTTCTGGTATTTAATATCCCGGAGATGAACCCATGTATTTTATGTAAAAAAAGATAATTGGATCTGGGCCTACCTATATCAATTATTTAATAGAATGTGTTGACTGAATTTTAAATTTAAAAAAAACAATTAAATTATTATTTTTTTATAACCAATATGAAATAATAAAATAGAAACCATATTTGTAAAAAGAAATCAATTTAAAATACCTAATAGAAACCATAATGATAACTGTATTTTATAACTAAATGATTAAAATGAAGTTACCATTAGCAATTAACTATATAGAGTGATACTTAAAGTTTAGGTTTCTGCAAATTATTGGAAGCATTGCATTGCATTCATTCTGTTTTGGTTTTTTTAATTTATAGTAATAAATTAATGTTTTGGTTTTTTTTTAAATTATAGTAATAAATTGAATTGTCTTTCTTTTTTTAACTGTAAAAAAAACGAATACTGTAATTGATATAATTGAGTTTGAAAAAAAAAGTCGCCAAATATTGTGTAAGTGACAATTATTGATTCTATTCTATTTGTCTATTCTGTTTGTCTAGTTCATATCTTATCGTCTAGTACTGCTTAAAGTACTCCACTACGATCCTGATAGTACTAGATATGAGACTTTAAATTTGATTTAAAATAACTATTTTAAAAATATTCTGATTTTTAAATCTAAATATATTTTATTGGGGGGTATTCATAAAAGGGAATACTATAGTCTATAGGCAGTTGTATTAGTTTAATAAGAGTGATATTGTCTTAGGATCTCTGTCATCCCCAGCTGTAAAATTGTCTTAGGATCTATGCCATCCCCAGCTGTAAACCTTTGTTAGAGTATCATGGCAACATTTCTATTGAATTAAACGCTTTAGCCATATTTTGTAGAGTGATCCATAATACTTGACTTCAATGATATTGTTATTGATATAGATAGGAAGACTCTCCTGCAAAGTTGGATCATTGTGCATCTTACACATAGTAAGTAAGATTATATATATATGAATAATGAATTTGTTTTTGTGAATTTGAACCGGAGAGCCAATAAATTAAAAAAAATCAGCGGAGGCGCATTAAATGTAAACCCACGTGATCACGTGTATTCATTAAGACGAACTCCATACTAAATAAACGTTATAAACGTTTTTTTTTTTAAATGATATTAGTAATAGTAATTAGTAATATTAAAAAGATTTTACTTAACAGTTAATATATAATCGGAAAGTGATATCAAATACCCATGTTTTATTATGGGATTATACCAAAACAAAAAAAAAATTTTTTTTTTTTACAGTACCTTTTTTTTTCTTTTCACCGAGTTGAATTTTTTTTCAAAAAGAGTAATTTATTTACATTATCCAAAACCAAAAAAATTTTTTTTTCACGCTCTTTTTAACTTATCCAAATTAGTGACAAACATCTATATTTGGTATCTAAAAAATGGAGTATATAAACATTAGATATTAAAATCTGTAATTTTCATGAATCATTTTGATTTAACATATTGTTGTTAAAATTGACAGCCTGGATTGAAGTGCATTAAGTATTGTTTCGGATTCACAAAAAAAGATACTGAATTACTGATATATATATATATAATATTATATATTACATTATTATTATATATATATATATTAATTATACTTCTCTTTATGATAAACTGAAATGGAAATCCATATTTTTATTACCGTTATTACCGTTACAAAACAAGTTTATTTTGATGCAAGTTTCAAATAATTCATGATATTGTTCCTATTTTTTTCATTCGTACAAAATGATAAGCAGCATAAATTAATTTATTAATAAATAATAGTGAAATTTCAAAGTATTTTATATAAGAAAAATTACATTCTTTCTTTTTAATCACGCACGCACGAAAAAAAAAAAATGTCAAAATTTTAAGGTTGACATGTATGACATGCATGAATAAGTGGGAGTAACACGAATATACTTTAAAAATTAATCTGGCCTAAATTAAGTTGACAATAATAATTATCTTTTATTACCAAATTACCTTTTGATTTGTCCCCCTGGTGAATGATATCAAAAAGTATATTTAATATTATTAAATGTTTATTTTTTTTTACGATCTCTATTAGAAGATTTAATGTATAAATATAGGTTATAAATTGATAAGCCAACATATTTAAATATCAGGGAATCCAAATAAATCAAACAACGAAAAAAAAAAAAATAAGTGATTGAAATTCTTTCTCCTCGTGAGAGAATTGAGAGAATGAACCAACAAAGACAAATGAAACTTGTTTAAAAAGTTGTTCTAAATTTTTTTTTTTTTGTTTATTAAACAAATTGAGAAAAGAAAAGAAATTTACAAGTTAAAAGAAAAAAAAAATTATTTATAACAAGGATTGGGGAAAAGATTTGTTTGTACCGGAGATATCCTATTTTATTCAGCCCTGATTAACTTAATTACAGTAAATTACATTGAATTAAATAGGAGATTGAATGATATGATCTAAATGTGATCATGAAAAAAAAAATATAAAGTTATTATAGAAATTCATTAAAGAAATATATAATTTAATCATTTGTCAATCATTTAAGTAATTCGAACAAAAAGGCGTATTTATTTACACTGATAATAATAATTACACAAATATTTATATATTTATATAATTATTTGAACTATTTGAACTCACAAAAAAATTTTTACTAAATAGGTAAGGCATTTCGAACAATATGATCTATTGTTAATTTTTGACAACGGAACATTTTTTTTTAATTTTTTTTTTTTTTTTTTTTGGGAAAAAGTGGGGTAATTAAAAGGTCACTTATTGAAAGCTGCGTGCGTAATACAAAATTTCTTTTTTTGAAAGAAATGAATGAAGAACTCAGAGAAAAAACATAAATATAAATATTTTTTTTTTTAAAAAAAATAATTTAGTAAAATGGGTCACGACTTTAATTAAATTATGTCATTACATTTTCTTTTTTCTTTTAGGTAATGTTATATATTTTTATTTTTGTGGGGTTCTAAATAATTAAATAATTGTTTATTATTTATGGGAGACTTACAGTTTCATGGTTCGTGCAGTCTTTATAGTTCTCTTTAAGTATGCATTAATGTGAATGCGAATTATAAAAAATAATACAGTGTATATAGTGTGTAGTGTATATAGTGTGTAATGTATATAGTGTGTAATGTATATAGTGTAGTGTTCGCTATATACACTATATGCTAAATGCTATACACTATATGCTATATGCTATATGCTATATGTACTATATGTCAAATTTTATATGTCAAATTTTAATAGAGATAGTCTAGCTTATAAAGATACGTGTTCGAATTATACACTTTATATTCACCTATTCATAGAATCGAGGAACATGTGCTCGTGATTGACTACGTGATACTTATTTGTAAATAAACCATTTTGCCAAAAATTGCCAATTAATACTATTTAATATTCAATATTTTCCAAATAATGGTCATTATTCAAAAAGGAGAAATTTTAACCATTTTAACCATTTTAACTGATTATGTAAAATTAAAAAAAAAAGCGTGGCCCCTTATTATAATAGAATTAACAACAATATAAAATCAAAATTTGGTAATTAATTAATGAAAAGAACAATATAATGAATTATGAATAAAATGCAAAGCATAATTATGTGTATATATTTATATATATATATATATATATTTTTATTTTATTTTATTTTTTTTTGTTTGTTTGTTATGTTTGTTATTCACCTATTCACACTTCTCGCATTTTGTATTTTCTTTGTGTATCAACTTTATATAATAGCTTTTACCTTTTACCGCAGCATATAATTTTTGATTGGTTGAAATAATTATTCGTAATTAACAATGGTCTAAGCCACTAGTAAAAATTCATCATATATACATGCACAACATAAAACGTAATTACGTAATGTAATAAATGACTCTTCGTGATTCATTTATCCCCAGTTTATATGTTTATATTCAAAAAGTGATAATTTCATTTAAAAGTTCTAAGCTTCTTTTGTTAACCAAAATTAGGATTCTCCCACTCCAACCCTGAGTTATTGTATCGAATAATTATTACTTAACATTGCATTTCTTATATCCGTGTTTCACAAAAAAAAGTTGTACCGTATACGTGTTTAAAACGGAACGATCAAAAATGAATGTAATTATTAAAAAAAGAAAAGTACGCGTTTTTATTTATTTATTTTTATTTTTTATTTTTATTTTTTTTTATTTTTGACATGATTCTTATTGAAATGCAATAAAATATTAAATGCATTTTTGTTGTTTACCGAATTACCGAAACCTTCTTTTTTTGTTATAATATTAAAAATGAGATATATATATATATAATTTCTTTAATCCTTTTCCCACTCCTTCTCCTTGTTCACCTTATTTAATTTCTTTTTACATTATTTCCTAAAAAGTTCAAAACACCAATAAAATTACGACATCATAAACGATTATTAATGATTAATTATCAAAGCAATTATTGAAATAGTAATGTTTTACAAAAAAAGGATTTTTTGATGAACCGGTTATGATTGAATCTGATGATGCAAATAAAAAATAGAAAAAAGGTTTTTTATATAAAAGTTATATAAGAGAAATTCAATTATGTTATTTAACGCCATAAATTATTAACGCATTGCAGTTAAAGTTCATAAAGGAGAACATGTTCCGCCGCGTGTAAATTATCATTGCAGCTTTTTTTTAAAAAGAAACTTTAATCGTGTCTTTTCTTTTCTTTGTTTGATAAGAAACTTACACGTATTGTTCTCTATTTCTCTTTATACTTAACCAGTTTAATCAAAAGAACATTGAATTATTATGTCATTGAAAAATATTTTCATATATAGTTAAGGGTTCATTGAAAACAAACGCCCTTTCATAGTGATATATTTTAATCTTTACTTGATCCGTTTAATTAAAAAATAAATTACTTTATTTATATATATATAATTATATAATTATATAATTATATAACTGTTTTTTTTTCTTTCAATTCCTTTTTAATATGAATTAGAGAGAGAACAATATTTTCTTTTAAAATCATTTTCAACTTTATAAAATCCTATTGTTTTATAATATATATATATATATATATATATTCAATTGAAGTCAACTTTATCAAGTTAAATAAAAAAAAAAGGTCTTTCGAAAGAAATAAATGGAAAAAAAAGGACAAAGGGAAAAAATTAATCTATTGTTATTAATGAAGGAAATAATTTTTTGGGGATTTTAAGAAGGAAAGTATCCATATTTAAATTAAATAACTTAAAAAAAGATAAATTTGGTAATTTAAAAAAATGCGTATAATATATAATATAATATGTATATATATATATATATGTATATAATAATAATGAATACGACATACATTACATATATGTGATCACCCTTACCTGTAATAATAATTAAAACATAAGGGAGATTTTCTAAGATATTATTCCCTAATTATAAATATAAATATAATTATATTTTTTTATATATTTTGATATATTAAATGTGTAACAATAAACCCCACAATTAATAATAGTGAATCATAAATCTAATTGTTTTCTTAAGTATCAAAAGAAGGTAAAAAAAATGGACTATCATATAACAGGTTCTTTTTTTCTTTATTATTGGTAAATAGGAATCTTTTAGGAAATTTTTTAATTTTATACTAGTGTTCCTTTTTACCGGTCTCAAATAAAATTCTATTAGAGATAAGCTCCGAAGCCTTGTGTGACAATGAAGCCCGAACCAATTGAGATAAGTAATATAATGAGAGTTTATAAAAATCATTGTTTTATTGTTTGTGGCTGATTAAATGGGTTCAATGATTTGAATAGAATTTTTTATTGGGGGTACAACATTTTTACCAGGGATTTAATCAAGTTTTGTACTCAAATTAGAAACAAATTTTGCCGTATGTTACCATATGTTCAACAATGGAATTACTTATGGCGTATTAAATGCGTATGAGCCACTAACTTAGCCAACCGGCCGTAAAATGAATAAAAAATTGGGAATGATCTCATCTTGCATAAATACTAAACCGATTTTGGACATGTCCATTGTTTTGATTCTTGTTCCTTTAATAAACTCTTGATTCACTCATTAGGAAAATTTGTTATTAAAGTTATAACCACACGAAATTTATCTTTATTGTGAAGGTAATATCTCGTGAAATTTATGTGGAGTAAAAAAAAGGAGGGAATGTCTTTATTATGAATAAGATTGTTTATTATATCTTATTATGAATAAGAAATCTTTTTTAAAATACCAATTTTGGAAATAACAATTTCACAAGCCATCCTTTTAAACCACACCCATTGTATTGTAAAAGTAAAAAAGTTAAAAAAAGTGTAAAGTGTAAACCAC
Organism: Rhizophagus irregularis; assembly: GCF_026210795.1. Lineage (NCBI taxonomy): Eukaryota > Fungi > Glomeromycota > Glomeromycetes > Glomerales > Glomeraceae > Rhizophagus > Rhizophagus irregularis. The sequence goes on from NC_089447.1 coordinate 2,979,547, forward strand.
ACACACATGAATGCCACACATCAACCACGCCACATTGTATTGTAAACCACAATCATTGTAAACCACATTCATTGTTTGTTATTTTTTTTTTGAACATAATGAAAATTTTATTCAATGTGTCTTTTAATGTAATTAAAGGGAAAGGAATTAATAATAAGATAAGATTAATAAGATTAATAAGATTTTTTTAAATGAAAAAAATTTTTTTTTAAGAGATTTTTAATAAGATTTCTTTTGGATAATTTATAATTTATAATAAAAAAGTTTATCCTATGTTTGTCCTTATTAAACATTTTTAACCATTTGGAACTATTTGGACCTTATTAAGCATTTTAACCATTTGACATTTGACCTTTACTTTATCACACATTCATATCATGATAAATTCATGTGAATTTTTAAACCATTAAAATATTGGATATGATATTCCGATATTACCATATTATCATGAAATTTCGTATTATATAATGTATAACGTTACTCATGTGAAATCGAGCAAGATTTCCGGTTTCATACGATATTACATAATAATAAAAGGGGTGTGAAGGTCTAGACTGATTGACCAATTGGACGGATTTGACGGATTCCACATTTTTCCACGTGATGTTAAATTAATTATTTGGCGTCATATTTTAAAAAAAATTAAAATTGCATAACGTGGATAAAAATGTAAAACAAACTTGATTTTTAAAATTCTTAAACAATCATAGTTTAATATATATGACAAAACTATGCATGTAATCAATCCTCTTACAGATCACAAAAAAAAAAAAAAAATAAGAAATTTGAAACGCCGAGCAGATAACGGAAGGTTTAAATATCTCCGAGTTTTATAATGATTGTTCCATTTCTTATGGAATTTTTTTTAATAACGTAAAAAACCTTTATTAATGTTACAATAATAATAATAATTTTTTTTTGGAAAAACTTTAGTAAATTTTTTTTTACCTTATAATGTAAATAGAATAAAACCAAAAAAAGAATGATTATAAAGAAAACTATGGAATATCCTGAGTTAAAAGCCGAATTAAATCGTTTCATAAACTTTAATCATTATTTAAAACTATAAAGGACTTAAAAAAAAACAAAGATGAAACTAAACCTTCATAATATTAAAAAAAAAAACGTTTAATAATTTTTTTTGTTAACCATATATTGATTTATTATTATTTATTTTTATTTTTTTTATTTTTTTCTTTTAAAATAAAAAAGTTTTGACGTTTAATAATAATAATAATATGATATAATATAAACCGGTAAATATTTATTGTGATACAATTTTTCAAAAAAAGAAGAAATTCATCAAATCAACAAAATGTCAAAATAATTCTTATTGCTTTTTATTACAATGTTGTGCATATATTTAGTAAGCCTGCATGTTGTAATATTGTAACATTATATTCTTTTTATCAGTTAAAAAAAAAACTTTAAAAAAAAAAAAAAAATTACGAATTCAATGCATACTTACATCATGTTAATCAAAAGAATAGGATTTGATAGGAAGAATAATAGTAACAAAGGTAATTCAAAGAACAAACGTAATTCAGAACAACGTAATTCAGAACAAACAGTAATTCAGGGTTTAAAAAAATGTTATATATGGAGGGGGGAATATGTATGCATAATAATGGCTCAGAGAATATAAAAAAGGAGAAGATCTTCGATAAAGTTAACGTTGTGTGATATTTGATTTCAAAGATTAGTTTAGTTTTTAAGATATTTCCCACTGTTTATCATTTTATTATAAAGTTTTTATTGATAATGGAAATTTTGATTAGTGGGGGTTCATTAACAAAGAAAAAATATTATAATTATTTGGGGATTATCATCATGTGAACAAAAAAAAAAAAAAAAAATGTGGCTGTCAATGTACATTTTACAGTATTACACCTTATCCTCGCAAGTTAATCTCTACCATATCTGATAAATATTATCATAAGATCAAAACAATTTCAATTGGGAAATTTGGGAATATATTTTCCGAAAATTCAAATGAATATTTTTTTTTTTTTTCTTTAAAAAGATAAGAGAATGAAAATGATGAAATGGCGTGAAAATATATATATAAAAAAAAAAATTTATTTATTTATTTATTTACTTTTTCCTACCATATGGGCATGAGTGAAAAACATTTTCGGGATAAGGTGATAAGGTTTTTTTTTTTAAAAAAAAAAAATAGCATGAGAAGAAATTGATTTTTTTTTTTTTTATAAAAATGAAAGATTTCTTTTTTGTAAGCTTATCAATTTCACTTATCGGTTCCAAATGTATATCAAATGTTTATGTGTATATATATAAAATGCGTGATCATGCCCATGCATAGTTGAAATACGCCCACGCTGTTTTTTAAAGCAATGGCATTTGATTTTCAATTAAAAAATTAAATTACCTAATTTTTTTTTTTTTTTTTGTATATTTTAATGAAAAATAATATAAAAATAAAATTTTTTTGATTAAAAAAAGATAAATTTAAAAACATTTCGCATAATCAAATAATAAAAATGACTAAAATTAAAATTACTTTTTTCATTATTTACAATAACTTTTTTTTCATTTAAACATATAAATTACATATACATATATATATACATATACATATATATATACATATATATATATATATATTTTTAACATATTTTTAACATATTTTTAACATATTTACACATAAATGAGATCTCTCATTCGGAACTTACGGAGTACGAAGTAAAACGAATATCCAATCAAAATAATCTACATTAAAATGCATGAAAAAAAAAATTTATCAGTATAAAGGAAACTATTTTAGGATTCTATTGAATATACCATTTTCGAAATTCAAAAAATTCTAATCCCCGAACTAAACGTAAAAATGTATAGTAATTGTAATAATTGTACGAATTTGTACGACATCTTGTGATAGAATTCATCTAATCGTAAAAAAATGAGTCAATTTTTGTTATCACAATTAATAAGAGAGTATATTAGAGTACGCTAGGGTATACTAGGGTATACTAGAGTATACTAGAGTTTATGAGGTTTGAGTTTATGGAAAAATTTCGTTCATATGACCAACTGACAAACTCAGCCAAAAAATTCTCTCTGTCCAATTTACCTAGTATAGCGCAGTCACAAGGAACGCAGAAGTCGCAGAAAGTCGCAGTAAATATTTACATTATATATACATTTATATACCATAAATTCAGTTCTTTTATACAAGGGTAAAAATCTCAGCCACAGATATTATTCTTTGATTGGTTGGATCAAAATATATCAAATATAAATATTTCGTTTTTAAGAGATCAAAATATGGCCTATATGGCCTGATATTCTAAATACCTTATGATAACTTATGATACTTTATTAAAAAGAAAAACTTTTTGTTTTTTTTTTGTGAGATGATCTAATGCATTTTAAACATTCAAATAAATTAATTAACAATGAAATGTAATACCAAAGATGCCACGAGAATAATTAAATAATGAAAAAAATGTATTAATTATGAATATGATGAATTTAGTAAAAAAAAAATTTAAAAATTTTTTTTTTAAAAAAAAACTCTTTTTTAAAAAAAAAGATACGTTTAATACGTTTTCTTTTTATGGATTGAATTATTTTGATAAAAGAACGTAGATTGAAGGTTAATTATAAATAGTTTCATAATTTTTTCATATATATATATACACAATTTTATATTAAATTAGAATGAATGGTAAAATGGTAAATAAAAAAAAAATTATTAACATTTTTCAAAAAAAAAAAACAATAATAATAATAATTAAATTCAGGAAAACTTTTTTTTGAAAATGTAACCTTTCATTCTATTTAAAGTTAACAAAAAAAAAAAAAAAAGTGTTTTAAAAATAAATAAATAAATAAATAAATAAAAAGCAAATAAAGCAAATAAATATAATATAAATACATCATATATTTTTTTTTTGATGTTTTTGACAGAACAGAAAAAAAGTGACAACTCAAACCCCGGTTAATAATTTACTGCGGGATTTTTGTGCTATATAGTATTGTGTATAAAAAAAAATTTTTTTTTTTTATTTTATTTATTTATTTATTTATATTGTTACTTTATTTACTATTTATCTATTTATCCAAAATACAAATATATATTTATACTTGTTATTCTAAAATAATATAAATTATTTTGAACTGGTATTTTAGCCGATATATATTAGTAATAATAAAGTAAATAAATAATATAAAATTTTTATATATATATAACCATCAAATTCTTTCAAATTTTTTTTTCAATCTGAACAAAAAAAAAATTTTTTTTTAAGAAAAAAAAAAACTTTAATTTATTTTATACTTTCATCGGAAAAAAAAAAATAATAAATTTTTTTTTTTAAAAAAAAAACCCACCTTTTTATTTATTATCATTACCATTTATCCTCTCATATTCCCTACGAAGAAAGAAATTTATCACCCTTTTTTTCCAAATGTCAGCGGCTATTCTTCGACCAAATAGCGAAACACAATATTATTCTCCTGCAAATTATTCTAGACAAATGCAAATGTTGCACCAACAACAACAACAACAACAGCAACATCAACAACAACAGCATCATAATCATCATCAATCAAATTTCTTACAATCGAACAATTGTAAAACTGAATCTTTACCCCTATCTTTACCTGACCAACAACAACAACAATCTTCCATGTTAAAGAATAATAACAATACAAGTCAAATTAACAATAATACTTCCGCACCTCATTTTGAATATGTTTCATATGATAGAGTTCAAGATCTATATGAACAAAGAAAAGGTCATTTTTATTTCATTCCTGAAGGTTTTGAACCCGTCTTGGTTCCCAATGATTCAAAAGCTCAGGCTGTAACAAATTTATTGGAAACCTCCAAACCTGTCTCTACCGCTCCTAATGTTTCAAGAATGTTACCTGATACTGATGTTCGTTTACCATCTTATGCCTTACCTTGTGGTGTCGCTGGACCTGCAAAGAAGGATGTTGCTCCTAATGGTAAAATTCCTAAAGTTAAGAAACCTCCTAGACCTCCGAATGCTTTCATACTTTATCGAAGAGCGAAACAACCAACTATTGTCGCTCAACATCAAGGAATTACAAATAATGAGGTTTCTAAAGAAATTGGAAAGATGTGGCACGAAGAACCGATGGAAGTTCGTCTTAAATTTCAAAAAATGGCCGAAGCTGCTAAAGAGGAACACATGAAAAAATACCCAGAATATAGGTATCGTCCAAGAAGACCACAAGAAAGGAAACGTCGCGTTCAAACACGTGAAGCTTCAAACAGAAGATCTTCGGCCCCAACTTTACCTCATCGTGTATCATCATCATCCGTTGTAGAAAATCCTGATTACATATCATCAAGACGTGTATCATCAATATCTAGTGATGGAGAAAATAGAAGTCCTATTCAAAATCAACAACAAATTTATTACGCTAATTCCGAAGCACCATCAGATTCTACTTATGGTGGAATGATTGATAATCAAACAATGCCACCACAATTCACTTCTTACATGCAACCATCAATTAATGATTTCTCAGTATTTGAGGCTCAACCTCAGGATATGTCGGAAGACGGAGTTGATTTTGATTATGATTATAACGATTATAATCCACAAATGATAAATTACGCAGGGCATTATCCTCATCATCAATACGTACAAAAATATTGAATTATTAATTAATTCGTTTATATTACGTCTTGTTACCCTATTGCTACCCTCTTGGCTTGCGCCCTTCGGCGTAACCTGTCTAGACTCTAGAATATTCGTTTATTTTACGCCAAATTCTAGATCGTATTGAAAGATTCAAAAATTTCTCAGTATTTCAAATATATTTCAGTAGTCGATGTTCAAAAAAAAAATTCGTTTTTTTTTTATTTTTAGTTTATTAATGTATGTCTTCGTCGAGACATGCATTTTTTTTGAATTCAAATTTTATTTTTATTTTATTCTTTTTTTTTTTTCGTTATTAATACTTCGTTTTTTTTTTTAAATACTACTTATCAAGTAGTTTTAAATCATTTTAAGGTGAAGTTTTGAATTATTCCTTTAACTGTTAATATAATTTTTTATTTTTATTCTAAATTTGGCTTACAAATTATAATTTTTTTTTTTCTCAAAAATACACAGATCTTTTTCAGATCAAAATTTTATCAACTATACTTTTTAAGTTTTATAACACAAAAGATTTTTTTATGACATGATTTCATATTTCTTTTTCCCCTTTAAAACTTACGCTTTTTTTTTCTTTAAATGAACCACACTAAAAAAAAAAACTAAAAAAAAAAACATAGTATTATAACTTTTTTTATATATATATTACTAATTATAATAAATATACAGACAAATATATGCTATAAGGACTTTACAATACATTCATACATATATATATATATATATAAAAAAAAAAAAGGACATTCGAATCTTATATATAGCTTTTTACATTTTTATTATTGTGAATAACATTTTTAGCATTTTTTTTAATTCGAATAGACATGTATATTTTTCTTCAAAGTTACTTTCTTCTTCTTGTTTACATATATTTTTCCCCCTTTTTTCTTTTATATATATAGTACATAAAACCCCCTTTTTTTCTTCAAGCATTACATTCTTTTTTTTTAAAAAAAAATGTACAGATGTTTTTTATACATTATAAAAAAAAAGAGATATATTTTTAGTGACGTGGTGAAAAAAAAAATAAAAAATAAAAAAAATAAAAAAATTAAATAAAAATTATAAATATTTTTAAAATAAATAAAAATCATGCTGCGCATTTTATACTTTATAACTTTATCAAGTATTATTATTATTATAAATTACATAAATTATATAAATTTAATCTAAGTTTTTTATTAAGTATTGACTTTTCCGCCGAGTATCTAATTCGGTAAAGACCGAATTTTTGCTCCGATTAAATTTCAGCCACTGAGTCGTTATGAATGATTATGACTGAGGTAAAATTGACGGTTTTCCCGCCTATTCTAGAAAATTTCTTTTTTTTATTTGTCATTTATTTGTCATACTAATAAAAACTAAAACTTTAAAAAAGATAAAATTTTAAAATATGATGCAATGACATTATAATACTTCCGTAAACTTTTAGTGAGTCACTCTGTCAAAAGTACGCCATATCGCCATCAAACAAAAAGAATTAGACTTTTTTTTTAATTTGACAATAAAAAAACTTTTTTGTATTACAAATAATAAATTTTTTTTTTTGCTGCGTTTGTTATTAGTCTTTATTATTAGGAAAGTATGATTTTTAAATACCCGATTAGTTAAATAAATAACCTTGCTTAGCATTTTATCTTGGTGTATTTTTTAACAGCGGATGAACGGAATAGACCGCAGTGATTTTAGAACGCCAAATATATGTAAAAAATACGTTTATTACGGAATTACCAAATATAAACATTAATTACGTACCTTAAAATGTTTTTAGAAATTTGGAATATTTACAAATACAAGCAAAATAAAAATACGCCATTTTAATCATCGGAATGAAGATTCCGGATTTAAGTAATTGGGATTGGTCAAATAATTGGATTGGATCGGATGATTTAAGTAATTGGATTGGTTGAAATATTGATTGAGTTGGATTGGTTGAAGGATTGAGTACTTTGAATAATAACATTTGAATACATTTGAAATATTTGAAATAATAAAGATTTGAATACATTTTTTAATACATTCAATACAATATAATCTATAATATTTTATAATATTTTTTAACATTCCCCCCAAAATTTTATTTCGGAATTTTTTTAAATGGAAAATTTTTCAATTTTCCCCACAAAAATATCGTGTGGAAGAACAATGGCACATCTAATTTTGTATATCATTGGATAACCAGAATATGCACGATTACATATAATTTACATAATAATTACCAAATTTATTTAAAATTGTCGGGTAAAACTAAATACTTTTATAAATTTACATCACACAAAAAAACCGGCCGACCATACAAATTTGAAACACGTTTGAAGATTTTTTTATTACTGGATGAAATTCTTGTTTATGTATAAAAAAAAAACGCCCTCCAAAAAAGTTTGTACGATTTATCATTACCTTATTAAAAAAAAAAATTCTTTTTTCTTTGTTCTATTTTATAAAATTCCAAATATCGAATTTCTTGATGATTTCCTTTAATGGAATAATTCAAATCGAAACAATTTTCAATAAAATTACATGTGTTTATACTTTTTTTTTGCCGTTCTTTTTTTGTATAACTAACTTAAACCACATGTTTTTTTTTTTTTTTTTTAAAAAACCGAATGAAAATTTTATCGTACATTGTGTATTTCAAACTCAATCTAAACAATGGAAACCATTTATGTAATTATATCCGCAGTTAGAATAATGGAAAAATTTTACAATGGATGTTAAATGGATGTAAATAGATGTAAATGGATGTATTGAAAAATGAAAGAAAAATTAAAAATGACAATAGGGTTTAAATTTATTATTTTTTGTATAAGCCACATTTAAAGAGGGTCGGAGTGTCTGAAAAATTATTCAAATGGGTAAATTTATTCATTTATTTTTACTCTATTTGTAACAAATCGTACATATATGTAATGTTTGTACCTTTTATTACAATTGAAGAATCTTCAATCCTTGTTATATAACTTGTTTAATTACTAGTTTCCAGGGCGCAGTCTAATAAGATTATATGGCTGAGTTTAGAAAATTTTCAATGAATACCTAAATTTATTTTATTTTTTATTTAAACAAAGAACCGATAAATTTTTGATTGTCCTTATCACAATGGAAAGATCACATATCATTTGTGATAAATTTTCTTTAATACATATATAAACATAACATAAACACGAGCGTATAAAAAATATATATAAAATGCAACTTAAAATTTCACATTCTTTCGCATTTGTACTTTTTTGATTTTTTTTTATTTTAAAAAAAAAAAAAAAAAAATTTTTATTTATTATTGAACAATAATAAATTTTTTACAATATATATTATCGAGTATATTAAAATTTTTTTAAATTCCTTTGTTATCTTGTTTTTCTTGTTATTCTAAAATAAAAAAAAAAAATGTTGTGTCCTTTATGTTGTCTTTTGAAACTAAACTCATTTTGTGTCAACAAAATATTTTAGAACAATATTAATCATTAATGTTGTAATGAACTCATAAAATTATTATTGTTCTTAAAAAAAACTTATTTTAAAACTTGTGTTAAATTTCTTTTAATTTAGGAAATATTCACGTTATCTATTTAATCTTTTTTTTTGTACCTTGGGAATTTTTTTTTTAGTAAATTATTTTGGGGATAATAAATTAGAGATAAACCAAATAAAGATAACAAAAGAAATAAAAAAAATTCATTTAAAGAATAATAAAAAGTTCTGCAATTAATGTTGGGTTACATATTTACATGTTCGAATATTAGACGCGTTTTGTTTATCTTTTATTTAAATTACTAATTTTTTTTCTTTTTTTCTTTTTCATCCCTGCATTTCTCTTTTTTTACGAGATTACAAAGATTACAAGATTACAAGTACAACAAAAATACACAAAGTTTTTTTTTTTTTTTCGTCCCTTGCATCAAATTTCAGCCCAAGATAAAAAAGAATCTTCAATAACAACAAGTATATCAAAGTATATCAAAGTTACAAATAATATCTTACAGTTAGTATATCAAAGTATATCAAAGTATATCAATGTTTAAAACTTTAAAAACGCGCGTGCGTTACAGTTATAAACAGTATAGGCAATATAGGTAGTATAGGCAATATAAGTAATTCGAATTTACGCGTTATAGATTAGTAAGATTAGTGGTATTTTGGGTTATAAGGGTTATGGGTTATAAGGGTTATGATTTATGAATTATGTATAGTATGTATAGTATGTATGTATAGTTGTAGTTAGTTGTAGTTAGTTGTATACATATATATTTGTATATATAATATATGTATATATATATATATATGTTATATAATTATATCTATATGTATATATATATATATGTTATATTTATATCTATATGATATATATGTTATATATATATATTATATACGGTATGTTTATTATTTATTTATATACGTATGCATAGGTAATAAATTATAATTATAATTATAATTATAATTATAATTAATTATTATAATAATTCTCTAATTTTTTAATTTTATTAATTTTTTTAAAATTTTTTAAAATTTTTAAAATTTTTTAGTTTTTTAAACTTTATTAAACTTTATTAAACTTTAAACTTTTTTTTTTACTGAATGTAACTTAAATTAACCATACTAACCCATGTTTTAATTAAAAAAAAAACGCGGAAAAACTTTTAGTGGCTTAAGTTCGATATCTTAAGATTTACTATATGACGTGTGATAATCAGTTAGTCACGAAATCATTTGAATTTAAAATTTTAACGTGTACAGTACACAATTATTATGACAGATAAACAAACAAATATGCAATATAATAATTTTCTTATTATCATGATTAGGGGAACCCTGATCAAATTAAAAAATCTCTATTTGATATGGTTTATTATGGTAAAATTGAAAAAAAAGGGGACCCGAAACTCAAAAAAGATTAGTTAAATTAGTTGATGTAGTGAATGGGAAAATTTTGATTATTTTGATTATTTTGATTAAAAATTTATTTTTATTATTTATTTATTTTTTTTTTGATTTTATATTTTAATTTAAAGGGAATTTTTACCGGTTATATTTGTTTGCTTACAATCTTTCGCGTAAGTAAATTTTACGTAAAAATCATCACAAGGAGATTTTTAAAACATATTATTATTAACTTGACACATGTTCATTTTATTTGACAGGTTTTATGATTCTCACGCACGGTTTAATATATATTAATCCTTTTGTGGTAATTATTTATTATGAGAACAATCAAGGAGATGTAGCGAGACTAACATATGCTCTCATTTTTTAATTTAACTTTTTTTGTAAGTTATAAATATTTAGAATTTTCTGAATTTTCCCTGGCCCCTAGACTTTTTTTTTTCCCATGATTATCCTAAAAAAATCTGGGAAACGGGGAAATCGGGATTTCGGAGATTGTTAAAAAGTTTTTTTCAGTTTTTTTTTTCCTTTTTTTTTTCCTCATTTAAATTCATTCAATCATTCAAAAAAAGATTTTTTAATCATTTCAAATTAATACATTTTTACATTTTTACACAAAGAAAATGGTTTCAATAATAATTAATGTCATTCAAAAAATTCCCAAAAAAAATTCCCCTTCATAATTTTACACAATTTACCAAATTTAGTTTAGTACCAAATTTGACAGATCAATTTTCATTATAAATACTGTAAATAAATTAATAATAAAATGAATACGGGTAATAAAAATAAAATAAAATAAATAATATATAATAATATATATAATAATATATATAATAATATATATAAATATAATCTTATCTCTTCTCTCTCTTTTTTCGAGGGAACAATAATAATTAATATTGATTGTTCCGTATTTTTGAAACAATATGATTTTCAATTTCTTTTGTTTTGCTAAAAAGTCTTGATCAATTTTGCGCAATTTGTTGATCATTTCATCAAAATAAAAAATTTTGTATCTTTTGGTCGTAAAAAAGATTATTGTATGTACAGTACATAGTATATATTCAATATTAAGTAGTATACATATACATATGTTATATAGTTGTATATTCATCATTGTTTCGTTTAAAAATGATTTTTTTTTTTTAGAGTTTATTTGCATTAGACGTACTTACTGTTATTTGTACATTGTATTCAATCTATCTTTTTTTTTTAAAAAAAAAAAATAATAAATATAATAATAATATTATTATCTATTAATCTTTTCCTCGAAATCCTCCTCCTTATCAATAATAATAATAAAATAATGATACTCAAAAATTAAAAATGCGCAATGTGCATTAACGTTTGATAATGTATGATGTATCACGTAATTTACACTTAATTATTCATACGTGATGATATTGATTTTAAAATTTTTTTTTTAATTTAATTAAAAATCCAAATTATCACATTAAATTATTTATATTTCAAATTTGTATTTACATGGGGTAATGGGTTGTACTTTATATATATACTTTATTTACTTATACACTCTTATACACTTTATTCACTTTATTTGAATAACAAAATATAATATAAATTTTTTTTTTTTTGTTTAAAGTAATAAAAAATTAAAGTTGACTTGTGTTACGTGTCAAACCTGTCAATGTTATTTAAATTTCGTTTATAATTAATTTTATTTCTTCTTTACCTGTTTTTAACATTGCATTTTCATATGTGAGTAAGTGAGTTTAAGGAGAATTATTTTCTAGTTTAATAAATTCTCCACTTTTTCAAATCTCCTTATTTAGTAGTTTCTTATAAATCAGGAATAAATAATTAATTATTACTTTTATTATCATTTTTGTCATGGGATCATGAAATATTTATATATATTGTTTAAAGTGTTTTTTAAACTGTCATTTTATTTTTCATCCCCCTTAATAATAAATAAAATAAAATAAATAAATTGGTAAATTGTTCAAATTTCGCAATTTTCTTAATAATGTAAAACCCCCCCTACATTTTATGCAGGTGAACTTAATATAATGTTTAATCACGTGATATTTTATATTGGGGATTCCCCCAACATAGTAACTATAGAGAAATAAGATGGGTAATCTAATTTCTAAATTACGGTAATTTCATTAAAAATACAAGTAATTTCCTTAAATTGGAAGCGGAAAATCGGAAAATCGGAAAATCAAAAACCAAAAATTGCGTAGATATTCGGCAATTTAAACTCTTAGCCGGTCTTCTATATTCTTTCTTGTTGTTTCAATCAGATCTATTTCTTCATTCTTTGAAGCATTGTATCTTAAAACATTGGTTTGATTGAAAGGATTCTCGGGTGATTTCTTTTGAATTTCGTATTATAAAAAAAAACGAATGGAAATTAATTGATCATAAATTTTTCAAACATGAAGATATTTCACTCATAAAAAAGCAAAGACTTACTTTGAAATTTTCGTACAAAAGATTATGTAATTGAGCATAACGTAATCCAGGATTTTCTTTTCGAAGTTTTGGCATCTCATGTTCTTCATATGCACGGAAAGCAGCCTATGTTATAATAAATTATCATTAATATGTATAAATGTATAAGGATGAGGAAAAATGTTTTAATCAACTGATACCTTAAACCTTCTTTCTGGATGTCTTTCAATATTAGAAGCACTTGTAGGAGCACCACCACCATTATTTTCTAATAAATCTAAAGCATCATCTATATTAGATGCAGAAAATTCAGGAATTTCTCTTCTCTCCGTGGCTTCTTGTTCAACTTTCTGAGTCTTCTTGATAGCCTTTGTCTAATATATTATAAAATATATATTAATATAATCTTTTTAATTAACAAAAAAAGGTAAAAAAAAATAGGTATAGACTACCTCTTCACCCGATTTCTTTGTTAATTTTATTACAGGCTTATATTTCGAAAGTTCTTTTTCTTCTTGTTCTAATAATTTTGCTGCTTCATTTTTCTTTGCTAATTGAGCTTCCTATTATTAATTTAAAACAAATTGAGATCAAATTCTAACGTAATTTTTTTAAAATATATTAAAATATCTCCCAAAAGTAACGACTGAAAAATATTGATCGTACTTTTCTCAGTCTTTGAGCTTCTTTTTTTGAAGTATCTTTTGCTCCTACTGACCACTCTTCGGACTCTTTTCGTTCTTTCTCAGCTTGTTTCTTGGAATTAACCTCCTTTTGGTGTACGGCTTTCTTTTCCTTTGCAGCCGTAACTGATAAGCAAAAAAAAATTATAAATTAAAATAATTATAAAAGAAAAATTAAAATACTCTCGGTTATAATATAAAACTAATTATTAATTATTATACCTTTAGTATTTTCTCCTCTGAATTTTTTTGGCATGATTTCCAAAGTAAAAAAAACGAATTCTTGTAATAGAATCGGAGAAATTATTTTATTAATCAAGGCGCAGTAACCGTGTAGGTATTCACATGATTCGCATGAAAAGGTCTGAGCTGTTTCATTTACGTAAATTATTCGTAAACTTATCGGAAATTATCGGAAAATAAATAAATAGTGTGTCCATCCATCTAAAAAAAAAAAGTATATATTTATATTGATTTTTTTTTCTTTTTTTTTAAAAAAAAGAATATTTTGAATAATTTGTAAACATGCCTTTTGACGCTGGTAAATATTTAGTTATTTTTTTTTTTCGTTAATTTTATATTTTTTTTAAAAAAAAAATATTGATCAATATTTTTTTTTTTTTTTTGATAACCTTAAAATAAATAGCAAGTGCTGATGCTAAGAACGGTGCTAAATTGTAGGCCTGAAAATTTTTCATTAATCAATTTTAAAAGAAATCGAATTTTTTAAATTGAATCATATTTACATTACTTTTTAATATTTTAAAATCAAATTCAAAAAAATTAAATATTTATAATAATAAATTATTAAAATTTGAAAAAAAACAGGTTCAAGACTCGTTGCGCTCAATGCCATACAGTCGAAGCAGGAGGTTCCAATAAAGTAGGACCAAATCTTCATGGTTTATTTGGTCGTAAATCCGGTACAGTGGCAGGATTTTCATATACTGCTGCTAATCAAAACAAGGGAGTAATTTGGAAAGAAGATACTTTATTTGATTACCTCGAAAACCCGAAAAAGTATGATTATATAATTTTTTGAAAATTAGAGAATTTTGGATATTTTATCTCTAATTTTATTATATCTTGTTTTTTTTTCAGATATATTCCTGGTACAAAGATGGCATTTGCCGGGTTTAAAAAGGAAAAAGAACGTAACGATGTTATCGCTTACTTGAAAGATTGTACAAAATAACTTTTGAATATTACTGATCATATTCACAAGGAAAAAGCATATCAAATTATTTAATTATATTAAAAAAAAAAAATAAATTTAAAAAATCTTTTTTAATTGGTCAAATTATTTGTTGACCTGACCATAATTAGTAAAGATTTTTTTTGTTTGTTTGCATTTTTTGTTTATAAATTCTGAAAAAATTTTTATCCTTGGTAAAATCAAAAATTTTTTATTAGATCAACTTTTATTCATGCTAAAAATAGCCTAATGCAATTCAAATAGAATTCATTTATTTGAATTCCGAGAATTTAATTATTGAGATAGTCATTATATCGCTTGTGGTTTTAAATATTTACATTACATAATAAGATAAATTGAAATAATAATCATAAGGATATATATATAGATGTATCTCAGTATAAAGAATGTTCAATCTTTTCCATTTGTATCTTGTTTCTTAAATGCAGCGTGTTCTTTATGGACTGTAAAGAAATCAAATTATAATTAGGTATCAATGTTTGAAAAGGAAGGTGCATAATCTGCATACAAAATCATACCTTTGTAATATGGACTTTGAAGTTTAATATTTTCTTGTAATAATAATTCTTGCAATTTATCCATTATTTTAGAATTTTCATGTGCACCGGCATTTTTATTCCAAATAGTAAAAATATCAGCATTAAATCTAGTAGATACCGATAAACCAAAGATATCATCATCTAATATTATACATATATAATGTCAGTTTTTTGATCGATTTCTAAAAAGTATTAAAACTCGTTGATTAATTAACCTTTAGAAACAACATCCTCGAACTGTTCCCCAATTAAAAGCATGAGTAATTCTCTCCAGACTATTTTTGATTCAGATTTATTAACGCGAAATGACCATGCGCCTCCGTTTTCATTATGTGGGTCTTCCCTAAAATATTAAGTTTAATTAACTTGATCATGTATTTCGAAAAAAAAGAGTAAAAAAAAAAATGAGGTTAAAAAAAAAGAAACCTACCATACAGGACGAATTCCACTTTTCATAAAATGAAGACTACTTCTAAATTGTAATTGATCTGGCCCTATAATATTGTTATAAACTGACCAAAAACTCTTGTGAAAGCAAATAATAATAATTAATTATAGCATAAAGAAAATATTTAATAAAAATTCTTTCTTACAATATTTTTTTTTTACCTGAACAGTATTTACAGTTGCAACACTCTTCAGATTTTCTTCGTATTCCTCTAAAAAAAAAACATATAAAAGAAAAATTCAAAACTTGATGAAATATGGGATTGCCCATTTTATTATGCTCAGTAACAATCAATTACAGGTCTTTTACCAGGCGTGGCATTCGCGACATATCTTTTTTTTTTAAAAAAAAAGAGCACATAAAGATTAATATTGTTCATTATTGATTAAGAAAAAAATCTTTAATAAAAACGCACTTATCGTGGTAAAATGTCCATTCGTTAGTTAGAGGGTACTGCTCTGAACTTTTAGTGTTATCTTTGTCGGTAGTACTTTCTTTAGAACTTCGAAGTGAATTATTTTTCCAGGAATCTGTAGTTTGACTTTTTGAGTTAACGACTGAAGATTTTGTGGTTGAATTAGTCGGTAGTGTGTTAGCATTTGATGTCGTACTAGAAGACATTGTTTTATCTTTAACTTGTCTGTAATCAAAAAAAAATCTATCGTCTATTTTTTATAAAACAAAGTTTAACTAATAAATAACATCGATTTTTCTTTCTGTTAATGAAATAATTATAAATTAAATAATGATGTTCGCTAATTATTAACTTAGACGAACTCTTCGTACAAAATTTCACATCCCCTTATTTAAAATAAATTGATCACCTTTTAAAACCAATCAAAAACTCATCATTAAAACTCTGAATATTGCCTAGCGTGGATTGAGTGACATAAAAATCCGTCATTTTCAGGAAAAAAATGTAAGACATCATTTTTTATAATAAAAAAAACCTGTTCAGCTAAACATATTTTAAATGCTAAGCAATAAATCTTGTAACAGAAATGTTGAAAAATTCCGATGAAATGAAATGAATTAGGCGTGTTAGTATTGACGATTTAATAGTATTTTGAATTTGAGCTTAATTTGAACTTATATTCATATCTTTAGTTGGATTTATCATAAGGAATCAAAAAGATCTTTTATCAAGAAAGAAAATCGTTATTACATATGCATCAACTTCAAAAAGGTGTACCAAATTTTTTTAACGCCTTCTATTATATTATTATATCTGAAATACTATTGGAATATTGAAAGTAATTGGGGTGGATCAGAAGAATATATATATATATATTTTTCTAGTACATGAGATGTTAGGTGCAGTGCGGTTGTCTCATAATTGTAACTTAATAGAGATTCGCTCAAATCCCTCTCTTTCGGCATGCATAAAAAGGAAAAAACCGGTGAGTGGGTTCTCGTTCTTTTTTAAAATGTTGAAAATGAATATTATACATTCATTTTGAACGCATGGCGTAAGTTGTAACAAAATATCAGGCGTACTGTACATTAAAAGAAGAATTTCCCTACAAAAAGGGGTGTTACAGCCTGTTTAAATCAATGATCAACTAAGCGGATAATAGCATAGTATTATTTATTATAATTAGCATTCCTAATTCTGTGGAAGATGCTCTTTCTGGCTCGGATTAAAGGGTTTTTATTCTTTTTACGACATTTACAGTTGTAGAATTAGAAATTCAAGATATATAATGAATCGTAGCATCTATATAAGAATTTTGATAGAAGTTTGGTTTTCGTTTAAAAAATTTATTTTAAATTTCATTAAACATATGAAGATTTTGCCTATGAAAAGAGATTTCAATAAAGCAAGGTCAAGATCCTAATCAAAATCTAATCCGTGAAGTTGGCTAGAGTCTCGAACAAAACTGGCAAATTTATCAAGTTCTTCAATATATGCAAGTTGAAGAATTTTTTGATAAACAGACAAGTTAAATTAACCATTCAAGACTTCATATCATTCTTATTTGATGAAATAAACCAGTTTGAATGTTTGGATCTAAAAATTGATATATTGATGCCACAGACTGAACTAGCAAAAATTGGAATAATAAAATTTTCGTGCAATGTATTATTGTAAAAAATGTAGGTAGTAACCTAGAAAATAAAAGTTCATTTTAAAGATTTGTCATATATCTATCATATTAATAAATGTGAAAATTTTTAATTTGACTAAAATCTCTCACTTTCCATACTGATGAGCATACATAATGTTTGTTAGAATTTTACAGAAGATGCGCTTTACGTTTGGTAATCATACCTTGAATAATCCTACATTTCACGTTATTAATAAACAATTTATTATTCTCTTGGCACAGTAATTTATCATCCTCCGAGGTATTTGACAAAAAGGAGTAATAATGAAATAGACTATCTCGAGATCAGTTGGAGCTTGAGATTTAAGTGCCGGGCAAAATCAGAATCCGTGGTTTAAAGTTGGATCCTGAAGCCGGAATAAATCTTCATTCTGATTTATAATCAAATAAACTAATGGAAGTGTTCATAATTTTATATTCTTTAATGACATTATTATTGTTCAATTATATCTTCAGTATCACTGTTAGATCTTAGAAAATTCTCCAATGCCTCCCGATCATCTGCTGTTTCTAATTCAACTTGTTCTAAACTAGTTATCAAATCTTCATCTGATAGTTTTGGTGAATATTCTATGAAATAACAAAAAAAATATGTATGTAAATACGTAATAATAAATTTCGAAAATTATTATAAATCAACATACCATTATGTAATGCAGGATTTATCATTCGCTTTTTGTAGTTTTCCATTTGTGTTTCAAAATCAGCTTGATATGACTGCACTTTTTGGATTTTATGATTCCTCATAAACTCCTCATAATGTTGTTGATACATACTCCTTTTTTCCGATAATTCAGCCCTAAATAATAAAACTTAATAAAATAAGCAGTTATAGAATAAATATCCTATTATAAAACATATTTACTTACTCTTTTTCTTCGATATGTTTATCAAGTGAACGAAGTTCGGTTCGTTTCCAATCTTCGAAAATTTGTTCTTGATTATTTTTTGCATAATCATCAATCATATTCTCCAACTCTGACAATTTTCCTTTTAGTGAAACTTTTTTTAAAAAAAGAAAAAAAAATTACTAAGACTTTCTTGAATTATAAAGGAATGTCAATTAATTGTGATCTTACTTGCAGAATGGGTTATTTCATCGATCATTACTTTTACTTTAGGCAATTGACTAGCCTCCGATTTAACTAACTCGCATGTTTGATAATGATTTTCACATTTTTTCAATATTTGCTGAATAAGCCCATCAACTAACTAATAAATTCGAAAAGATTTAAGTATCAAGAATTAATAAAAGTAATGTTAAATGCCGACTTACAATAGCGTTACGAAAATTATTTTCATCCTCAGCTTTTATCGAATTCCAATCATTCTCATATCTAAAAGCATTTGAAAAGCAAATAAAATTAAGTACGATGGTTCATAACAAAAATCATGTCAATTTTAAAACCACCTTAATGAAAATTCAGTAGTGGCTGGTATGTCTAGACTCGGTATTGTACGTGACTTGCTATAATGTAAGACAACAATAATAAATAAAAGTCGGAGGAAAAATTCAAAAATGAAAAGAAATAAAATAAAATATAACCTTAAATACCCAATCACGGGTAACCTTGGTGACAACGAACCTAAACGCGGGTTTAATGCAGGTGTAAGAATTTCGGCCGATTTTGTACGAATGTTTTCCCATTCATTGCGAACAACCTGAAGTCTTAAAATAAATTTAATATCTAGAGTTAATTAATAAGTGTGGGCGATCAATAAATTTTCCTCTAAAAGAAAGTTGAATTTCTTAAGTAGGTAAATAATTGCTCACCCAGTCGTATCTATAAAGTCCTTAAAACTAGCTGAAGATATTTTTTTGAACTGTTCAAACATTGTTAAGATATCAGATATGCAAGATGTGCAACTACGTCTTAATTCTTAAACGTAACAAGGCACGTGAGATTAATACATTATTGACCAATGAAACTTGATGATCTTAAAAAAGATAAAAACGGAAATTTTAATAATTTATTAGAATCCTCCTTCCAATATCTCTTTGATTCAAAATGGTAAAGTTTTTCTTTGTCTTTTTACATCCATTAATCATCGAATTAGTAATTAAATTATTATAATTGATAGTTTGATTATTTTTTTAATGAGCTTAAATAATTTATCCGGAGAATGAGAGCGATGATAAACAAAAATAAATCTGTGATTTTGAATATTTATTATTAAATCAATATTATAGACAAAGGGTACCTCAAGCTTCGGTAAACGCCACACAAAGACCCACACTTTATGCCGTCGATGTGGAAGGCGTGCATTTCATAATCAAAAGAAAACTTGTGCTCAGTGCGGATACCCCTCTGCAAAAACGAGGAGCTGTTAGTAGTATATTGAAACTTGATTTTTAATTGTGAATTGATTGAATCAAATAATTTTCACTCAAGTATTAATTTGACAATTTTTTTTAAAAAAAATAGACAACTGGAGCGAAAAAGGTAAACGTAGAAAAACTACAGGTACTGGCAGAATGCGGTATTTAAAGCATCTTCCTCGTCGTTTTAAGAATGGTTTTCGTGAAGGTAAAAGATTTTAATGAATTCTATAATTCCATATAATTTTTTTATTTATAACAAATTTTATGATCTTTTATTATAGGCACTCAAGCAGTAAAACGATCAGCTCCAGCTACGGATAGTTCTGACGTTTGAAGAATTTTTCTTTTAGTAACTTTTTAAATCTTTATGTAAATGACAATAATTTTAATAAAATGAATGCTTAAAGTTACACTATATTATATACTACATGACGAAAATTTGGCAAAATTTTTTAATGCCAGCCATTGTAGAATAAATTTCCTTTGAAGGTGAATCTGGTAAAATATAGACAACACAGATATATCTCGAACAACCTTACTTTCTACAAAAAACTACAGTTAATCAATTATAAAATAGATGAGAAACAGACCGAGTTCTTGGGTTCTAAATCAATGGATGATCAGCAATGCCATTTAAATTATTATATTTTAAAATTTCTATTTCATCACCGGTTCTAGCTTATACGTAACAATATGATGGATTTTGGATTAGCCATTTCATTCCTTTTTACATTTCTTTATATTTCCTTATATTTATATACACTTATTTATGTATCCAAATTTCATTCACAATGTTAGAATTTTAACCAACTTTTGTTAATGATTCAAGATCATACAAGTTTCAAAATTGACTTTATCGATTAATTGAAATAAAATTTTAAAATTTTTTATCACGGCTGGCATTACGGCATTAAAAACGAGATACTCGTGACACGGAGTGATCATCAATTCATCAATTATAAATAAAACAAAAATTTAATTTAGCTAAATATCTTTTGGAGCTCCCAAATAACATGCGTATATGGCAAAATGTTGCGCGTGCACTATATATACACTATATATGGACATTCCCCGACGCCATTATCGAGTTTATGACCAAGAATTGTCCAAAGTTGTCTTAGACCAACAAGCATTTATAATACCAGCTGACAGGCTTTCTCGTTTTATGGTGTAGAACTTTTAATACTCAGGTGAGAAGCGTAATAATTAAAATTATCTTCCTCTTGCAAAGACTTGTTACGCTTCTCAGTAAAAATTAATTGACGCGTTTTCTTATTTGGTCCTTCGGGAAGTGTCTTTTGTCACACAAAATTAATTCTGCTGGATACTCTTTATTGAATTTTTAATGCTTTGCTGTAACGATATCTTAATTGTTGTGGCTATAAATGGAAGAGAGATTAAATCAAGTGAGTTAAGTTTATTAACAGTTTATTTCGCCAGATTTAAATATAATCATACCTACCATATAATCACACACTCGGGAAGAGATTGTCTGATTGTGACTGTATTAAAAAATTTCTCCGGTTTATAATAGCAAAACTTGGAAAAGTGTAATTGTAGAGAGTGTGTGATTATATAGGATAGGCCGATTGGGAATTACCGTATAGAAGTACGACTGTATAATTAACATTTATTTTTCTAGATTACTGAAGTCGTCCGTTTCATAACTGAAAATGACGATTATATTATAAAAGGCAATTGGTTTTGTCAGCATTGGCGATGCAAACACGAACCAAAATGTAATAATGAACAAGAATGTAGAAACAGATGCCCACACGAACCGGAGTGTCAAACCGAAGAGCAATGTCGAACCTTATGGGTATGCAAACACGAACCGATATGCGAATTCAGAGAACAGTGTCAAAGAAGATGGTCATGCCGACATAATCCGATGTGTCAAAATAAATGGTTTTGTAGAAAAAATTGGAGATGTATGCACCCATCACGATGTAAAGACATATGGGAATGTAAGTACAGATGGACAGAAGAATACGAACCACATTGTCAAGGAAGATGGCAATGCTATCACAGACAGAAATGCCGAACAAAATTACAATGTCAAAATAAGTCATTTCAAACCGAATGGAAATGCCAGCACGAAGCCAAATGTTATAATAAATGGAAGTGCCAAAGCAGATGGCAGTGTCAACACAAAAAGAAATGTGAAATGACGAATTCTAAAAAATCGAAGTGCCAAGCAAAATGTCAACATCAATGTAAAAACGAAGAGGAATGTCTGAAAAAATCGCATCAGGATGAAAACGAAAAGGAACGTCTGAAAAAATTGAACAAGTTTGAAACCAAATGGAAATGCCAGCACCAGTGCGAGAACCTAAGGGAATGTAAAGAAAAATGGAAATGCTCACATGAAAACGAACCAAAATGTAAAGACGAATGGAAATGTCGATCCAGAGGTTGGAGATGCCAACATAGTCCGCCATGTGAAGGTTCTTGTCAAGACAAGTGGGACAGAGAAAATGAATGGAACTGTAATCATGCAAAAGAATGTCAGACTAATTGGCAGTGTCTAAACGATCCACAATACAAAAATAAATGGCAGTGTCTAAATAAATGGACAATAGGATATAGCCAGAATGAACTCAAAGCAATTTTAGAAAAATCCCACCAGCAACTATATAATTTTTTTTCACAACAGTGCAAAGAATGCGGAAAAAATTGTATTATTTCGAGTTTCATCCTATATAAAAGGTCAACAACTATGTTCTTGGAGGTAAGTCAGGATTACAGAACAATTTTGCTTATGAAATGCAAAAGAATTGACATTCTTCCTCAAATATCCTAATAGAGAGAGATCATTTGTCACCTAGTATGGGCAAAAGCAAAAAAAACTAGAGGGGATGTGTTTTATAGAGTGTTTGGCAGCTGGAAATGCGATGAAAATCATTCTTGGGACAGCTCCTATACTTGGATATCACTCCGAAAGTTTGTAGAGAATCAGGCACGCTTGTCAGATCGTGATTATTGGAAAATTAAATGCCATGAATGCCGGAGCGATGGCAACATTTCGAGTTGGCAGATAATTGTAGGATCAAAAGACGGCCCCCTTCATGAAAGAGAGCTATGTGAAAAGTGTCGAAGTGGTGAAGTGTGTGTGCAAACAAACTCCTACTTTGGCTAGTGTGATGCATTATAAATGTAATTAATTTATATTTAGTAGGTAGTTGTCAAAGAGTAGCCCTATAGGTGGGAACATGGATTTTCTTATTGAATTATTTTTGAATAATATTGTTTATTTGCTTTCATTTATTATAGTATATTAAATACTGTTATTAAATATACAGAAATTCATATATTTAAATTATTTTATAATAAATAAATTATTATATAACGTTATTCTATGCCAATTTTTACAATTTATTAAGAAAAGAAAAAATATAAATTATCAGAATTATAACTCTGGAATTCAGGTCACATAGTGACAAATAGTTATTTATCACTATATTAATGTAATAAATATTTTATTTATCACTATATTAATGTAACAAATAACTATTTATCACTATATAATTATGATAACAATAATATTTATCATAAAAAAAAATTTATTATGATAGTGCTATTTTAATCTATTTATATCAGTTTTAATTTATTTACTAATTAATTAGATTTTATTAATAGTTTTTTAGTTTTTTATCTAAAATTTGATTTTATTCTTATAGAAATTAGATTTAGGCATTTCATTATTAAAATTTTTAATATTTATAAATTATAAAGGAGTTGAATAATCTCTACTTAATGACAATAAAAGAAAGATGTTACAGGTAAAATGCTGTCCAACTGGCAATCATGCCAATTGAAGTATATTTGTCAATCCATAGTCAATCCGATGGTATAATATAATATAATATCATATTAGATGGAATCAGAAAATTTTCTATTGATGTTTAGGGCACTGTCAGATATTACCTAATATCACTTTAATATAAAAGCTTACCCCCCCTCCCCTAGGTAAGATATGTTATATATATAATTCCTTATATAATATTATATGTAACTTAAGATCTTTAGTTACTCCCCCTCCCCCTAAAATATTAGGTAATATCTAACAGCATCCTTATTGTCAAAATCAAAATAACTGATTGGTATTTATTTGTACTAAGATTTTTCAAACAGTTGATTCAAAATTATTTGGCAATTAAAGTAAAATAAGTAGTGACCAGTTGCCTATTAATGTTTATTGCTAAATAAAATAGTTGATTTAGCAATTTACAGTAAAATAGATGGCGATTGGTTGCTTATTAATGTTTATTGCTAAATATTATATTGGTCATCAATATGTACAAATCTGATTTAATAAATTTTTAACAAAAATAATAAACGATTTTGTATAATTTACATTATAATAATATTAACAATATTACATGTTAAATTTTCTTCCTATAGGAAGAACAGCTATATAAACTACTGGATTTCTTTTTCCGATTTTATATATACTTGGTATAAATCAACCAAGTATATTATGTACCAGAATTATGTAGTCTTTATCAATTTCAAAAAATTATTTGTCCAGATTTTTTGCGTTATAGCCTTCAATATTGTTAACTTGAAAAATAAAATTTCGTTTAATGATTTGGAGTCAATATGAACTATTTTATAAAAGCCAATTTATGTATTAGAGACGTACCAGAAATTATGTAATTATGCTCAATTAGAGACCTGACCCCTCCTACCCACTATGTGATTGAATTCTGATTGGCTAAAAAAATCCATACAGTATAACATATAATATATTATATTAATATATATATTATAATACAATTAGTTTGCTATTTAATAATCCAATTTGCATAAACTTTTTTTTGTTTTGTAGCCCCATTTATGCTTTATAAAATAAAATAAAAATTTATTGAAATTGGACTGCTAGATGGTGAAATAATTGCAAAAAAGCTTGTTAATAAATAAATTATCACATATTATATATATATTATAATACAATTATTTCACTATCCAATAATCCAATTTGTATAAACTTTTTTTTTGTTTTGTAGACCTTTTTATGCTTTACAAAACAAAAAAAAATTCATTAAAATTGAACTGATATATAGTAAGTTAATTGCAAAAAAGCTTCTTAATAAATAAATTACTATATATTACATATATATTATAATACAATTATTTTACTATCCAATAATTCAATTTGCATAAACTTTTTTTTATTTTATAGCTCTCTTTATACTTTATAAAACAAAAAAAATTCATTAAAATTAGACTTTTAGATGGTGAGATAATTGCAAAAAAAGCTTCTTAATAAACAAATTATATATTATTTACTATAAAAGATATACTATTACCATAAAAGGTATATTGTGACATCTGATTGCAGGACCTGACCCTCCACCCACCCATTAAATCACGTAATTTCTGGCACGCCCCTTATCTTATTTTCCTTTCCTATTTTTAACTTATGTTCAAAGTAATACTGAACTTAGCCTGGATATATTTCTATTGAATCATTTTCTTGCATGAACTTTGCAAAATGGCAACATCATATTTATATGATGGGAATTGTAAATTTCAATAGGTTAGTTTCACATGTATTAATAAAGTACTATGAAGATGCTTTACATTTATCACCTGATATGTAAAAAGTGACTTGACCTTTTTAGTGGTATTAACTTGACTTTTCATATTGTAAAATATATTATGTAATCAAAAATGATACTTGATATAAGTCAAGACAATGATTTGCATTGATAGATATAAATAGCATCTATATATTATGATTTTTATGATGCGATATATTAATATTCTAAAATTAATTTTGGCATACTGTAAATTATATTAAAAAATAAAGTTTTAATAAACCTTTTATTCACCTTATGCAAGTAAAATAAAAATTGAATGAAACTAATCAAATTAATCAAACTTACCATTTTATTAAGATTTTGTAATAATAGAATTATGTAACTTTAAAATCTATGTTATTTTATCTGCAAATTTTATAACTTTTCCAATCATATGTTTATAGCTTGAAAAATATTTATTCCAGTATTACTGTCACTTTTCTACCTCACGTAATTTTTTGTAGCACATCAGCCTCATTTGTTTTTTTGTGTAATTTTTAGAAAAATTTTAATTGCAAAATTCATATTTAAAGTATAAAAGTTAATAAAATAATAAAATATGTTTTATTGATAAAAAATAATAATAAGTTCATTTAATTTTTACTTTGAAATTTATATCTGCTTATTTATTATTTATTAATAAAATAAAATGTATAACCCATAAAATAAATATAATAAATAACACCTAAATAAATATAAAAATGTACGTTTCTTATGTCTTCTAATAGATATAAAATATAAAAATGTGTATCTATTAATAAAATAAATATAGCATCTTTCCTAACTTTTCTAATAGATATAATAAAACAAGTATAATAAATAATAATCTAAATAAATATATAAATGTGCATTGTCTAAAGAAATTTAAAAAATGTATAATGCACTTAATATTATTATAAAGTATATTTATAACTTTATAAATATGTAAAATAATTCAATAAAAATAATTATTTGAATAATGCTATACTTGTTAAGCAATTTTAATTAGCTTTTAATGAATGACCAAAGTACTAAAATTATTTATATAAAAAAGATAAATAAAAAAAATAAAAAATAGTTAATATAGTAGTAAAAATAAACTAACAATAAATTTTATACTTAAATAATTATTTAAATTCGATATTTATAGCTTTTTATAAACTTTTTATCTGATATTAAAAAAAGAAAGAGGAAAAAGTAAAAAGAGTTACAAAAGTTATAAAATCACTGTTATTAAATATAAATAAATCAATGAGACTAATATAACACAAAATCATGTGGAGTAGAAGAGTAATAGTGATACTAAGAAAAATCTTGGAAAATTAAATAGATAAATAGATGTTTACATTTCTTTTGCTATTTATTATATAGCTGAGTAAACATAAAAATAATTTTGTTACTTGAATGCTTAAATATTAGCTCACAAGCCAATATATTTTTAAAGTACTTTTGGCTTGTGAGCTGGTTTATGAGAAGCTTTATACTTAAAGGCTTTGAAATACAGTGGTAAATATAACTATATCAGTGATTTCTTATAATAATACTATTTGATGTAATCTGGTTATTTGTAAATATTTAGCTTTTTGGTAAAATAACAATAATCCTTTATTTAAAAATTTTTAGACTTTCATTTTAATTTAAGCAATTTAAAAAATCAGACAATAGAGCACAGTCAGTATCAGAGTGAATTAAATATAATAAATACTTATTATATAAAAATTTCAGAAGTTAAACAAATTGTAAGAAAGTGTAAAAAGAAATTCGCTATAAATACTTTTTTTTATTTAATCATTTTGAAATTGTAAACCACATTTGAAAAAAAATATCAAAGAAATGAAAAGAGACAAATGTAAACTAAGTTCATATTTTGTTAAAAGCGTTAATTATAAATATTACTTCAACAGGCCACTTAGCAAATTGCAGTTTGCATAGACTACCTTGTAAATTGCAGTTTGCAAGAGAATAACTGCAGTTTATCTATAATAACTATTGGATTTAAGGTTGCTTGCCAAAACCTAGGGGTTTAGACAAAATGGCGTTTTGCCGAAAAGCAAAATTCTGCCAAAACTATATTAAAGTTATATTAAAAAACTGGCGAAACTTTGGAGAAAGGTGAAACTGCCAAAACTTATTATAAATGCCAAAACTGCCAAAACTCTGCCAAAACTATAATAAATCTATAGTAAAATTTTGACAAAACTAATCGTAGGATTTTAAAGAGGTTTAGATAAGCAACCTTAATTGGATTGCAGTTTATACAGACTACTTTGTAGATTGCGATTTATACAGATTACCTTGTAAATTGTAGTTTGCATTCATCTATGATTAGCTCTATAACTATATTTAATAAAACATGATGAGTAGTTAAAAAAAATTTGGCATTATAACTGAATAAAGATAAAATTAATCTTATAATACCTTTCTTTTTATTTAACAAGAATAATAAGAATAGCAGAACAATAAAATTTTTCTGAAATAAACAAGATATCACTTTGAAATAATTAATGAAGAAACCTAATTGCAATAGGTAGATTGTCTTTATGAGATTTATCTCTAGAACTAATGTTTTATAAATTTATTTATTTGATTTTTTTTAGAAAAAAGGAATTTAAAATTCGAAAAAATAAGTCTCAGCTACCCTTAAGTGATATTATTCATCATTCAAAAAAAAAAAAATTTCAAGCTACACATCTTATAAGTAAAATATATTGAAGATTTTAATATTAACAAAGAAAGTGAGGCCAATTAAGATTTCAAAGATAATTACATTAAAGTTAACTGATTTATGACTTTTCTTGCATAAAAGAAATCAACTAGGAAAAGAAAATCAGTAAGTTATACTGAAAATTCAAAGGAAGAAGATCATTCATTTAATTAAGATTATATAGATTAACCTAAGAGAATAAGTAATTTTTTATTATTTCACGTAATTATAAGTATTCTGATTCCAATACTATTGAATTTATTAGAAAACAAAAATTAAAATCAAAGCAATTATAAAGAAAAGTGAACTGTGATAATATGAACAAAAATAATATTATCATAGAAACTTTAGAAGATGAAAATACATCAAGTTCAATTTAACTAACTATGATATCAAATACTTAGAAGATACTACTTTATGTGATTATTTCAAATATATCCCAACAAATTCTGACGTTATTTGATATTTCAGAAGATTTTCCACTTCATGTGAATTTACACCATATCCAATAATTTGACTATCAAAAATTTCCTGTTTCTTGTGGCATAAATAGGTTAAGATTACAAGTAAAGGAAATGTAAAAATGACCGATAAAAAGACTGAACAAGATTTGATAAAAATAGATCAACTACCATGTATTACAGATAATAACACCTTTAAAAATTCGTTTAAAGAAAAATACAACAAAATAGAAGATGATTTGAAATGAAAGCTTTCATGTATAAAGTATTTTATAATGTTTCAGATTTTACAAGTGAGGCACAAAATATTCAAAAAGCTACAGATAACTTATCTAAAATATTAATTTTTTTAAAAACCATTTGAAAGGCCTTTAAAAAGTATTTTAAAAGCATTTTAAAATGCCCTTTTATGTTATTTTCATAATATTCTTATTAGTACTTATAAGCTCATTGTTAAAATATTACAAAACAATTTTAAAAGGCTTGCAGAAGGCTTTAGAATACATATCATTTAATAATCATCTTAAAACAATTTTATTATTAATGCGAACTATATATATATATTTTATTATTAATGCGAACTATACCTATATAATTATTAAACAGCAGTATAAAGAAAATCATTTTTGAAGTAATTTCTATTGTTAATGTCATGGTTTTCTACTGTATGTACAGGAAGTACCACAATCATGCACAAAATGAATTTTTTGATGTGAATTTATAATTGAAATTGGATGTATTCGCTTCTAATTTTCATTACGTCCTTGAAGTAAATACCTATTACATTGCATAATTTGATCAAACCCAATCAAATCAAACCATTCAAACAATAAGAAAACATGATAGTTATTGTCATTTGATCAGTGTACAAAAATTGCTTGAATACGTGCAAACCATTTTTCATTTTCAATATCATCGTTGTCTTTTTTTCCTTCTATCTCAACAACATCACCTGCTTGAAGTTTTATGTTTTCTTCGATTATCGTATCATCATCTATAATTGTAAAAGAAAGATGCTGATAAAAATTAATATTATAATGCGCCACGGCTGCTTGCTGTCCAAAATAATTATCGTATGTCCATGATATGTCTGAAACCATATTTTCATCAAGTTTCCTTCCTGAAAATCCGTTTTCTTGTATTTTCTGTTTGTTCCATTTACCACGAACTTTTATATTAATATAGTTGGATGAGGGTGACGTAAATTATTTTCTTGATCTATTATTATATAGATTTCAAATAAGTGATTTAATATTCTGTAAGTAAACTAAAAATCGTAGTTGCTTATAATACCTTCTTCAATATCTTCATTTGAATATACTTGCGAAGTTAAATACCATCCATCAAATAAACTTTTAATTTTTCCATTAATTTGTATATGATTATGTAAACCACGATCTATTAAATATCTTAAATTATAAATTGTAGTTAGTGATCAATAAATAATTATGGGAGACATTTCTTAAATAATTTATTACCTAAGACTTTGCAATGTGTTTTCTCGTTTGATGAAATCCAATTCCACATTTTTCTTATTGGTATGTGGTACATAACTTTTATGTATTCGATGAACCATTTCTTTCAATGATACCGATGCATTAATAAAATTACCAAAGCGTTGTGCATGCTCAGAAAGATGACGAAGAACATGAAGGTTTGGTAAATTTGAAAACTCTTCTGGAAATACCTATCAATTTCAATTATCAGAAGTTAGTAATTGCTGGAATAAAATCTTATTACTAAGTAAAATTTTACCTTCAACAAATCAATAGACAAGTTTTGCAACGTCGCATCTAATCTAACATAATCATTATCAGACATTGATTCCGCAAATACTGCTTTTGAACATATGGCAAACTTAATCCAACATTGTTTAATCATTGATATTGCTTGTGAATTTAATCGTAATTGGTTATTTTTTTTGATACGTTGAATTATATTATTTTTGATAGAGCGGTTGTTAAGACATCTACGTAATAGAAACGGCATCATTATAGCTAACCTTAATGTATCAGACATAAAGTAACTGTTCCGATGTGATATGGGGTTTTGTTGACGCGACCAATATGATGGAAATTCAAATGATTTCCATACAGTAAGAAATTTAGCTTCTCCATCTCTTGTAAAAGATTCTAATGTAATATTAAGCAATCTGCCTCCCAATCCAGCCACTGCATGAAATGCATCTTGTGATGTTTGTGTATGACGATCTCGAAATAATTGATCCAAAACATTTGGCTTAATATATAAACCGTGCTCTTTTGCAAAAGCTGTTTGTAATGAAGGTACGTCATGTAATTGGTGCAAATAATCAAAATAATTATCAGTAAGGTGATGATATCTTCCATGCTTTTTAATATCATAATCAATTTCAGTAAGATTCTCTTTAAACACTTCACAAGTTCTGCATCCATAATTTGCATTTTGACGTAAGATTCCAGCAAGCGTCATTACCTTGAGGTAGATCAGCCGTAGTCAAGCCCAATCCACCAGTCACCCAAACCTCTTCTTCCCCGATCTTCATCACAATGCCATGTTGTAATTGTTTAATGTCTTTTATAAATGGTTTGATAACATCCTCAAACTCTCCACCGAATGGGACGAACCCTATTAAAAAATGATTTTTCAGTTGTTGACGTAACTTGAGTGTCATATTACCGAATTGAACATATAGTCCTCCTAGAGAATGATATACTGTTCTAAAAGTACCGAAATCATCATAGTAAAGATTGATAAAAAATTTGAATACTTTCATATTAGGTGATGGAGGTATACCCATTGTTATATATTCATTTGGATGGTGATGTCGTTGTTCAATAGGACGAATTGTGTAACGATTATTATGCTTGTAAAGAATTTCAGAAATACGCTTTTCATAACGGGGTATTTGATCTGTATCCTCAAGCCAAATTACAACTTTTTTTATTATTTGTGAACGTCTTATTAATATAAAATCATCTGTCATCCACAACTGGTCAGTACCACGAGAAGCTGAACGAAATATTCTTGGCAAATCAAAATAATTTAATAATTTTTGAATTTTAATACGCCAAGATCCATTTTCTTCCACTTGAATAAATGCCAAAATCCTTCCATAATATCTTACATTGTCAAATTCGTACATAACAAATTCACCAGTACTGTAAATAACTTGAAACAAATTAAGTATATTAACGATAAAATAAATAAAATGTTTTAATATATTATTATTATACTTACCATCATTATAAGAAATGCTTGTTAAATCAAATAAAGGTGATTCATGCCACAAAGTTCCATGCCATAGTTCTCTTTTATTAGTCACTTCTACACCAGCTCCAAAATACGTATGCTTTTTTAGTTGAGGATTGTTTAATACTCTTTCAATATGGTTCAAAATAGAGAAATAATACGCTTCTTTAGTTGCTTCAGAGTTAGATAGAGTATTTTTCTGCAATATTGGAACAGTTAAACTTGAAATGGGCATTAAAGGTAGTTTATTTCGATATTTTTTAACGGTAGAAAGATCATTTGGGAGATCAAAAATACAAAATTGAGGATGTTTGAGGATATTTATAAGATCCTTATACGCAGCTGTTCCTATGATCAAGTTGTTAATAATGCAATACAAGTTTCACAAGTCGATCATATTTACCTATCATATGTTTTACAGTCCATATAAAAATCAGAAATACTGAAATGTTTGGGAAACATTGACCGTTTAAAGAAGAACTATAATCATATACAGTGTTAACGTTAGTATCAGATAATTCAGCATTAACGTCAGTATTTTCTAAAGGTTCTGAAATGTTTTCAATATTTGAAATATATTCTTCCCCATTATTCCACTGAAATGTATCAGTATCGTCAGTTTCACTATTATGTTGAGATTCTACATTAACACGTAGGTTATTTTGAAAGATGTTGGCGACTCGAGTATCTCTTTGGACAAATTGTGGTTTTGTTTTTTTGGTATTTCTTATTCTTCCAGTAGTAAATTTATTTGTTTTTGTACGCACTCTATGCATTATTTGTTATCTAATTTTAAATGGTTGAAAAATTTAATAAGAAAGCATAGATATATAATTTAATTTGTAAACTACGTTCAGTTGAAGAAATTCTTATTTATATCAGATAGAAAATTGAGTTGAAAAGAGAAAAAAAAATATTTAGTTGAAATTGAAGTCTATTTATGAGATATCGGGCGGAATTAGAATTATTTAATCAAGTGATTAAGCAGAAATATTCTAATGAGGCACAAGTAGAATTATCTAGACGAATTATTGATTAATAATCTAATTATCTAGATGAATTATTGATTAATAATCTATTGATCTTTATAAAATGATGAATTATATTTTTTTCATAAAAAAATTATCAGTCGTAAATAATATTCATTTAGAATCATAATTTAAGGATAAGATAATCAATGACTCGTAACGAGAAAAGACAATCTAGCAGTCCTTCATACGAATTTATAAGTTCAGATGACGAACCAGCAACAGGTAATTTAACGCTTTAACAAAATTTATAATTATTTTTTAAAAAATTAAAACTGAAGGTGATAATATTTTGTTTATTATTAAAGTAGCAATATCACCATCTGAAAAAGAACTTCTTACAGTTGTAGTAACATTACCTGATGAAAAATTAAAACTTTTAAAACGTAAAAATAATTTTATTTTTTGGATACTATTTTAAATACTGAATTTCACGAATATTTTATAATAGCTCAAGAAAAAACAAGTCAAAAGAAACGAAAACTTGGTCCTAACCCACTTAAAAGGCAAAAAATTTCTGAATCAATGGCTTCAAGTTCGAAAAAATCAATTGAAAATCAAGAAGACTCAGAAAGTTCTTATTACGTTGAAGAAGAAGAGATTGATGAAGCCAAAGTAAATAATATGGTCAGAATATTTGTTAATACTTTTAAGAGAAATCCCGATTTGTGGGCAAATTTCAAGAATGTTGTTGAAGAGTTATTATCTGAAGTGCCGATTACTCCAATTTCATCAACAAATTCTTCTGGCAAAGGAGGCAAAACTAGACAAATAATTACTGATGATGTAAGTATCGTATTTAATTTATTTAGATTTTTTTATATTAACGTAATTATATTTATTAATTTTATCTTTAATTTTATATTTTTAAAGAAGAGTGGAAATAATATATCATCTAAGAAAGATAAAGATTTTTTAATGGAATTAAAGTGTCTTTTTCTTAGAAGCCGTAACCCGTCTACTTCCACTTTACAACAAATAATCGAAAATATCTGGCCAGGATACATCATCAACTCCCCTGAATCAACCGCATATATTTCCAAAGCTCATCGATATTTTGACTCGTTCAGAAATGACTTAAATAAGAACATGATAATACTTGCACGCCAGTTCATAAAAGACAAAGAGTATGTATAATTTTTAGTAATTCAACAACAGTTATAATTTGTTCTAATAATTTTATTATTTTTTGTAGTATTGAAATAAATGATACACTCGATAAAGATGAAATAATTAATTATGTGGATGAGGCAATTGTAAAAAAAACGCTCTCTCTTTTTTTAAAGGCTATTCACAGCTCATCATGGAATAATACCGAATTTGTCAAAACTCTTAAAAGGTTTGTACGACATTGTTTATATTTTCACGTACAACATATTATTAATGGAGAAGATAAGACAAGATACAGTGTAGATGTACTTGAAAAAGTCAAATCAGATAACGTTAACAATATTACGAAAGATTTACCAGTTCATAGTTTAAGTGGTTTAGATTTAGCAAACAATGTTTTTTTGTAGTTGAGAATTTCTTATTTTAATAGTGGCAATATTTCTGAAGTTTTGCGCACAGCTATTTTATACTTGTAGTTTATACCTTGTAGATTTATATTCAATACCTTTTCAAATTATTTGTATTTTATAAACATTGTAATTTTATTGCTAATCCATTGCAAAAAAACGCAACAAAAAATTGAATATTTTTAATACATCTATAAAAGCATTTTAGAAGTATCGTAAATTTAAACATTTTATTATATAAGGCTTTTGCAAGTTAAATAATGCTTATGGAATGATTGTAAAATACATATATAATGATTTTAAATGCCTTTTTAAAAAATTGCATGTTTTAGCTAAGAATTAACAACTCAAATATAAAAATTGGTATGCAAAAAACTTAAAAATAAGAAGAAAAGTATGGTATTTAGATTAAATGGTGAATACAGTTTAAAGATGTTAGCCGTAACTGTAATATTAAGACACAGTGTCGTATGTAATAGGTTGCAACCTATCTACATTAAAAAGCAAAAGTTGTAATGCTGTAATTAGGTTGTAATGCCATAATTAGGTCGTAATACTGTAATTAGGTCTTAATGCCGTAACTAATCCGTAATGCCGTAATTCCGAAATTACGTATGTAATTTCGGCCAGAATTATGCACAATTTTAGCAGAAATTAACAAATATCCTAAAAAGGAAAGTGTTGTTACACAAAATTCCAGTGTCGTTCCACTAAAATCAATTTTCGTGGAACGGCTATCGCCAAAAAAGGAAAGATCTGCATTCCCGTTTTGGCTGAATTATGATTTTCGGCTGAAATTACATGTTTAAGTGAAATTACGTTAATTTCGGCCGGAATTATATTTCGGATTTCGGATTTCGGATTTTAGGAAATATGTGACCGTGTAATTTCAATTTTAAGGGGTAAATAATATCAAAAATAATAATAATAATAATTTTTTTTTTTTGTAAAAAAGTTTATATGTAAATTATGCATAAAATCATCTAATTATTAAAGATATTATGCTAATTTAATATAAATTTTTTGAAAAAAACTTAATATTTCCCACCTTCCACCCCCGACTACCCACCCCTAGGGATTTTGGTTCATTATATAATTTTTTTCTTTACACGAACGTGTATACAAAATACAAAAAAAAACGCGACGCGTCTTATGTACCCCCTAAAAATTAAAATTACACGACATATAAACTATTGTAATTTACTTTTATAATTCATTACTTTTATTTTAAATTTTTATGCCATTAAAAATTACGACATTACAGCCTAATTATAGCATTGCGACCTAATTACAGCATTACGACCCAATTACAGCATTACGGCCTAATTACAGTATTACGAAAAGTGTCATAACTGTAATGCTGTATGCTGTAATATTACGGCATCAGCCAATCAATTACGGCTAACATCTTTAATACAGTTAAATCAGGACCCCAGACATCATATATATAACTCACATTTGAGTTTTAGCAAATTCAATCAAAATTAGGTTAAACTCATAATTTTAGATAAAGCAAATTGATTGAAAATTAATTAATAGTCATAATTATGAGTTTTAGCAAATTGTGTTGATTTTACAAAGTTATTTTAATTTAACTTATCCTTTTTTTTTAACTTTTATTGATAATATTTTTAAAAATATTAGTTCAGGGTCCAAGTTATATTTTGGCCAAAATTAAGCATAATGCAGGCCAAAAACTGTCTGATTAATTTCGCAACATTTTATTTTTTAATAATTATTTATATTTAATTTATTATTTTTATTAATTATTATTTTATCTATAATTTACACATTTTTAATTATAAATTATAAAAATTAATAGTTTAATTTATATTAATTATTTATTTTTTATTGATAATAAAAAAAAAAAGATTGTTAATTTCAGTAAATTGATAATTAAATTTACCAATCTACAAATAATTTGAATAAACTGAAATTATATTTTATTAAGCAAATTTAAACTTATATTATTTAGAATTTTACTATACCTCATATTTTAAGTTTTAGCAAATTAGTATAAATTTAAAATGTGATAATTTGATTTTTAGCAAATTAGATCTATTTTAGCAGGAGCAAAAAGTGCTAAATTTATGCAAATCAGTTATGAGTTATATATGTGATGTTCAGGGTCCTGTTAAATCTTTATGTACTGATGAAGTTGTTTTAGGGAATTAGTATCAGTATATTGAATTATCGGTATACAATTTACTGTATATAAATCATGTCTATTATTAAATTAACAAATAGTTAGATCTTAATAATACTAATGCTTTTAATTGAAAATAATATTAATACATTGAATATATTATGAGTAACATAATGTGAAGCAAATACTACCTGATTAATAGGTCAAAACAATTAAATTTTGGCAACTTTATAGTGCTAGTCTGAATTAATACTAGTGTAGCTAAAATATTGGTACATCTTTAATATATGTTATTATAAAGGAACCAAGAAAAAGTATCAGTATACGTTACATCATGAAATTATATATAATATCAATACAATGCAGTTTTTTTATTATATGTAAAATGGGACAATGAAAATTTATTGATACAGGAAATTATTGGTACACTGGGGATCGGTATATAGAGGGTTGACTGTAGTAGTTAGATTATATGGTGGTAAAAATAATGAATAACAGAAAAGGTTAAAGGGATAGCTAGAGTATAAAATAAATACTCAATATACAAAAATATATAGATTATATGGTGGTATTTAGATTATAATATTTAGATTATATGGTGGTATTTAGATTATATTATTTAAATTATATGGTGGTAGCTAGATTATATAGTGGTATTTAGATTATATGATGAATTGATGATACTATAATCTAGGGCAAGTGGGATACCACCATATAATATATAAGAAAAAAAAAAGAAAAAAAAGAAATCATTATATTATATGGTGGTATCCCAGTGGTATTCCACTAATGTTATTATAACATTTAATAAAATAAATATGCTATTTTTAATAAGTAATAAGATAATGTTTATAATACTTACATAATTTCCTCATGCATGATCTCTGCATATATAATTAAATTATTTATTCCTTTACTTTTCATTATTGTTGATATATTAGTCATTTTAGTTTAAGGAGCCCATTGTTATAGTAAAGAAAGTTTAAGATCTTAAGCTAATTCTAATTTGATAAAAAACAATGTAACCCCTTTAGTTTTTAAGCTTATATATTAAGCTTATATATAAAAATCAAAAAGTTTACATAATAAAGATAAAAAATCATTTATATTTTTAATTGTACAGCATCTTTTTTTTTTACAAAATAAATAATTTCAAAAAAAAGAAAGGTGTTACTTGAAAATTTTTATGAACAATTTGATATATAAAATTATTATTGTTGCACTTTTACTATAAAGTTGAATTCAATCATATCATGCTATTTTATTACTAATGCCAAAATCAAATTTAGTTTTTACTGAATTTTTGGTTTTCATGCAGAAAGTATGATTAAAAAAGAAAGTGCAGTTACGGTATATCATTATCATATCATTTTGTTATACTAATGCGATATTGTATTTTTAAAGTCAAGGAATTCGGTGTTCTAAACATAAATTTTTTATGTAATTGTTTATAATATCTGCACCAATCCTAAGTTTATCCATTGTAAATTAATAGATCGAATATACGTTCGAAAAATTATCGGATACAATTGATAACCTTAGGACAAAAGAACTGAATATTTATTTGGCGTCGGTATCTTGCAAATTTCGGAGGTTTGCCATTTTGACAGGGACTGTTTAAGCGACAAAATCCAAAGAAAGGTTAGTTGATATTTATCCGTTCTATCTTAAACCAATTTTTTGCACTTGATCATTAGTATAACATCTGAAATAAGCGATAAATAAATTTTCTATCAACATTATTTGTGTGAAACTTTTAAGGATCCAACCCGATTTTTGGTTTCATTAAAATTACGTGTCAAGATAAACCATAATTGCAAGAAACTCATCAATCATTTTAAAATGATTAACCATAATTATAAATGATTAACCATAATTGGAAGAAACTAGATTAACCATAATCGGCATAAATTTACTTTTTTTTTTAATAATTCCACCGATCCTGACATGATTGATTTTTTTATGTAACGTTTAATTTTTCTCAATTTGGAAGATTCGGATGATTGCACTATATAAACAAATACCAGTCTTTTATTTTAAACAAATAATATTTAAAGACGTAAACCAAAATTTATCACAATCCTTTAAAATATGGAACAAGTAAAACTAACAGCTATATCAACAAAACTTTCAGAAGAAGAGGACACAGATGAGGAATCAGAATTCCTTCCGTCATTCACACAACCTACAACACTTCCACATTCGTTTTCAGCAACAACTGTAAGCGAGAACACCGAGATATTGGACGATAAAGAATGGCTCATTAAAAGCAAGCACATTTCTACCGGAAGTTCTTCCCGAAGAAGTCATCATAATGGAGAACATGCAGGACGTGGTCAAACTTCAGGAAATCGAAGAATGAGTCTGAATTTTGATAAATCAGAACATGTTATAAAAATGTGTGCAATGGCTTGTGCGTGTACGTTTGGGGTTGGAAGTCACTTTGCTTCACATATTATTGGACCTATGAAGGGAATATTAATGGAGGTATTGTATCTGTTATACACACTAGTTTATATGCTGATAATCTTGCAATTAATTTTAATATTAATTACCCTACTTTGCTCTTTATGATAAAAAAGCAACTTGATCTCACAAATACTCAATTTTCACTATTGGTCGCATCTCTTACTCTATGTAATACGGTGATCCCAATAGTTTCAGGGCTTCTTGTAACAAGATTTGGAACTACTCGTAGTTCCTTGGTTATAACAACAATAATTCTATTAGGAATGATCATTTTCACTGTCGCGAGTTGGAATGGCAAAGTTGGAATTATGATCGTTGGATTTATTGTTTTTGGGTAAGAGCAATTCTTTTGATCCAATTTATTCAAAATATTAAAAGTCTTAGAACTCAATGCTTTTATTTATATCTCAGTATGGGTTTGGCGCCTTTAACAATTGTCCAAGAAACTATTATTGTCCAATTTTTTCAAGGAAATGGATTAGGATTCGCTTTAGCTGTTGGATTGACATTAGGGAGATTAGTAAGTATTGCAGGCTTAATAATTATATTATTTCTTTCTTTGTTTTCTACGATTTTAATATATATGAAAGTAATTATTATATAACGTATTTTATATAAATTGTTATAGGCCTCATTTATTGCTACCGTGTTGGCCGTTCCATTATCCTTAATGGAGCCATTAACATATGTTACACCTTTCATAGTAGCCACTGCCACGTGTGCAGTGTCATGGATTATGAATATTATATATGTATATATAATAAAACATGCCGACAATAGGAGAAATCATAACAAGGAAAGTGCTGCCTTGCATTCGGTGGTGGGAAAGAAAACTGTTCATTGGAATGCTATATTCGATTTGTCAGATATTTTTTGGTGGTTTTTGGTTGTAGGAGTTTTATTTGGAGCTGCAATGTCGCCTTTCCTTCATTTATCAAGGTTAGTTAAACATGTTTTTTACGTGTTTCTTACTTAAACAAAATTTTTAATATGTTTAATTTGTTTTAATTGATTTAATTGATCTTGTTGGATAATTATGCAGCAATATAATTAAACATAGGTTTGATACAACAGATATTTTGGCCGCATGGGAATCTTCTGTAATATTATTATTACCAGTAATATTATATCCTTTTTTAGGATTATTTTTGGATAAATTTGGTTATAGATTATGGATATGTAAGATCATTAAAAATTTTTTTTTTTTTTAACTTGTTACACATATAATATATTTTATCTGTTTTATAGTAATATTTGGATCAGCAGCTATATCGATAACTTACTTATTGTTACTCTCACCACCACATTTAATACACCCATTTCCGCCGATATTCCTCTTCGCTGTGGCTTATGCGGCAGTTCCTCTTACTATGGTCACCCTTATTCCACTGCTCACGAAAAATGTTTCAACTGGTCTTGGACTACTGAAAAGTGTAGATAATATTGGTGCAACACTTAGTCAAACATTTGCTGGAATATTGCTAGATGCGCATATAAGACATAAAAAATATTTAATTGATGACGAGGGTATAGAATATGGTCATGAGGATGATGATTTAGTAGCCTTAAAAATGTTTGCTATATTAGGTGGTTGTTTGTTTTTGGTCTCTTTGATATTCTGGTGGATGGATAAAACGTATAAGAGAGGAAGTTTAAATGCTAAATATGAAGGTGAACATCATAATGATAATAATAATAATTATGGACACCTGAGTACTAGTGAAGAAGAAGAAGTGCATAATACAGGACAAATGCACATGATGATTGTGGAAGATGAAATCTCTTATGTTAGGGATGCATCTTTTGAGAAAAGAAGAAGAACTCTTATTTATATGGGAATTTTAGGTATAATGATGATAATATGTTGGATTGTTTTTGGAGTTGTGGCTTTTGAAAAAGCTGGAACAAGTGCTTCCGACGAAAAGGAGCCGGAATAAATTATTATTTAAGAAAGACTTTTGCTTAAAAAATAGATTATATTACTTTTTATGAATAACCTACGACTTTTGAAATTCATTCCTTGTAAAAAAAAAAATAATATACAATTAAATTACCATGAATTATAATTTAGACTTTAAATACTAATGATTAAATAATAATTTAATAAAAAATATATAAGCGTGTAATACTTAAAAACAGAGCAAGTTATAATAAATTAAATTTTCTTTTTATTTTATTATAAATATTATAAGTACAAAGAATTAATAAATACAAAAATTATTATTGTAACAATTTTAAAGATTAATAAATTATGTAAATTCTTTTAATTGTTCCTCCCAATTTTCAGGAACTTCTTCGTCACCATCTTCCGTAACAACTATACCATCTGATGTATCAAAATCCTTAATCCAAGCATCTATTTTTTTTTATAAAAAATATTATCAAGATGATATCAAATTGAGTTCTAATTATAAATTATGAACATACCTGAATCTTCTCCCTTGTTTGCATCAAATAAGACTTCTTTATTTGATAAATTCTCTTGTTGCTTATGCTTTTTTTTTGTTTCCAGCAAAATATTACAATTCAATGAGTTTACTTTAAATTTGATATAATAACAATTTATTGTAATATAATTACCTCTTCTTTTTTCTCCTCTTGTTTTTCTGTAGTTTCCATGGATGTTGATTCTTCAATAGGATCTTTCTGAAATACTTCATTTTCTAAGACTACAGAGTCAATTGAACCTAATGAAGTTTGTTTAATTAAAGACACTCTGTAGAAATAATTCCTCCAAAACATTGGTTCCTGTACACTTAAATTTTTTAAAAAATTATTAGTAATAATCTTCTATCAATTAATTAATTTACACAATTCAAATACTTACTGAGCTGGAACCAATTCAAAACGCATACGATTGAGATTAGGATCAGCATTCAAAGCAGCTGAAGCAGTTTGAAAATAAACATTCATATCGAATTGAAAATTTGTGTTTTCTGGTGGGGAAATTGTGAAATTTCGTTTATTCTAAAAGATGTGGTAAAATAATATATCACATAGTTTATTAAATATTGTTCTTAAGGATTAAATATGAGTATTGACAATCCCTTACTTGGGATAAAGCTAATATCTGTTGTTTAAGGCCTTCTTCATCCGGAAGTCCTACCCAAGGAGCGACGGCTTCTAAAATCGGGAATTTGAAGTATGTTAATTTAATTCTGAAATTGAATTAAAATAAATAAAACTAAAAAACTAAACAATACCTGTTCCAACATTAGGTTTGTGTGATTCTTCATTAACTTGTTTAACAAATTCTTCATGCTCGTTCTGTAGATTTCTTGTAGTTTCTTCCACTTTTTGTTGAATTGTTTTTGTTAAAGACGCGACACTAGTAAAAGCAGTTGTCGCAAATGCTGAAAAACCAATAATTGAAAGTAGTCAGGAGATTTAAACCTCTCTAACGGATAATTCAAAAATCAATTCACTTACAAGAAAACATTGCAGTATTTACAGTTTTTGGAACCTGCATATTTTTCACGGATTCTGGCACATTGTTCATAACGGTTGTCGGAACATTCTTTACAGCGTTAGTTAGATCTAATTTTTTCATTGCTTCCGGAAGCTCAATGTTTTTAACTGCAGCTGGAAGTTCAAATTTCTTTACGGAAATAGGAAGCTCCATATTTTTAACAGCAGATAGATCTATATTTTTTACTGCCGAGGGAAGTTCGATATCTTTAACTGCTTGAGGTATTTCAAAATTCTTGACTACTTTTGGCACTTCCATATTTTAACGTATTGGTTAAAACGTTATTGGACTTTAATTGATCATAACTAAGGAATTAGATTTTCACACATTTAAACATCGAAAATCTAAATAGTACATCAATTTTGAAGACATATAGACATATATTTGGCCCGTGACACGTCTAGGCCAATTTGTTTGTTTAACATATAATACCAGTTTTGGTGAAATTATGGCGTTTACCCGCGTCTGGCCGGCATTAAGAAATCAACCATGTTTTTGAATGTTGAGAAAATAATATCACGGTGTCATGTGGTGGTAGAAAAACCGATCATCATGTGTGAAAT
Organism: Rhizophagus irregularis; assembly: GCF_026210795.1. Lineage (NCBI taxonomy): Eukaryota > Fungi > Glomeromycota > Glomeromycetes > Glomerales > Glomeraceae > Rhizophagus > Rhizophagus irregularis. Next base: position 3,022,972 of record NC_089447.1, read on the forward strand.
CTGGCCAATAAAGAAATTCAACCATCAATATCTGGTTTATATTTTCTCTCATTCTTTAAGCCCTTCACAATAATTTCTTCCTTTGTACCTAAATGTGATATTCAAAATGCCGGATGGTGACCCATTTTTTACAGTTAAAGAGTATATATAATAATCTATTTTAAATCTTAATTGTATATTAGCAACCGTTGAAATTCAATTCCTTTTTTTTTATTTTAGAGATATAGAAAATAATGTTGCAACAGCATTGACGTTATTTAATAGTTGGAATCGTATCTACAATACAGTTTCATCTAGGAATAATGAAGAACTAAAGAGAACAGAAGAAGAATTAAGGACAACTTTACAAGAAATAATAACTGATCTAGACGATGTAGAAGAAACAATAAATATCCTTTTCTTGAATAGAAAAAAAATTTTATAATTCTTCTTAATTATCGAATTCATTATCCTTAACAAATTGAAATGTATATTGAATTAAATACAAGTTGTTGAAAGTAATCCTGATAAATTTGGTTTAACAAAGACTGAAATAGAATCACGTCGTGAATTCGTTGAACAAACAAGACAACGATTACAGGTAAGTAAATCATTATTTTTTTCTTTTAAGAAATTATTATTAAAATTATATTCACATTTAATTTAGGAAATTCGATTAACATTGGATGACCCTCCGAAACGATTAAATTCTACGGGAAATCATCAAGTATGCTCTGCGAAAAAATAAATTTTATTATCTATTTTCTTTTGCTAAATTTATCTTTACAACATATTCCTTATTTAGGAATTAATTGACGGATATAAGTCAACAAAAGTTTTTGAACAAGTTAGATCAAAATCAAGATATGAAGAAGTTATAGAAATGGATAATACTAGATTCATAGAAAATGAAGCTCAACAGCAAACTGTTAAGATTAATTATTAAAATTATTCGATTTTTTTTTTGGAAGGAAATATAATTGAATAAATTATTTTATTTTAATAGATTTTGATGAGAGAACAAGATGAGCAATTAGAATCATTGTATGGAACCGCTAAGAATATTCACGAAATTGCTACTACAGTGGGAACTGAATTAGAGGATCAAAATATGTATGACAAGTTTATTTGTAGGATAGTAGATTATGTTGAAATTGCTTAAACTTATTTATCTTTAGGTTGTTGAGTGAATTTGGAGAACAAGTAGATAGAGCTCAAGGAAGATTAGAAAGAGCCATGAAGAAAGTAGCTTATGTTATTAAACAAAATGAAGGTAAATTCTGACTGATATATTGTTTAATTAAATATTGTTTAATATTTATTAACATTTCATTAATTATAATATTATTATATTACTTTCTTTAGAATCAAAATCGAATTGTTGTATTGGAGTTTTAATTGTTGTATTAATTATTTTGCTAATATTAGTTGTAGCTGTTTAACAATAAGAATATATTGTATTACTGGTAATTTAGTCATGTTTATAGGTTTACAAAATAATTGTTTATTAGAAAATATGTTTAATAATTTATTTGGGAGAACAAAAAGTATAATTGTTAAAAGTAAAAATTTTTTTTCGCTTAATTTTACTTACTCATAAAATAGGGCAATGAGAATTATTCGAAGTGATAATTAACCAGCGTAAATTATTAGACCACTCCGAATATAGTCCGATCGGGGTCAATTACTTTTGGAGATTTTAAAAATTAATCGAATTAATAATAATAATGGCTAGTATTCTGTAGCGATCGGCCTTCATCTTGGTTCTTCAATCCCTTGCTGATTTTGAAATAATTTTCTTTGAAAATTCATTAATAAAAATACAGTACATAATACCATAAATTCCGGTCAATAACAAATACTGCAATACAAAACCAATCCGTTAAGAATTCATAAAAATCGCTTTAAATTCGTAACATCTCAAGTTAGATAACAAATTATATTCACACCGTCCATGTGTTATAATTTAAATAACGAAAATCACTACTCAATTTTATGGTAACAGGTTTTGCATGAGAATCTTATATAAAAGGTGATCTTTTTCGGGGGGAGTTCATTTGTTTGTATTCGTTTTCTTTTTTTAATAAAAAAATGCCTGTAGAAACTTTTATCGATAGTATTATCAGAAATACCTGATATTGAGAGAAATGATATTTAATTAATAAAACTTGATGTAAAATTTCAATCTTAGTACTCTTACATATTTTCTTGACAACGAAAAAAATCTCTTTTAAACATCAATGAATTATTCACATGATATATATCATTACAATCTTTTGATTATCCTTACTTTACATTAATTTATCTTATACTCACTTGGAACGTAAAATTCTAATAATAATAATATTGATGACAAAATATTATTTGAATGAATGATATTAAAAAAAAAATCTAAAGGAATTGAAGTTTTAAAAAAAATTAATGTAAAAATTTTTTTAAATTTTATTTAAATTATAATAATTATAATTTAATAAATTTTTTTTAAATGAATTTGTTGATCATAAGAAGGAGGAATTTCTTTATATGAATTATTGTCCAGAGCAAGGAAATAATTCTTATTAATTTATTAATTTCCTTTAAAATTTATTTTATTTTACAAGAATTATTTGTATTTTACTATTCTTGAATATTATATTTCTAATTAGTTTAACCGTAAATTTGTTCTTAAAATTTTAAAAAATTGTAAAAATTTAAAAATATTAGATTTTGGTGGTCAAAGTATGATAGTAATTACTAGACAATGTTATCACATTTAAGGATATTTTCTTAAAAATTGCTGTTCATTTCTCAATGTAATAGAAATTGAATGTTATGCAAGTAAAAGATTAATTAAAGAATTTGCTAATTAAATATTAAAGTTATAGTAGGTCTTAATCCCCAGATAGTTGATAGGTGTACAACAAATAATTTTGGTGGGAACTGATAAAATAATAAACGTGGTTTCTTGTCATTCACAGATATAATCGTTAATGATATTAGAAAATAGATGGGAGATTTTCTAGTATTCAAGGGATAAAGATAAATTGCTTGTATATAAGACATCCTAAAGTTGTTTCCTTCAAGATAAGGACGATAATATGATTAGGAATAAATATTATATTGCCAAAGAAGAATATTGTATTATTTATGAGAGTGAAGAAACGAAGAAACGAAGAAAGTGAAGAAAACGAAGAAAGTGTAGTAAGCGAAGAGAATGAAGAATAAGACTTACATAAGACTTATAAGGATACAAAATCCTCAGGTAAGAATATTGTATTTGTTGCTCTTTATATCTTTATTGATCAATCAAATATTAAAATTTATTTTCTATTTTATAATATATACAGTAAATACTCACCTGCGAATGAACAGATTTGAAAATGGACAATTGGACATTTTTTTTTCATTAAATAAGTCACTTTCTTCTCTCGTCAACCCCTTTATAGTCATCCTACATATAGTCCATGAAGAAATTAAAAATCTACTTTTTAATACATATTCATCAAAAGAAATGAATTTTTAAAAAGTGTGGAAATCGGGTGATCTGATTTCACGGGGTGGTTAGTGGTTACCAATAGTGGATTACGTAGAAAAATTATAAAAATAAATATCCAGTATTTTAAAATGATAATCTTCGAATGTGATATATGTGTTTTTGTAATTGTACAGTTTATTTAAATAAATAAATAAATAAATAAATTTTTTAAATATAATAAATTACTTGATCTATAAAAAAATCTTCACTCTTTTTTTTATTTAAATAACATTCCTATTACGCCATTTCTTAATTCCTGCAATCAATACGAGACTATACGCAAAAGCAACAATTATAAATCTGTTCGCTTTTGAACCACCTTGTGAAGAATTCCCTCCAAATAATAAAACAGTATCTATAAAAGATTTCCAAAAAGAAGAACCTGTAAAAGGAATCTTTTTATCAATAGATCTTTTATTATTGTTTCCTTTTGTATTTGATAGAAATTCATCGAATGATGAATAAGCTGGCCTATCTGATCTGGTACTATTTTCAACCAAACTTCCTCCACTAAATGAAGCATTCCTTCTATGATAATTATGCTGTAAGGAAGAAGATGAGGAAGATGATGATAAAGATACAGAAATTGATGATGATGATCTTTTTGGTACTTTTGGTATGAATGGAGTATTTGTAAGCATTTTTGAAACGCTTTGATGTGGCATTTTGGAAAGTAATTTATTCAATTTTTTAACCGAGGCTGGCAATTCTCTCGTTGATACTAAGAAAAATGACGAATTAATAAATCTTTTTTTAAATTAACTATAAAATTTTTTAAAATTTATTATATCCTTACCTAATGTAATTACGGATTTAGGAATCCATCCTTTTGGATTGGCATCAGCAATTTGAACTACAAAGCACTTATTTGGTTGATCTTTGATAGGCGTAACAACCACACCAGCGCAACCAGCTTCAATTCTAATAACTCCCGATTTTTCAGGACAAAGTTTATGTTCAATACTTTTATTAACCATGACCAATCTACCATCTTCAAGCTGTGTCGAATATCCAATAGTAACAACATCCCTTGCTGATGTTGGAAAGACTGCTTTCATTTTGATATACTTTTTAAAGGAATAAATAAATATATAATTTTTTTTCAAAGTAACACCAACTTTAAAAATTAAAAAAAAAAACAATAAATAAATAAATATATATATTACCTGAACTCTAGTAGATTCATCAATAGTTTCAATAATTCCAGCTTCATCAGTCATAGGATCCCATTCAGATCTTCTTCTAACATCAGCTAATAAATCAAAAGTAGTTTGTGGTGTATTTTCCATCGTACCCATAATTTTAAAGCAACAATCTGATACTTTGGAATTTTGATAAACTTTAATATCCGTATCTTTATCTTCATAAATTAAACTCCATGGCGCGTCATCATCTTTTGTATCGACAAACTCTAGAATTGTTCCTAATAATCGTGTTGTTATTTCTGAATATTTATTTTTTGACGCTAAAATAAAATAAATTAAAATTGTAGATAATTAGATAAATAAATAAAATTCTTTTTTTAAGATTAAACTATAATTACCAACTATTGGCGGATTAAGTGAGAAATTTTGTGTTGAAGAAATTTGTCGAGAATTTGTTGATGCATTTTTATTATCTTCATTATTATTCACTTGTTTTCCGGAAGAGTTTATAGACCTTTTGGTATTATTATGATTATTATTATGATTATTATTATTATTAGATTGTCTTAATGTCTTTCCTGAAAGATAATTAATTAATGCTGTAGATAAACTCGGTATACCAAGTAAATGATGATATGCAAAAAAGAAGACTAATTGAAAAAATATAAAGTGAAGACTATCTAATGACCTAGAAAGAATGTCTATTTTATAAAAATAAGAGGTAAAAGTAAAAATTTTTTTTTAGTGATTATGAATGAAAGAAAGAAGAACCGCAACTTTATGAAAGTTTTAATAACTTACGTTTATTCATTTGATATAATACCAAAGGAGGAAATCCCAATACGACGATTAATGATGCTATACTTGTCTCGGAATTCATTATTATTAAATCTTTACGAATATTTTATTCGTAGTGTTGATAAAAATTTTGATGAAGAGATGAAAAATTCAGTAAAAGATTATTTATAATTTGGTGATCCATAATAAGTTAAATATGGCAAATCGGCGCCAATAATCTTCTAATATTTAATAAATGGTTTTTTTTTAAAATGTAATGACGGATGTTACACGAACGTCCACGATATGTACCATGCAGGTGTGTTATTATCACGTGACTCGTAAATAAAATTCTTACATTGTTAATGACACTATAAGTAGTATAATTAAATCACCATTGTAAAAATTTGTTGTACTTTTTTTTAAGTTCGACGGTTTGTCAATTGAAGAGAAATAGTAATAATTTACATGAAAGAAAACCGGTTAATTATTTACATCATGTGACATCAAATAAATGGCGTAATAAATTCTACTTTCTTGAATAGGAATATTATTTTGACAATAAACACTTTCCTTTGTGAGTGAAAGTTCCAGACTTTGTTTCAAGTCTGAGTTTATCAAAGAATTTATTTCAAACTTTTCAATTTCACAATTTCATATTAACGCATTTTACATTCTAATAAAAAAGATTTAATAATATATATATAAATATTTACTAAGTATTTCAAATATAGGATAATTACATTTTAATCTAAAGATGAGTAATAATATTTTTTATTAAATCTGTTGGCAATAAATAGATTATAATCTAGAATCTTCAAATGCAGAATTAAGGAGGAATGTAAACAAATTTATCATTATTTGAAACTATTTGAAACACAAACTTATTATATGTAAACAAAGTATATAAATGTTTGCTGCTCCGGCATCCGGATTGATCCGGATCAACTCGGATAAATACGGATATTCGGATGGGAAATCCAAAAATTATTAAAGATTGGATAGAATGATCATGTGACTTTTCGATAGAAACATCAAATACCGCAAATACCAAATCAATTACATTTGCCACATTTTTTTTTTTAAAAAAAAGTGAAGGTTTCTTGAACTATTTCATTTTCGTTTTAAATGATTTATTCCATAAAGGAGTTAATTGAATTAATTAAAATAATTATTTAGAACAATCAGATTCTAGAGATAACAAACCTTAGTTCAGAAAATGGATCATTATAGAATAATTTTTGTATTATTAATATTCTTAATCGTAATTATTGCAATTATTAATGTAATTATAAAATGTAATATTAAAATTCGCCAAATAACATACGTTTTTCTTTTTTTGGTTAGTAATTAGTGATAAGATTCGTCCAGTTAAATTAGAAATACCTAAAAGAGTAATTTAATTCTACGTGTGAATGTGGGAAGTGATCTTTGGTTCTTTGGGAAAATAAAACTAACTTACGCTTTTTATTAATCAAATTGTGAAATGATTACAAATACTGTATAAAAAATTACCGTATATAAATGATTTCGAAGATTGAACTTTTTCATTGAGAAATGATTAAGAAATGATTGGCCTATTGATTATAATTATTAATGTCAATTTCACTAATTTTATATTACTATCTAAGACCATCCTAAGCTTGAATAACAGGTAATTTTTAATATATCTTATTTTATTTCTTATTTAATAAAATTAAAAATTTTTTTCTTTTAATTTTTAAAAAAACTTGAAAAAGGTATTGTAAAAAATAGTATAACAATAAGGATATATATAGTAATATTCGATATTCAAAACAATATTAAATAATTTTTTCTAAATATATAGATATGAAACATAATCAATGGTTAATTAATCTGCAATTTTTTGCATGTACACAATGCAATTTTTCTTTCTATTATGATGTACGACGTGCATTGCCTTGCATTGGCATGATTAAGTATTTTCCGACCTATTTTTTATGAATAAAATTAAAATTCCACTTTTACCCTTAATATTACAAGAAATTCCTTTTTCCTTATTTTTTTTTTTTGAGGAAAAAAAAAAATTTCAAATCTCCTTAAAAATTTTTCTTTTTTTTTTTTCTACTTTTTTTAAAATATGTATAATAATAAAAGGAAATTTCCACCAAATTTACCTTTGGATTGTATTGTTGAAATATTAGAATATCTACGAAATGATAAAAAAACACTTTTTTCAAATCTTTTCGTAAATCGAACATGGTGTCAACTTATTATACCATTATTATGGTATCGACCTTTCGAAATAAGAAATAAAGAAAATATTAAGATAATCGATACATTAATTTTATGTCTTTCAAAACGAGAAAAATTAAAATTTCTAGAAAAGATGAATGGAAATCGAAAAATGATTAATATAGAAAGGACACCGATATTTGATTATCCACATTATATAAGAGGATTAGATTATAGAAATCTTGAATATTTAATTGAAAGTTGGGTAACAAATTCAAATGATAATCTTTTACCTCGTAATATTGAAATATTTTTATTTAATCTTATCGGAAATTTAATATTTACTCGTTCACGTGGATTAACAATTTTAACTTTAGAACATTATGATTATTATTATTATAAATTTAGAAAATCAAATTATACAAGTTTTAAAGAAATTTTATCTTTTAATAATATTAAAAATACTTTGGAAAATTTACAAAAATTGGAAATTAAATTTTTTTCAGAAATTTATGATGAAAAAATTAGTTCAGAAATAATATCAAATTTATTCTTTACCTTATCAAAATATGCAAATAATATAAAACATATTTATATTGATGTTTCAGTTGAAGAAACTATTTTATTCTCCCAAATTTGTGATTCTTTTACAAATTTAATTGAATCTCAATCAAATCTTATAACTTTAGAAGTTAATCAATATTTGGGTTTTTCTTTTGTTAATTCTTTATATACTCAATCAAATTCTTTAACTCTTCTTAAAATTAATTATTTAAAAAATTTTCATACTTTATTACCAGCTCTTAGTGCTTGTATAAATTTAGAAACTTTGGAATTTTCAGAATATTTTATGATTGAAGATATTGATGATTTGGTTACTTGTGTAAATAATTTATCTCCTATTTATATCAAAAATTTACTTGCTTATAGAATTGATCCTGAAAGTATTGAAGAAAATTTTGCTTCTTCTATGATGATTTTAATTAAATTATCTGTAAATACTTTAAAATCTTTAACTTTAGATCATGTTAATCAAGGAATACTTGAAGTAATAAGTATTAATTGTCCTAGAATTATTTATCTTTCTTTAAATATTATTCCTGAAGAAATTTCTTTTTTTTCTAAAATTTTATCTTCTTTAACTTGTTTAGAATCTTTGATTTTTATAGAAGATTTTACTGGTGATTTATCTTTTCGTAAAAGGAATATTTTACTTGATATTGCAAGTAATTTACCTTATACTTTAAAATATTTTGGTTTTTGGACTATGGATTATGATATTTTATATGATTTTTTACAAAATATTCATGTTTCAATACAAGAATTGGATATATTTAAAGGTTTAAATGATGATGAAATGAATATTATAATTAATTTTGCAAGAAATAATGGAAATTTAAAAAAATTTGGTTATAAAAAAGTTTTTTCAAATGAATCAAATGTATCTGATTTATGTTTTAATGAAGCAAAATCTATTATTCCAATTATTGGTGAAGCAAGACATATTAAACATTATGTAATTAATTGATTAGAGAAAAATCTGTGAGAAACTTAAGAAACACTGAGAAAACTTAAGAGAGAATTTGAGAATTTGAGGATTTAAAAAAAAAAAAAAAAAAAAAAGATTTGTATATTTAAAAGACATTTTAAGGTTTCTTTTTAAGATATTATTATTTTTTGTTTTTTCTTTTTTTTTTTTTCTTTTCTTTCTTTTTTTCTTTTTGTTGGGAAATTAAATTAGTCGATTTTAGTTTTTCTTTTTTTTTTTTCTTATTTTTTAGGATCTTCTTGGAACTATTTTGATCCTTTACAATATGTTGAATGATCCTTTACAATATGTTGGAATGAATGGAATAAAAAAATTATTATGTTATGATAAATAAAAAAAAAATTGTAAAATAAAAAATATTATATAATTGGACTTGTAAAGTTCAAAATAATACATATTATAATAAAAAATTCCGATCGGAATGCGTACAAGGTCAAAAAAAACGAAAATATACAGTATAATTTCTTATCGCAAAGGAATGAGATTTTACTAGCGTAAAAATTATTAAAAATATCAGAGCGACAGGATGCTTTGGCAAGTTGAACCCTCCTGCTGGAAAAGAAAGACAAGGAAATGTTTCATAAAAATTATTAAAAATATATAAAAAAACAAGTAAGGAAATGTTTAACATTTATCGTCCCATCAACTATAATCATCCGTTCATCAACAAAATTTTTAATTTTCTTTTTTTTTCCTAAAAGTTTTATTGATCTTTAAATTTAATCCGTTTAAAGTTACATAACCTGATTCAATAGCAGTCGAGAAACACTCTTTTTCCTCGAATTCTGCAAATGCGCAGTTCTAAGAAGAAAAAAAAAAATATTGAATTATACAAACGCAAAGTATTTATATAAGCACAAAAGTTTTTTTTTCTTACCTTATTACGAATAATTCTAATGAATCTAACATGTCCAAATTTATTCTCTAGACATTGTTTGAGTTGATGCACATCAATATTTTCTTTACCGATACCCACGTAAATTGAATTGAATCCTTTGTATTCTCCAAAAAAATCTTCATTGATTTCATTCGTTTCATTATAATTTCCTTGATAATCAGATGTAGATGTCGATTGCAAATTATCATTTTGTTCATGTTGTCCATTTTGTCTATGTTGTCCATTTTGTCCATATACTCCATTTTGTCCATGTACTCCATTTAGTCCATGTTGTCCATTTTGTCCATAGTATCCATTTTGTCCATGTTGTCCATTTTGTCCGGATGAAACAAAATCATTTCTAACTCTGGGAAATTCGTTAGAGAAAGAAGCCCCATTGACTTTCGTAGAACTTCCTCCTTTAGTTACTTCTTTATATAAATTCGGTGAATTTGGCAAATTGATGATGTTATCATTTTCTTTAATTTGTGGAGGAGAGAAATGATTTTGTGGAGGGGAGAAATGATTTTGTGAATTTTCTGGATATACGAATCCATTATTCTGCTCAATTTGACCGAATGTATAATCATTTTTTTTATTCTTGGTAGAGAATACATTTCCGAATTTTATATTATCGATCTTGCCATCTGATCCTTTTTTTTTTTAAAAAAAAATAATAATAATTAAATGAATGTTTATAAAAAATAAAATAAAATAAAATAAATAAATTATATATATCTTATATTACATACCTTTAACTAAATCTCTAAAACTTTTTACGAAACAAATTTCATCACGAATACTTTCTACATTGGTATGCATAGCATCACATTCCAAATCCTCATGTTGATTACTATTTTTAGTATTATAATTATTACCAAATTTTTCTTGAAATTCTTTTGAATCTTTTAATAATTCCCTAATTAAAGATCTTTGAATAGAAATCAATTCATTTTGAGCAGTTGTTATTTGATTATATTTTAAAAGGGAATAACTTTTATTATTATCTAAACTATTTTTAGTATTTTCATATCCATTACATAATGATGAAGAAATAATTGAAGTATTTTCAGAAACATTATCACCGTGGTTCATGTTTAAAGACATATGAAAGGATGAATATTATTAACTGGTAAGTGGGATACACGAAGGGTGAGGAAATGAAAAATAATATGTATTATGAAAATTACGGAAAGAGATATTATTATAATAAATTTCTCAGTTGATTTAATTTATATTGATTCAAATAAAAAATTTTTATTATTCGTTACTTAAAAAATGATCTAATATTCAATATGCTCTTATGTAATCCCGTCAAACTTTCAATACAGAAATAGACGGAGGAAAAAAAAAAAAATTTTTTTTTTCCTTAAAAAATAAACCGTAAGCCACAACTTCCGATACTTCACATGACTTTATAAATCCCACTAAATGTTACTGCGGAAAAGAACTTGTTCATGTGGTTTTGTGTACGACAATAAACAAAAGGGTTTGCTTTACATAGGACAAGCCGATTGCCTTTATTTTTTTACATTTTTATTTTTTTTCTCTTCTTTTAATTTTTCTTAATAAAGACAACAATAAAAATTAACTAATGAATTGTAGAGAAATCCATTGTTCATTAATTTTTTATTGATTTTTTAAGGGAGTATAAAAAAAGAACAAAAGATTTACTCATTATTTTTTTTAGATGGATTATATTTTCAGAACTTAAATTATGGGAATGTTTATGATCGATCAATTAACCTTAATAGGTCTGGTACGTTGAAATTTACGCATTAAACCTTAAAAGTTCTATTCCGAAAATCATTATCATTTTAGTATAGGAAATTCATCACATTAACAATAAACGATCATTTCACTAAGATTTTTCTAACGATTTACCCGAAACAAAAACAAAAGGCTTTGAAAGTATGAGAACTTTGATACAAAATAATGTAACATAGAAAGTAACACGTAATTATTAATCATTATTAATCTTCTAACCTTAACCTCATAATTCCTGGTATTTCTGGTATTAATTCCTGTATTTCTAGTATTTATAGTGATTCCCGTAATTCCCGTAATTCCGTAATTCCGTAATTCCCGTGATTCCCGTGATTCCGGGCTATTCATATTAATATATTTAATTAAAAATTCTTTATTTAATTAATATTCTTTACAAAACAACAAAAACATGGAAATTCAATAAGGTAACGTTATACGTAATCCACGTAATCCACAACTAGCACCAGTTCCATTCAAAAAATTTGTTGATCGTCAATTATAACGTAATACAATTAACACAATAACACAATGACATACATTACATACATTTCATGTTTATCTCGGGGTGTCCTTTGTTGCCCTTTTTGCTATGATCAAACAACTTTTTTTTTTTTAACCTATATATATAACTTGGGTGAAGAACTTTTTTTAAAGGTAAAAATTTCATACCACTATTATTGATTCAAAAATATGGAAGATAACCTTTGTAAAAAAATTTTGAATAAATTGACTGATATTAATGAATCAAAGCTTACCTTAACTCAAATTCCACCAGAGATTCTTGAAATAATTTGCGGATATTTATGTCCTAAAGATCTATTTTCTCTAACTTTAGTATGTAAGAAATTAAAAAATTTTTTGTGGTCATTTGATTCCAATATGACACAACGTATTTGGCGTAACTCAAGAATCAGATGGTCAACTTTTGTTGAGTATAAAGGAGTTCCTCCTCCTTCTGAAGAGATTATGTCCCAGCAAAAGTGTATTTGGCTTATTGATTTGGTTGATGCTTGTCAAATTTGTGGAGATAAACGAAAAGATGGTTCAAGGATTTATTGGCCTTTTAAACTGTATAGTTGTAAAAATTGTATAGATTCTCGTGTTATAAGGTATTTGAAAAAAAATATTTTCTTCTTTCAAAACATTAAATAAATTTTATTAACAAAAATAATTTTTTTTTTTTTAGCTTTGAATCAGCAATACAAAAAGGAATTTCGGGCTCCGTATTTTATTCTTTACCTTGTATTTTCCTTTACAACGAGCATGGAGTTGATAGGTATTGTTTAGAAAGTGATGTTTTAAAAACTCAAAGAGAGTATGAAAGTATTAATGTTGAGAAAAGAGAAGAATGGATTAAAGAGAAAATAGGTGATCAATTTAAAGTCAATGATCTTCTTATTCAATATACTCAGAGAGAAGAGAGTAGAATCCGGAAAGAGAAACCCAAGTGTCGCCCCGGAAGAGCGACTAGAATGATATCTAATAATTATTACTATTAATGTATATTAATGTACATAAATTCGTTTATTTTTACATAATAAACGTAGATAATAATGAAATTAAAACTTGTTAAAACGTTAAAACGTCCATAAATTCGTTTATTTTATTTTATTTTATTTTATTTATTTCATAATAATTCATAATAATGGGACAAGTCACATACATAGCGGTCACGATATTCATAATTATGCACATAAATTCATAGATAAACGTAGATAATGATGAAATTATAATAAAAATTAAATGTTAAAACGTACTGTACATAAATTCGTTTATTTTATATTTCATAATAAAATAATGGTCAATGGAACAAGATTTACCCCAACGAGTTCTGAATTGTTCCATGTGCAACCATAATTACCAGGTAAAAATCAATAATTAGCTCGAGATACTATACATAAAATTCGTTCATCTATTTCATGATTATCACGTCAATTCATTGATCAGATCCACGTGACTATGTGACTATCGCGACTATCGTATACTACTTGTATGTCGCACGGATCTACAGTACTAGTCTTATCATTATATCTTTCATTGTAAAAAAACATTCCAAGTATATTTCGAATTTCGATCGTTTGTGAACGTATAATTCTATTGTTCCTTTTAATCTCGCAGAGATAATCAAAAAGAAAATGATATCAATAATACCATAATAATTGTCATTGATTCATTGATTTTTTATTTACGGCACGTGATGTTATGGCAATTTTTGTGAAACCGTTAAAAACGAGAAAAATTGAAAAAGGCTTAGGCAGGAGATCATAGATGGCGTGATACTATTTTCTCCGTTTCTCTGTTAAATAAAAAATAAACAAAATAAACCCAATTTTTTTTTTCACAAAGCTTTAATCATTTGTTTGCTGTTTTTTTTATAATTCATATTTAGAATAATTAATTCAAAAATGGCCTCAACATTACCTTTTGAAATTTTAATAGAGATTTTTAGTTATCTTCATCCAAAAGATCTTTATTCACTTTCATTAGTATGTAAACGTTATCGTACATTATTATGGTCAAAAATATCAACTACAACTCAAGATATTTGGCGTACTTCAAGGATTCGTTATATTTTACATCCAACTTTTGACCCACCCGAAAAGATGTCCGAACAACAATATAATTATTTATTAATGGTTGTGAATTCTTGTCAATTTTGTGGTGAATGTTGTAGATACAAGTTAGCTATGCATTGGGAATTTCGTATATTTTGTTGTCATGATTGTTTATTACAAAGATGTATTAGGTAAGTTTAATAAATTAATTTTATTGTTCCTTTTTTAAAAAACGAGTTGATTTTAAAACAAATCTTTTTTATCTTCTTTACAAATTGCCTACAAATTTCATCAAAGTCGAAATTCACTTATGAATGATTGGAAAGTATCAGGAGAATTATTGGCTTGTTTACAACAAGTCATAACACCTCCAAGATCAAAACAAAAATTATTTTTAGTATCAGATATAATAAAAACATTATCTGAATATCATGATATTGAAGCTGAGAATAAACGATTAATTTGGATACAAGAAAAACAATCATATATTAATAATATGATCAGGGAACATAAAAAATATAAAGCTCAATTTGAATTAATCAGGTATAGTAATAGTGAAAGAATTCAAAGATTACTAAATAGGTTTAAATTTTATAAACATACTTCTACTTTAGTTTAGATTTATTAGATTGAGTTAATTAATAATCATTAATGGATTTTTTTACACTAAAAATAGATTATTTGACTTAACTTTATAAAATTTAAATCAAAGTAATAATGATTTAGTAAACAATTTTTTTGTAGTTTTTTTTTCTTTGTAATTTTTTTTTCTTTTATAATTTGTTATATATCTTTTTTTATATATATATATATTTAGTTACAATTTTGTATAAAATAAAGTGTATATAAATTTTAGATCAATTAAATTATTATTATTTATTGTATATGTATTTTTTTATAAAATATGAATAATTTTATAGAATTCTGATATTATTTAATATATCAGAAGATTTTGCTACTTTATATAAAAGTACATCAAATTCAATAATTTAACTAATCTAACCAGTTCAGCTAGTCCAAATTTATATACTTAATAAATTAATTATAACAAAAGATATATACTGTATAATAAATATTTATTATATTTTATTTACATATTTTATATAATAATAAATTATATTAAAAAAACTGTTAAAGAAAAGTTTATCTCTTAAACTATAAGGGTTAAAATTAATTTTAAAAATTTTTGAATTTTTAAAATATCTTAAGATCTAGTGATCATAAAAAGATGAAATTATATTTATTACTAGTCATGTATCATGGCTAAGTCCCAACCATTTGTATTTATTTTTCGCATGTATTAATAAAATTTTTTCTTAGCATTTTTCTGAAATCGCACGGTCCTAAAAATCTGGTGACTTTATAACCTATTTCTTTTGGTAAAATGTCATAGTATCTATGTATATTTATATATACTAACTAACTTTTGAATATTTCACTTGTATAAAATTTATCAATTATGACATTCGAGTTTGAAGTATTAAAAAAGCGTATTGCTGAACTTAAGGCTAAGAATGCCGAGCTTGAGGCCAAAAAAACTGAACTTTTAAAGCAGATTATAGAGGAAAATACTAAACGTAATGTTAGAGTTGAGAAACTGGAGCAAAAAAATAAGGAGCTTGAGACCAGACTTGTGATAGTAAAATAGGCTTCCTTACCAATAGAAAAACAGTCGTATAATGATAATCCTTCTAACGATAGTATATCTAACTTTAATTCAGTTGTAAAGTATTATGAGAAACCATTGGTGAATGTGAAAACAAATAATTCCTTTCCTGAAGAAGTTTGCTATAATAAACAAGAACTGATAACAGAGGTGACAGTATCTGTCAACTCTGTAAAATACCTTAATAGCAAATCGTTAGAAAAGAAAGATATGAATAGTTTCTTACTTGAGGCTCATAAGAAAATCATTAGTAGTGAAATAAAGCAATACAATAAGAAGAAATTTCTACGTGAGTCAGCTAAAAATCAAGTCTATTCGAAATTATCAAGTGACAAAAAAACTGTTACCAATGGTAACGATCAAGATTTGAAATTATTACTTAGCATAGGTGATAATGTCCATTAGGGATGGTTAGATCAGTCCTGGTCCGGTCCTGGTCCTGAGACCTATAAGTCCTATTAAACGGACCTGCGAATCAGATCCTGTTAGGACCAGTTCTGAACCTGATCTCTGGACCTGGTCCTGATTAAGTTATTTATAGATTTTATGAATTTAGTAATAACTAAATATAAAAAAAGTGAGTTGCGATATTGGGATTCACTTTTTTATATTGATTTTATATAGAAAAAGTGAGTTGTGTATCGTGATTCACTTTTTTATATTGATTTTATATAAAAAAGTGAGTTGCGGTATCGCGATTCACCTTTTTATATGATTTAATATAAAAATGTGAATCGCAATATCGCAACTCATTTTTTATATGATTTTAATAATATAAAAATTGTATTGCAATATTGCAATGCACTTTTTTTATAATTTATAATTACTTAAAATCAAATTTACAGCAAATTATACATATATAATTTAAACATATAGATCTCTTATAACCTTATGCTTAGGTAGGGCTTTTTAGGACCCTATCCTCGTCTTCTGGTCCAAAATTTGGACTTAAAGATCTGCAGACCAGGTCCTAGGACCAAGTCTTTAGGTCCAGGACCTAGGACTTTACCATCCCTACCTATCATCCATTGAGGATAACCACAAAAATGATCACTTGTACTAATAGCGAGGATGCCCATCTGATGAAATATCTGAGCCAATTGCTACACAACCGCTTGATAGAAATCAAGTCACTGAGAAAATTTTAAAGCATGAACTTTTTAAGCCTATTTCTTCAGTGGTATCAGTTAAACTACATGATGAGTCCATCTTAAACAACATAATTGAGGGCTTTACGCAAAGATTAGCTTATTAGATTGATGAGGCTATGAGAATGGGTCTAAAAGAAATCTTATGCTTATATCATTATTCTCTCGAGTTTGAAAAAAAAGTAAAAAATATTACAGCTGATGGCAAGATTAAAGATAAGACAGCAAGATCAATGATATACAAAGATATGTTACAGTATTTACCTAATGTCACTCTGGATAATTTGCAAATCCAAATACATAGAACTAAAATATTCTTATGCTGTTTGAAAAAAAAGAGGTTGGGATAGATAGAATTAAGTTAGTCACTTGTAACATGAGTGATATTTCTAGATTAACCAATACCCAAATTCAAAATATTATAGATTATATGAATGATCAGCAGGTTCATAAAACCATTACCATTGATAATGATCAGAATCATATGACTTTAGCAGAAACGATTTCATCAGCCACATCTCAAACAAGTAAAACTAGTCTAATCTATAACCGCACATATTTTTGCAACAAGATATTGGATCAATATCCATCTATATAAAGAATTTAGTAGTGAAAATTTTGATTATTATGGGATTATCAATGATACATCATGTGGTCTCAAAAGGACCTGCTCATTATTATGCAGTTTAGATCATGATGATGAGGAAAGTATAGAAGGTAGATATAAGGCTGGATCCTATTTTATTAAATGTAAACAGCACGAAATTGAGATAGTTGCATAGTCTCATTGCTTTACAATAGTCTGGGTAACTCTTTGAGATGATAATCTATCTGTGAATTTTTAATCTTTTTTTAAATGAATAGGTCTATATAAGAAAAAAGGAATTTAAATTGATTTGCAATCATATAAAAGGCAATATGAGCAAGTCCAATAAAGTATTAATCCCAAGTATCTGGATTGGCATGCCAAATTAACTGGTTTACCAAGAGTTTGACGGATAAGATCCGTTCCAACTTATACAAATAATATAAAAGAGAAATGGGACTTGAGCTATGGCAACTATCAGAAGTACATGAATCGGAAGTCATAAATTTGCCAGAAAATAAAGTATCCGATTTATCTTTTCCTTCTTCGGTGAGCAATGTCAAGAAAAAGGGCCTATCACTTTTGAAGCTAGATCCAATCCAGAATTAATTATCAAATCCATCTTAGAGCACTTCCCATACTTGAAATTCTGAAATAGTTTCAGAGGGATTGATAATTATGAGCTCAACATGTCCTATTTGCAATGGAAAACATGGGAATTATGGATTACATGGCTCATGGTACTGCAAAAATGGGAATCAGCTCCCTTATGATCCTGAATTAGCGAAGTTCTATTCTCAAGATAAGTTGGAATATTGTCTTACCTGCAACACTTCAAGCAATAAACTCAAGTTCGTGATCATAGTATAGACCTGAAAATGCGCAGTTGCAATGTGATGATGTAATTCTGATTCCGATTTGTGCGAATCACATCCTCTAAAATATTATTCGAATATAGGTATTTTTTTCGTCAATCATCATTTCGTCATTTGAAATGTCAGAATGCAAGTTCGTTATAACTGTTATAAAATGGTAATATTAAATGACGGGGATCGTTCATTCTGCAGAATTTACAAGCACGCATATGTATAGAATTTTTATTTTGTATAACTTGCAATGTATAATCTACTATCTATTCATTCATCTACAATAATATTTATGAAAAATTATAATTATTCTAAATTTTCATAATCATGTTTGGAAATATTCATGCATACCATAATAACTTCATTCACCATCATGGCCTAGAAATTGAACCAAGTACATTATTTAATTCCAATGTCCATCCACATCCTAATACCAAATGTTCATTCCAATTAAATTTATAGTAAGTCGCATTGGTACCATTCCAGTAAATAAAATATGGTGCACGATTTGTTCTGACATTTGGAGGATTTTCAGGAGTTGAAGGAACTGATGCAACTCCAGGATTCGGATTCTGACGGAAAGGACCTTGACTATCGGGCAATGCGATTCTAACAAATTCTATCGCAGGAAAATTCTGCTGAATCACAGGAAGTTTATCAAATGCACGTTGACGATTGGGGTCACGGTTATAAAATACCTATCAAGTATTTAGATCTGATGAGCAAAGCCATTTGCAATTTCTGCAAGAATTTAATAAATTACCTCAATATACACATTTGGTGGCAGACATGCATTAGCGATTGGGTTATGCAATTGCTGGTAAGTTAGCCTTTGAAACCAGACACCAACATCTGGTTTATAATCATTTCCCGCCATCACACAATATGTATTAAGTGTTACAAACCAATTTGGATTATATACTCTGCCTGAATCAGAAAATTGGCTTGAATATCTTCTTTATAGCCCCCGTCAATCTAAAATAAAAAGTGGTCAGATTCAAATCAATGATATGTAACTTGAAATAAACTTACTTTGATGAACAAGTCGTTATTAATTATTTCAGGGCCATATTTATCAAGTATCACCTGGCGTACATGTACATCACATTTAACTAGCTCAGGGAGGGTAATCTTGACAAGAGTTTGATTTAGTTTTTGCGCTAATATTTTGTCAATTTTCGTGCAGATCTATTGTATGTAGTCATTAGCCATACTTTGCTATTTTAAAACAGTCTTGAGCATCACTTAAATACTTGGTTAATTTTAGAGGTCTGTCTGGTCTCTCGAGTAACTTGAACGAAGATTTCTTTTGAGCCTTCCGTCGTGACACTCATTATTTGATAAAATTGTTCAAGGTACAGAGAACAAGAGAAACGCAGAGCAAACGGGAAAACAAAAAAAACCATACGTTTCCTTTATAACCGGGCGACTTTTCCATAACTTTTACGTCATTATCATTCCACGTTCATGTGATATTGGCTGGGCTGACTGACGTACTCCTATACATCTAACGTGAGCTTGAAGTCCATTACAAACCTTCCATATAGAGCTTTTAATTCCAGTAATACGTTGTACTTCAGCTAAGGATGAAAATTCCCGTAAAAGAAATCAAAATGCAGGACAATGAGAAAGATTAGAAAATTTCACATTTGAAATAAAATCACATGACTTATTTATTAAGGAAAGTTTATTTTTTAAAATTGGAAAAGATCTTTTCGTCATATTTTTTTCTAGTTCCCAAGTTTTACTAACGTTAATAAAAATTTTGAATGCCTTTCATGGGAATGTTTTGTACGATTATTTACGAGAATTTCCAATTTGTATAACCTTTTTTAATAATTATTTTTTTTTAAAAATCCAAATAGAAAGGTCATGAGTGAAAAAAATTTGCATAAATGATATATATTTTTTTTATTAAAAAAAGTATGGTATGAAAATTTTATCTTACACAAAATTTCAATTTTGGTCAGTTTTCGAAATTTTGATATTTTTTTAATGATTTTTGATTATGAGAAAAAGTCATCAGACTTTGTACTTCAATAAAAATTTCTGATAAGATTTCTACTAGATAGATCATGTGAATTCAGTGACAAGTTTACACAATGAAACCATGAAAATTCTTCACGATCAGAGTCATGTAACTTCAAAAATTAATCTGACTAATACATATATTCCTCCGAAAATACCTCAATCTAAGCCAACTTATGATCGATCCTATTTTTGTAGCAAAATATTAGATCAATATCCAAATTTATATAGAGAATTTAGTAGTGAAAATGTTGATTATTATGGAATTATAGACAAGACTTCATGTCCATTATGCAAGTTAGATCATGATGATGAGGAAGGTATAGAAGGTAAATATGAAGCCAGATCCTATTTTATTAAATGTGAACAGCGTGAAATTGAGATAGGTGCATAATCTCTTTATTTTATAATATATTCTATTTGCTTACGCTTCATTGTGTGATATTTTTTAGGGCTAATTATGTCAACTATTAGTCTATTACATAATTTAAATTGATTTGTGATTATAAAAAAAGGCAATATGAGCAAGTCTGTTAAAATACTAACCGCTGATTATCTGGATTGGCATGCCAAATTAACTGGGTTACCAAGTATTTGACAGATAAGATTCATTTCAAATTATACAAAAAATATAAAAAAGAAACTGGCAATGAGCCATGGCAATTTTCAGAAGTACATGGATCGGAAGTCATAAATTCAATGCCAGAAAACAAAGTATCATCTTTTTCCGAGCAATGTGAAGAAGAAGGGTCTATCACTTTTATTATCAAATCCGTCTTAAAGCACTTCCCATACTTGAAATTCCGAAATAGTTTTAGAGGGATTGATAATTATAATTTTGCATTACCTCAGCCATGGAACTCGCCATGCCCTATTTGCAATGGAAAATATGGGAATTATGGATTACAAGGTGAATGGTATAGGAATGGAACAGAATATTGTCTTACTTGCTTCACTTCAAGCAATAAAATCAAATTCACGATCGTAGCATAGGCCGGTCATATGTGACCGATTATTAGAGAAATAAATTATCCTTTCCTAGATTATTTTATGTTGATTGTATAATAGATTTCGATCGCTTACTGCACCACAAATCATATGATATTATATGATATCACAACATTTATCCTTTAATTAATCAGAAAATCACACACGAAGACATTACAAGGTTTTTTGTATCTGTACTCTATAAACATTAATATCAATAAAGTTTTGCCCATAGTTCGGGCATTTATTTTTTACATAAAATATGAGTGTGGGAGTGTGGAATAAATATTATATTTTTGATCATCGCTCTGACAAAAAATAAAGGTATCACTGCCCCATAAGTGTTTAACTTGTAAATGCTGTAAATAAACTGCTTAGTCGCACAATCAAAATTCAAAATATAAAAAACTTCCTTCTACTCTGCAGAAGATAACAATATTTATTTTGCATTTTTTATTACTATTTCGCAAATTTTACTGATTGTTGAATAAAATGAAGAGGATACAAAAATAAGCGATTTTTTAAAAGGTAGTATTATTATTAAAATAAACATCTAAAAAATTGATGTATGATAAATGATCATTAAAGAATGCAACAGCATGAAACTACCTTCCCTGGAGATGCCTTAAAATCAACCACTGATCATTTTATAGAACTAAACAATATATATATCCTTCTTTATGAATAACGTTCTGAACGTTAGCTGGAGGGTTTAAACGCGTTGCTTGGCCACTAAATACTCTCATGACGACACTCTTATTTCTGCCAATGAATTCGTTCAATAGATTTAATTGGTTTAGATCTCCTATCATCTCTCTTAAGTACCTCGACTGGACCGAAAAGTTTGTTTGGTTTAAAATCTCTACCACGATATTTATTGTCCTTACAAAAGTAGGTGGCTTTGGTTCTTCCAGCGGAAGTATTAAGCGAGCTTGCTTTCCTGGAAATATAAGTGGACCAATTCTGCGTGTAAAATGTGTTTCCATCAACATGTCCTGTGCTACTGATAGAGTCACTTCTGCCGATTCCTTAACAAAAACTGTGTGAGTTTAACAACTTTATAGATCAAGCAAAACATTACTAAAAATACCTGTTGATCCTGGGTGAGTAATGCTAGCGCCATTTTCACGTTCACGAGCTTCACGAGCTTCTTGAGCTTTCTTAAATTCTAAGTGTAGATAAAAAAATTTAAGTAAAATTTAATATAAAATCGGAACAGTATCAAATGAAACTTCCAAGTTATTGAGGCATTGAAAAGGTCTAAACTGCGAAATGATCATTATTACCTAGAACCTCTTCGTCTTCTTCGAAGGGGCATCCGTCAGCAAACCACTTTGCTAACGCAAGTTGTTTGTCCTGCTCATATTCATCAGACCCTATTTTATACATAGTTTATAGTTTATGAAAGTTTGAGAAAGCTTATCAGTGACTCATCATCACTGATTCAGTCATATATATATAGTCCACGTTACCTCGTGATGTAAAGTATCATTGTGTAACAAAAATTCTTTGGGAAAAGGTAACTCGCCTATATTAAAACGCCTTATTCAGAAACTATCAACCAATAATTCTGAAGACGATATAACATTACAATCAGCCACCACTACACAAAAAAGAAGAGAAAGCTTTTTGAGGAGGAACAGCTCAAATTATCTCAATTACTAGATGGATATATTGTGTAAAAGTCTAACTATTTCACAAATTACTTATTGTGGTTTCCTGTAATCCTAGTGTCTTATAATTAATAATCATGTATTTTACAGATATTTCGTAAAGAAGGAGGGTGAACTTCCAAGTCACGTAAATGTAAGGTGATTAGTTAGACTGTAGAATTAGACATTAGCATAGATATCATGTATCATGGGCATAGTTCCGAACATTTGTATTTATTTTCGCATGTAAGAATAAAAAATTTTTCTTGGCAAAAGAGCGTAAATTTTTTCATGCAGTCACATAATTTTTTATTACTTAAACATAACATAAATATAATAAATTCATCGCTAACGTAAGGAATGGATCATATTATATATACTATATTAAATGCTAGAGAACTCGCCACGTGGTAGACACTTCTGTATAAGAAATTTTAGCTGGAAGAATTCGTGAATTGCTCTTATGCCCAAAATGTCACGACCCTATTTTCACAAATCTGCAACAAAAAAATATTACTATTCTTACAGATAGACGCATGGTTTATAGTATTTGTCTAAAATGTCCTACTACTAAAACTGAAAAAAGAAATGTTGTTTCTCAGATAAAAGCTTCACAGGATACTAAACCCTTGAATCATAATTCTGATATGATTGAAACACCTATTATAAAAGAACAAGAAGCCTTAGAACCTATTTCTTATCCAGAAAATAGTACTTTACATAATAATTCACAAAATGATCCAGAATCACGTTCTCGAAGAAACCACCTGCCCCTTGAAATCAGTTCCATTGAGAATGATTTAATATCTGACACTGATATCAAACAGCAAACTCAAGACATTACTAATTTGCAGAATGTGTGTTCTATTGAAGAGGCCCTTCTGGGACCAGATATTTCTTTTAAAAAAGCTTCATTGGAGGATAGAGAGATGAATGCTTTCTTGGACAGAGAATACAAGAAAAAAGTCAGTAATGAAATCAGGCAAAGAAATAGGAAAAAAAAGCTTCGAGACTTAGATTTATCTGGTACTTCTGACATCTCTTCATCAGAATCATCCATAAGTTCGCATCCTATCCCTAATAACCCCATCTTATCAGAACAAAATGCTAAAATAAAAGTACCTGAAATAGATATACTATACATACCACCCAAATTATTTTGGACTGCCGTAATTATAAGTAAAATCCCAAATTCAATTATGGCATCCCAAATTATTTTGGCACTTTACATAGTAAATTATATATAAACCGAATGAATTATGGCATCCCAAATTATAATTATGGCATCCCAAAATAATTTGGGCAGCATGTATAAGATATACAGTCTTTGATATAAGAATTGCTCATAGAACTTTTGAAAGAAGATTGTATTAAGATTGTTAATGTAGAGGAGAATCCTGTTGTTGATCAATCGCCTGCAATCAAATTAGCCTATCTATTTCAAAAAATAAAATTTGCTGAAATTAACACTATATGAGCCAAACAAGATGAAATCATGAGCTGGTATTGCTATAGAAGGTATTTTGAAAAAAGACATGGCGAGAATTTACCTGAAATCCTGGAGAATGGTCTTATTATGAATAAAAAAGCCTATGAACTTGCAAGTGGGCAGATTTATGATGAAATGCTACAGTATCTTTCAGAAATCTCTCATGTAACTTGCGCAAAAAATACAGCTAACTAAGCCTATATATATGTTATTTAGTGAAATTGGAGAAGACAAGATTATGCGAATCAAATCCTATAGTGCAAATAAACTCTCAAAGTTAACTGACATGCAAATCGATACTATTAAAAATCATTTTACAACACCGCATAAAAAAAATTCACGCATTCACGTGATTTCAGAAATGATCACTAGTGATGCAACTGTGAATGCCAAATCTGAGGTAAACATTTCAACTGCACCTATTCCTTCAACCCATGTCTCTAATAATTCTTCAAATAATTCCTCTAGAAACGGTCCAGTAGCTGTGAGTATATCAACTGTGCCTCAGGTAGGATCATCTAACAGATACCGACTTCCAATTTCTATTTTACCTGATGATTCAAAAGAGAAACGAAAACATATTATTGGGTTGGTACTAGAACAGTTTCCTTCTCTATATCTAAGTAATAGTAGTGAATGTGATGAGCGATTTGATCTTAATAGTTCAACACTCTGCCTACTATGTAATGGAGATCACAAAGAAGAAAGTTTATGGAAAGATATAAGGGGTGAATGGGGTGCTGGTGAATATTGTGGAGAACGAACTTATCATATCACATGCAAAGATCCTCTTAATCATGGAACCCCAATAGTATCTGTAAAAGTATAGAGGGCGAAAACTTCGTCATGTGAACTGATCACCTGAAATGCGCAGAAGATATCAAAGAAATTCTTGCCGAATTAATAAAATATATCATGTGCAGTAAGTACGTCATCTCTATACTTCTCCTGTGATTTAACTACGCCCTGTGCTATTTCTGCAGTGTTTTTA
Organism: Rhizophagus irregularis; assembly: GCF_026210795.1. Taxonomy (NCBI): domain Eukaryota; kingdom Fungi; phylum Glomeromycota; class Glomeromycetes; order Glomerales; family Glomeraceae; genus Rhizophagus; species Rhizophagus irregularis. The sequence continues at coordinate 3,048,744 of NC_089447.1, forward strand.
TTTTTAGATCCAGATGTGCTATTTTCGTAATAATAGCTAAGAGGATTGTCTTTATGAGACCCGGGTATGCTATTTTTGTAATAATGAAACCAGGTCCAAGGTCCCGTCATATTTTTGCAAATTTATGGGGTTAGATCGTAGGGATAGATCAATGAATAATTAATTCGTCAACTTTTTTTCCAGAAAGTTCTGGCATAATACACATATTACGAATCTTTGATTTAGCATTATGCGGATTAATCTGACATCCCTAATGTTAGAATGAGATAAGAATTGGAATTGAGCATCTTGATCTACCGATTTACAGATCTCGACCTCTTTTTTTCTCATATAGTTCAAAAAAAAGAAATGTAATGCGAAGTAATACACTTTCAGAGTTTTGGAAAAATCGACTGTCATACTGATAGGGATTTACATGTCATACATCTCGTGTATTCTTGTATCGTATGTTAGAATGAAAATGGAAATTGGGCACTCAAATCAAGAATAAACGGTAGATTTATTTTCTCTATTAGCATTAGCTTAACATTACGCATACTCGTTTTCTGTTTTTGGTAATAATGTCTAATATGAAATTGGGTATTTCAAAGATGGTATGAATATTATTACATTGATCAGTTTCTCCAAAACATCAGATTTTCTTTTAAGCGCTATTATTACAATTCAGGGGAGAGACATTTGTTATTATTGAACGGGATCCAGGCCGTCATTTTATTGCTTTAGGTGGAAAAAATATAATTATGAAAAAATGTAATAATGACAAGTACACATAATGAACACAGGTAAAATGACGATCAATCGGGTACCATCCCGATTGGTATATATTTTTCCAATCAGATTAAATAGTTATCAATTGGATAAAGTTTCAAATCGGATATCAATCAGGATATAATCTGATTTATAAAATATAATTCAATAGGTATACCGATTAGTTTCAATTTATTAAATAGTAATATAATAAAATATTTATAGTAATTATATTAAAAATAAGACTATTTCTATTTATTGGCTAATTTTTTCGATTTTATGAATTTAATTAATCAATAAAAATTTGACTTTATTAAATCACATTACATAATGTTTTGATACAAAGGTGTTATAATACATAAAAAAAGAACAAAAAAAAATGCAATAAGGAAGAATAAAGTGAAAGATCAAGGGAGAATAAAGGGAAGAAAAGATCATAAATTAAAAAGATGGAGATGAACTAAAAAGAAAGTGATGAGAAAAACGAAATGCAATGAAAAATGATGACGAAAAACAAAATGCAACGAAAGGTGATGATAAAAAATAAAATATATCAAAAATTAGTTATTAAGAACGAAATATAACGAAAAGTGATAATGAAAAATGAAATATAATGAAAGATGATGATAAAAAGCAAAATACAACAAAAGGTGATGATGAAAAGCAAAATAAAATGAAAGTTGATGACAAAAAACAAAATGCAACAAAAATTAGTTATTAAGAATGAAATATAACGAAAAGTGATGATGAAAAATGCAAAAATTGATGATAAAAAGCGAAATACAATGAAAGGTAATGATGAAAAGTGAAATGTAACGAAATTAGATGATAAAAAATGAAAGACGACGAAAAAGAGATAGATAAACAATAAAGGATGAAGGGAAATGAAAATGAATAAAGAAAAGTAATAAAATAAATGAAAAGGGATAAAGAAAATAACAGGTAAATGAAAAGAAACAAAGGAAAATGAAAATAAACAAAAAAAAAAAATAATGAAACAAAGGGACACGAAAATAAATAAAAGGAAAAAATAAGTGAAAAAATAAAGGAAGAACTGAAATATCCATCCATAAAAAAAGAAAAAAAAGAACTGGTTAATATTGTCTTAAAGCAGTCAGCAAATAAATCTAAATAACTGAATGAAAAAGACTCATCTTGAATTTCTGCTGAAATGAAAACTGAAAACAGTTGCGCCTAAAAAAGAAAAGAACAAGTTACAAAAGAAAGGAAAATAGAAGTGAAAAAAAAAAAAAAAAGAAAAAAAGACTTACCTATTTGAATCCCAAAGCTAAATTACAAAAAAATTCGCGTTTAAATTCCGATTATTTAAAATAGTAATTTTTACATTGTTATTTTTCAATAAATAAAAAGGTTCAAATAATTTTTTTTATTGTTCGATTAATTAATAATTAATAAAGTGTGATTATAAAAAATTATAAATGAAAATGCCTGTTGATTGGAATTACAGAATGTAACAGGATTCCTTTGACTTACTATAAATTTACTAGGTATAAATCGGCTATAAATATGATGAATTGGTATAATACTATCTCTGCCAATTTTATAAAACCTATTTTTCCAAAGCTCTATATTACAAATATTAATATCATTTTCAATCTGACAATAAAACCTTTTTTGATAGTTAGGTGCCGGTAAATACCATTTAACAAAGGCTAATTTATGGGTTTGTTTACCACTTGGAAGATTGACTTCATGTTCAAGTTAATACTGCACTTGTCCAGGAAACACATCAGCTACATTATTATCTTGACCAAATTTTGCAAGAATAAATGAATTCTTATAAAAACGAGGCATATTTGCTGATCCAAAAATTTTAGCACCAATTCAGATACGTCCATACTGATTAATGATTGGCCGAACAACAATTGGACGTCTGGATTGTAATCTGCTTTCTATTGAATCAGCTATAGTAACAAATTCTAAATCATACGCATTATTGTAATAATCTACCAAAAGTTTATATATATCATTTGGCAGAATCACATCTTGTTTTCTTGGTGTCATCATCTCTCTGGGAAACTGTTCACTACCAGTTATTGTATCTTCAACTTCAAGGCTATAAATTAATCTAAATCAGTACAATTCATCCCATTTAAAATTATCATATGCTGATAAACTTCCTGTTGTTGGCTGAGGACCCCGGATATCTCCAAAACAGGTCATAAGTCACACTTTCGGCAGATTGGCCCATTTTTCAGGTGCTCAAAAAATCGTTTTTTGTAAATATCTCGGCATCCAGTGGTCCAATTTTGATGAACATTTTTTTAAATTGTAGAGCTAAATGAGGGCTACAAAATAAAAAAAGTTCATTAAAATTGAATTACTGGATGCTGAGATATTTACAAAAAACGATTTTTTGAGTTTCAGCAAAAAGGAGTGTTTTTGGCCAAAAGTCCATTATGACCTTTATATTAGATATCTGGGGTCCTGTTGGCCAGGATTTTACCAATTTTAATTCTTCAACTAATTTTGAATTATTTAATTGATTGGATATTAGGTCATCCAACCGCCAATTTTGCATAATAATCCTCAATAATTCTGGTTCAATTTGGCGGTGAGAATTTAGAAATGATCCTTAATAATAAAATGAAATTAGTATATATTTAATCAATATGACCCAGTCACCAGTTCTTAATTATTTACCTAATAGTCCATTCATTCGTTCAAATGAATAATACCAAAATGAATATAAAGGACCATAGTCTCGACAGCATTCTGAAATGTGAAGAGACAGATGAATATTTGGTGTAATCATTTCTGGTCCATAAATGTTTTCGATTAACTGAGCAACCTTTAATAATCAGTTATGTGCTTCAGTTAATTTGCTTTCGTCAATAATACGTGATACTAGCAAGTAACCTGCCCTAACAAAATTAGCCAAAATCTTCTGATCAGGATCATCTAACAAATCCCACATCAATGGAGTCGCGTAAATTCATATAAATGACCTTCATTGATCGGCTGTAAATCCAGAGAATCCCTCTCCAGTTGATATTTTAGAAGGAATTCTTCCTAAATCAGCTGGGATTTTAATTTGTTTTGCACGAGATTCCATTATTTTTAGGTGAGATTTAGTAAGTTTCCCACCGTCAATCCATATTTTTTTAACGATCCAGTGGACAATTCCCAGAAATAAGCAGTGCATCGAATCTACGATCAGATGCCTGATCAGATTATGATAGGGTAATCTAAACATTTCAGATCACCTTACATAGGTAGCCCTGACGTGCTGTTTCCTATCTTCTTTGGTTAGTTTATATTTCCAGAGGATGGCATTATGCCGATGCTCTTCTGGATCTCGCATTTTAAACCAATTGGGCATATCTTCAAATCCTCCAAAATTTGCCCTTTCTCCATTTTTACTACTTGCACGCTTGTAACATCTGTGACAACCAGCTAATACTGATATATGGCCACATAACTTTCTTTCAGCCAGAATGTCATTGCTACAACAAATTACAGCCAATCGAATTCTCTTTCCTGCTGAATTTATCTCTGTTTCTGGCAAATCAACTCCATCTCACAATTCCAATAATTCATTAACAATTGGCTGTAGATAATTGTTAATTCAGTGTAATTTGACTTCATGGGGCTCTGGTAGTAATCCCAGAATAAGCATATTTTCTTTCTTAAATCTTATGTCACAGGGAAGATTACAAATTACACCATAGATCATCCTGCAACTATAGATTGATGATTCAAATGGCTGGAACCAATCCAAATTTATCATGATTCCAAGATGGGAATCTGCAGTTCCAGCCGTAAAAAATTTAGATTCTGGAGCATCTAATTGTGATGGGAAATTTTTCCAAATTTCGCCGTCATAGATATCAGACATCAGCCCAGTCACGTCCTGATTAGTCCATTTTTTTAGTAGTTCATCAAAACCCGGACGTTGGTACATAATTGATAATTGAGTCTTTAAACACGGTAATGGATATATCATTTTTGGCTTCCAAATATATCCATTTACTACTGGTACTCTTTTTAACAATTCTGTTTCACAAGGTTCACGTTGATTTCTCAAAGTATAGTTTAGAAACTCAACGTGGTCGCATCTGAATCCATTAAATTCACTATTACTTTGATCACTTGGAGTAATATTTGCAATATTATATAACTTGTTGCATTTGAGACATACTGCATATATTTTGGGTTTTTTCTTAATTTCTAAAAATTTTCGTGCTATATGTGCTGTTGGAGGGAATTTATCAAATCTTTGTAAATCGACATCTTTTAAGACAAGATTAAAGAAACCAATCAAAGAGTTGATCGCAACATCAGGTAACTTAAATCTTTCCTGATACTTGAAGATCCAAAACAAGATCCATGAATCATTAAATTTAAGTTTAGTATTTTTGAAATCTGAATCATCAATTTCAGGATCATCACCCAGAACTTCTTTCTCGTTAACAAATGGATCAGTTTCAAATTGGTAGTTTCTATCATCACCATTACCATCCCCCAAATTTCTAATATCTTCTTCATCACTAGATAAATTAGCCGATCAATTGGTTTCTTCTTCAATGTCAGGATGATTATAAAGTTTGACGAACTGGTCATTTCTTTTTTTTTTCTTTTTTACAACAACAGGTTCTAGATCTTCATCATCAGATATCAAATGATCATTTCAATAGTCAGGATATTATGAGATTGAGGAGGTGAACTAATATCTACTGGTTGTCTTTCTACTGACTCAGAGATTGATTTACTTGATCTAAGATTATGAATTTTGTATTTATTTTTTTTCTTTTCTCTATCTCGTTTTAATCGTTCAATGCTTTCTTGTAGTCGATATTCTTCAGCTTCATGCACATTTCTCGTTCTTGTCTCCACCAGATCACCGTTACATTTTTTACAATAACATTGGACCATAGGCCTAAGTTTTGTTGAATTAACAGGTACCGATATCGCTGATTTGCCTTTAATCGATTGCTTTCTTGTTTGTTTTGGCATTTTTGCGATAGTTAGTATAATATTGCATAAATATTTTAATTAGTTTAATTGACGATCCGCGAGTCAACTAGAGAAATTACATATAAAATTTGACGCAAATCATATACTAATTTGTCATAATACGCCGACTTTAATGATTTCTGATGTAACAAAAACTATAAGCATAGTTTACTAAAAATAACACAAACAATAAAATAAATGTCACACTTTTATTTTTCAAAGCTACAAAGTGTAAAACTTTTTTTTGACGAAGTTTACCTTGGAAGCACGCGGCATTTACTATGTTATTAGGTAAACTAAGGTTTTAAAAGTACAAATTATGGAAATTTTTTTATATTTCACTAAACTTTCATACATATTGCTTTATTTTTGATTTATTTTATTAGTAAACTATGCTGTAATAACTTCTAACTCGACAAATTCAAGACTTTTTCACACTCATTATACAAGTGATATGGTATGATAAAACTAGTTTTTGTCTTTCGAATCTCAGATCTCTTAGAAATTGGACTTTTTTCCAATGTTACATTATGATTTTTTTTGCATGAGATTGGTGGGAAAACTGTGGAAAACTATTTCATTAAAGAAAAATGGCGTTATTTAAACATTTGGCTAGAGAAATTCATGAACAACCCCACATTCAGAAATGCGGCTTTTAATTAATAAATTTCCGTCAAATTTTATTATCGTTTTCACTACTTGACTCGCGGATCACCAATTAATTAACAATATAGTTTATACAATGGTATATAGTTTATCATATAGTATATAATTTATTATAGAGTATATAGTTTATTTTGGCACTGCGAACATTTAATAAGCACGCGTTGTCGCGTCTATATTTAACAGTGATTAAACTATAAATTAACTATAAATCAGATCCATTCGAAATAACATAAAAGGATCCATTTAAATTTTCTTTCAAAATTCTCTTTACACCCAATTCAATACACCCACATTTTTTTTTGATATCAAAATATATTATGACTAAGTCTAAGAGGAAAAATAAACACTTAGGTCACGAACGGTATAGGAGTCGTTCAAGGTGATATGAAGACCAAATAAATAGAGACAGGCCACATTCTTCTAAGAAATATGAGACTAAAAAACACAAAAAATATAATCGCACTGATAAGTATATCAAGTAAGTATTGAATTTTGCGTTATGTTTAATTGATAAAATTGTTCAGCAGTTTATACTTCATATTACCGATTTTAGTAAAAGGAAAAGATATCGTTATCGATCTCCATCTTACGATTCGGAGGATTTAGAGTCAGATAAATCATCATCATCGTTCGAAGAACATCTGGTAGAAAAACTCAACTACAAAAGGCTGGAATCATTTTCGTCTAAATAGCTGATAGAAAAATGACTAGAAGATGACGAAAGCAAATTTTCGATTTATTGATTATAATGCATGCGTTGATCAATGCATGATTATATAATTGTTCTATTTTACCGTAAATTTTTTTTTAAAAAAAAAATAGGTGTGTTAAGAGAACAAATAAAACGCTTAGAAGAGTATATAAAAAGTATTGAGACAGAGAAAAATAGTGAACCTGAACTGAAAGGGCGTGCATTAACACCTTCAGTACCAGAAAACGGGAATGAAAGATCAGACAATGAGTCTTCTGATCACGATACTTCAGAACAAAATCAACCAACTTCGACAAGGTACTATAGATTAAGTAATTCTGTAGATGGCGAAGCAATTACACCATCTAAGGCTTATAGGAATAATGATTATAGAAAAAGGTCAAGATATTTGCATTCTAATACACCATCTAGACCTCTCAGAAATATTGATAATAGGAGAGAAAGACATTCTGCTACAATAATATCGATTAGAAGTAGTTCCGAAAAATCTACTGAAAGCAGCTCCGAAGACTCCAGCCAAGAAAAAAGGATACCCAAATATTTATATTCAACCGATATGCCAAAGGATTTATATGATGCTTTAAGAGTATATAATGTTTCATTTGCTCTCTATTTTATAAACAGTATTTATTAATAAAATTGATGTTATTTTTTTTAGAGATAAATAATCTGGATAATGAAAATGGTGCCGCCAGATAAGCAATTGGAATTAAACAGAATATATGAACAGCAACATGATCTGGTCAACAGCGTGATTATTCTGACTGTTATGAATGCTTTAGATCAAGATACCTTTCCGATTATAGAAGGTAAATCTTACATAAATTACATTGGCATCAGCGTGAAGATTACTTGATGAAAAAGAAATCCACGTCAAAACAAAATGAACATAATCGACAAAACATAGAAATAATCGCTGAAGTGAAGTAAGTAATAATTCAGCTTAAAATTGTTCATAAATTACTACTAGATAATTATTATTTCACTAATAGAAAAGAAAACAGAGAGCTAAAATGATCGAGAAATTACAAGAGACAAAGGATCCATTGATGGAAAAGTTTTCTAAACATGAACTTCGTCCTTTCAATATAGATAATCGATATCACTCTCTGGAGAATAGTGAAACAGATCAATCCAGTCATCCTGGAGATAGAATAATTGTTACAAAAGATTTAAAATGGCGTTTGGATACTGTAAGCAGATTTTAATTTAAGATGTATCACTAACATAATTATGCTAATTTTATTCTCTTTTTTTTAGTATCGTAGATTTTTGTACGAGTATGTTGATAAGATATTCAACGAATCATCAAAAGCGCCACGTCACTGAAATCGAACTTGTAGTCATTCTTACGTGCCAAATGAAGGAACGGCACCTTTAAATGCCCTCAAATGGTTAGTGTCAGGATATAGCAGATCATTGAAAAAGGAAGTGGACAAATTTATTCAGGTTAGATCCTCTTATATTGGAAATAATTCAATCGATAATAATGATACAATTAACAATTAAAAAAAAAAATATTTTTTTCTCTTGCGTATACTAATCAATAGTTATCAAATTTCTTGTATTCATATAATAAATTATTAATGTATTTAATGTATTTGCTATATAATAATGAATATAATAAATAAATCGGGATTTCCAAATTATTACATATTGTAAAAAATAAATATGCATCGGATTTTAATAATTCATCTTATTATTACATATTTAATTAAAATACATCAATTGATATAGGAAAATTTACATATATCGGCTTCTAACAAGTCATTCTTATTAAATCCGGTAGATATCTTATTTATATATGATTTAATCTCAAAATTGCATCCCGACTGATACCCGAATTTATACTGATTTCTGCCAAAAACTGACACTAATCGGAAGATCATTTTGGCTTCAAATATGGAAGAATTAGATATCAATCAGGCGTTTACCAGCCTGAGTTTTGATATCCGATTGATACCTGATTTGACATCGTTCGACCTGTGAGTTTTAGCCAGAATTATCATCCAAAATTTTTGCTCACTTTTTTGGTCAAAATTTTGGTAATTCTGGCCATGTATTTTATTTTATGTATTATTTTTTGTTCGTCCTCCCCCTAGATTAGGACCTCTATATTATGTTAAACAAAGAATTGGCTTGGAGCAGCCTAAATAAGAATTAATAATATGTTTTAAAAAATGCAAAAAATGGACAATTTTATGAAAGTTATTATAAAAAAAAAAAATTTTTTAAATATTAAATGAGTCTTAGAATACTTTTATAAATATTTATAGCTATTGTGTCTATATAAATTTTATTTTACTTTTTGTTTTATTAAAACATACTTACTTTTTAATAATACATATTAAAAATACTATGCAGGTGAAAAATGGGTTTTTTGTTAATGAAATGGGTTTTTTTGTGTCTATTTTACGTTAAATAATTTAAGTTTTGCAAATGTAGATTTTCACTTGACTTATTATTTAGTCAAGTGATATTCAATCAGGTAATTTCATGACATTACAAACCGGTTTTAGGTGACGGATATTATGAAAATCATTCAAAATTTAGCATTATGCAAAAGTGAACAAATCTGCCGATATGTAAAATAGTAATATAATTAATATTAAATATATTAGTTTTTAACAAAAATATAACAAATAAGCTTTTTTTTTTATTACATTAAATTTACTTTTTTTTAAAATTATTGATTATATATTTTTTTTTAAAAAAATCTTTATATAATAATTATTTATAAAATTAAGTTATTAAATTATTAAAAAACTAGAAGGAATTATTTGAGCAGAGCAATTTAATCATTTTCTTAAAGTGGAATATTTGTAGTTAAAGGAATATTAGCATTATTTTATTAATTTTCATTTACTAATTCTTTTCTTTTATTTTTTTTTTTATAAGTAATTTATTTTTTTTTACCTAAATATAATTTACTATTTTTTTAATTTTTTGTATACTATGTCTCTTCCTGTTGTTATTATTCAATTTGTATATTTTTGTAATTTGTTTGTTGCATATGAAGCAATCTTTTAAAAGCATGTTGAATAACCAAAAGAAAAAAGTTTTTTTGTTTATTATATAATTTACTTTAATTTTATTTAGAATTGACAAATTTTATAATTTTGACCTGAATTTAGATTAATATATTATTGATTAAATAACCTATACCTGATTTGCTATTAAAGCTATATATTTCATAAAAGGTTTATACTAATACATTTAAATTTAGGAAATAATTATTTTAAAAAAGTTTAATAATTAAAATCCTTTGACACATATATCTTTCAATCCAAATATATTTAAATACATTATTTTATTTTTACAACTTAAATTAATGCATTATTATATACAACTCTATTTTTTAATAGAATAGATTTTAACTTTACTATAAAAGAAAAAAAGATATAAAGATAATTTTATGAAGTAAATATTTAATCAAATGCAAATAAAATTGTAAGTATATATTTAATACATAATATTAATATTTTCAATAATACAATCTGAACACGTAGAATGACCTTTGGGAACGGTTAAAAAATTTGAATCTACATCTATATATGATGATAATAATAAAAGTAAAAGGGCAATTTTAACAATGAAACTTTTTTTTTTTCAAAAAAAAACAATAACAAAATTTACCTGATTTTATAATAAATGAATCCGAATTTATAGATGCTGGTAATTTTGGAAAATCAAAATCGAGGAGTTTACTCTTATATTTTATTTGAGGAACATCTTCTCGTGTTCCTGATGGTGAATCTTTCGTTATTATTATAGTTGCGATATGTGATGATTCTTTAAGTTCCTCATATTGCTCGGTATGTTTCTTGAAATTATAAGAACCTCGATCATTTTTTGTATACATAAAATCTTGTAACATGGTATAAATTTGATAAGTATTTGGCCTATTTTCCGGAATTGCATCCAAACATTTATTGATTAAAATTTTCAAAGCTTCTGGTATTTCCGATCTAATTTCCGGACGTAATCCACGACAAATCTCAATCGCAAGACGATAATCATGTGGTATATTATGATATGGTCTACAACCAGAAATTATTTCATTAATAATAATACCAAAAGAATAAATGTCAGATTTTTTTGTATATCCTTTTCCATTCCAAACTTCGGGTGCCATATACGGCATTACTCCAAAAAGTTTGTTCTTTTCTTTTAAGTTTGAAGTTTCAAATGCTGGTTTGCAAAATCCAAAATCACTAATAGATATATTAAGCTTTTTTTTATCAGTGTCGGTATACAAAATATTCCCTAAGTGAAGGTCCCTATGAATTATATTATGATTATGAACACAATCAAGCCCCATGCAAATTTTTGATATAATATCTAATTTGTCTTTAAGTGTCAATACTTTATATTTTTTATCAAGATAAGAGCGCAAACTACCTTCTTTTAATTTAAGTACTAATGCATAATTAAGAGTACTAGGTTCTTGTGTAATTCCAAAACATTCTACTACATAAGTACTATAATATGAAGTAGGAAATTTTTTTAAAAATTTCAACTACGAAATAAAAAAAATATATATTAAAAAAAAAAGGTGGTATAAAAATATAATTTTACTTAAAATTAAATTTTAACAAACCTCATTTAGGAAATCTTCGCTTAGATTATTTGAATCATTTAATACTTTTAAAGCAACTTGAAAAGAACCGGACCTTTTCCAATTATTAAATTCTTGATCCCATTTTTCAATTCGCCCACCTCTCCAAATGGCCGAATATACTTTAGCAAAACCTCCCGAATCTATCATATGAACATCAATAAATTTGTTATATGGAATCCATTCTAAAATATGTTTACTATAGGCTGATGTTTGAATATCTTTTATTAAATTATCAATATCATCATTTCCACTGGTCCAATTAATAAAATCTCTTTGAAATCGTTTTGAATTACAAGATGGACACCAAAAATGAATTTTCATTACTTGAGAACAACCATTACATCTTCCATGAAGCATACGATTTTTTTCTTCATCAGTTTCATTATTAAAACATTTTCTACAATGCCAATCACGATTAAATTTTTCTTTACATTTTTCGCATATAATAATGCCATATTTCTCATATTTTACTCTTCTCTCATCTTTATCCAGATCATAATCCGATGTCTCAAAAATGATTTTGTTATTATTTGCTTTATATCTTATTGTCATAATTTCCTGAAATAAACTTATAATTTTATAAATTTAATTTGTTTTTTCTATACAAATGTATAAATATAAATATTTTTTGCCTGAAAAAATTTGATACTTTAATACAAGTCAGAGTATTGTCTCGAGACGAGCTTTATATTTTTTTTTAAGTGATGCTAACATGTAACTGTAGTACAAAACGAAGTTGGCTAGCGCCGTTATATATAAGTAAATGAAAATATGGAAGAAAAGGTGAAATGGCGTAGTAAAATCCAATAATCCTTATTGTGTATTTACCTTATCTGGAATAATTAATGAGACTGCAAATTTGAGACAATAAGTACCGTTTTTTAATAATATAGTTATATCATAATTGTACTTGTAGTGACTCATTACTATTTAGCCTTCCATTTAACCTTTCTTTTTTTCGAGTTTATCTTTCTTCTGCATAGTTTTTCGGAGCAAAAGCGATGGACGGTTTACAATAGACCATATAAATTTCTCCAATTAAACTAATTAAACTACCATTTAATGCAACCCACTTCATTTATTCCGTTACACGTGATTTACTCAATTATTATTTACAAAAATTGCATAATGAACATAAAGCGACGGACTGGTTTCTATTCGCCTAGTTTATAATAAGGATACACAAGTATAAGGTTTTTATACCAAAACTTTCCGATTAATTCGACAAATCATGATGAACATAAAGCGACGGACTTCAACGGCTGGTTTAAGGATACACAAGTATAGGGTTTCTATACCAAAAATTTCCGATTAATCTGACAAATGAAACAATGAATTTTAACAAGAAGGAAGTAAATATACAATAAATAAAATTTAATTTCTTTGTTATAATAAATTATTAACTCGTGAAAAATCCGCAACATGATCGGCAAATCAGATTAAGGCGCAACTTTTGATTTAGTTAACGGTTTTGATTGTTAACAATACTACTATCGAACAGAAAGAAAAATAGAAATATCATTCATCTTACATCAATGAGGCGATTTCCAACTAAAATTCCGAAGTAATATCTTTGTTGATTTTGTAGATTTATAAAATATGAAAATAAAAGGATTATCTGAAATACAAATTATTTATAACCATTTCTTCTGGTCTTTCTGGCCGTCAAGTGTCAAATGGACACGTTTAAATTTCGAAATGCAGAAAGAATTGAATCGAAAGAAATAAGTTATAAATATAATAAAAAAGATTTTTTCTTTTTTTTTTAAAAAAAAAAATGCGTTTGTGACTTATTGAAAATTAATGTAGAAAAATTACAGATTAAGGACTCTACATAATACCCACTCGAAAGCTAAATCTTGCCCTTAAAGAATAGCTCACCGTATAACGAACGAGACGCATACAGCAGTAAGCTCAAGATTACGAAAAAGGTGAAAGTAAAGGGGAAAGGGGAAAACGGAACCGAAAAGAACAAAGAGAAAAGAAAAAAAACAAATCATAAATCGAAAAGAAACCGTAGAATCCTTAACCTACAAAAATAAATCTATACTCCTAAATGTTAGTGATAGAAAAATGATAAAAATAACTAAAAACTAAACATCCAAATTTCTCTGCACTTTTATAAAATGAAGATCGCATATGTTTAATACTCTTTTTGCCTTGATTTTATCGCCGAAGTGTTTGCTAATAAAGAGGATTTCAACCTACCGAAAGACAAGACCTGTTTTTTCGGTGTGATCATTAAAAAGTAACTATATTAAAACATAAGATTAATAATTGTGTTAGGAGATTTCTGCGCTAAATGAAAATAAAAAAACATCATTTCGTATAATGAACATAATGAACTTATTTATTATATAAATAAAAATGCTTAAACTCTGAACGAGTAATTTCATATTCATATACAAAGGACGCTCTGGTAAAATATTAATTACTAATCCTATCGAAATAAAAACTACAATTTTAAAAAATTTTTTATCTATCGAAATTGTTAAATCTTATTACAACTTATTAAATATTTTTTTAAGGAAAATCAATAACATATAAATATAAACCTAAAGATTTTTTCAAAACATATTATTAAATTGGTATTATCGTAATTCGTAATCACAATTTTTTCTCATTCGTTCAAAATCTAATTTTTTATTATTATCTAAAATTCTATAATCGTACCACTTATTTAAAATATGCAGTAATCTTGTTCCACTTTTACAATTAACTTCCATTACTGGAGTTGAATTTTTGCAATGAAGTTGTTCCGCATGTTCTGAAGTATGCGTGTTATTATTGTTAATACTTATCTCCAACCTCATCTTAGATGAACCTTGATACTTCCTTGTTCCATTCAAGAATAATTTTCTAATAACGCTACAATAATGATTATTATCTTGCCCTTCGTCATCATGTAATTCAAACCTAAGTATTGGATAAAGACCCTCCGCGATCGTTGTACGATTAAGCTGTAATGATGAGAATTCACAAACAAGTGTTTCATAATATTCCATCCAATTAAAGATTGAATCTTTTGTTCCGATAACTATGAATCTTGATCTTGAAGGCGTAAGTTGAATTTTATTAAGTTTATGAGGTACAAAAAGCCTAAGTGAATCGATCTTATTACCTAAAAAATTAAGAAATATATTACTTAAAACAATTATTTCTTCTTTGCTTGAATATCATATTGTATAATTACCCATTAAGTACCCGTATGCGACCATCTTTGCATGTCATTAATTTTGTGATATAAATGTTTTAAATATTTTGATTTCGTGAAAAAAAATGGATGATGATAGGGAATCTGTCAAAAAATTGCTACCTTTTAAAATGAAACTTATGATATACATTCCTTAATAACAAAATGAAGATTATTCCAATAATCTCTACACGTTTTTGAAACAGAAAAATCATTTACTAAATAGGTTAAGTAAGAGTCGCGTGTTAACATTTTGAATATTTTCTT
This sequence comes from Rhizophagus irregularis, assembly GCF_026210795.1. Classification (NCBI taxonomy): domain Eukaryota; kingdom Fungi; phylum Glomeromycota; class Glomeromycetes; order Glomerales; family Glomeraceae; genus Rhizophagus; species Rhizophagus irregularis. The sequence continues at coordinate 3,063,927 of NC_089447.1, forward strand.
TTTACCAATAAAATCCTTTTTTTTTTATAAATTGAAACTCATCGGTTTCCAGGAAAAATCGTATGCTATTGAGATTTTTGCACTGAATTACTATAAAAAGATTCTTTCAATGCAGTGTTTAAGAAATTCTTTTTTAATTTCGTACTAATTTCTAAAAAAAAAAATCCGTGGTTACGTTAGTAAGCATTTTATATTATCACATTATTAACAACATAATTAACCTGAATAAGAAATGAATCTCGTCCAAAAAAAAACTTTTCCTCACATAAACAATATATGCTAAAATTTCATGCTAACTAAACATAAATAAATGCAAATTTTTTTTTTTTTTTATTCCAATCAAAATTGACAGAATCTTGAAAGGTAATAAATTTTTAATTTTTTGATAATCTCAAACAAATTTATAAACCTCGAATGATGTATTAAAGGAATTTTCATATGCAAAATCGATTCGATTTCGTAAATAGGAAAAAATAATTTGAAATTTACGCATACTAATAGTTTCACGAGAATTTTATGGATATATTTAATATCCGTGAAATCATCCCATTAATTCGAAAGTTTTGATCTTCACGTGTTTCTATCTGAAGTAATTACTTAATATTTTTAATTAGTATTCGTGCCACAAAAAATTGAACTATCATATAATAAGTTAACTGTAGCCCTGGTCGGTTGCATTTTTCGGTTGGTTGAGGTTTGCATTTGATTACGCGACCGACCAATATTTTTCTAGGTTTTTGAGGCTGACCACAAATAAACAATCCCATTGGTGCAATACAGACCAACCGAAAAATGCAAATGAACAGGCCTTGTGTCACTTCGATCAATTAATACCTATTGTTTATACATTTTATCCGTCAAGAGATTAACTCCCATAATTGATGATGGTCAAAAATATCATGTGTATATTAGGTAAAGTTTAAAAAAGTTTAAAAAGTTTGATGGGTACACCGGATAAATCACTTCGAGCCGAATAACTAACGCTACCTAAAGGTAGCTTGTTATATTGGGAATCAAAATTTGATCGAGCCCGGATCAACCAATCAAACTTGATTTACCCAATATAAGGCACTTTCGTGCTGAATATTAAACTATTAAATATTTTTATGTTTTTAATCTTAAATATATTTAACTATATCATTTCGAGGATATAATTTAATTATAATCGTTAGAAAATGGTAAACGTATTAGATTTAATGAACAATTGATTTTTTTACAACAAAATACAGTCAACTCTCGAATTGCTTTATAACGAAAATTTTCCAGCACGTGGCATTTAACCTATCAATACGTCAAATATCCCTTACTATAACGAATTAGCCAATTAAATTATTTGAATTCTTCGCTATAATCTCATAGATGAAAATCGGAGAATTCGTTATATCGAGAGCTGATTGTAGAACAAAAACAAAGGTTCTCCCTGTGTATTCCACTTCTCAATTTTAGTTGAACTATATACCATATGTAAATATATTAGCAGACTTCATGCCAATGCATTAATACTCAAATGCAATGCACAAAATGATTTTGTGATTTTGCAATAGATATTTATTTTTGTTCTTCAATTATAATGAAAAAATGTAGTATTAGAAAAGAAGTTTTACGTGGATATCAATATACAAAAGCAGCAGATATTTACTCATTTGGAATATTGATGAATGAATTTCTTTCTGAAGAAATTCCTTTTAATGATATTCCTCATAATGAATTTTTAGCTGTTAAAATATGTAAATCAAATTTTTATAAGTTTTTTTTAATGAATTAGATCATTTATTATCAGAATCTAAGGTAGTAAAAGTAAAATATCTATAATTAATAAAATTATTTCTCTATTTACATATCTAATTACTTTCCTATTATAACTGATTCTTCTTTAACCTGTCTACTTTTAGCCAGGTTTTGTAAGAGAACTTCAATTAGATGGAATAATTTCAAACCTATAAAAAGAGATTAGAATAATGGCACTTTGTATTTAATATTAATAAATACTAATATGAATAAGCAAAAAAAAATCTTCTGATTTACTTTTCATATTACAGTTCTTTTTTCCAATATTCTTACAATAAAAAAAGTGCATTTTCTATTTTTTATTTATTTGGTAAATTACAATATCAAAATTTACAGTATATGATTAAAGTTAAATAAATTATAATTAATAAAACATACAGTCAAACCTTTATATAATGATATGTCGGGACTCATAAGAAAAAATTTAAAAAATATCGTTATATCAAATTATACCGATATTTATATGTCCTCACATATAGTGGGAATGTAAAATTTTATCGGTATATCAAGTTTTTAATAATGTATCGGTATATCGAATATCGGTATATCGAGTTCTGACTGTATATTAACAATTATGATTTTTCTAACAAATTATTAAATGTATTAAAAGATTAAGAAGAATAATATATTTTTGCTTTATTAACTTTATATATTTAACTTTGTAAATTTAAGCCATTTATGACTAAATAATCTAAATATGACTAAATAATTTAAATATAACTAAATAATCTAAATATGAATAAATAATCTAAATATAACTAAATAATCTAAAGTTAATAATCAGATATTTTGTCTAGAAAGAAGATACATAGATTACTAATTATTGTTTTTTCCTTTTATGTAAAAAAGCAGAAATAACACTTACCTTCTTCTTATTGATCTCGTTTCGCCTGTTTAACTCCTCCACACCTTGCCAGAAGTCTTTAATCGCTTTAGTATTTTGCATTTCCTTTTTTATGAAAAAAATAATATTGTTAGTGATCGTCAGAATCGTTTTAATAATAATATGACTATCAGCCGGTATCCATAAACACATCGAACATGATAGTTCGTCAGCGACCTAACCTAGAACAGTCTGTTCAGATTGTTAAGTACTGTGATGTGCTAACGAGAAAGGTGGCCAACATCGAACATGATAGTTCATCAACGATTTGACCTAGAACTTCATATAATCCTGTTCAGATTGTCAAACGTTGTGACGTGGTATGACATGATAGTCAACTTGGAGATATTTGCATGCCTCCAAGCCCACCTTTACTCTACAGAAATGACAATCTTTTACTTAACTGAAAAATTTTTCAAAGCGGAAAGCGCTACAGATTGCTGTTTTTCGTGCCAGTTCCTGAAATCATTCCTAGGGTCCTAGTATATGTGTTGTGCTCCCTCATTTTATCTGCCTTCCTTCTGACGAAATTTCAAAAAGCTCAAAAGCGTCCAATCTGAACACTCTGTAAAAAATGTGTTTTCATATTTCAAATAATGCGGAAAGAAGTTTGAGACGAGGTTACGCAAGATCTGAGATGGGATGATCTCTTAAGTATTCGTCCTACCGTGTCACAGTATATTATTTTCGATGTAATGCGGTTGATGGTTTTTACTTATCGTACAACGACCGAATCTGAAAATTCGGTCACGTTTTTCGCAGCACTCATTAACGCGAACCTAATATTTATTATTATTATTATTATTATTTCAGTTATTTTTCAGTATAAGTGGCTTCAAGATTTATAATAACCCACAGATTATTTGTTACTAGTGACTTAATGAACTTGAAGTTAAACAACCATGGACGAGAGCCATAATAACGGATTACCATTACAGGACACATGTTCGGAGCTTCGATTCGTTATTCTGACCGCGGAGGAACAAGAAAATTGCCCTCAATGTTGGGTAATTGCTCCGAGTTAGTATCCCTTAAGAAGCTCCACGAAGCTGTGTCATTATGTATTCCCGGACAATCAATCTAATCGATGCGGAAAAAGTGACAATGCTTCCTTGTATTAAGTGTCCGCTCATTCTAGTCGAATATATTTCAAGTGAATATGGCCGTCTTCGCGTGGCAAATTCTGTTGGTATGAGGATTATCAACAAAAAATCCTACTGAAGAAATATATTTGTAGTATACAGCAAATTAAAAAGTATGGATTTAATCACATTATTGTCATTGGGGAATTTATCTACGGAATTCTTTGTTTCGCTGGAACTCTATGATTTCTTGGAGATTATTCACAAAGAGTGATGAAGAAATCCGAGGCTGATCGGGCTGCATGGGAAGTAGCTTATGATGAGATCGAAGGACAATGTATGTATGCACGGGTTATCTCATTTTTTATCTTAATTTATTAATAAACTATATCTTTCTTCCAGAATCAGTTCTATCTTGCCGCCAAGGTGCGAGAAAAATAAGAAAATGTGGGGTCCCTTGTCACATGTTGCATGTTCTGGATTTTACTTTCGATTTAAGATCATTTATTATAAATAACGATTACTATGCTACATTATAAAATGTGGATCTAATCTATGTAATGCTTAGTTGTAGTTTATTGCGTATAAATATTAATAAAAATTTGCTTGTTTACTTAAGTCACGCTTTGGTTTTTACAATGGCAACTAAATTACAAGTGCATTATAAACGTATATAAATACTTCGAGAAGAAAAATAACTTCCAAAGCAAGGCGAGTAACTTTTCCGTCTCATATAGCAAGAAGTCTAAGAAACATGTTTGACCGGAGGATTCCAACATCTTGAAAAACCAAATTCACAATAGGAATGGATACTCTAGGATTCGAATTTACTAAGTATTCGAGAAGGTTAGATGGCTGAAAATTGTTCTGGGGGAGTATTTCTGACGGATTGTCAAATCAACCATTAGATAATTTCCTCTTTGCAACCCAAACAATGTTCGGCTTTCTGGAAAGGTTCAGAAAAAAGTTCTGGTGGAAGTAATGAGAATATGAGATGGAATGTGGGGACGCCATAAAGTCATAAAGCATTAATGTTAGTTTATTTAAAGTGGAAAATAATATATCTGAAGGCAGAAATGTTTACCGCAATACCATTAACATATTAATTCAAAAAACTGGACATTTGTGAATCTCTGATGTTCACGCATTTTTCGGCAAGAATTTTTTCCGGGTATCGTATTGTGCATTGATCTCACATGGAAAATTCCTGCCTCGCTCAATGTTTTCACAGTCACTACTAATTTTATTACAATGATTCTCCCAACATTCAAGATGGTAAGTTTGTAATCACCGCAATCCTATTGACCACGAATACCTTACTTTACATTTTCGCTTTTATGGTCTTTATTACACATCGGACAGGATACTGAACTGTTAAACACGAGAGATTCTATACTATATTCTTTTAATCCCGAGATAACACTTGATCCTATCTACTGTATGTCTCACCAAAAACCTTAAGGATTTTTCGAGCTCTTTCAGTTTTCTTATGCAAATTCACACCTGTAATCATGGATAGAAAAGGTTTCATTTCCTTATATATTTTTGATCTTGCTTTTTATCCTTAATATTGCCATAATAAAACCAGCGTAGAATTTGTTTCTGACCTTGTTTTTATTGCTTTATCATATAATTCTGATAATCTTTACGCAGAGCCCGGAACCATATCTTGCATACAAGACTTACTAATTTTGACAACGCCTGTCTTGTCGCCATTTGAAGAATTTAGAAGAAACAACACAGGTCAGCTCTCGAACTAAATCCTCTACTATTTGATTCTCTGATTCAAGTATTCAGAAGTAGTATCAGAATTGCCAAGATCAATCTGATCGTAACTTCTTGTAGCGGTTTCTACGTCTTCCGAATACAGTATCACTAGAATTATCAGCAGAATTGTTATGATCAGAATTTTCCTGAGAACTGTTTGGGATATTTTCTGCTGAGGATTGTTTTTGTATCGCATGACAAGCCAGAAGTATCATCCAATTCACATAAAAGTTTCTTTACCTTATTGCGTTGCTTAATCTCATCAATAACCTTTTTCTTATTTACCGATTCCAAGAAAGCACCATCTCTCTATCCACGAGGGAAATGTCTTCAATAGAACATACATCCTACATATCAGTAATAATTTTCATTGTTTGGTTTCCTCAATGTCGTGACTTAGTCTTGCTACCGTCAGCATATATATAAACGAGGTAATATCCTCACCAGAATTACACTGCTAAATGTAGCTAATGCCTAAGGACCACACTTTACCTAAACTATTCATACCAACACAACACACATGATTCTAATTTATTTTTGATGACCATTTTTTCTATTCAGAATAGGCAAATCATGGAGTTGATAATGCTTCACACTGTGATTATTAAAAATCCTTTAATGATTTGACACTTGAATAAATCATTGGTAACAATAATTCGTAAGTTATATTATTAAGTACTGTACAATACCCTGGACCCTTTTCTAAAACTTCTTTTCCATTATTTCAAAGATATACTATTTTTGATACCTATCAAATAATTATGAGCCTGATAATATTCTCAAAAATAACTCCGAAACTATGTTTTTGCAAAAAGCTGCCCAAAAATTATTTATTCGTATCGCTACAGTATTATTGCCTATTATGTGGTTTACCTGGTTCACCTATTTCGTGATCCTCCCAATGACTTTATTCGGCTGGCTGGTCTGTCTCCTTACCCTCTCAACTTTTTTAATCTATCGTCTCTCTAAATTGTTTCATTTCCACCAATGTCATATTAATGTCATATTCCTATGATAGTAACCGTCATCGGCAAACCAATAGGCCAATCTTGAATTGATTGGACTATATATTCAAGTAAGCTTAGGGTGAGCTTAACCAAATCAAAGATTTAATGAATAAAGATTAACATCTTGTTATCTTAGGCTACTATTTGTCACCATTGCTTTGTTGCAATATCAAATTAGATTCACGTGAGATAAATGATAATCTAATAATTTATTCTAATAGTATGATAACATCTTAATCCAGCCATTTGTAATTAACCCTCTTCACATTATTTCTAGAATGTTCGTTTCTACCCAAGAGGCTGTTTTCCCGCAAGCCTCTGATGAAAATATTAGAAAGAACTTGATAACGTGGATGATTTGATCCCGTTCTCATAATTTCTCCAAACCAAAATTGGATAAATCAACACTCATTGCAAGCTAATCAAGCAGTAATGAATGCGTTTACGACCGATGGACTCCGACAAAATAATCGCAGAGATGAAAATTCGCTTACTGTATTCTACTTCGCAAATGTGACTGAAATGCACACTGTATGTGGAAACATTCGCACTAAATACCTCAATGCGTATTTTAACAAAATTCTCAACCTCAACAGACCGCTTAGGTACTTATTAGGCTTGGAGTGCGCAAGAGTGATTTTGGGAAAGATGATTTATTTTTTTAAGGATTAAAAGATTTAACAATTTACACTTGTTATTATGATTAATTGTTATCAATGAATTACTGTATAACATAAAAAATATACGTGAAGTAAACACAAAAGACAATGTTAAAAATCAATTTTATAGGTGAATTTTTTTAATGAGTTAAAGTTCAAGCCAATTTTTATAGTTCTACTGACCCACGCGCTAAGAAAATTCGAAGAAATTTAAGGTTAACAGTTTTTATTATTCCGATGCAGTTACATACCCACACGAAAAATGTTAAAAATCTTTTTTTCTCTCATATGTTCGGAAAAAATGTCTTTCTCAATTGTGATAATTTATAAAAATGCAAACCCGAAATATGGGCGAATCCTTATTAATTTTTCAGGCAAATAAGTTCTCCACAATAAAATTCAAAAGTGAGCAAAAAATACTAGAGAGCTATTGCATCCCAGTATTCTGCGGTGTTTTAGTTCCACATGATATTAATTTTTTATTAGCCAAATCTATTTTTTGGATTACTTTAATTAATATAGGAATTTCTGAAAAAAAAAATTCCGCAAGACTTCTAAAATATTTATTTATTCTTAATTACATTTATATATTATTTTACATATTAAATAAGTAAAATTAACTTTTATATACGAATAATTGGTTTTTTGCTTGGTTAAAACCCATCAGCTAGTGTAATAATGTTAAAAATACCAATTTTTACAGAATTTTTACTTTAAATTAATAAAATTCATAAAGTTTTATTTACAAAAAAAAAATAATAATAATAAATCTATTCTAACTTTATAATAAAATAATGATTAATGATTATTAATTACAATGCAACATTTTTAAATACATTAGTTCCAATAGAAACTTTAATTAGAAATCTATATATACAGAATATAAAAAAGAATTAATATATTAATTACTAATAATGCAATCAGAGCATTCATCAAATCCTGTAAATCCTGTGAATATATATTTTATTTAAAAATAATGATAATGATTAATTTTTTTAATGTAAAGTTTAACCTATTTATAAAAATGATAGTAAACTTACTTGATGATGATAATTCATACATTGTAGATTTTGTGCGGATACAACTTGGTGCACTAAGAAAATTACTGTTATGTGTGTTATGACTGGTATATGTATCTATTTCTAAGTTATATGATGATTCTCTTAGTAATTCTTTATATTGGTTTGTGTACTTTCTGAAATCATAAGAATCTTCATTTCTTTTTGTATACATAAAGTCTCGTAACATACTATAAATTTGATTAGTATTTGGCCGATTTTCTGGAATTGTATCCCAACATTTTTGAATTAACTTTTTCAAAGGTTCTGGTGTTTCATCCCCTATTTTTGGACGAATTCCGTGGCAAATATCAAGTGCAAGAGTAAAATCATTTGATTGATCATGAAATGGTTGGATTCCAGAGAATATTTCATTAATAATTATTCCAAAAGAATACACATCGGATGCTTGTGTATATCTTTCGTAACGTAATATCTCAGGTGCCATATATGACATTATTCCATAGACTCTCATTTTGTCTGAGTTTATTTCATTTACTGGTTTGCAATATACAAAATCACTAATAGATATATCCGACTTTTTTTTAAAGGAATATAAAATATTTCCTGAGTGAAGGTCGCTGTGTATTATATTATGACTGTGAATACAGTCAAGTGCCAAACATATGCGTCCTATAATATCTAATTTATCTTTCAATGTTAACATATTATAATAATAATGAAGATAATCACGCAAACTACAATCTTTTAATTTAAGTACTAATGCATAATTAAGAGAATTAGGTTCTCTAGTTATTCCATAACATTGTATTACATGTGTATGATAATAATTAGAAAATTTTTTCAAAGTTTTTAACTATCAATGATAATAAAAAAACATTAACGTGAGGAAAAAATGCGAAAAATGTAATTTTATTATATTTATTCAATATACAGTACCTCATTTAGAAAGTCTTCACTAGGGTTAGGGTTCATTGATTCTTTCATAACTTTTGATACTTTCAAAGCAACTTTGATTGGCTCAGATCTCTTCCAGTTATTAGATTCCTGATCCCATTTTTCAATTCGTCCATCTATCCAAGTAGCCGAAGATATATTAGCAAAACCTCCTTCAGTCAGAAATTTAACGTCTGTAAATCTATCGTATGGAATCCATTCTAAAATACAAGATGAAGTTTGACTATCTTTTATTAATTTATCTATTTCATCATTCCCACTAGTCCACTTATTAAAATCTTGTTCAAATCGTTTTGAATTACAAGATAAACACCAACTGCGGATTTTCATCGCTTGAAAACATCTTTTACACTTTCCATAAAGCATACGATATTTTTCTTCATTATTTTCATTATCATAACAATTTCTACAATACCAATTATGATTAATTTTATTTTTACATATTTCACATAAAACAATGTTAAAATTTTTATATTTTACTTTTCTTTCATCTATATCCAAATCATAATCTGATGATAAAAATATTTTGCCTTGATCTTTATTATCAAGCATTTTTAGTATTTGTATATTATAATTCAATTTGAATGATATGTTAAAAGAATGTAATGAAATCTATAATAAATTTAAAAATTTTTCTTGTAGAAAAAAATCGAGAAAATCTGATCCTTTAAATATAAAATGATGGAAAGAATTTAGAATAGTGTTTTCAAGAGTCTTAACCAAATTTGAAAAAAAATCACGATCCCTTGATTAAAGTTTTATATAATTAGAATATGACGTTAAAATGATCTGCACAAATAAGAACTTTCCCCAATTGCCTTTTAAGTTTCCGAAAGATTGACCTGCACGGCTGCACCTGCATAAGCCGAAAGGTATAAAATAACTACCGGGAGGAAAATTAACCGGTGGGCAGAATTACATAATTCCTAGTCAAGCTTCATTAACGTAATTCCTAACCCGGTTAATTTCCCCCTGTTAAGATTCGCAACACTCTAATTTATAAATAGAAAGAATATTGAAAGTAGTTTCTATTTATGTAATTCTATTTATAGAATTCGATCGTGTATATGATTCTAAGTCAAGGCAAATTGTTAATGATATATACATAAAAATTATTTGTTAACGTACAGTATCACGATTTACAAAAGCATGGGAGCTATTGACTTGTCTATAGTCACCATTTGCGGTTTCGGTAAATTTTTCTAATTTTAAAATATGTAATTGTAAAAAGGTTTTATAAAGGGATGGTTGATGCGAATATTTAAATCTGTGAACTGCGCAACTTAACAATATAAGATTTGTGCAAAAACATATGTATGTTTAATTTCCGTAGGCATTTTGCAAATGCGTCACAAAATTAAGGCCAATTTTCATTTTAGAAATAATCAAATACTATATGCGGACAAACCCCGAGAAAATGCAGGGTTACCCATATATTTAGAACCGGGTTCACATCGTGGAACGTCATAATGTGATAGATTATATATATTAATGTTTAAAATGTAAAATTAAATATAAACGTAAATTCTAACATAAATTTTACAGAAGGAAAAAAGGATCTCTATTGTTTTTTTCGCGGCAAAGACATAATAAAACTTTAATAGAAATGCTGTAGAACTGCAAAGGTTTTATGATTTTACACAGAGATTATATTATTTGCAATTGTAATTTTATTTAAACTTTACTAATTCATCACAAATACTAATAAAGTTGATAAGGAACTATAATTAGTTTTGATTAAATACAATAGTTAATATGTCATATTAATTGATAGGGCTATTCAATAAAATTATTAACTATCACAGGATTCGAAGAATCGATTGTTTGTGAAAAATTGATATTTCATCGAAACATATTAATTGTTTAATTTGTTGATTCAATAATTACAACTGCGGATTTTTTTCTGTAGTAAAAAATTAATGTAAGTTAGAATATGATTATGTAAAAATGAATAATTTACTGAACTTCTATATATTCAATTCTATGCACCGATCCCTGTTGAATTACACTTAAATGATCTACGATTCCACAGTCTGAGCATCCGTCAGAATTAACAGTGTATGCTATTTATAAATTTATAAATTTAAATAAATTCTAACTTGAAAATAAATACAATATAATGATATATTATTTACCTGTTTTTGTTGTTTCTACAATAATAATCGAAGAAGCATTAGGAGACTGACTTTGGTTTTTTTCCTGTAACTCTGGCGGAGATATTATTATTGTTAATTCGTTAATTAAATCATACGATAAATTTTTGTTATCTTCATATTGTTTTGTATACTTCCTGAAGTTATAAGGATGCTCTTTGTTTCCTTCATTTTTTGTATATATAAAATTTCGTAACATGTCATAAATTTTGTCAGTATTTGGTCGGTTTTTAGGATTTTCATCCCAACATTTCTGAATTATTTCCTTCAAAGGTTCCGGCGTTTTATCTCTAATGTTTGGACGTAATCCTTTGCATATATCGATTACGAGGTATTCATCATACGGCCGACTATTGAAAGGTCGATTTCCAAAAATTATTTCATTAATAATTATACCTAATGAATATATATCAGATGCCTGTGTATGTTTATTACCACGCAATACCTCAGGCGCAATATATGGCACTATTCCGAAGATCTCTTCCGATTTTCTTATTTCACCCGCTGATCTGCAAAGTCCAAAATCACTGATAGACACATCTGATATTCTATTGAACGAATGCAAAATATTTCCCGAGTGAAGGTCTCTATGAATTATATTATAGCTATGAATACAGTTGAGTCCCAAACAAATGTGTTCTATAATGTCCAATTTGTCTTTCAATGTCAATGAGCTATAATGATTATCAAGATGATCACGCAAACTGCTCTTTTTTAATTCAAACACTAACGCATAATTAAGAGTTCCTGGTTCTCGCGTTATACCAAAACATTTTATTATATATTTATAACAATAATTGAAAAACTTTTTCAAAAATTTTAACTAAATTTAAAAAATGATCAATTAATATGAAGAAAAAGAAAGTTAATTTATACTCTCACTTGAACATACCTCATTTAGGAATTCTTCGCTTAAATCCTTTGAATTATTTAATATTTTTAAAGCAATTTCGAATGATTCTGACCTTTTCCAGATATTAGATTCATAATCCCACTTTTCGATTTGTCCATCTGTCCAAGTGGCAGAATATACCTTAGCATTACCTCCTTTAGCTATAAATTTAAGATCTGTAAATTTTTCGTATGGGATCCATTCTAAAATATGATTACTATAAGCTGAAGTTTGATTGTCTTTTATTAACTTATCAACATAATCATTCCCGCTAGTCCACCTATCAAAATCTTGTCGAAGTCTATTTGAATTACAAGATGAACACCAACGAGGAATTTTCTTTACTTGAGAACATCCTTTACATATTCCATATAACATACGATATTTTTCTTCTTCAGTTTCATTAATATAACATTTTCTACATTTCCAACCACGATTAAATTTATCGTTGCATTTTTCACATACAATAATATTATAATCCTTATATTTTAATTTTCTTTCATCTTCATTCAAATCATAGTCGGATGATTTAAAAACAATTAGACTCCTTTTTGACATTTTGATTCAATTTAATCAGTTTGGATAATATGTTAATGAAACGCAAAAAAATAAATAAAATAAAGCAAAAAAGATGTAATAAATATTTTTTATGATAAGTTTAATCAAATTTATTTTCTGATCCTTTAAATATAAATGAGCTCCCAAGGGGTTTAACCAAATTTGATCACGTTTAATTGATCTGCACAAATAACTGGAATTTTTCCGAAAAGACAACCTGCATAACCGTTTATAAATTTATAAATAGAAATATAGATTTTTAATATTTCGTTAACAATTATAAATTTATCGATCCAAATTTTAACGAACAAGGCAAGGCAAAAATTGTCATTACAATCTGACCTCGGTAATCGGTATACCTATATTTGGTGTGATAATTTATTACTTTTCCACTATGTGAAAGAACGTAATTCGATAACGATATAAGTTTAATTGTAATATCGAGCTAAAGATAGTTTTTATTTTTAGATGGTCAAAGCCACAAGTTCTGAACGAATTTCTTGCTGGAATTCCCGGAAAGAATTTCACACACAAGCCACATAATTTTCATTTTTAGAAATAATCAAATGCGCCACAATTAGGTAAAATTTGATCACGTGACTAAATGCGTAGTTGCCGACTACGAGATCGCGTTGATAGTGTATTTACAATACTTGGTTTAATCATTGGCTTCAAGAACATAGAAGTTAATACGCGAGAAAATCAGTAAGAATGATTTTCGGAATAGGTTTATTTAGAGTAATACGGAAAGGGCCCTAGATATAACGAAGTAGGCATCCGAACCGATCAGGCCTTCGTTATGAGAAAATTCGTTAATGCTACTGTATAACGAATTATTCGGTATAGCGGAAAATTTGGTATAATGCAGTAAAATAGAGGAAAAAAAGGCAAAGGAAACTTCGAAACATAAATCATCCATCTTTGATAAAACGAATTAAAAAGTGGTAAAATTGCTTATTTGAGAAAAATTTCATAAAAACCAGCATCAAACTGCAAAAATCTCCGTTATAAAAAAAAATCGTTCTAAAAGAAATTCGTTATAACAGGGGTCATTTACATACGTGAATTTATAAATTTTTTGTTATACGGCATTTTATATTAGTAAAATCCGGGGTAACACATTTTTTTTCATACGATTAAATGCGTACCACACTAAAGATTCGTTATATCGTGAAATTCATTATATCAAAATTCGCTATAGAAAGGGCTGACTGTATAGTGCACATTATACAATGATGTATATACAGTATAACAAAGAAATCACTGTGCAATAATAAAGAAATCTAAGAAGACTATTGTGATTTCTGATTCAGAGGACGATTGTGACGATAATAACAACAATAAGGAAACAAGGAAAACACTATTACAGAACTTTAATTGAGTATGATAACTAGATTTAAAAGTATGTGAACGTAACTTAAGGGAACGAGAAGCAAAGTTCGTGTAATGGAATTATCGAATCTTGAGAAGGACCGTGAATTAAATCTAAATCAGTTTTTAATTATTAGCTTAGAATACTATAAATTAATAATTCAGTCGGTGCTAGCAGGGTATGAGAATAAGAAAAATAATTCTTTGACTAAAAATGTAAAGCAGTGTTTTTATAAACATAACAATATAGTAATAAAATAATTTTAAAAAATTAAGCTGTTGAGTATATATTATACTAATTAAACTTTATACATACAACTGTGTATAATAAATTCTATATACTCGATATCAATTTTAGCGTTCAGCAAACCGATCCTACCTATACTACTTTCTTACAGGTTTATTTATAATCACAGAATTTGAAGAATCAAATGTTTGTGCTTGTTGGAAAGTATCATTTATATATTAAAAAATTTAATTCGTCTATACTTCAATGTTTTATTAATTTTATTACTTGTCTAATGTCTATATCTACTAATCTTTATATAATGATTTCTTGTAAGAGTTAACGCTTAAATAATTTTCAATTGCACAATCAAAGCATTCGTCACATCCAGAAATGTTTACTATTATAATAATTTAATGAATTTTAATAATTTTAATTAAATACTCGACTTAAAATAAATAAAATATGATGATATATTATTTACCTGACTTTGTTGTTCCTATAACAATAATCGAAGAAGTTCGATTAACTTTAGCAGACTTATTTTGATTTTTTTCTTGTGACTCTGATGGCGATATTATTATTGTTGATTCGTTTAATTCATTAACTAAATCATACGATGAATTTTTGTTTTCTTCATATTGTTTTGTATACTTCCTGAAGTTATAAGGATGTTCCTTGTTCCCCTCATTTTTTGTATATATAAAATCTCGCAACATATCATGAAGTTTATCAGTATTTGGTCGGTTTTTGGGATTTTCATCCCAACATTTCTGAATTATTTCCTTCAAAGGTTCCGGCGTTTTATCTCTAATGTTTGGACGTAATCCTTCGCATATTTCGATTGCGAGGCGTTCATCATACGCCCGACTATTGAAAGGTCGATTTCCGAAAATTATTTCATTAATAATTATACCTAACGAATATATATCAGATGCCTGAGTGTATTCATTGCCACGCAATACCTCAGGCGCAATATATGGCACTATTCCGTAGATGTTCTCTTTTGAATTTTCTGATTTTATTTCACCCGCTGGTCTACAAAGTCCAAAATCACTGATAGATGCATCTGATATCTTTTTGAACGAATGCAAAATATTTCCCGAGTGAAGGTCTCTATGAATTATATTATAACTATGAATACAGTTAAGTCCCAAACAAATGTGTTCTATAATGTCTAATTTGTCTTTCAATGTCAATGAGTTATAATGATTATCAAGATAATCACGCAAACTGCAATCTTTTAATTCGAACACTAACGCATAATTAAGAGTATTTGGTTCTTGTGTTATACCGAAACATTTTATTATATATTTATAACAATAATTTGGAAACTTTCTCAAAAATTTTAACTAAATTAAAAAAAAAAATGATTAATTGATATGAAGAAAAAAGAGAGTTAATTTATACTCTCATTTAAACATACCTCGTTTAGGAATTCTTCACTTAAATCCTTTGAATTATTTAATATCTTTAAAGCAATTTTAAATGGTCCTGACCTTTTCCAGATATTAGATCCGTGATCCCACTTTTCGATTCTTCCATTTGTCCAAGTTGCAGAGTATACTTCAGCAAAACCCCCTTTAGCTATAAATTTAAAATCTGTAAATTTTTCGTATGGGATCCATTCTAAAATGTGGTTGCTAGAAGCTGAAGCTTGATTGTCTTTTATTAAATTATTAACAAAATCATTTCCGCTAGTCCACTTATCAAAATTTTGTCGAAGTCTATTTGAGTTGCAAGGTGGACACCAACAGGGAATTTTCATTGCTTGAGAACATTCTTTACATATTCCATATAACATACGATGTTTTCCTTCTTCAGTTTCATTAATATAACATTTTCTACAATGCCAATCACGATTAAATTTTTCGTTACATTTTTCACATAAAATAATGTTATAATCCTTATATTTTAATTTTCTTTCATCTTTATCCAAATCATAGTCCGATGATTTAAAAATTCCTTCAATTTTCTTTATTTTATCGTCATTATTATAGCTATTGTTATTGATACTATTTCTTTTTGACAATAACATTATGTTATTTTACGGATAAGTTTATTATAAAATTTAATTAGAAAGGGGTAATCGAATTAGGTAAGGTTCACGTTAAAAAAAAGTAAAATATAAAATGAAAATGTAAAAATGTGCCCTTAAATAAAAATAATGATTTATTTTTTCGGAGTTTTATTTATGATCCTAACCATATTTATTTTATTATTACAATACTTACGGAGTTATTTGTTAATCATGCATGCCTAATGCAAAGTCGTTTCGAATGGTGAATGAAAGTCTGCGGATTTGCAGATATATTCTTTCTTAAAAGAAAGGTAAAATCCGAAAATGTGAATAATCTTTAAGTATTTTTTTCTTTTTTTTTTCTTAATAGAAGGCCAAGATAATTTTTTCATCATTACATAAAGGTATAATACAAATAATTTTCCGAGTTGTTAATTGAGTATAATCACGGGATTATATCACGTGACTTAGTGACAATTAATAAAATATTCAAACTATACTATTGATTGCTCCTCTTATAAGTATTCATAGAATAGAAAAAAAAATTCTTGGATGTTGTATTGATTGTTCCTTCTAAAATAACACTATAATTTATTATTATTATTATTATTATACTCAAAGGGAATGATACTGTAACAAAGAACAAGAGTAGTTATTTTAAAGATTATTATATTTCAATAAATGAATATAATTAAATAACAATAAAATATAAAATTTATATAATTTAAAATCATTTTATTTTATTTATTTTAAAAAATTATTTGCATTTTTATTACAAATAATTTTTTTTGTTTTTCATAATGAATTCTAAATACTGTACTAAAATTTTAGATAATTACAATTCTAGTGAGATTACTAAATTTAAAGACAAATTTTTTTAGTATTATAATCATTTTTAAAAGTGCAAAAATTTTATCAATAGGTAATTATTAATTTTTAATATATAATTAGTAAATTAATATAAATTGTTTATATTAATTTAATTATTAAAAAAAAAAATGTTTGAAATAGTTTAATTTTCACTAAAAATAGATGAAGGTTAAATTTATAGTAACTGTTTAAGGAATAAGGAATATATATATTAAAAAATAATTGAAAATTTAAAACTATCACCTAAAAAAAAAAAAAAATTCTAAAATAATAAAAAATTTATTAGTAATTTTAATTTAAATTTTTAAAAAGTTATTAAAGTTTTAAACTTTTTAATATAATCACTAAGTATTATTTATATTTAACTTTATATTTTTTTAAAAAATAAATATAATATATTTTTTTTTAATTATTTAATAATTTTAAAAATATACAATAATATAGTCAACTCTCTTTATAGTCACACATTTAGGACAGTCCATACTTGGTAATTATAAAGTATAAAAAATTTCTTATATAATATATATCATAATTCCAGCCAAAAATTAACATAATTTTAACCAAAATTATACTTAAAACTTTATTGTATCGTAACTCTACCAATTTTAATCATAGAGGGATGATCTTATTGCCATTTGATTCGTCTTAATAAAATGATTCTAATGATATAAAATACATCAAAATCCAATCACTAGATCAATTTTTGAAATTAAAAAATATTAATAGTTTTTATGCAATAACTCTGCTAATATTGGAGATGATCTTACTACCATTTGATTTGTTTTGATAAGACAAATCTAATGGTATAAAATGCATCAAAATCCAATTACTAGATCAATTTCTGAAATAAAAAATATTAAATAGTTTTTAAGTAGTAATTCCATCAATATCAATATTGATCACAAAGAGATGAGTTTACCACCATTTGATTCGTCTTGATGAGGTGATTCCAATGAACTATTAATCGTTCTTTTATAATCACTAAGTATTAAGAAATTTAGCAAAATGTTAAATGGCATAGTAAACATAAATTAAAAAATATTATAATACTGATTTTTAACATTTTGTTGAATAACTCATCAGCCAGTGATCGTAAAAAGACAAAACTTTACAAATAAGTTCTGCTTGAGAAATTAAGTACTCAGTGGTTGCCTCGTAAGGATGATAGAATACTGGCCCAAAGATGCTTCAAAAAGAGGTAAAGAAAGGCCTAGTTATACAATACTTAGTAAAGTAAAAAGATAAAACCACTACCACTCGATTCATTTCAATAAGACGAATCTAACAAACTATGATACATCTTTGTACAATTATTAGATGACAAGTTATTTAATATATTTTTTATATAATTGTGATTATAAATAGTTTTTTTTAATATAAGATTTTTAAAGATAGGTGTAATAATAACTATAGATAGATTGTGACTATATAGAATAGATTTTAATAATAAAGTGTTTGAACATTCAACTAGTATGACTATATAGTAGAATATGACTATAACAGGAGTGACTATAGAGAAAGTTGACTGTATTAGAAAAAAAACTCTTTTTAGTCATAGTATTTATAGCTGTTTTTTTATAAAAATAATTTTTATTTAGTAATTTTTTCTTTTAGCATCTTGAAAAAAATTCTAGATGTAAACAGATAATAAAAAATAGTTAAACTGAAAATATACTAATGGAAAAAGATAAAAAAAATGAATATAGATGATAACCTATATTAAATAATAATGTTTTAACTGATATTAAATAACTTATAACTTTTGGTATTATAGATATTATAAAAAAGTATACATAAATTCTAATTGGTCCAGTTCTAATCTAATAATCTGGACTAAAAATTCAGATTTATCCAGTCTGGATTGATGTTTCAACTTAAACCAAAATATTCAGTCCAGTCCAATCCTAGATTATAAATCTAATCTGAACTGAATTAAACAGGTTGGGACTAAATTAGACTGAATAATTATTTTCACAATAATTTTATATTAAAACAGGACCCCGGATATCTAATATAAAGGTCATAATGGACTTTTGGCCAAAAACACCCCTTTTTGCTGAAACTCATAAAATCGTTTTTTGTAAATATCTCAGCATCCAGTAATTCAATTTTAATGAACTTTTTTTTATTTTGTAGCCCTCATTTAGCTCTACAATTTAAAAAAATGTTCATCAAAATTGGACCACTGGATGCCGAGATATTTACAAAAAACGATTTTTTGAGCCCCTGAAAAATGGGCCAATCTGCCGAAAGTGTGACTTATGACCTGTTTTGGAGATATCCGGGGTCCTATTAAAACCATTATAATTATTTAATTATTAAATAAAAAAATGTTGAAAATATTTTTTTTAATATATTATTATAAAAAAAATGTTTTTGTGATATTTTTATAATTAATTTAATAAAAAAATATTGCAAAACATTTTTTTAAAGTAATTTTAATTAAAAAAATATTGTAAAATATTTTTCAAAGTAATTTTAATTAAAACAAAAAAATGTTGCAAAATATTTTTTCAAAGTAATTATAATTATAGAACTGGACCGAATTAGACTAAAATAACTGGACTGATCTGGTCTAGCTCTGAATTATCTTTTAATATAAATTAGACTAAACTGAAATAAACTAATTTTTCAGTTTGATTTTGAATTACTTTCCAATCTGAACCAATCTGAACAATTTAGAACTTTAGGTATGTAGAAATTTTAATATATAAAATTCCTATACAAAAAATACTTTAAGAAAATTTTTGATAATACTTTAGAAATTTTTCAATATAAGCTATTCTCACTAAAGATAATAAATAATTTTTTTTTTAAATTTACTCAATTCTAACTACAGTTTTTAAAAGTTTTTTGAAAAGTAATAAAACTATACATCCAAATTTTTATTATATTACAAATTAGTTAAAGATTAAAATGTAGCAAAATTTGAATTTAATTCAATCAGCCAATTTAAAATTAAATAGATTTTATAGGTTTTTATAACAAAAGTTTTAAGATTGCAATTTTTTAGCTAATTTAATCTCTGCTGATTTTTAAAAAAGTAAGATAAAGGTCAAATTTTGCTACTTTTTGGTCTTTAGCCAATTCTGCTATATTACAAAAAATTGGATGTGTAATTTTCTGAAAATTTTTCAAAAACCGAAAAAGACCAAAAAACTATTTTCCATCTTTAATTCTCACTTTCTTCTTTGTTTAAAATTATTTACTCTATTTAACTAGTTTTTCAGAGCTTTTCCAATTCAAATGCATATACAGCTATTAAAAAAGAAACTCTTTAAAAGATTTTGGCAACTCTTTTGCATAAAATTGGATACATATCTGGCTATTTTTCAAAATCTGCTAATAGTACAACAAATTACAACAGAAATGGAAAATAATTTATATTTTTGGAATATTTGAATATTAATGGCAGCTATCCTAGTATTATATATAGCCAAATAATTTTCAGTCTTGTGGAACGAAATTATTTTTCATTTTTAAACAACTTTAATAATCTTGGTCTTATATATGCTTACTTATAGTAAGAAAGGACAGAGGCAAATAAGGTTTTTTATGGAATAAATAGCTTTAAATTTTCTTTTCTTCTTTTTGTTTTTATTAAATATATTTGTTTTTTTTTTATTTTTTACCATTTTGCATTTTTTTGATTCATCAAATTATAATATAAATAGAATTATATTATTAAATGAAACAGAAATCTATAGATTTGAAATAAACTACCAGTATTATTTTATTT
This sequence comes from Rhizophagus irregularis, assembly GCF_026210795.1. Lineage (NCBI taxonomy): Eukaryota > Fungi > Glomeromycota > Glomeromycetes > Glomerales > Glomeraceae > Rhizophagus > Rhizophagus irregularis. The sequence goes on from NC_089447.1 coordinate 3,084,918, forward strand.
CTTTAATGATCATCATTTGTTTAAAAATGGAATAGCCAAAATTCAAAACGGAATAGTTTAAATTAAACAATAAGACTTAATCGGCAAAACAAAGCCCACGCCCACTGTGCGAAGGATGTTTATATTAGAATTTTTTACTTTGTTAAAAAAAGTGGGCAATTTAATTTAATTTACTTAAAGTGGGGAAGCAAATTAAAACTGGTGTCCAAAATCCAAAGTTTAAAAATTAAATATTGTCGGATTTATATGAATAACTGATTTATTTGATGTATTTTTATTATTTACAGTATATTAAAGACGTAAACTTGACTACAAACTAATGCGTCAAGATATTAAATTATTAGGAATTGAGAAGGTTAAAAATTTATTATATTCGTAAGATTTTAAATTTACAGGCTCGAAAAAAAAGTATTTATTATACATATAAAGAATATTTTAAAACTACAATACTTCACCATAAAAATCACCAAACCAAAAGCCATTAGGACTTTTTCTTTGATTACCTAAAATTTCTTCAGATACTTTAGCCATCCTTAAAAGAGTAGCTTCATCAAACCACTTTGCAACAAATTGTAGTCCGATAGGTAATTGATTATTATCATAACCTGCTGGTATTGTTACTGCTGGTATACCAGAAAAGTTAACAAAGTTAGTAAATCTTGTTAAAACTGGGATTAAATTTGAATTATCTCCATAAGTTAATGATTGTGAATAAATTTTCGGTGCCGTAATTGGTGTGGTTGGAGTTAAAATTAAATTTACTTGTGTATTAAATAAATTTGAAAGACTGCGCATAAAACGTGTACGTAATTGTTGTGCGATAACTAAAGAAATTAAAGGATCAAAAGGTTAATATTTATTGTTATTGAAAAGAAATTGTAAAAATTTATACTCACCATAATCCTATAAAGAAAATTTTAAACCAATTTTTTTAGTAAGAAAATATAAAAATTTCAAAAAGATTAAATTAGTAACTTACCGTTGTCGTTATAGATTCAAGCGGATATGCATTATATCTAGTATTGCAATTAAATTTATGAAAATCCTCTTTGTACTGTTTCAAAGGAATAAGTAGTTCTGAACCAGCAGTAACAAAAAGAGCAAGCTCAACTTCCTTCAGATCAGGGATATCGATTTCAATGATTTTTGCTCCACGTAGTTGTAATTTTTTAATAAAATCATTTAATGATAAAGTTATGGCTGAATTGTAAACTTCTCTATTCCATTCTGAATATATTCCAATTTTTAAGTCTGATAAATCTTTGGTATTATACAGACCAGTTAACGTCGGTAAGGGTTGGTGATACGTGTTGAGATCTTCATCATCTCTTCCTGCCATCACAAAATAGGCTAATGCTAAATCATCTGCAGTTGCTGCAATAGGACCTGACACGGTTAGCGTAGGAAAGGTTGAAACTAAATAAATAAAGTTTTATTATCACCATTTCACATTTCAGAACATTTTAAAATAATATAACTAAATAGTACATTCTCCTTTTGCAGAAAATCTTCCCCATGTGGTTTTTAATCCGTAAATACCACAACAGGCAGAAGGAATTCTAATTGATCCGCCAGTATCGGAACCAATCGCGATTGGACATAATCCCGAAGCAACTGCAGCGGCACTACCAGAACTTGATCCACCAGGATAATAATTGATGTTATAAGGATTACGTGCTGTACCCACACTTGGGTTATTTCCAGTAACGCTGTAAAACTTTTTTTTTAAAAAAAATTCTTTAAAAAACTTAAAAAAGAAAAAAAAAATTTTTTACCCAAATGCCATTTCATGCATACTAGTCTTCCCTATAATAATTGCACCCTTTTCTCTAAGCCTTTTGATAATAGTAGCGTCAGTTTGAGCAGAAGCTCCTCGATTAATAAATGTTGTGCCAACATTTGTTTCGTATCCTTTTACATCCATGTCATCTTTAATTGCTACAGGTACACCATCAAGTGGTCCTAATGAACAATTACTTGCATATCGATTTGCAGATGCTGTTGCCTGCGTTATAATATCTCCTCGATCATATTTTATAATGGCATTCAGAGGTGGATTGCATTTAAGAGATTCTTCTAATTTTCCTATAAGAATTTCGCATATCTATTTTGATTTTTACATTTGAAATTTTTTTTAAATTTTTAAATTTTAGATTGATTTGACTGGTTTGACCCTGACTCACTTGAAGAGGTGTTGTCCTTTTGGTAAGATAAGCTTTACGAAGATCACTTGCACGTAAAAATCCAGAATAACTTTGTTCTACACTTTCAAAAATTTTCAATCCATCTACTACCTTTTAAAATAAAATTAAAATTAAATTATTGCTGAAAATTTTTTTAAAACAATGAGCAAACCTTAGTTTCTTCAATTCCAAAATATTCTTTTGGTAGAGGAAGTGATAAATTTGTAGGACATTCTTCAAGTTTAAGCTTTCCCAAACCGTTTAATTCTGCGTTTCGAAGTAGTAAAGATGTTAATCCTGGCACGTAATCTAGAAGGAATAAATAAATTCGGAATGAAAATCCGCTAATCGACGGTGTTTCTATCCGTTTGGTAACCTAAAGTAATATTTAAAAATTTATATAGTTCTTTTTCTTTAAAAAAATAAAATAAAATAAAATAAAATAATAAAAAAAGTATAGCTTACTTCATGATTCCTGCTTTCTTCGGCTTTTAATCGTTGTTCTGAGGAAGACATTTTCTTAACCAAAACTTAGAGAAAAAAATGCGTAACAACGGTGTGTAATTATTGCGTAAAGGCGTAGATACTATCCAGTTTTTAGCTGGCAGTAACGCAAAAATTACGTTCTTGACCCTCCTCGTATTACTTTCTTGACCCGTTCAATTCCTATCTTGACTTGAAACGCGATATGAGATAAACAAAAAAGAAATATTTATTTTTTATCATATTTTTATTTAACAAAAATAGCGTTCTTTTAATACTTTTTATTTCTACAATATACAACCGCATAAAACTAAATATTAAAATAAATAAAAAAATAATAACTGATAAATTATTTTGCCATTAATCATTAAAAAATAAGTACTATATTTTTTCGATTAATCAATCTCTGTGATCTTGCTAGATCCTTACATCACATGATTTCCATTCATTATAATCTTTGTGTTTGGAAATCGTCTAAGTATGAAGCCTATACAATGGTAAACTGATTAATGAAGGATCATATGTCTGCAAAGTACTTGTGCCATTAATAAATATAGTAATGAGTGATTTACCCAGAAATCCTGCTGTGTGGGATATATGGTAAGCACTATCTCTATTATTAATTATAAAATATTTCTTTTCTGCCATACTTTTCTTTCACCTAATAATTTTCCTAAATAGGAGTGAAAAGGGGAGTTTGGCTAGTACTATATGAAAAGGATCTCATAAGATTGCATGAAAACCTAATTATATGACAATAGTGCAATTAGGAAAATATGTATAGTATATCTTAAAAACTTAAAAGAATACTCAATCATCCAAGAGACAGAATTTCTATTAACATTGCAAGTAATATATTATATTTTTACTTTTCTTTAGTCCTACCCTTGTTTTTATGTTTTAGAACTTTATGCTATATGAAAAGAATTGAGTATTTACAAGTACTGCCTAATAGAAAAAGCAACAATTCCATTGCATATGATTTTACCAAGTGCTATATATCCGCTTATCCAGGACCCGCTTACTTATAATAAAGGTCACTGTAGAAAATTGACCCTTTACTAATAGTTTTTACCTTACTTTTTTCTTAAATTCCTTTTATAGTAGGATCTGCAAAGAATTTTATATATGATTTTTACCTTGGTACTGGCCGGGGGTGGACCTATCTTATAAGTAAGCGGGGTCCTGCTTTATCCATACTTTATTGATATTAAGGATGTCTGTAATATATACAATTTCCAAAATATTATATAGTTCTAACTCTAGGAATAATGAGCATAGTTCTAGTGAAATGGTAATAATAGTTTTAACTCCAAAAATTTATAGAATAGAGATTTGATACATGTATTTTTATTTTTATGTTATATGGCATGCTATTATTAATAAAATTTAATTTCAGTAAACTGAGTTCATCCAAAATCACATGATTTTTTATTTTTGAATATTAACATACTACATTACGCAAGCATACAATCTGTAATAGATAGTTCCCAGTCCAGTGAGACTAATTCATTAAAATAATGCATTAGTAAGCTTAAGGCTGAGAACAATATAATTAAGGCTGAAAATGTTAAACCTGAGACCAGGATTATTTATTTTATTTCTAAAAGAGTAGTGAATTTAAGACTATTACAAATAGAAGCAGATAGTACTTTCGTGCAAAATAACTAATATACGTGTATAAAATCCAGATCATTATCCCATATGAGACCTCACTTTTCGATCAAAACTATTTAAATAAGTAGAAATACGCTAATTAATCAAATGGAAATCATAAAAATAAAAATCATTTGAAAAAAAACCAGCCAAAAAAGAACTAAAAAAAAAAAGAAAAAAAGAAAAAAAACTTACTAAATAAAAAGAATAAAGAATAAAAAGGTTATATATTAAAATAAAATAAATTTTTGGTAGTCCATAATAGAATTGCTTTTCCTGGATGTTAATTATTAAAATAGTTTACTATTGGTTAATATCACTAAGGTTGCTTGTCTAAACCTCTTCAAAATCCTACGATTAGTTTCGTCAAAATTTTACTATAGATTTATTATAGTTTCGGCAGAGTTTCGGCAGTTTCGGCATTTATAATAAGTTTCGGCAGTTTCGTCTTTCTCCAAAGTTTTGCCAGTTTTTTAATATAACTTTAATATAGTTTCGGCAGAATTTCGCTTTTCGGCGAAACGCCATCTTGCCTAAACCCCTAGGTTTCGGCAAGCAACCTTAAATATCACAGTTGTAACTAAAATCAGTGCGATATCATGATCTACGCATTTTTCCACCACTATTTAATTATGATCTAGTAAAGAATCTACACCTTCTAAGTCTATAGTATAGGCCTACGCAGTATAATTTATAAAGCATCTGTTGGCTAGACAGATCGAACTTGCATCCTCTATTCCTGTCTTAGATGATCATAGGAGATATACACCAGGCCAGCGCAATACAGATTAGCTTACATCTTGGAAGGCAGAATTATAAAATTAAAAAATAAGTACAGTCGACTCTGGTTATAACGAACCTGTTTGTACCAAAACCTCGCTATACTGAATCATAATTTTCAGAACTGATTTTTTATAAATAATTTCACTGGATATAATAAACTTTTATAATAAAATACTATATAATGCATCTGAACCAAACTTAACCAGCTCCTATATATCAGCTATATAATAACTTTATACTTTTTATAATGAACGGTCATGAATCATTGTATTAGATGATCATCGTACTTTCTCTCCCGTTGGCTCTGCCCATTTTTTCCTATGAAGTTATGGATGAAAAATATGAGGATTTTTTGCCTTGAGTGATAGTAAAAGGACTTTTCGACGTTATATGAAGTTATTACTGAGGTCTTTAGTTTCGCCCAAACTCCTTACGGCTTATATTGAGTTAGGACCGTTATCATGAGTCCTTGGAGTTACCAATAATACTGTAAGATGGCAGTTCCATACGAACATTTCCCTGGGCTTTCTGAAAGGTTGCAAAGTAGTGTGTCTTGGTTCCTACGCCTTTAAAGTCTAACTGGCCAAGTGGTTCGCAGGCCGGACCGGTATTTCTTGAAAGGAGCACTGACCAACGTATTTCTTGCTAGTTGATGTTGTTAACTGGGGAGTTAGTCTTCTAAAATAAGGAGACGGAGTTGAGATGTATATTTGGTGTTTTTTACTCAGGTTTTTCTCATTGCACTTCGAGTTTTCCTGAGGTTTATGTCTTTATTTTTTGCTTTTTGTTTTTCTTGGTCACTTTTTTCAGTGTAACCTTATTTTCTTTGGGGGGTGGGGGATACTGGAAAATTTGATTGTCATGGTGGCTTGGTGTTACTAATTTTCAAAATTGATGATCATCCGGGTGATAAGGGGGGTGACAGGTTGGGTACTGCAGTTTTTGTAGTATGCCGATCAAGGTGGTCACATGATGGACTATCATTGGATTGACTTATCTAGGTAGATCTTAGGTTGATGGATCATTCGCAATGAGGTGGGTGTCCTCCGTTTGGGATCGTTCGAAATGAGGTGGGTGTCCCTTCGGGGATTGCACGACACTAAAAAGTTCCCCATCGGCTGGACTGCATGACACTAAAAAGTTCCCAGAGGTCTTTGTGAAATAGGTTTGTTATCCATAGGATGTAGTCAAATAGGGGAAATTGAATTTTATGTGTTTCTGATAGCGCTAATTGGTAGCTCGGAGGTTCTTTACCGATTCTAGGAGTGGGTACGGCGCTGGATGGGTTACATATAGCATAGTCGACTTTACCCATTTTGAGATATATTTGGGGGGAGTAGCCGTAGTTATTTATATAGAGAGGGTGGGGTTTTTAATCTTAGCTTTTCTTATATGTAATTTTGGAAGATTATTTGTTCTTTGTTTTTCTATTAGTTCTGCACTTGTTGCAGTGCTTTTTAGATCACTCTGTATTTCTCTAAAGTCACTTCGGCATTAATTAATAAAATTCAAGCTCATATGTTTACCTAATAATAAACGGTCATGCGACTATAGTAGCTCTAGCCAATTTTATAGCTGCTGGCCAGAATTACTAGTAATTTTTTCGAAAATTTATGTTAAAAGAAATTATAATTTTGGCCAGCATTACAAATTTGGCCTAAATTACCTATAAAGAAAACTAGTTCAGTATATTATATAACGAATTCACTATATACTAAACTAAACCTTCTGAAATGGAGGGTTCGTTATATCCAAAGTTAACTGTAATTGCAAAATAAACCTGTATTATGTGATAAAAATTATTAACTAGTTAATTGCCGATCCGCCTAAAATCGGCACTGCGTTACTAATAAAATTCGGGGTTAAATTTGCCGATTTTGTGCTAAGAACAAACTTCTTCAAAAAAGGATATCTCATAGATGACATATTGACTATAAAAAAAAATCATATGATATACTGAAAAAATACTTGAATAAAACGAATTTGCAAAAAAAAGTTATACATTCGTATGCAAAATAATGAGTTTACTATGCGCGCGCGTCAGATTTACACCTTAAAATATACGAAATTTCAATATTTCATTTTACTATATTGCATTATTTACAATAAAAACCTATAATTTTTAGCTTCTAAAGTTGGTTTTAAAAGCTTTTTTAAAATATTTTTATTATTAAAAACAAGTGAAAGTTGAAGAAAACCAGTTACAGAAATATAATTATAAAATTTTTTGGCAAATATGACTTGTCATAAAATGAAAGAAAATATTGTTTTTATGATATTTCTGTTTGTAAAATGGGTGAAACTTATTTCGCGCGCGAGATGCAAAAAATGCTTTTTTTTATTATCGCTATTATCCCCGAATTTTATTAGTAACGCAGTGCCGTTTTTAGGCAGATCGGCAATTAAGCATCTTTAACCTATATCCCAGTCTTCAGGTATAGGTTATTATCTTGCATTCAAACAATTTGCATATACTTTCTAATGTAACATGATCACATACTAGCACATATAAAATAGGATCAACATTTATTTATACATATATACATGTAATAAAGTGTATGTAAATTGTTTAAATGCTATTATCTTATATCCACTTTTTTCTTAAATATAATTAGTCCAAAATGTAGCACATTTAATCATTATTAACTACAATACAATTGTATAACATTTTCTAAGAAAATATTTTTTGCTATTTCATGTAAAAAAATATAATTCAAAATATTTTAATTTCAAATATAATAAGAACCAAAACTTTAATATTTTTAATGTTTTAATATTTGCATTTTATATTAAAATAAAATATTTTGTATATATTTTATGAATATAACTACTATACAGTTCCAAAATTAAGCAACCCCTGAAAATAAGCAACCCTGGCCTGCATTAAGCCAATTTTGGCCAGAATTATGAGGACTTTGGCCAGAATTAAGTGCAAAAAATGGTTGCGTAATTTCAGAACCATACAGTAATTTACATTCAGGATGATTTTAATTATTTTCATCTAGATGATTTAACCTGATAATTTTATATAATTTTAATATAATTCAGGTGAAATCACCTAATTAATTTTATTGATATAGTTCAAAAGGTAATTAAATTATTTATCGCCGTTTTCAGAAATATGTGTATTTGTTATTTTGTAAAAGTAGTTCACGTGCAAAATTCGAAACTCAAAATTTTGTATAACAATTAAAAATTATCCAATAATATTTATCCAGATTTCACATGCTAACTATTAATAATTAATTATCACACCTTCGCATACAAAAACAATTACAATAAGTAATTGCGAAGTTGAAAAACCAGAAACCTTTAGTATAAATGTATAATATTAAATAGAAACCTGTTATATACATGTCAAAAGTGCCTTTACTGTAGTACTATTAAACCAATAATACAACAAACTTTTCTTATCTTTTACAAGTGAATCTAAAATCTGTAATATCAAATGTTTAATCAATAAATAATTTATCAATTAATAAATTAAATATTAATAATAGTTAGGGCGAACTATATTACTTTTAATTATTAATATTTATCTTAATTAATAAAGTAATTTTACAATAATAATAAATCAAAATAAATACATTTAAAACAACAAGATTCAGTTTTTCTTCTTCCTTGATGACCTTTAAATGGATGAATTACACACAATCCCAATGATCATAAATTCTTCTGATCTCATATACAGTAGAAATGCCAATGTAAAGACTAAGAGCAGTTTCTATTGCTGAAAACCCATCAAGTTGATGGTAAATGATACATCATCTTATATCATTACTTAAAGTCTACTATGTTAATGCTAAATATTTTAAAAGATGATAAATAAGTAAAATTTAAAACGAAATTAAATCATAATAAGAACCAGAATAGTCTATAATAGTTTTAAATTTTTAAAAAAATGTTTCAGAAAAAAAAATCATGCAATATACCTCAGTAAGCAAAAATTATAAGAATCTCAAGAAAGTACCGTGAGTTTTGTGATAAATAAAGTAACTATCTATATATCATAAAATTTATATTAAAATCTTGTATAAAGTAATATATTTATATGGAAAGGAAAAAATCACGTATTATTATAACAACTTACTGTCTTGTAATATATTCCGTCGTAAAGTATAAAATCGCAAAAAAATCACAAAAATTCTCGTAAATATTAGCAAGTTTTGCAGCAAAAAAACTTTTTATATATTATAAAACTTATGTCAAAGCTTTATATAGAGTAGTATGTTCATATGGAAAAAAAAATTGTGGTTTGTCTTAGTAAAGTGTAAAAGTTTTATATTCAGAAAAATTATTTTTACAAAAATTTAAGTGATCATCGTGTGGCTTGAATTACACATATTTCTGAAAACGGCAATAAATTTAATAATTACGGCAGATGATAATACCTGATAAATATTACACAAATAATAAATGGTTGTGATACAAAATTACTATTGTTTATATAAATGCATTTAAGCCCATTTCTTTTAAAAAAATTCTGATACACATTAACGTGTTTTTTTTTAAAGAAAATTTTAACTTTTACTGTTTATAAGCACATATCTTATTCTGTTTTTCTAAAACATCATTTCCTAAAGTAAATTCATATCAATTATAATAATTTATATGAAATTACGAAACTTTAAAATTATTAATAAAACCACTTACAATGGAAAATATTTTAAACCCAAATTTTTCCTATAGTTCTGATATGTTATTCAACTCTTATTATAATTTTTTATATAGTAGTTCAGATCTACTTAATGGTTATCAATACGAATCTTCTGATTGACCGATATTTGAATTTTATGGTTTTCTGTATGATTTTTCTGATTTATTTCTTAAAGGTCATGATATACTTAATGAAACCTAAATAGAAAATGTAAGAAAAATAGATGTTTTAGTAAATAAGGATATAAATAGGTATAATTTTCTGGAAGATGAAAGAATAAATAGCCGCTGGTATGATGTTTCAAATAATGAAAATAGAAATTTTAATCATTAAGAATAGGAATATGATGATAGCGAGTATGAAGAAGAAGAGAATAGATTAAAATTAAATCAAGAGATGAAATTTGAAACATGAGAACTTGCTGAATCATATCTTAATGAATATGCAAAGTAACAGTGATTTTCTTTTTGTAAAAAAAAACATATATTAGATCCAACTGATAGTACAATAACAAGATGTAGAACATATAAATGTTCATATGCCCGAACTTATGAGATTCAAAAGGTTATTTTAGAAGAAAATAGAAGGGATAGGAATTCCAAAATGATTAAATATCTTTAGCATATTAATCTTTTTTTTAAAAAATCTGAAAATGATATTCGTATTAATAGTATAGTTGGGATACATATTTATAATACGAATCCTTGCATTACTAAGATAACCCTAAAATTCTGAAAATTGACGGATAAAATACTTAAAAAAGTAAAGTTTTGAATAATTGAAGGAAAATTAAGCATATTAACTCAATATAACTTACTAGTAGTCTCATTTTCAAATAAAGTAATTAATAAAAAAGGTCTAAGTAACACTATTCAACAATTTAAAAAATAAGTGAAACCTATTAAAAATGATGCATATCAAATACTTACTAAGCTATACTTAAAAAAAAGATGATTATCCAAAGATGGATTATAAAGCCACGCTTTGATCATAAAGAAAGAAGATTAAATTTATTATTTTGAATATCATCTGATCAAGTTAATGTATATGAAAGATACCATAATTAAAGATGACTCTGAAATTGAAATATTTCAGATTTGCTGAAATTCCAAAACCGTAACTGTAATTCCAACCAAATCCGAAATTCCGAAATCCAAAATTTCAGCTGAAATGCCAAAATTAAATATGTAAATTTGGCCAGAATTATGCACTTAATTCCGGCAGGAATTATAGAATTTTTTAAAATGGAAATTGATGTTACTCAAAATTCCATATTCATTCCTACCAAAATCGATTTTATGGAATGCTATCGCCAAATATGGGGGTCGTCTAAAGCCGTGTTCGATCACGTGACTCGATATTTTATAAATAAGCCATTTTTTTATGAACTAAGATTAATATAAGTATGAAAGTTATAAAATAAGTGTATTTTAGCCTGCTTTACAAGTTTACTTGGTTAAAAAAAGCTGATTTTAAATACTGTTTTTGACTTTACATATGAATGAATAATCTTTACCGATCATATCCAAAAATGGATAATGAAAATGAAAAAATTCAAATAAGTCAAAAATGGTGTTTAAAACCCCATGTTGCGCATTAAGTAAACTTGCACAGCAGGCTAAAATACACATATTATGTGTAACTTGAAAGTTTTATATATTGGCGAAAAGTTTTATTTGTAAAAAATAAATTTTTTACAAGTCACGTAATCGAACACGGCTTTAGATGACCCTCAAATATGGAAATGATTGATATATCTGTTTTGACCGGAATTACGATTTTCAGCTGGAATTATGAATTCGTCTGAAATTATGAATTAATTTCAGAAAAATTTCAGATTTCAGATTCGGAATTTCAGATTTCAGATTTTTGCCAAATCAATTTCAGATTTTCAGGGCCATCCTTAACCATGATATTGTGATTGTCAATATGATGTTCAAAACTAATCAATTTGATATGATATTAATGCTAATCATTGTGCTTGATAATAATTTTAGAAATATAATAGTAACTGCAGCAATTTTAGAAGATGAAACAGAAACAACTTTCACATGGATTTTACAAGAATTAAAAAATTCTTGTAATTTTACATCAAGTAATTTTACATCAACAGTCCTATATTCTAATGCTGATCCAGCCTTAATATCAGCAATTATCCAGAAACACATTATTTCCATTGTATTTTCCATATAGATTTAAATCTAAAAAAGAATTTTAAAGGAAAATTACATGATCAATTTGAACTTTTTTGTGCTAGATTTTTAGAAATACGCAATTCTCTATGTCATAAAACATTTAAATAAAATGGAACACACTTATTAATAAATTTTCAGCTTGTGAACAATATCTTACAAAAGCTTTATATTCTTGTAAAAGTAGTTAGGCTTGTTATGCTATCAATCAGAATTTTACAGCAGGAATTCAAAGTACATAACAGGTAAAGTTTACTAATAAAATAATCAAAAATAGATTAAATAGTAGATCTTCATATTTGATTGATGTTGTTAAAGAAGTTCAAAAAATATTTAATCAATAATTAAAAAAAGCAATATTAACTGAATGTAAAAATGAAATTCCTACTAGAGGAATACCTAAAGCTCTGCAACTTAAGGATGGTCATCGGTCCTACCGGTTCTACTCGGTCTTGGACCGGTCAGTCTCAGGACTTGTAGGACCGGACTGCGGTTTTGCATTTTTTTGTGGCGCAGTAGGACCAGTCCTGAAAACCAAAACATAGCGGACATGCTTTTATCACTTTGCCGATCATTTATTGATCATATAATATATCATGTCACATTAATTTTGAAGCTATGGTTAAAGCCATAAAATGCTTAGCCAAACTATACTAATGTCTTTTTAGTAGTATAATTTATGAAAAATAAAAAAAAATTATATTGTCAAAGTTAACCTTAAACTGAAATTTTCAATAATTTCAATAATTTGATATTTGCCTTATTTGCCAATCATCTGCTAATTTGACTTTGAAGCTTCGGGCGAAGCCACAGATTTATGGGCAAAACTTGAAATTTTCAAAATATATTATTTAGGTATTCAAGAATTAATGGCCAAAATAATCATGTAGAATTTTAGGTAATCAAAAAGTTATCGTTGCGAAGCGTTTATGAATATTATTAAAATACACATATAGACAAAATTTGTAAAACTTTATTAACTGTTTAAAAAATTTTTTTTGATAAATTTAATATGCAGTAAATTTAAATGAATGTTAAATTGTCTGTAAAATTATTATTATGTAGAATTTTCAACCAAAGTAATTATAACAAAGTGATAAAATTGAATAAATGATCGACAAATGATCAACAAAATTGTGATAAAGTAAAGATGTCCGCTATGCTGAGGACTGACCAGTCCTCGTATTGGTCTTCATATAATAAATGATTTTTATATTGAATAAACCTATTAATATGATAAAGGTCTTTATAAAATAATATAAAGACCAGCCATTTTCAAACCAATAAATAATGACAATCACTCTTCCCACTTGTAGAAATTGTAATCAAAACACTGAAACTCCGATACTCCAAAAAAAATGTTTAAGCGGAATATTTCATCATCCAGTGATCAGAAAAGGATGAAATCACCACCATTCGAATCGTCTCAGTGAGACGCGTCAAATGGTAACTAAATCATGTTTCTAGGATAGATAGATAGTCAGTAATTATTGAATTTATTATCAAATAGTTTTGATAACGTAAGATTTTTTTATTGATTATAAAATCATGATTTTAATACCATTTGACGTGCTGCAGCGAGATGATTCGAATAGTGGTAAATTAGCCCTTTATAATCACTGGATGGTGAGATATTGCGTTTTGAAGTATTTTTTCTCAAAGCTTTAAATTTTTGAAACTATGACTTCGGAAATTTCAAAAAAAAATTTTAAAACGTAATATCTCATTATCCAGTGATTATAAAAGGATAAATTTACTACCATTTGAATTGTCTTACTGAGATGCATCAAATGGTATTAAAATTATGATTTTAGAATCGATAGAAAAATAATTACATCAGCAAAACTATTTTATAACAAATTCAATAATTGTTGGTTATCTATTAATCCTGGAAATATGATGGGAATTATTCGACGCGTCTCACCGAGACGATTCGAATGGTGGCGGTTTCATCCTTTCGATCACTAGATGACAAGATATTCTGCTTAAATGCTTTTTTTTAAGTTTGAAGTTTCAGTGTTTTGACAGGTAACTCTAGAGCTCCGCACGGGTCGGGTCGGGTCAGGTAATTTGTCTGACCTGAACTGAAAAATTTTTATCAGGTCGGGTCGGGTCGGGTAACCTGCTCTGACCCGACCTGACCCGTCTGACCTGAAAGTATTCAGGTCATTTTTCTATAAAATAATATGAAAAAACGCCGTTTTGGCGATTTTTTTCATAAAAGAAGTGGAAAAAAATGCCGTTTCGGCATTTTTCCATTAAATAATATGAAAAAACGCTGCTTTGGCGATTTTTTTCATAAAAGAAGTGAAAAAAAATGCCGTTTTGGCATTTTTCCATTAAATAATAGAAAACGCGCTTTGGCGATTTTTTTCATAAAAGAGGAAAAAAAATGCCGTTTTGGCATTTTTACATAAAATAATATAAAAAAGAAAAAACGCCGTTTTGGCGATTTTTTTCATAAAAGAAGTGATGCCAAAACGGCATTTTTTCATAAGATAAATGAAAAAATGCCGCTTTGGCGATGTTTTCATAAAAGAAGTGAAAAAAATGCTGTTTCGGCATTTTTCCATTAAATAATATGGAAAAATGCCGCTTTGGCGATTTTTTTCATAAAAAAAGTGGAAAAAATGCCATTTCGGCATTTTTCCATTAAATAATATGAAAAAACGCCGCTTTGGCAATTTTTTCATAAAAGAAGTGGGAAAAAATGCCGTTTCGGCATTTTTCCATTAAATAACATGAAAAAACGCCACTTTGGCGATTTTTTTCATAAAAGAAGTGGGAAAAATGCCGTTTCGGCATTTTCCCATTAAATAATATGAAAAAATGCCGTTTTGGCGATTTTTTTCATAAAAGTAGGGGAAAAAATGCCGAAACGGCATTTTTCCATAAAATAATATGAAAAAAGCCGCTTTGGCGATTTTTTTCATAAAAGAAGTGGAAAAAATGCCAAAACGGCATTTTTCCATAAAATAATATTTAAAAAAGCCGCTTTGGCGATTTTTTTCATAAAAGAAGTGGAAAAAAATGCCAAAACGGCATTTTTCCATAAAATAATATGAAAAAATGCCATTTTGGCGATTTTTTTCATAAAAGAAGTGAAAAAAATGCCGAAACAGCATTTTTCCATAAAATAAAATGAAAACCGCCATTTCGGCGTATTTGTTTATAAAAAACAATGCCAAAACGGCGTTTTTTTCATAAGTAACATGAAAAAACGCTGTTTCAGAGTATAAACATTTTTTTTGAGCTAAAGTATTCGGGTTGACAGGTCAATCGGGTCGGGTCAAACCTGTAACCCGACCTGATACCGGGTCACGAATTTGACAACCTGACCTGAATATTTCAGGTCAACCCGACGGGTCACCCGAATTGACCCTTACCCGTGCGGAGCTCTAGGTAACTCTGCCTACTTACATGCTTATATTCTTTCAAAAAGAATTTTCTAATGCTAATTTATTAATTTTTAAGATTATTTGTTCATTCTGAAATTTAGTAATTTATTCATTTTTTATAAATGTTAATTTATTTTTAATGTTAATAATAAATACATATATTTTTAAAGAGAATACATAAAAAGTTACAAAAAAAATAAAATAAAAGATTTTTTAATTATATGAAAAAATAAAATATCAAAATTTTTTAATATTTTATTCAATTTTTCCTTGTTCTAACCAAGATTTTAAGCATAAACATGCTCGTGTTGTATTAGCATCAATTCTGTTACGTGTTTGACTAAATTGGTTTTCTGTAATTAAAAAAAACTGTTCACAAGGAACAGACGTTGGCATTATGGCTAAGTAGTCCTTTGCCATTTTTGATAATGTTGAGTATTCCATAGAATGGTTTTTCCACTATTCTAAAGGTACTACTTCATCACCCGGTGAGTTAGAAGTAAAATAAAGTTCCAATTCATTTAAAACAGGCTGCGGAGTTTGATTTAGTGCTATTAAATTGCGAAAAAAATTTCTTGTTTCAATTGCTGATAAATTCATTAAATGACGCTGAGAAGCCTGAATGGGTTGAGATGGTATATGAGTATTATTAGATTCTCTATAATTGGCTATTACTCTACAAATTGGTTCAAAAATATTATTTTGAAACATATCACCATATGCTAATTTTTTATAACGGGAATTAAAAAAGGCTGGAACATGTAATGTCTCACTTATTTCATCAAAATAATTTGTAAAAACACGGTTCATTTCATCTACTTGGTCTTGTAAAATAAAATTTTCACCTCGAGATTGATTTAAATGCATTCTAATACCTTTAAAAAGTAATTTAACTTCACCGATAGTTGGATAACTAGAAGCAGATATCACTCTTGTTACTGATGCAAAAGGAGCTAATAAGTCTGCTAAAATAGTAAGTATATTCCATTCTTCTTCATTTGGCTAATTATTTGATAATGATGTAAGATTTGATACTAAATGAGCCAAAAGAGGTTTAATTTCTAATGCTCGATCTATTATATAAAATGTATAGTTCCATCTTGTAGTACAATCTGGAAGTGGTACTTTAAATTTAATTTTTTCAACTTGAAAAAACTCCTTTAACTTATCTATTTGTTTAGGTGAATTTCTTACTGTACTAATAAATATACGCAACTTTTTGACACAATTAGGAACTATACTTGTATTAAGTGCTGCTTCAACAGCAAGGTTTGAAATATGTGCTGCACAGTGATAGTGGCAAAATTCTGATAAATTAAGATCTTCTTTAATCAGTCGAGTCACAGCTAACATCTTTGCTTCATTGTTACTAGTAATTCCAATTAATCGATCTGCAATATTTAATTCTGAAACAATTTTGATAATAGAATCTTTAATTGCTAAAGCTGTGTGTGGTGAAGAAATATACAATACATCTAATACAAAGTGATCAAACTGCCAATCATCTTTTATAAAATGAATTGTTACTGCCAAAATACCTAATGAACTAATTGTTGTCCACATATCTATTGTTAACGAAATTTTGGAAGTTGAAAGTTGAAGGTAATTTTTTATTTGAATTTGTGCATTTTTAAACTTTTTCATTATCATATCTTTTATTGTGTGTCGAGATGGAATTTTGTATTTTGGTTGAATAGATGCTATAAATTTTTTAAAACTTTGATTTTCAACAATGGTAAATAGTTGCTGGTCTGTGATAATTCAATTAACAAAAAGATTATGCTTTTCTTGTTGTATATCAACTGTCCAGGGTTTTGCATTAGATTCAACTTGACCTAAGTCTTTATATACATTAAAATGTTTAGCTTTTAAATGACGTTCAAGAGTTGTAGTAGAATTGTTTGCAGAGAAATGGCCTTCACAAATATGACATAAAATATAAGTTTCAGTTTGTTCATCATCTTTTTCAATTGTCTTTTTTTCAAAATATTTCCAAACACGAGCTTGTCTTAATTCTTTAGATCTAATACTAGAAGTTTCAGTTTCAGTTTCAGTAATTTTTCAGCCATTTCTGTTGTTATTTCACTATTTCTTTCTTGATATTCCTCATCCTTATAATCAATAAAAATTTGATCTTCTATAAAGGATTCATATGGAAAAGAGTTGTAATTATCCTCTTGTTCTTGCTCTTCAGCCATAATTCAAAAAAGGAAAAAAAAAATTTAATAAAAAAAAAAATTGCGATGGGAAAAATTTTTTAACTACTGTGCAAGTTTGAACACAGTGATGCATTTTTGCATAAATACAACTAGTTTTATCATGCTTAACTCATATTTAGCTAAAAGGTTATGATTACCAAGTGTTTGATTAAATGAAAATGATTATATGATTGTCACTAATACAATAATAGTAAGTGCATGACGTATGTGATGATCATAAATTCAGGTGATTTGTAAAAAAAAAATTTATATTAAAAATCATCACAATTAGTGTTCATTTATAAAACAAGGCTATTCCTAATAAAGTTAAGGAAGAAAATCTTTTTTTATTTGCAAAAAAAAGAAAAAAGACTGATTGGTCATAAAAAGACTGCGGTTCTTAAAAAGACTAATGGTCTTATTATATGTGATACGAAGGCAGAAGGCTAACGATTAACATTTAAGACGGACCGGTCTGTCCTTTTATGGTGTAGGACCATAGGACCACGATCTTCTAGAACTGATGACCATCCTTACTGCAATTTGACCTGACAGATTAGGTGACCTAACGGGTTGATTTAAAATATTCAGATCAAGTCATCAAATTCATGACCTGATACAGGTCAGGTCAGTGCTAATCGGTACCTGACTTGACATGTTAACCTGACATATATTTGAGTCAAATAAATTAAAAAATACTGAAACTAATAATAATTCCAGTGTTTTTACAGGACCCCGGATATCTCCAAAACAGGTCATAAGTCACACTTTCGGCAGATTGGCCCATTTTTCAGGGGCTCAAAAAATCGTTTTTTGTAAATATCTCGGCATCCAGTGGTCCAATTTTGATGAACTTTTTTTTAAATTGTAGAGCTAAATGAGGGCTACAAAATAAAAAAAAGTTCATTAAAATTGAATTACTGGATGCTGAGATATTTACAAAAAACGATTTTTTGAGTTTCAGCAAAAAGGGGTGTTTTTGGCCAAAAGTCCATTATGACTTTTATATTAGATATCCGGGGTCCTGTTTTTACATGTAAAATCAAAAAAAATGCCAAAACTAATAGTTTTGGCAGTTTTATATGTAAAATCAAAAAAAAAAATGCCAAAACTAACAATTCTGGCATTTTTACATGTACAATAAAAAAAAATGCTAAAACTATCAGTTTTGGCATTTTTACATATAAAATCAAAAAAATGCTAAAACTATCAGTTTTGGTGTTTTTATATATAAAATAAAAAAAAAAATGCCAGAACTAATAATTTTAGCATTTTTACATATAAAATTGAAAAAAAATGCTGAAACTAATGGTTTTAGTATTTTTATACTTTGGAGTAAAGCTAATTTCTTATTAAGGAGTCTTTCAGTATAAAATTAAAAAGAAAAATGCTGAAACTAATAATTCTGGTGTTTTTACATGTAAAATCAAAAAAAAAATATGCTAAAACTAACAGTTTCAGCATTTTTACATGTAAAATCAAAAAAAATATGCCAGAACAGGATCTCGAAGAATACATATACAACTCAGATCTAAATCCAAAATTTTAATATAACTTTATATGCCTAATTTTATTAGAAGCTTTATACAAAATCATCACATAAATTCAAATTTTATTATAAATTATACAATTATAAATTTGAGTTTATATAAAAAAAAAATTTTTAAAGAAAAATTTCAAATAAATTTTATTGAAAACATTATTAAAAATTATTTAAAAATTCTAACAAATACTTAAAAAATTTCTTAAAAAAAAATTATTAAAAAATAACTTAAATAAAATTTTTAAACAAAATTGCATGTTAAAATTTTAAATACCTTATAGATATTGATGCCCAATATGTATAATATAGTAAGTTTTATGCAAAAATTTGAGTGTATACTACAAAATAAAAGAAAATACATTTTGTTATATATCTCACCACCCAGTGATCGTAAAAAGATGAAACACAGCTCGTTGGATTCGTCTTGACAAGACGAATCGAATGGTAGTAGTTTCGTGTTTCTAGGTGTGATAGATGTTGAGCTATACCACACATTGGCACTTTGTATTTTCGTCCACTATGCATTTTTACATTTTATCACATAACTCGGCATCTATCATACCTAGAAATATGAAACTACCACCATTCGACTCGTCATATTGAGACGAATCTAATAAGCTGTGTTTAGTTTCTCTACAATCACTGGATGCCGAGATAGGTAATAAAATGTATTTTTTTTTTAATTTTGTAAATGAATTTTAAAAAAATTTCTTCATTTTTATAAAAAAAATGTCTTTAAACGAACCCTTAAAAACTTCTCAAACAAAAAACAATTTCTACTAAAAAATATTTCAAGTGTTTTTTAAAACAAATAAAAAAACTCTTTATTAAAATATATTTTAAAAATTTCTTAAACAAAAAATAAAAAAAAAACTAAAAAAAATTTTAAACGTACAAAAAATTCTAATATCCGTTATACAAAATGAAAATCTTACTTATAGTAAAAATCATTATTGTTATACAACTGACTTTTTGTGTAACTGCTATTTGGTTATACAATTTTGAACATATGACTTATTAAGAAATTACATAATAAGTTTATACAAAATTGGATATCAGTATTATATGTATTCTTTGAGGTTCTGCCAGAACTAATTATTCTGGTACTTTTACATGTAAAATCGAAAAAAAATACCAAAACTATCAGTTTGGGCATTTTTATATGTAAAATCAAAAAAGAAAAATACCAGAACTAATGATTTCAGTATTTTTACATGTAAAATCAAAAAAATGCTAAAATTATTAGTTTCAGTGTTTTTACATGTAAAATCAAAAAGAAAAATGCTGGCACTAATAATCCAGTATTTTTACATGTAAAATCAAAAAAAATGCCAAACTATCAGTTTCAGCATTTTTACATGTAAAATCAAAAGGAAAAACGCTAAAACAAATAGTTTCAGCATTTTATATATAAAAACAAAAAGTAAAAAATGTTACAAACCGTTTTTTTACTTGAAATATTTAATTAAAACTCTGAACGATTTGAGCTAAACTGGGAAACTGATCCAAAACTGGCTCAAAATTCAGTTTAGTTCAGTTCAGGTATTAGAACTAAAAAACTGGCAGTTCGATTCAGTTTAATCTAATTTTTTATAAAAATGCGAAAAATCAAATAGCTATCCATCTAGAAGTTAAGCCATATATCATTGGATTTGTTTCAACAAGACATATCGAATGGTGGTAAGATCACATCTTTAGTATTGATAGATCATAAGTTAACACACACTAAATGATTTATAAATAATTGGAATTAGCAAGCTATCTATTAATGCTAGAGATATGATCTTAGCACCATTCGATACATCTCAGTGAGATGAATCTAATGAATATAAATTTGTCCATATACAACCACTGGATGGCGAATAATGTTAAGTTTCGCATTTTTTTAAAATTTTTAAATGTTAAAAATTAAAAATTCTGATATATAATTTATTTTTCGTCCAATAATCATATAAATATGAATTAGGACTCATTGGATTTATCTCAATGAGACAAGTCAAATGGTAGTAAGATTAAGGTTGCTTGCTAAAACCTAGGGGTTTAGACAAGATGGCGTTTCGCCAAAAAGTGAAATTCTGCCGAAACTATATTAAAGTTATATTAAAAAACTGGTGAAACTTTGGATAAAGGCGAAACTGCTGAAACTTATTATAAATGCCGAAACTGCCAAAACTCTGCCGAAACTATAATAAATCTATAGTAAAATTTTGATAAAACTAATCATAGGATTTTGAAGAGGTTTAGACAAGCAACCTTAAGTAAGATCACGTCTCTAGCATCAATAAATAGCTTGCTAATAGAACCCCGCTTACTTCTAATAAAGGTCTCTGGGCAAAATTTCAGATTTACTAGTAATTTTACCAACCTTTCTTATCTCATAATTTTACCATATATATAGTAACCTTTTAAAATTAGATTAAATTTTACCTTAAATTTTCAGAGACCTAAATTTTTTAAATATTAAATAAACAAAATATTTTATAATAATTACAATAAATTTTAAAAATTTTTTATTTTTACTAAGTTTAATTCTTATTCTTTAAGATAAATAACTTTTATTAGTAAAAAAAGTTACTTTGAATTACAAAAATACTATAAAAAAATCTTAAAGATACACATCTTTAACTTTACTTTGAAACTATTATTCACTTACTTTCTTTAAAAATATCTAATTAATTTTTTTTAAAAAAAAATAAATTCGTAATTGGTATTATTATGAAAAAATGCTCATACCCTACAATTATTAATCCAACTGCTATGAAAATATTTATCTAAATATTTTCGACCTTGCCGAACAACTTTACTTAAGCATGAAAAAATAATTTCATTTGATCAAAGTGCTCAAATTACACCCTAAAATCACTGATTAGGAAAATAAAAAAAATTAAAAGTGCAAAAATTGCTCGTATTCTGTAAATATTAAACTGATTCTTATGAAAATTAATATTCAGGTAGTTTCAACTTCGCCGAACAATATTACTTAAGCTTAAAAAAGTGATTTCATTTGACTAAAATGCCAAATTACGCTCCAAATTTAATAAACAAAAAATGTAAATTTTAAGTTAATATTAAAATAAAAAAATACTCGTATTCAACAAATATTATGCCAACTGCTATAAAAATTCAAATATAAGTAGTTCGACCTTACTAAACAACTTTCTTAGATAGTAAAATATGATTTGATTTAACTAAAGTACTGAAATTAAATTCTGAAGTTGCTAATTGCTGTACGAATTTTTATATTTTAAAAGCTAATTTTTATAATAATTTTAAAAAGATAGTGCTAATGCAAATAAAACTACAAATATAAAATAGTTTTTACAAGTATAAAAAAGAGAATAAATTTTTTATTTTGAGAAAAAATTATAAAACGTATATTACCAAATATTGTAATAATTGTTGTACAATATTTCAGATTAGTATATATAAGGTAAATATTAAATTTTATATACAATTTTACTTTATTATTTACTGAAACATTTGTAAACTTATATTTGATTTTACTTTATAAAACCAGAAACCTATTTTAACTTTACCTTACATATCCAGAAACTTTTGTTTGTTATATATATAATTTTATCTTTATTTATTAAGAGACCTAAAATTTTTTTTTAATATAAATTTTACCTTATATTTTCAGAGACCCCTATTAGAAATAAGCAGAGTCCTGTTAGAACCCGTTTGTTAAAGTAAAGAAAATTTAATTAAAAAAAATCTTACCGAAAACTTGTATCCAAAGAGCTCTGAAAGAACTACCTAAAAAAAGAAAGTAACAAGCTATTAACCATTTATTAAAATAACCCAATTAAAGAAAAAAAAGAATTTACTGAAATATTATGTTCAGAATGACTAAAGAATTGCCTAAAAAATAAAAGAAATTAACTGTTACAAACCAATTATTAAAAAGTGAAGTAAATAAATATCAAAACTTACCAGAATATCACCTCCAAAGAAATTTCAGTTAAAGTTCCACAGGTCGAAAAGTGAAAAATTAGGCACCAATCGGTCACCAATTAGGTAGCTGATTGGTACCTGATTGGTGACCGATTGGTGCCTGATTGGCATTTTCGCCAAATACTGTTACCAATCAGGCAGTTTGCTAACTTTTGATCCAGTGATCAGAAAAGGATGAAATATAGCTCATTGGAATCGTCTCAACATGAAGAATCTAATGGTAGTAAAATCTTATTTCTAGGATTAATATTTGATGAGAAATTAAGTAAAATATAAAAATAAAAATATATCATTTATATTTTATTTAATTTTTTATTAACTATTAATCCTAGAGATGCGATTTTACTACTATTAGATTCGTCATGTTGAGACGATTCCAATGAGTTATATTTCATTCTTTTCTGATCACTGGATCAAAAGTTAGCAAACTGACTGATTGGTGACTGATTGATACCTGATTTTTCACTTTTCGACCTGTGTTCAGTTTTGTGAACAAGCCAGTGTTCTATAAAAAAAAACAATGTGAAAGAAACATTAGATCGTTTCTTAACTTTAAAATATTAATAAAGTTTTCTTTCTCCCATTTTTTACTTTAATAAACAAGTCTGGTTTCATGTTAAAGCCAACGTTCTACAAAAAAAAATAATGAAAAAGAAATGTTAATTTATTTCTTAAATTTAAAAAAAAGGATAAAATTTAAAAAAAAAATTTTAAAAAAATAAGTAAGTTTCGAAATGAAACTTACATTACTTCTAAGAAAAAGAGGCGTGAGAAAAGGAGAATGAAAAGGGAAGGGAAGGACAAAAGGGAAAGGGAGTGATAAAGGGAAAGGGAAGAACGAAAGGGAAAGGAAGGGATAATAGGGGAAAGGAAGAATAAAGAGAAAAGTTTAAAAAAAGATTGTCCTTTTTTAAACTTTTAATATGCGTAATGCAATATGTGACGTTTAATTAGTGCACTATTCGACCAATGTCTAATTGTAGATTATAGTCAAATTTTTTCCTATAAATTATTTTTATAAATTTATTCACCCATTTGATAAATATTAAATTATCATTATTTAATGCTGCACATCATGATAAAAATCTTATTGATGATGTTCATTAATGTTAAATATTACATGTCTATTTAAAATAATGAATATTATAATATACATGACCTACAAAAATATACATATAATAAACATTTTTCCCATAACTTCCTGATAATAGATCTTACTTCTATAATGATCATTAGTAAAAAATATTATATTACATTGATGAATATAATTTGATCAGATTATTTTTCCATAATTGACTTTAAGAATATACTTAGGTGAAGGTATATAAATTTGGTATGACTACTGATATTTTAGACAATCATCTTTTACATCTTTTAAATGGAATCAATACCACTTTTTTATATGCATTTTTTAGGAATTTTCAAATTAGGTATCTGATTTAATTTGTTAACATTTAAAAAAACATGTTGTTATTTTTTTTTTAATGAAAAATCTTCATTTTTAATATTTTAATAATTATTTATATATATATTATATTTTTATTAAAATTAAATTGCATTTTTAGTTATAATTGCAAAATTTATTTTTTTTAATTTAATGAAAATACTATAAATATTTGTATAATTTAATATAATGATATGTTTGAAAGATTTGTATCTAATATTAAACTAAAAAACTATTTTTAAATTAAGTTTCTAATTGTTAAATTAGGAGTTTATAAATGTAAGCTATAGTACGTGAAAAAAATAATTATAATAAAAATTATATGTTAAAAATCTTTAATAATTCCTGCAATATACATCTGTTCAGCAATAATTTTACTTGATTACACAGTAAACATATTTATATAATAATCATTTTTTTGTTTACATACTATTTATGATTAGTTATGCTTTATTTATAACAATATGAATTATGGAATTTTATGCAATATTATACAAAGGTAGCTACATTATGGGAAAATGGTCTCTATCCTATAAAAAATTTGTGGACCATACTGAAAAGGTATGTAAAAAGACAGGTTAATAAGCTGATAGTAAAAAAAAAAATTAATTACATTAGATATTTTCCAGAATATAATTTGAAAAGAATGGAAAAGAATTGAACTGGAAATTTTTATTAATTTAATTAAAAGTATGTCATTAAGATTATAGCAAATAATTAAGGGTAATGGTAATAAGATAAATTATTAATTAAGCTTAGTCAAATTTTTTCACAGTGTAATAAAGCATATATGTTTAAATTTTTATAAATGTTCAATAAATATTTGTTACATAATGAACAAAAATATTATTATAATTATTTTTTTCATGCACTGTATATATAATATATACTTTGAATTGATTTTATTTTTATTTTTATCTTAACATAAAAGCAAAATACTATATAAGTACTATATACTTCCAAAATTAAGCACCTCCTTTTGACCGTAATGCTAGCCAGGAACAGCATAACGTAGGCTAAAATTAAAATTTTCATAATCCTGGCCAGGTGCTTATTTTCGGGAATACTTAATATCAGAAGTACAGTAGGCGATCAAAAGTATACAGACATTTTGATTTGCCAAAATTATGCCGATCATTACACAATGACATAATATAAACAATACGTCATTTAACGCTTAATATCATAATAAAAAACACCACAGTGTTTTTTTTTTAGTAAACATTCACCAAATATGAGGCCACTCACCCCAAAACCCGATATGCAATTATTTATGGTTATAATTGTGGTCAATCGGGTCGTATGATTGCAGAAAAATTGGGGTGTAGTAAAACTGCCGTTTATGATATACTTAAACGTTTTTGTGAAACTGGCTCTTTCACACCAAAAAAAAAATCAGGTCGGCCGCCACTCTTTAACTCACCAACGCGACAAGAACTCAAAGCTTTTGTTCAAGAAAATGGTGAAAATCATTGACTTTGTTCAAAAAAGATTGCAACTGTTTGGACAGCTCGTAAAAAGCAACCTGCTTCTGCAAGTACCATACACCGTAACCTTAGAAAGGTTGGACTTCGTGCCTGTATTCCCTGTCGCAAACCTGCAATGACAGAAACACATCGTTAGGCTCGCCTTGAATGGGCTCTTGCTCACAGAAATTGGACAACAAGAAAATGGAGAAGTGTGTTTTTTTCTGATGAAAGCACTTTTACCCAGTTTCAACAAGGTCGTCAGGGAAAGGTTTGGCGTGAACCAGGAGAAAGATTGAATCCTGATTGTGTTGCAGTTACCGTAAAACACAGCCCTAGCAGAATGTTTTGGGGTTGTTTCTCCTGGCGTGGACTTGGACCAATTGTTCCGTTAAAAGGTTCAGTTACAGGTAAAACTCATGCTAAAATTATTCAAGATTATGTCATACCTACTTTGGATGAGCATTTTCCATGTGGTAATGGAATTTTCCAAGAGGATAATGCTCCGCCACATCATTCAAAAGTTGCTATGGCCGCCCGTGAAGATGCGAAAATTGTAGTGCTTCAATGGCCAGCACAAAGCCCCGACTTGAACCCTATTGAGAATATGTGGGCAGAAATGAAAGCAATGGTGCGTCATCGTGATCCACCACCATCTAATATTCAAATGCTTGAGAAGTATGTTAAAGATGCATGGGACGATATTCCTCCAGAATATTTTAAAAAATTAATTGACAGCATGCCGCGCAGAATTGAAGCAGTTATTGTTGCAAATGGATATAATATTAATTATTAATATATAATTTTTTTTTACATATAATTAATAAAGGACAATCAGATTAATATATTTACTTAATAATTTTTATTTTTATTATATTATTTTATTATGAAATTTTTATTTTAAAAATGTCCGTATACTTTTGATCGCCTACTGTATATGGTAGATCAATTTCTAAATTCAAATGCGAACAAGATTAGCAAATCACGTAGGGAGAAAAAAATTTGGATTTCCCACGTGAAAATAAACTGTGTACTTCACGAGAGTCAAAAATTTTTAAATTTTATATTATTTAACTCGGACCAGATTATTAATAGTTAAAAAAATTTATCAAGTCCTAAAAATAAAATCAATACTCGTTTTTTATTTATAAAATTTTTTATTTATTATGCCAATACTTTGTGTGAAGATAAAAAAATTATATACATAATTATCATGCATCATCTAAGTGCGGAAATAACAGATTGAAACTTATTAAATTATGGGGGCCAATATAACTAAGATATTACTATGTTTAAGCGAAATTTAAGAACAAAAAATTATACGACAAAGAAAACGTCAATGAGAAGAATACATGGCATCATGGCATCCGCCGAAGTCCATCTCATCGAAACCCAGAAATTTCGCCGAAGAATGTTTCACCGAAGTGCCATTTTGCCGAAATACCATTTCCCCGAATGGACATTTCCCCGAATGGCCATTTCCCCGAATGGCCATTTACCGGAATGCCATTTTGCCGAAGGACATTTCGCTGAAGCCATTTCGGAAAAAGGACATTTCGCTGAAGATATGGAATTTTTTAATTTCCTCTTCTTTTTCAGAAGACAATCGGATTATTTACACATTGTAGGTCACGTTTGTTTAATTTTTTTTTTATTAAAGAAAAATTAATTTTATTCTGTCTTACAGTAAGTTCAAAAAAGCTAACAAATTCGTCGTATTCATTCATCAATTTCCGAAATATTTTTTTTTTCTTTGTATCGAATTGTT
Source organism: Rhizophagus irregularis (assembly GCF_026210795.1). Classification (NCBI taxonomy): domain Eukaryota; kingdom Fungi; phylum Glomeromycota; class Glomeromycetes; order Glomerales; family Glomeraceae; genus Rhizophagus; species Rhizophagus irregularis. The sequence goes on from NC_089447.1 coordinate 3,112,643, forward strand.
AATGATTAAGGAAATATGTTAATCACGGCGAGGTGTCTTTCGGTGAAATATCCCTTCAGCGAAACCTTCCTTCGGCGAGATGAATTCGAAACGTACCGTAACCCCTTTTGAATTTAATTTGTCGTATTTATAATTAAAAGATAGATATTTTCGAAATAAGTGTTATAAAGATTTTTCTTTGAATCAGTCTTCATTTATTTTTGAATAAGCCTCGAAATTTAAATATCAATTTATTAATTGTTAGATTTCAAAATAGACTTTTTTTTAAAAAAGTATAAATTCAAAACACTACTACATTATAATTAATGTGACTTTTCTATTTTAACAATAAATATTATTTGTTTATTTTGTTATATCTGATACAAGCCACCAGTTATATAATTTACTTTATTGGGTTTATTTGCTTATCAATTTTTAATTCTATTTTTATAAAACAAATTTACAAATTGCTGCGCAAACAAATCAATTTACATAATATGAAATAATTGTTACGCCATTTTTAAAATTGCATTACGTTTTACTAATAATGTAACTAGTTAAGGCATAATGCTGGCTAAAATTATAAATGTAATTCTGGCTGATTAGCATTTCCGCCCTGACGATTAATACTTTTAAGTTGTTAATCCTTAATTTTCACATGATTCATAATGTAGAACCTTTAGAGACAAGAATTCAAAGATATATTAGAAATGTAGTTAAATCAATTCACATGAATTTATCTAAATATTTCGTAATAAAGCGTGTGTATAACATATATCAACAGGAATTGTGCATTATATTGATAAGCCCTTCTTATTGTTGAAAGGAATATCAATTAAAAAAAAAGTCTTCCATTAAGAGTGGATTATTGGCACATGTTTTTAACAATTATTTATCGAGCCCCCATCAGTAAAAATAAAGGTTGATTCACATGAAACCCTTTTTTAGAGGAAATAAAAATAGCTTACTTTCAATGACGTAAATGATTGCCTTTGTCACGAGATAACATTATTATAATTACTTTTATATCTATTTTGTGAAAACAAATATTATGCACATATTGCATATAATCATATAATTAAATATATCCAATATTATTTATTGTATAATGACTATTATAGTAATTATAAAAAAAAATTTAAATCTGAATTTTTCTCCTACATTTAAACAAAACCAAAACTTATTCTCTTTCTTGTTCGTAAATTCTTATAATAAAACTTTTTTTTTAAAAAAAATAATCTCGTTTTTTTTTTCTTTACTTCAAAGATGGAATTTTATAAAACATATCACTTTGACACAAAAGGTCAACGAATATCCTCTGCAGCTTACCTTCGAGAATTATTATATTCCATGTTTACTATGCTTCAGCAGACGAGAGCACCATACGTTCCTCATCCTACGCCAAAATTTTCGTCAAAACCTAACGTAAGTCAAAGAGACTCTATTGCTTTTCAAATACTTCTTACTTGGCAAGAATTTCATGAAAAACTTATACAAAGTTTGGAAAAAGAGAATATTTCTTCATGGACAAGAGAAGAATTATTAATATGGTGGAACATGACAAGGTTTCTTCACGCATGTTTAATGGAATTCGCATCTAAAAATGGGTGGGGAACTACCTTTAAATATAATGAAAACCCGGAAAATCTTTATAAACAGTATAAAAATTGTGAAAATACGTTTAGAACAGATACATATTATGCAAGTTCAATTCATCCGAGTTATAATGAATTATTTGGCGGTTTAAGTCCTTGTATCTTGGAGAATGTTAAGGGTCATTTACCAGTGATAGAGGGAAAGGTGTTATTAAATTCTCAACATGATTTTAATTATTTATTTGGCATTGAAGAAAGTTCCCTTGATAATGGAACTAAAGTATCTCAGGAGAATCTTGAAGTTGAAAAGTTAAGAAAATTAGTTAAGATGGTACAAGATCATATTCAACCACTGAAAAAGATTTTATTACGAAATTTTTCTTAATATGCATATAGACAACTACTTTCTTTTTTACATATTTTTTTTTATTATAAAAACAATTTTTTTTTTTTAAAAAAAAAGGGAAGGAATAGACGTAATTTCACATCAATTTTTTTGGCGTAATAATGGCTAAAATTAGTTCAGTCAAATGATATGTCCGGTTAAAACATCGGCCGATGATAATCGTAATCCATATCAGTTTCCTTTTTTGTTATATTTTAATTATATACTCCGACAAAATGAACCACATAAAGAAGGATTCCCGAAAAATAGTTTTATTTCAAGAACATAACGTAATTTATAATTTATGGATTTGATCGTGGCTTCGTGGCGTAATTATTGCATACTTTCATGGACTTTATCCCAATTGTTTCCACATTGATTCCAAATAAAATTTAAACAAAGAAAAAAATTCTAACAGAAAAATATTCACTATTGTACATTAACTTTTAATTTGACAAAGAATAGTAACTTAATTACAATTGTACATTGATTCCAAATTTAACAATTTTAATTTTTAAACAAAGAATTAGGAATTGAAACGCCATATTAACTATTTTAGCAAATGTCATCATACAATAATTCCTTGTTCCACAAAAAAAAATAATAATAATTTTTATTTATTTGTTGTTTTTGGGCTTCAGCCAAGCCATCAGGAGTTATTTCTAATTGGGAAATTTGCCGTAATTAAGATGAGTCCAGATTTGCAAAGTCCAGATTTGCAAAGGGTCCATTTCCAAAAAAAAAGTCATAAATTCTTTATAATGTCCAGACCTTATTTTCCGATGCTGAGCACATAGTGCCAAGTGTGAAGGCTTTTCCCGAACTGAATGAAAAACTTTGATAATGTCAATTCCTAACTAATATTTTTTTATATTTATCAGTTTTATATGAATATGCTGTGAAATTTAAACATATGCAAATCAAAACGCAAACCCAGGAAAGTTGAAAGCATTTCAATAAAAATTATCAGAAGCAATGCATGGAACAATTCTTATTAATATCACACCGCAGGTGATTTTCACCGCATCAGCATTAGAAAATATTAATGGGCAGAGTTTCATGCCATTTTTAATTCTGCCCAAAATTCTATCCTAATTCTGGTAAGGTGATAATGATATTTAGTAACACTATTTTTTAATATTCCTTAAAAAAAAATGAATTACCATATTTACCAAAAATAAGCAAGTACCAAAAATAAGCAACTTGTAAAATTTATTGACAACCACAATATAATAAATGTAATATAATTGAAAATAAAAAAATTATGCTATTCTGACATTAAAATCAATGAAGGGAATGCCCTATTCTGTTATTAAAAGTATTATTATCCTAATTACTTTAATCATTAGTTTTATTGATTACCAATTTCTTAATTTCTAATGTTATAATCTATATTAATACTAATTTTTCACTTTTCAATTTCTGATTATAATAACCTTTATACAATTAGATGATTATAAAATAATGATTTAGTACAGCTTAATGAAAAAAAAAGTAGATTTTGAACAATATATTTGTATCCAAAAATAAGCAACTTTATAATAAAAAAAGGTTGGCAAAGATGGTAAAAATTTTTTAATAATATAAAAAGCTAAAGTAAATAAGTAATAAATTTTTTTATTAATATTTATAGAAATCATATATTGTAAAAGTATTAAAAGTATTAGGTGTTAAAAGGTACTAATAATTAATTATTCTATTAAAAAATCTAAAAAGATGATATGTAAAGCAATAAAATTTAAATTAGTAAAAAAAGAACTACTTTTATAAATAAAAATAATAGTGCAATATATAAATTGCTAATTCAGTAGCTAATCTATTTAGATAAGTTTTTTATATTTTTCATCTTTTTTATTAATTTGGCTAAAATTAAAAAAATTTTATTAAAAGTAAAATATTTAAATTTTAAAGTTTTGCTAATTTGCTTTTTGGGTTAAATAACTTAAGTTAAATTACCCTTCTAAAATTTATATTTTACATCAATAATTTTTTTTTAAAAAAAAATTATTTGTATTATTATTCATTTTACTTTGTATAGATTTTATTTATTTGAATATTATAGAATATAATGACCAAGTTATTTTACATTTTTGATAATAATAATAAATTTTTATATCTTTACATTTTTTTAATTATATAAAATCTATTAATAAGTTAAATTACCCAGATTAAATCACTCTAGGTTAAATTAATCTTATATTAAATTTATTAAATTATAAAAAAAGATATTTAATTACTTCATAAATTACTGATCACTAAAGGTAATCATTATTATATAGTAAATATTTTTTATATAAATTTATATCAAATGGGCTCATTAGTTCAAAATTAACTCAAATTTATGCAAAAAATAATTCAAATTTAAGCCAATTTAAAGCCAATTATATATGGATAAGTCTATTTAGTACAAATTTATACAAAAACTATTTATTGGATTATTAATTAGAATTATCAATTTTTACTGGCATTATATTTTTTTTAATACTGGTTAATTATTATAATTTCAGTTACTAGTAATTATCACCTTCTGGTAATAATTAAAAAATTCTTTAATTTTATTTCAATTAAAATTATCAAATGCATTTTCTTTATCAATTATATAATACTTATTATTTATTTTATCAAAATTTATATAATGATCTATATATTTTGTATCTATAAATTCTTTTAATATAAAATAGTACATAAAATATTTATGCTTATATTTATTTTTTAAAATATTTAATATTAATTGTATATAAGTTAATATATATATTTAATTATTAAATTTATATATAAAAAAATATTCTATAATTTCATATATATCTATAAATTTATAAGCAATTTTGTCTATTATATACCTTATTTAATATATATATAAAAATAATAATAATAAATTATAATAATAATAAATATTTAATTACTTATCTAAATACAATAAGTATTTTTTGATCATTTATTTATATATTATTTATTTTTATTTAATATTTTTAATCTCTTATATTTTATATTATCAAAATTAAAATTTTAAAAAATGCAATTAATTAATTAATATCATAATGAATTTAAATTAAATAATATTATTAATATTATATTTGAATCCTGTAATCACAAGATATTAAAGATACTTTACTAAAAATGGACAATTTTTTGAAATATTTATATAGACCTAAATATAGTGCTCCAAAACGAGTCGAGTTGACTCGTGAGTTGGTCGAGTCGAGTCGAGTCGAGTCGAGTTGAAAATTACAATCAAATCAAATCAAATCGATTCGAGTCGAGTTAATGATTTAATAAAATCGAGTCGAGTCGAGTTAAGCCGAATTAAACATAATTCCGGCCAAATTTATGGAATTTCCTTTTTTGGAAATTATGTTACACAAATTCCGAGACGAAAAATTTTTGAAAATTACAAAAATGGAATTTTGTGGAACGGCTATCGCCAGAAAAGGAAATGATCGGCATAGCCGAATTAAAATCACGTGATTTAATTCGACTCGACTCGATTCGGTTTGACGGGCCAACTCGACTCGAATCGAGTTGAGTTTATATTTTTATAATTTTAACTTGACTCGACTCGACTCGATTTAACTCAAGTCAAATCGAGTTTACATATAACTTGACTCAACTCAACTCGTTCGGCTTTCAAAACAATTGTGCAATTATTTTGTAAAATTTTTAAAATATATCAAGATATATTTGAGGTATTTTTGAGATTAAAATATTAAAATAATATTAAAATTAATTATATTATATTAATTATAATAATAAAATAATAACAAAAACATTAAAAAATTATTGTGATATTATTTTGAGTTATTTTTATAGACCTAGATACAATATACAGTCAACTTTCTTTATAGTCACACATTTGGGACAGTCTATATTTGGTGATTATGTGCAAACAGTCTTATGACTTTATCTTTTATTATAAATTTTAAACGAAAAGTACAATAATCAAATCGAACAATATTACAAAATATAGAAAATTAAACAAAAAATAAAAAAACTAGCTTCACGATTCATACAAGTAAAGAAATCTAAACAAAATAAAATTAAGTAAAGAAAAACTAAACTATTACAGAAACGCATACCCCATCTTTACCCGAAGGCCAGTGTGAGTCAACTATTCAGCATGTCCTAAGATCCAATCCGTTACCAAAAAGAAATCCTAAGTAGAGGCTGAACTGTTAAGCGGCATATTTGGTGATTATAAAGAGATGTGACTATATAAAAAATTTCTTATATTTGTATATCATAATTCTGGCCAAAAATTAACATAATTTTAGCCAAAATTATACTTAAAACTTTATTGTATCGTAACTTCGCCAATATTAATCGTAGAGAGATGATCTTACCGCCATTCGATTCGTCTTGATGAGACGGTTCTAATGGTATAAAATACGTCGAAATCCAATCACTAGATTAATTTCTGAAATTAAAAAAATATTAATGGTTTTTGTGTAATAACTCTGTCAATATTGATCCTAGAAAGACGATCTTACTACCATTCGATTCGTCTTGATGAGATGAATCTAATGGTATAAGATACATCGAAATCCAATCACTAGATCAATTTCCGAAATTAAAAAATATTAAATGGTTTTTAAGTAATAACTCCGTCAATATTGATCACAGAGAGATGAGCTTACCACCATTCGATTCATCTCGATGAGGCGATTCCAACGAGCTATAAATCGTCTTTTTACAATCACTAGGTACCGAGAAATCTAGCAAAATGTTAAATGGTGCAGTAAACGTAAATCAAGAAATATTATAATGCCGATGTTTAACATTTTGTTGAATAACTCGTCAACTAGTGATCGGAAAAGGATAAAACTGCCCATTTTCAAATTCTCTTTTATTACTACCTCCTCAAAAAATCACAACTCTTCTTTGGCGACAGTTTCTCAGGATTCCTGGATTTTTTGGATATCCTCTTCTATAATTCAGGATGGATCATGAATCTCGCACCTGGATTTTCTGCGCCGCTTAACAGTTCAACCTCTTAGGATTTCTTTCTGGTAACGGACTGGATTTTTGGATGTTGGATAGTTGACTTACACTGGCCTTCGGGTAAAGTTGGGGTATGCGATTCTGTAATAGTCTAGTTTTTCTTTGCTTTAATATTATTTTAGTTTAGATTTCTTTGCTTGTATGAGTCGTGAAGCTACTCTTTTTATTTTTTATAATATTGTTCGATTGAATTTTCGAAAGTTAAAATATAAATAAAAGATTAAGTCATAAGACTATTTGCACAGGAAAAGGATAAAACTACCACCATTTAATTCGTCTCAGTGAGACGATCCTAACAAGCTATGATACATTTTTGTACGATTATTAGATGCCAAGTTATTTAATATATTCTTTATATAACTGTGATTATAAACGGTTCTTTTTAATATAAGATTTTTGAGGATAGGTGTGATAGTGACCATAGATAGATTGTGACTATATAGGATAGTTTTTAATAATAAAGTGTTTTGAACATTCAACTGGTGTGACTATATAGTAGAATGTGACTATAACGGGAGTGACTATAGAGGGAGTTGACTGTAATTACAAAATAATAACAAAAATATAATAAAAACATTTTGATGTATTAAATGTATTTTTGTGGTATTTTAAAATTATTACAAAATCATTTCAAAAAATTGGCCATTTTTAGTAAAGTAGAACTTTTATAGCTAAGATAATCTGTTACTAAATAAAGTCTACCTATGGAGTCAAATAATCACTCAATAGTACATATATGAGGTACTGCCAGTATGACAAGTGGTTTGTAGTTTAATTATTTTAGAGTAGTTACACAGGTTGAAAAGTGAATAATCAGGCATCAATTAGTTACCAATCAGGTAACTGATTGGTGACTGATTGGCATTTTCGCTAAATACTGTCACCAATTAGACAGTTTGCTAACTTTTGATCCAGTGATCAGAAAAGGATGAAATATAGCTCATTGGAATTGTCTCAACAAGGCGAATCTAATAGTAGTAAAATCGCATTTCTAGGATTAATACTTGATGAGAAATTAAGTAAAATATAAAAATAAAAATATATCATTTATATTTTATTTAATTTTTTATTAACTATTAATCCTAGAAATGCGATTTTACTACCATTAGATTCGTCTTGTCAAGACGATTCCAATGAATTATATTTCATCCTTTTCTGATCACTGGATCAAAAATTAGCAAACTGCCTGATTGGTAACAATATTTGGCAAAAATTCCAATCAGTCACCAATCGGTCACCAATCAGCTACCTGATTGGTAACTGATTGGTGATTGATTGATGCTTGATTTTTCACTTTTTGACTTGTGTTATTAGGAAATTTTACTTAATATATATTTTCTTAATTTTTTTTACTTTAATAAAACTGCAAATGCATTGCAAAAAAAATTATTAATATTAGGTTAAACAAATTAAATTTTTTATTTTTTATTTTTAAAATCACATATTTCGATACAAGCGTAGATTTTTTTTTATTTTTTATATATATATATAAATCAATTTTATTGGTCCAAATTATTTCTATTTGTACAATAAAATGGGATGTACAATATATTTATAAAGTTATTGAATGTTTTGTAATCTTTCTATTTAATTGTTAATAAAAACATGCAAAAAAAATGTAATAAAACCACATTCTACATGATTATTATAATACATTAAGGTTCTTATTACTGAAGATATCAAATATACCTAATGTAACTTTTGCTAGTTTTTCGTTAAATTCTTTTCAACTTTTATTATATAAAAGTCTATTATTTGAGACATCTGTAATACTGTCTATGAAATTCAAAACGAAGGAATCACAATTATCTCTAACAAGGTCTGGAGCAGTTATTTTTATACGCTCCGCCAGATCCTATGGGATCACAATATTAATATAATACTCTTTGCTGAAAGTGAACTATGGTAATACAAAATACTATTTGCTAAATTACTCACCATAAAAAAGTTATATGCTTCTACTTCCAAAGTTTTCACCATTTCTGAATCTGCATAAATCACTTGACTAGCAAGTGGGATGTGCCATGATAAGTCTGAAGCACTTTTTTTCTTTAAATATTTACAAAAGTAGTAAGCATACAGAGCTTTACTATTTTTAAGATTAGTTTTCAACACATGCAAGTTTGTCTTGATTTCATTTTTAATGAGTGGTTTTTTCTATTTTGATTCTTTGATATTCTTAAAATTACTTACACTTTTGTATGCATCATCAAACTAACGCAAAAGCCTTATATTAGTACTAATGTAGTTAATCTTTTTGATATTAGAATCATGTATGCAGCGCATATCCATCAATATATTTCAAGTAAATTATCAACTATATGTGGCCTGCATACAATTGACAATGTACATGAATGCTATATTTTTTTCTTCATAAACTATAACTAAGCTCCAACTCCCATGTGTCTAAAGAATTAATATGTCTGATTAAACCTGTACTTATATGGCTATGGGTACTCATTTAATTTGGTTATAACATATGTACAGATCTTAACTCTAACTCCAATTTTTGAGACGCAACCCCATGATGACAGTCAACAATTGACACTGCAGTAACACACTGGTAATACTACATCCAAGCATTTTATTGGTTTTAAATTTAACTTAATCAGAATTTTTTTTCACACGCAAATAATATTGTATGCGTTTTATTCATTATTTTTGCAAATGGCTGACCAAGAAATACATAACTAACCTTTTAATCCAGTTATTCAGTTTAAACAAAAGGGACGTAGTTCTCATATAGAATTATAAAAGAAGGCGTCTATCCTAGTAAATCATCACTGGCATATACTCTCCGTCCTAATAAATATCGGATTCCAAATGACTATATAGTAGAAACAACTTGGGGTAGAAGCAAAAATCAGTGTACTGTTCAGTGTTCTATTAGTTATATTGAAAATAAACCAGTTTTTTAAATCCAATTTGGGCAATATTTTGAATATGAAGTTTCTTCAGCTAAATCAGCTATCAATGCTGCAAATTTATTTCATGAAGTATGTTATTTTGGATATTAATAATTAGTTTTCTATTTATTTTTTTATTTTTTTTAATTTTACTAATTTTTTTTTATTATTTTAGAAATACACTTTTTATGAAGGAACTAAAACATCAGGCATTTATTTGTTTGGCCTCCATCTTAAAACATTAGATACAGTAAGAGAAAGAAATGACATGCAGGTATGTTAAAGCAAGTTAATCAATGTGGCAATTCAATCCTTACAAAGCGAACTACAAATATTGGAAAACAAATGTTAATTGAATTCAATGAAAAAGCGCCAAAACTTTACAATTCAGAAGATATACCAGTATTGGAAAGTATCAGTTATTCTGTCAAAAAGCATACTTTTGATGTCAACTATAGGGATGGAGACAGAGCTAAAAAGAAACAAAAAAATGAATCAATGATTAGGGTGTTAGACGAAAGAAATATTTCACGAGATACTTATCGATATTTGTGTGCTATAGAGTTCAACCTACCTCGTGAAGGGGCAATAGCCAAAGAACGCTAAAAAATAAATGAGAAAATGGCCCAACTTATACCAATATCAATAATGGATGTGAATACTGAAACTCAAGTAAATCAATCTGAAGAGGTGGATATAGATGATGAACTTATAGTGCAAGAGGTAGTAGGTGCAGTTAGTAAAGGTGGCTATAGAAACGTTAAAGATATTTTGCAATATCTAATTCCTAATCTTGTTCAAAAAAAAAATTTTAAATCCATATGAGCCAATAATTCATCTTTGGATTTTTGAGGACGGGAGAAATGTTAGAAAAAAAGTCAAACATGTGATGATAACTATAGCTATTTTAGATGATAAACATACCTTAAATCAACCGAATTACCATTATACAACTGTACTTTATCCTGGCTGTGAAGACTATGAATCTTTATTAAATATAACAGCTCCACTTTATCGTGATTTAAAAAATTTAAAAGATCAGGGATTATTAATTAATAATATAAAATGGAATTTTCAATTATATTTCTCATTTAATTGGAAATTCTTAGCAATTTGTTTAGGTTTTAATGGTGTTCACAGTAAGAATTTCTGTCCCTGGTGTACAATCAGCAAATCACAACAAGGAGATCTATTTAAAAAATGGAATATTAATAAAGAAATGGGTAAATTAGTTGAAAAAAGTAATTATTATAAAGGTCATTCACGAAAACCACTTTTTGATATGATACCTCTTGATCACTGAATTCCTGATGAATTACATATAATGCTTCGAATTACTGATCGATTATAGAGTCTTGGTATAGCAGAGTTAATGGAATATGGTTTATTCAACGATTTTGCACAAAAAATTATCATAAAAGAAATGGAAAGAATCAAAGTCAAATTTCAATTTTGGCAGAATCAAGATTCTAAAGCTTGGAATTACACTTCTTTGATAAGGAATGATAAACTTAAGGCATTGCAGTTCTTTGATTTATCAATAATTCTTTCAAAAACACATGCTGATATGATATGAAACCTATGGAATAAATTCTATGAGCTTTATATTAAAATGAAAGATCCTTTAACAAATGCTGAAGAGTTTCAAAATGATGCCAAAAATTGGCTTACTTTGTTTTTAACACCTTCCGAAGGCATTCCAAACACTCAAGGATTTAAAAAAGGCCTGTACCAACCCGATAATATAACACCTTACATTCATGTATTGGTCTATCACATCTCTGAATTTATAATGATTCATCAGAAATGGGGATTAAAGTCGTTTTCCTGTAGTGGTGTTGAAAAAAAAAATCATGAGCATGTATCTTATTTTTTTCGTAAGACATTAAAAGATGGTGGAAAAAAAAATCTCAATCATCAGCAATCATTGAGATTTTACAACACAAAAATCGAACCCTCTTCTATAATCATAACAACACCCCTTTAAACTACCCAAAACCTTAAAAAATTCATGTCAAATTAAAGTAATTATTTTTTATTATTACTTTTATTGAATCATAGCCTGGCTGTTATAAAAATGGAAATAAATATGATCTGCTTGAGTAAAATTACCATTAAAATCAATATTCTTTTGTTTTTTCCATTTCACCACTAACTGTCCACGTTCATATTTTAGTTTACGTGACTTTTTTGTTATTTCAAAAGTTGATGCGGCTTGTGCAATGGGATTTTTCTCATTTTCAATATTATTATCATCATCACAAAGTACGACATAAGTACACTGCTGTTGATCATAATATTTGACTCCCCATGATTGCATTTCTAAAATATTAGCCAATACTTAATTTGATAAATCACCACGAAATATACACTTATAAATACTTTTTGTAGTAGAATAATAATGTATGTAATTTTTGAATACTGCAAAAAATTGGCTTTCAGTAGCAGGTACTGAAACTGTTTGTTTTCCTAATCGTTTGTAACCTCTCGGTAATCGCTTATGAATGTAATGAACTAAAATATCTTTAAATTGCTGTACAGTATTTTGTGGCAAAACGTCAAGGTCTGAACGTAAATCATTGTATTTTGTAACAGTATTAAGATGTCTTGTTAACCCTCCTTTATTTTTAAAAGCTTTCCCACATATATTACACTCAAATCTTGAACTAACAGTTACTGAAGGCGAAAAAATAGTACCAGAAACAATAGATTGACTCATGTTATTTAAAATATGAAAATAAAATGCATGTATTAACTATAGTTTAAAGGAAATTATGCTCAGCACAGCTCATATAAAACACTTTTGCAGAGATGGGTTTTGTAGAAGGGAGATGGGTTTGACGTGACAGTTGTTAATAATTTTTTTTTTCAGGTGCTTTTTTGTATGAACATCAAGTGATCGACATATGGATGTAGTGTAATGGTTACAAGATCACATGTATTTTAATAAGTAATTTGGGGTCTTAATTTAGGTCCAATTCCAATAATCAGCTGATATGAAAATATCATTATGCGCAATCATCATTTGGAATTATAAATCTGATAAATAATAGTAATAATTACTAACCTTCAAGGAAATATCAACGAATTTCAGATATTTTTCCAAAGTTTGATCATAATTTTTTTTTACTACTATAATTGCCTAATGAATTATTTCTTTTAACTTATTTTTTGGATATCATGTATCATCTTCTATTAGTTGAAAAATAACAGAAAATGCGGTAATATAATCTAAGGGTACTGGTCAGAATAGTCCATTTTGGCAAAATTTTAAATTGCTGAATGTTAGACGAAATTTGGTCTGACCTTAGCTGATTAGTACTAAAAAAATCGGCAACTAATTTTATAAACGATTTGCACTGTAACGCCTGCCACTTGTCAACAAATCGATCAGTAAAATTGGCAACAAATTGGTAAAATTAAATTGATGATTGTTAATAAACCTAATAATTATTACCGATTTTTGTACATTTAGCTGATTTTAATTTTTATAATAACAATTTATTGATTAAATTTTATTAATTCGTTTTATTAAAAATTGCATATTAAATTATTATCTATCTATCATTTATATATACCATTTACCATCCACCATCTATCATCCACCTATAATCCTCACCTAACCTGATAAAAGTCTGAAGAAAACTACTAAAAAAAAGAGAAAACGGCCAATAACTCATTTTTTAAATAAAAAAATTGGGTTTAAAAGAAATTTATCCGATCTGATAAAATCCGAAGGGGAAACTTACAAAAAAAGTAAAAAAATGGTTGGTTAACCATTTCTTTTAATAAAAAAAATGAAGTTTCAAAAATTTTTTGAAACTTACCTGAAATATCGGTATCCACACTGGAACTGATTTTCTATAAAAAAAAATATAAAAAATCATTTTTTAGCTAAAAACGTTTTTTTAAGTAAGTTTCAAAAATCTATCGAAACATTACCTGGGAAAATGGTAGAACTGATTCCTTATAAAAGACAATAAAAAAAAACGTTAATACAGTACGCGTCACCTATACTCTACATCGATTTTACCCTTTTTTAAAATTTTATAACCCTTAAAATTCAAATGATATAAAAAATCTAAATCACAAATATGAAACTTTAAGACACAAAGAACAGTTGTTGTAGTTTACTTTTTTCCGATAACAAATCTGTCAATAGTTATAAAGTTTTGAAGTTAGGTCAATTTATTAGTAAAGCCAGAAATTCAGAATCATAATTTTGGCCAGAATTAGTTCAGATTTCGTAATTCTGGCCAAAATTAGTAAATCACGTGAAATGTTATGAAACACATTGCATCTCTTTTTTTTTAATCGATTGCAAATTTTTTCTTTTTAAAACAAAATGACACATTCATCAAAAAAACACCACATTGCTTTAACTAAATCTTGTACTGCCAATGGTATTTTTACTGCTGAAAATCATAATGAAACAAATTTTAAGAAAGAAATAAGAGAAATTGAAAATTTTTTAGAAAAAGATTGGGGTAATGATGATGATAGTGAATGGGAAGAAGATATAGATCTAACGTTATCAGAAGCTAATTATAAAAGGCTTTTGGAATTAGAATTAATATGGAAGAAAGATGCTTACTTGGAAAAAAAAACACGTGGACCATATCTAACTGGATCAACTAAAAAATCTACATTTTATGATAATTATGGACCAAGTGGAAAATAGACTAAAGCTGCAGAGGGCACATCAAAATTAACGAGTTTTTTTCGCCCAAAAAATAAAGAAATAGAAATTCTTACAGAAGATGATGGATGGAATTTTAAAGGAGTTGAAATTAAAATTGAAGATTTAAAGGAAGAATTAAGAAGAGATCAATACAAAATGTCAGTAATTGAATATAATAAAAAAAGAGTAATATTTGAAATGTTAAAATGAATTAAATTTAAAGAAAATGAAAAAGGATTAATAAAAGCAAGTGTTGAAGCTGCAGAATTAGTCTTTATTAAAAGTCGTTTATATAAAGCACGATGTATTAGAGTTTAGGCAAAATATTGGCTTCAATATTTTCAACTGCCATCAACCTTCCAAGGTAAACATCAAAAAATTATTCGATTAGTTGATGATGATGAAGATGTAGCAGCAAAATGTCAAGCCTGGATTCGTAGTCAGGGAGGACATACAAGGACCCCGAACAATATATACACAAGCCTACAATAAATTACCAGATTTCTCTAAAAATGCTTGGTAATTTTCACATTGCATAAAAATACATAAGTTTTTGATGAAATCACTCAATTTTTTTTTTATTTGAAAGATAATCCTTCGTAGATTTTATATTTTAAATAAAAAAAATGTTTATAAGATATAAAAAAAATTATCTGATTATAAAATATGATAACTTTTTGAGGTTATTTTATATATTTATTTGCACATAGATAACTTTTAAAATTTCAAATATGTCAACCATTTTTATTTGCATTTTTAACAACTACAATTGATTATCTTTCAAATAAAAAAATAATTATTATAATCTGTTAAAATTTGACAGACTTGTATATATCTTAAAAAATGCCTATTTTACTATATTTTACTATTATTTTTCAAGTTTATTAGTAATTTTCAGTAAAATTGGCATTTTTCTAGATATACAAAAGTCTGTCAATTTTCAATAGATTTTAATAATTTTTTTTTTATTTGAAAGCTAATCAGTTGTAGTTTTTAAAAATGTAATTAAAATTGTTATATAATTGACATTCTAAAACCTATCTATATAAATAAATATACAAAATAATTCTAAAAAAGGCTGTCATAATTAACAATTAGACAATTTTTTTCCATACTATAAAATATCCTTTTTTTATTTAAAATTTAAAATCTACAATGGACTAGCTTTCAAATAAAAAAAAATCTGAACGATTTCATCAGAAATTTATAAACTTTTATGCAATATGAAAATTACCAAGCATTTTTAAAGAAATCCGGTAATTTATTGTAGTCTTGTGTATAAAGGTAGGTTTTGAGTTTGCTTAACCAACATATAAAAATTTTTCCTATGTGAGATTTATTATTGCTTATTTGATAACATAATTTTTAAATAGTCAGATATAATTATGCGTAGCAGAGTATTAAATTATTAATAGTCAGATATATATTTGCGTAGCAGGATAGAATTTTTTAATATATATATATAATATAATATATATTTACATTTTCACATTAAAAAAATCTAATAAAATATGTAAACAAAGTTATAAACATGTTTGTATAAAAAAAATTTACTATTTTTAATACAAAGAATAAGTTAATTGTATACGTAATACAGGAAACATTTTTAGATGTGATCGTGTAACATGTTTTCGATAAAACAAATACGCGTCTGCATAACATTAAAATCATAAATCATATACGCGTCTGTGTAATATTTAAAAAATATATATTTAAAATAAGAGCAAGAAAAATAAGTGTTTTTCTGTTTTTTTATAATTTTACACTATAAATTTTGTAATAATCAATAAAAGTTATTTCATTTTTACTTAGAAAATTTTTTAAAAATATTTTTTTGACAAATTTTACAGTAAATTTTAAAAATAAAAATTCCGCGTATTGGTGGCGTTACAAAAAACATGAATAAATCCATAAATATCTATTCAATTATGAAAAAAATTTATATGTAAGTAGATTCGAACCTGCTGAACAACTTTACTTAAGAAGGTTTTGGATGTTTCCTTTGACTAAAGTGCCTAAATTACGCTCTGAAGTCACAGAACAGATATACGAAATATTAATAAGAAACATTTATAAGTTGTAATATTACAAAAAAATAATAATAGCTTTATCCATACATTATTTCAAAAATTTTTGTTTTTTTAGTTTTTTTTATATACATACTAGTATTCACCTGTTAACTACGTTAACAGTTAGAGGTAAATCTGCTTACAGTCTGTATAACAATTCTCTATATTTATAGTAATATGCACTTTTCAATCTTATTACTTAAAAATTCTTAAAAAAAAAAAAATATTTTTTATTTATTTCTTTGAGTTTTGCTAAAGATCACCAGTAGTGATTTTCACTAATAGTGAATTTTCACTATATGTAAATTTTATTGGTTAATTTTTTGCATTGTGACACAATTTTTATTTTTTAGTGACTTTGAACTATTTTTATTATGCTCTTTTATTTTTTTGCCTAAGAACACAAAGATCAATAAAAAACGCAAAAATTGAGGATAAGATCAAAGGTAATCACATCCCAAAGATAAAGAACACAAAGATCAATAAAAATGCAAAAATCAAAGATCAGATCAGAAATGTTAGTAGTGTTCTCAAATCGAAAAAAAAAACCAAAAAAGAAACAAAAAAACAAATGCAAATACTCACTTTAAAGCCAAAATCTGGAGTCCAAGTCCATCCCTAAAGAAAAAGAAAGAAAAGGAACATTAGTAGTGTTCCAAATCAAAAAAGAAAAAGAAACAACAAATAACACAAATACTCACTCCAAAACTGAAATCTTGAGTCCAGTAATATCCAAGTTCATTTCTAAAGAAAAAGAAAGGAAAAGGAACGTTAGTAGCGTTTCTAAATCAAAAAAACAAAAACAAACAAAAAACAATTGCAAATACTCGCCCAAAGCTGAAATCTGGTGTCCGGTAATATCCAAGTCCATTTCTAAAGAAAAAGAAAGGAAAATGAACGTTAGTAGTATTCCTAAATAAAAAAAAAAATAAATAAAAAATAACGTGAATACTTACTTTAAGCCAAAAGCTGAAGTCCAAGTTCGTCTCTAAAGAAAAAAAAACAAAAGTTGCGCCATACAAAATCATAGCGTGATGCAAGCTTTTTAAATTTTAAATTTATATAATTTATATATATGGTGTCGATCACCACTGGTGATCTTTCATAGTAAACCTTCGGTACTTTCTTACAGAACAACGCTACGGGATTCTTTTTTTTTTGTAGGTCAGTTTGGTAGGTTCGTTCAGTGTTCTTTTCGCTCTGAGATTCTTTTTTTTTTTTGTAGGTCGGTGTTCAGCATTCTTCTATAGAATTTTCTTTTTTGTAGGTCAGTTCGGTATTCTCTTTCTTGTAGAATGACGCTCCAGGATTCTCTTTCTTGTAGGACGACGCCTTCAGGATTTTTCTCTTTTTTTGTAGGTCAGTATTCGATATTCTTCTATTGGGTTCGTAGGTTAAGTCATTTTCTCTTTCTTTTAATTTCCCTTTCGTTAGAGGATTCTAACCTCTTTTATTTTTTTTTTCTTTAGATCGGTCCTCTTTTCAGCATCGGATTTCAGGTAGATCTATAAAGCCCTCTTTCTTTCGTTTTCCTTTAGTTAGAGGTTGCTAACCTCTTTCATTTTTTTTTTTCTTTAGATTGGTCCTCTTTTCAGCATCAGATTCCGGGTAGGTCTATAAAGCCCTCTTTTTTTGTTTCCTTTAGTTAGGAGGTTGCTAACCTCTTTCATTTTTTTTCTTTAGGTTGGTCCTCTTTTTAACGCTAGATTCCAGGTAAGTCTTTCTTTGTTTTCGTTTGTTCCGTTTTGTTTTGTTTTGTTTCATTTTTCATACGTTTTAACCTTTACTCTCTCCATTTAGGTCTTAGCTCTTTAGCTCTAAGGTGCATCTTGTTTTCTTTTTTGTTTGTTTTGTTTCATTTTTTGTTCGTTCTAACCTCTACCCTCTCTATTTAGATCTCAGTTCTTTCGGCTCTTTGACCCTAAGGTGCATGTTTTTTTGTTTTTTATTTCATTTTATTTGTGTTGCTTGTATTGTTTCATTTTTCATTCATTCTAACTTCTACTCTCTTTCCATTTTGTTGAAAAAAGGGAAAGGAAAAAAAACAAAAGTAAGAAAAATAAAAAAAAAAATAAAAAAATTAAACGCGTAACATTTTTATTAAGATCAATGCTATTGCATCATGTGTGTCCCGCACTGCGGTTGCACAATTTGTAAATAGTTATTTATGTGAGTAGTCTAAACATAACGCCCACGTGATTGCAGTATTTTTTAAATATTAGATTTTATATAAAAAATTATATATAAATATATACATGTCATAAAATAAGTTGCTTAGCAGTGTAAAAAATTTATGGATTAGATAAAAGTTTGCTTAGCAGACATGAAAAATATCTGCTTATTGACCTTAGTAAATTTTGAATTTTTTATCTGACCTATATATATATTGTTTAGGGTCCTGACATACAACACCAAAAAAGTTCAAAGAATTTATAGAACAAACTCTTTTACCTGAAACTGAAATTACTAAACAAAAAACTATTTCTGATTCTACTACAAAATGGTGGTTAAATGTATTAGGTTTTTTTCATCAATAACAAAGGCAAGGAGTATATTATGATGGACACGAAAGAGAAGATATAGTGAAATACCGAAAAATATTTCTAGAAGAAATGGATAAATATGAACCATATATGGCAAGTTATGAAAGAGAAACAATGGATAAAATCTTGCCAAATCTTCAAAATAGTGAAAAAGAACATATTTTGGTAACACATGATAAGTGCATTTTTTATTCTAATGATGGCAAGCGTGAAGTATGAGCAAAAATAGGTGAATTGCCATTATGAAAAAAAGGGAATGGTCGATCAATTATGGTAAGTGAATTTTTAACAGAAGTATGTGGACGGCTTAAACTAAATGCTCAAACAATTGAAAATTACCCTAATATTCCACAAGAAGCTTGCGTTTATTAGGATTACTTTTTAGCAAATACTGCAAGGATTGAGTTTCAAAATTCTGGTGGGAATAGTTGAAATATTTATGTGCCAGTGTGTGTTATAGTGATCAGGCTGTTCTGATAAATTATATTGTTATTTATTTATTTACTAATACACTTTTATTCTTCCAGACATCCCAAAGCATATTTACAATATTAAGTAACTAATCTTTTGATTTTAAAAATAATTTAATGCAAGTACTTCGAGTTGGAAAGGCTCAGAAGTATCTGTTTGAATTTTAGAAGTACTGGTCGAAGGTTTACTGACAATAGTGATGAATTGTAGGGAGAAATAAAATGAAATAATAATAATATCTCTCATCCACTTTCTACTATACATTTTCTGGTTTGAATTTAAAGCAAAAAAAGTAATATTAGTTCAAAATCAACACATCTATCCGGTTTTCTATACACTAGAGATCCGCCGTGATTGTAGCAAAACATGAATGTTCCTAGATCTTCGCTAACAATCCAATTTACTGATCATGAATTAAGATTTTACCCTAAATTGTCCTGCATTAGTATGCAGACCTCTAAATGATCAAAAAATATTAGCATACAGATTCCAGAGTAATCATACCAATTGTTCACACAAAAAAAATATTTGGTTGCGTCTCATCAAAACATTGCCTCCTCAGAGGAGAAAATTCTCATCTTGAAAAGATATTTCTTGAGACTGGTAAATTGAATTAGTTAAGTAATCATGTTTACTATTCTCTTTGATTGGGCTAAAAGGTAATACACTAATAAATACAAAAGATGATGACTTTGTTCATAGTACATATTAAGTCTATCCTAGTATTTGCATCTATTCTACCTTCTGCCCACTCTATTTCATAATATTAAAGAGATCCTCAAATCCTGAAATGAAAAGATACTAGTCAGGTATTAATTTACAGCTCTGAAGACGCTTCTTGCAAATGTATAGCAAAGTCTTATCTCCAGTATTTTTTTTTTACCAGCACTTCTTCACATTGCGATATGTTGTGAGTATGCTGGTCCTATTTGCCTGCCTTCTTGCAAACTCAAAACCAGGAAACAAGTAAGATCATTATTCCATTTCAGTTTGATTTATATTTTACTGGCCAAAGATCTGGAAAGAAAAATTTTGCTGGAAGTATTTATCAAATACTTTTGTAATTCTATTCCTTTAAAATCTTTTATGTAAATACCAGAAGTAGAGCTCTGAAACAAGTCGAGTTGACTTACAAGTTAGTCAAGTTGAGTCAAGTCAAATCAAGTTGAAAATTACAATCAAATCGAATTGAGTTAAGTTGAGTTAATAATTTAATAAAATCGAGTCAAGTCGAATTAAGTCAAATTAAACATAATTCCGGCCAAATTTATGGAATTTCCTTTTTGGAAATTATGTTACACAAAATCTGAGATGAAAATTTTTTGAAAATTACAAAAATGGAATTTTGTGAAATGGCGATTGATAACAATAACTATATTGGAGAAAGTTACTATGGAGACTCCAATTCAGAAGAAGAAACTCCCACTACCGCTGCTAAATGTGAATTTCATATTAATCAACAGCCAGTTATTGCAGTAATTGATAGTGGAGCTGCAGTTAGTATTATGACTACTGTAATAATAAAAATAAATATTAAATAATGTTGTATAGCCGAAGAAAATTACATAATTTAATTTGCCTTAACTTGATTCGGTTTGATGGGCCAACTTAACTCGAATCAAGTCAAGTTTATATTTTTTATAATTTTAACTCGACTCGACTTGATTTGATTTAACTTAAGTCGAATCAAGTTTACATATAACTTAACTTGACTTGATTTATTCAGAGCACTATCCAAAAGAGTCTGAGATCTAAATATCCAGATTTTTACTGAAATCTGCTAAAATTTGTCAGACATGTATGAAGATATTTTTGGCCAAAGATTTGGAATATATCAGAGATTTTGGGTTTTGCCAGAATTTATAATATTATTTTCTCACGTTTAAAAATAAGATCATATGGATCTTTTGCAATAGAAAGAAGGGTAACTGCCAGGAAAAACAAAATTTACATTTATATGCCAAATATGATCTTTATGCTCAAAAATAATATTAACTCAAAAAAAAATTTTCCCAGCCTTTTTTATTGCAAAAAGTCCATATGACAAGTTATGAGATTATAACGTCATACCATACTATTTATGCGTCAGTTTAAACTTTTTTTGGTTATTGTAAGGATGGTTTTGACTCATTTTTTATCATTTTAGTAATTTCAGTATATTCCTAAAAGAAAATTTATTATGCAAATTCCCAAAACAATATGTACTTAAAATGCAAAATTAAAATTCCAAAGTTCTTAAAAAAAGGTTTTTATTTTATTTTTTCAGCTTTCAGAATCATATTGCATTTTCCGTGTTAATATACCAATCACCTACAGAAGTTAAAATGTCCAAAAATTCACCTGTAATAAGTTATTCGCATGAAGAACTTATAAACCTAGAAGATGCACTTGATCTAAATAGTATATCTGAATCCAAAACTCCTGATACTTCAAAACCTGAAGTAAAAAATAATCTCAAAAGCTTCGCTGAAAATCTAGGTCTCAAATTTGCAAAAAAAGAAGATTTAAAGAAATTTTATGGTATATAAAAAATCTGTTCCAGCTTGATTGCATTTTTACTAATGCTAATGTATCCTTGTTTAGATTTCGCTGGCCCTGACTTCATTTGGCCATCTAAAATGAGTGAAAATGATCACCTTGAAATTTTTGAATTCATTGTTGATCCCGAATGGGAAGATATTAGAATAGAGATCGCAATAAATGCTCTTACATATCATCGTCTAGTTGAATCTGGAGCTTTTAAAAATAAGCCAAAAGGATCATATGTGCTAATTGTTCATGGAGAAGTATTAAAGTATTATGAAAAAGATGTATCATCAGAAGACTACGAACAGCTTGAGAAAAAATATCCAGGGAAGTACTTTGCACCTATCACTAGAAAGATTGTTTTATTGCGCAGATTCTAAATGAGTGGCAAGTACATTTATAATTTATACACATTATGGCATTGGTGGATATTGTAGGACCCCGGAAAATACTTATATAGGTAAAGTCCCAAAAATATTTTTTATTAGTAGCTCTAAGCATAGGTTTTTACTATGATCGCTAAGCATTGTTAATATCTAACTTTAAAAATTATATAAAAATAAGCAAATCAATCTTCTAACCTAATTAAATTTTTATTATAACACATATAATTTATAAAATATATTTATTAATTAATATATTTTATTAAATCCAATTTTAAATATGTTGTGAAGCTAAACTAAACATAATATACAAGTAGATTAACAATATTCAATTAATAAAGTTAATAAACAGTAAAAGAAAAATTTGAAATTAATACTATTATAAAAAATGTAAATTTCTCCATAAGTATTATATTTACACCCATAAAAATTAATATGTAGGTAGTTTCGACCTTGCTGAACAATTTTCAATTAATTTAGAAAGTCAATTTCATTTGACCAAAGAGGTGTAATTACGCTCTGAAGTTGTAAACAGAGAAATGAAAAATTCAGAAGTTAGTACCGTTATGAAAAATGCACTTTTCTCCATAAGTATTATACCCACACTCATGAAAATTAATATATAAGTAGTTTCGACCTTGCTGAACAACTTAATTTAGAAAGTCGATTTCATTTGACTGAAGTGGTGTAATTACGTTCTGAAGTTATAAACGAAAAAGTGAAAATTTAAAAGTTATTTCTGTTAAAAAAAATATGCTTTTCTATATAAATATTATACTTAGCCTTATGAAAATTAAAATACAAGTAGATTTAACTTGCTGAACAACAAACTTACTTAAGCATAAATGATAATTTGATATAACCAAAGTGGTGAGTAGTGAAATTATATTTTAAAGTAAAACATATTTATAGTAATTTTATTTAATAAAATAAACATATATAATATAGTAATTTTATATTAAAATAATACATTGAGTTTAATAAAAATTAAAAAGATACTATTGACAGATAATTGAAAAAAAAAAATGAAATTTCATCTTTGTTTATGTATTTATATAAAATTGTGAAATGTAGTACAAAATTAACACTCACCGTTAGTGAAAATAAAATAAAAATTAATTATAAATTCAATATATAATATTTTAAAAAGTTATATAAATATGAAAAATAAGCAACTAAAAACTCTTAGTATTTTAAAATAATACTAAAAATATGCAATTTAATTATCTTATATAGTATAAAATTTTCTTAAAATTAAGCATTTATCGGGAAATTTTTTGGGGAGCAGATCTGTGCAGATTTTCAGAAATTATATCTGCGCAGATCTTATACCCTGGCGCAAAACATTAAAGGAAAAATCCAATAAAAAACTGCGCAGATTTTATAAATAACAAAGTTCTGCGCAGATTTTTAAATAAAAAACCTTTGAAATACCTCAGCAATTTTTTTCAGTAAAAATCTGCGTCACAATAATACAAATTAATTTATTGCATTAATTACTAATTTATTTATATAATCAAAATTACTTTTTTATTATATATTAATAAGTTTACAAATACAATTGAAATCTATTACTAGTCATTGCTATTTATCATCTCTTTACTGCACATTTACATGTTGTTAATGGTTTGGATATTGTTCCAGTTGGTTCGATTCTAACAAACAACAAAATAAAATAGAAAATCGGAGATGTTTGTTAGAAATAAGAAAATTATTTTGAAGTTATTACTTTCAAAATTTTTGACACGAAATCTCAAGAACTAAAAAATAAAGTAAAATGGACGTTAGTAGAACGTTCGTTAAAGAATAATAAAAAAAAATTATAAAGAATTTTGAAGATATACCTTCAAATTCTTTCGTTCAGGAGCTAGAGAAAAAAACAACTGAAACATTAGTAAACGTTTCGCAAATTAAAAAACATGAAAGAATTTCGAAGGAATTTTACCTTCAAAATTCCATCCAGAAGCCATAAACCTGCAAAAAGTAAAAAGAAAACACAAACGAAACGTTAGTAAATGTTTCGTTAAATATTAAAAAAAAATTAATTTCAAAGGTAAATACCTTCGAAATCCTGAAAAAATCTCCAAGTCTGGTTCGTCTAAAGAAGCCCAGCGTCCCTATATAAAGAAGAAAGAACGTTAAAAACGTTTTTTGAAAAAAAAAATAAATTTTAAAGTTTCGCAACAAGAGTTGTGAAACTTATCATTTACCCATTTCGAAAACCTTGGAGTATCGAAACCTACAACAAAAAAGAAAAATGAAACGTTAGCTAACATTTCGTTTAAATAAAAACAAAAAAAATAGAATTTCAAAGGTTACCTTCGAAATTCTGTTCAGGAGCGTTCAGAGAGTCGTGTTCTTACAAAATACAAAAACGAACGTTAGAAAATGCTTCATTAAGTATAATTATTAAAAAAAAATTTTTTCGAAGGTTTTACTTTTGATATGGAAGACCGAACTCATTTTCGGCTTCCTTTATCTAAAAAAAATAAAATACGAACGTTAGTTAACGTTCGTTTAAATAAAAAAGAAAAAAAAATTTCAAAGGTTTTTGATATGGGAGCCCGGAATTCGTTTTTGGATTCCCTTGCCTAAAAAAAAAGTAATACGAATGTTAGTTAACGTTTGTTAATAAATTAAATAAAAAAAAATTTTTTTTACGAAGATTTTACCTTCGTATATGAAAACCTTTGTATGGGAGTTCAAGCTTTATCTAAAAAAAAAGGAAATATGAACGTTAGTTACGTTTGTCAATAAATTAAATAAAAAAAAATTTTTTTTTACGAAGATTTTACCTTCATATAGGAAAACCTTCGTATGGAAGTCCAAGTTTTCAGCTTTCTTTATCTAAAAAAAAGGAAACACGAACGTTAGTTACGTTCGTCAATAAATAAAAAAGAAAAAAAATTTTGAAGGTTTTACCTTTGATATAGGAGTCCAGAACTCATTTTTGGATTCCTTTGCCTAAAAAAAAAGAGATGAAATGTTAGAAACGTTTTGTCAATAAATTAATTAAAAAAAAATTAATTTTTGAAGGTTTGTTTTACCTTCGATATAGAAGTCCAGAACTTGTTTCAGCTTCCTTTACCTGAAAAAAAAGAAACGAAATGTTATAAACTGAACATTTCGTTAATAAATTAATTAAAAGAAATAATTTGAAAGTTTTACCTTTAAACAGAACTTTCAAATAGGTCCGGAATATACCTTCAGCGTTCTGGACCTATAAAATACAAAAACGAACGTAATTAACATTTATTAAAGTTAAATTATAAAAAAAAAATATTTCGAAGATTTTTACCTTCAAAATAAATGTCCAGAGCCATTCTTCGGCTTCCAGGACTTATAAATATAAAAATGAACATTAATTAACGTTCGTTAAATAAAATATAAAAAAACAATTCGAAGGTAAAACCTTTACCTTCGAAATAAGAGTCCAGAGCCATTTTTTGGCGTCAGGACCTATAAAATACAAAAATGAACGTAACTAACGTTTGTTAAAGTTAAATTATAAAAAAAAAATATTTCAAAGATTTTTACCTTTGAAATAAGAGTTCGGAGCCGTTCTTCGGCATCCAGGAACTAAAAACATGAAAAACGAACGTTAGCGACGTTCGTTAAACAAAAATATAAAAAAAATTTGAAGGTAAAACCTTTACCTTCGAAATAAGAGTCCAGAGCTATTCTTTGGCATCCAGGACCTATAAAACATAAAAACGAACGTTAATTAACGTTCGTTAAACAAAAATATAAAAAAAAAATTTAAAGATAAAACCTTTACCTTTGAAATAAGAGTCCAGAGCCATTTTTTGGCGTCAGAACCTATAAAATATAAAAACGAACGTAACTAACGTTCGTTAAAGTTAAATTATAAAAAAAAAATATTTCAAAGATTTTTACCTTTAAAATAAATGTTCGGAGCCGTTCTTCAGTGCCCAGGACCTAAAAATATGAAAAACAAACGTTAATTAACGTTCGTTGAAATAAAATTAAAAAAATATTTCGAAGGTAAACTTTACTTTCGAAATAAACGTCTGGAGCCATTCTTTGGCATCCAGGACCTATAAAACGTAAAAACAAACGTTAATTAACGTTCATTGAAATAAAATTAAAAAATATATTTTGAAGGTTAACTTTACCTTCAAAATAAACGTCCAGAGCTGTTCTTTGGCATCCAGGACCTATAAAATACAAAAACGAACGTAACTAACGTTCGTTAAAGTTAAATTATAAAAAAAAATATTTCGAAGATTTTTACCTTCAAAATAAACGTCTGGAGTCGTTCTTTGGCACCCAGAACCTAAAAACATGAAAAACGAACGTTAATTAACGTTCGTTGGAATAAAATTAAAAAATATTTCAAAGGTAAACTTTACCTTTGAAATAAACGTCCGGAGCCATTCTTTAGAATCCAGGACCTATAAAACGTAAAAACGAACGTTAATTAACGTTCATTAAAATAAAATTAAAAAATATATTCCGAAGGTTAACTTTACCATCGAAATAAACGTCTGGAGCCGTTCTTTGGCATCCAGGACCTATAAAACGTAAAAATGAACGTTAATTAATGTTCGTTAAAATAAAATTAAAAAAATATTTCGAAGGTAAACTTTACCTTCAAAATAAACGTCCGGAGCTGTTCTTCGGCACCCAGGACCTAAAAACATGAAAAACGAACGTTAATTAACGTTTGTTGAAATAAAATTAAAAAAATATTTTGAAGGTAAACTTTACCTTCGAAATAAATGTCCGGAGCCGTTCTTTGGCGCCCAGAACCTAAAAACATGAAAAATGAACGTTAGCGACGTTCATTAAACAAAAATATAAAAAAAATTTCGAAAATAAAGGTTTTACCTTTGAAATAAGAGTTAGGAGCCGTTCTTTGGCATCCAGGACAAGAAAATAATAAAACTGAATGTTGGATAACGTCCGGTAATAAAAAATATTAGTTTTGAAGTTTTACCTTCGAAATAGAGTCCAGAACTGGTACTTTCAGCGCTCTGGACTTACAAAAAAAAAATAAAACGAACTTTAGCTAATGTTTTGTTAAATTTTTTTTTTTTAAAATGGAGTTCAGGACGTATCTTTTGTATTCTGGACTAATAAAACGAACATTTTCTAACGTTCGTTAAATAATATTAATATCAAAGTTTGAAATAGAGTACCTTCAGCGTTCTGTAAAATGTATTTTTTGAAGGAAATAAAGGAGTCCAATATCTTTTTAGTCCGAATCTTCTGCATATTGCAGATTATGTGCCAAATATTAGACGAATTTGCCTTAAAGACTCTGAACCTTGCAAATAAATTTTTTTTTTAAAAAAAAAAATTTCTCTGATAAGTTTCAAAGATTAAAAAACTATAATAGAAATATTTTTTCTTTGGAATCTTTAACAGATTATTTCCTAAATGGTGTTGTAAAAAAAATTATTTCACAAAGTTTTTTCTTTAGTAATAAGTGTTGTAGAAAAATTATTTTTTAAAGTCTTGTAAATTTTTTTTTTTTAAAGAGTATTGTAGAAAAAATCATTTAGGTATTAAATCAAGTTAGAGTTAATTAAAGTTTAAATGATGAAATTGCAGATTGAACTGATATTTTAATAAAAAAAAAGCAAATATCTGCAAAATTGCAGACTTCCGCATAAATTTCACATAAAAAAAAGCAGAAATCTGCAAAATCGCAGACTTTCTGCAAAAATGCATACATAAAAAATCAGAAACATGCAAAATTGCAGATTATTGCATAACTTTATAAAAAATAAAAAGTGAAAATCTGCAAAATTGCAGACTTCCGCATAAATTCACAAAAAAAATGCAGAAATCTGCTAATTTTACAGATCTCCGCAGTTCTGCATCTTAAAAAATTTCCCAATGTTATAAAATTCTTACATCATAAAACTTTTCTATGTTGGCTAAGCACCTTGGTACCTTACATATATAAGCATTTTCTGGGGTCCTGATATTATTTGGATATGTTTTATAATAAGAATGATATCTGCCAATGACCTACTAAAAATGGGTATTCTTTTACCAAAATGAATATGTTAGGTACACATCTGTATTCAAGATAAGGTTGCTTGCTGAAACCTTCTTAATAACTGCTGAAACCTATACGGAAAATGCCGAAACTATATTAAATCATATTAAAAATCCTGCCGAAACTTTGCGAAATGCCGAAACCCCCATTTGCCGAAACTGCCGAAACCCTGCCAAAACTATAGTAAACATATAGTAAAATCTTGCCAAAATTTATCGCAGGATTTTGGAGAGGTTTTGGCAAGCAACCTTAATTCAAGACACATTAAATATTTATAATGAAGCAAGAATGGCAGGTACTAATAATGGATGGCATTTGGTTATAGATACAGAAGCTGAAAAAACCACTATACCATTCTTTTTAAGGCAAAGATTACAAAACTCTCACGATGGTTGGTGGTTAGAATATGAAATGGCAGATGGATATGGGAAAGATTTAAGAATTTATCAGGCCTCAAGGCCATAATTAGTCTGTCTTGATGACAGAACTAACTGGTTAAACTGAATACGAACTCAATCAATTTACTCATAGCAAAAGACTACATCAGGAAATTTTATAGCGTAAAAAATTGCGTAAGTTTACGATTTTGTAAGTTTATGAAAGTTTATGGCATAATATTTCAAAAAATTTCAAAATATTATGTAAGTTTACAATTTCATAAGATTTATGTGATATTATGGTTAAAATATTACACAAGTTTCAATATCGTAAGATTTATGCAATATTACGGTCAAAATATTCTGCAAATTTACAAAACTGTAAACCTGCGTAATATTATGGTTGAAATATTTTGAAAATTTACAAAACTGTAAACCTGCGTAATATTACGGTTAAAATATTTTAAAAATTTATGAGACTGTAAACCTGCGTAATATTATGGTTAAAATATTTCAAAAATTTACGAGATTGTAAACCTGTATAATATTACTATTCAATTGTTAAAGCTGCGTATGCAGTAGAATATATACAAGGGCATGTGATACTATTGAATAATCAAAAATAATATAAACACCTTTTCTTTTATATAAACACCTTTTTTTTTAAGTTTGGGAAAGCAAATTTATTTTTATTTACGAATTTTTTATTATTTACAATTTTTATGTTAAAAATTAAAGTAAATTCTAATTTTTATTATAACTTAATAAAAAAATACACATTTGATACTTGTTCGCTACTATTTTATAAAATAGTACCCAAGCTGTATGACGTGGACGTCAGTATCAGTCATAGTCCAAAAAAAATGTGAGTTTCCAGCCGATATTTGATACAGACTGGGCCTAGCTACTCACTTAATAAATAATAAAAAAATAAAATAATTATCTTTTACAATACGTAAGTAAGTTTCTTCTTGTCCTACGATCATCACACGTGACTAAAATTTATCAAATTTATCAAACATATGTGCCGATTTTTGGAATTAGTCTAAATTAAGATTTTTATAAAAATTTAATATTTTAGTAAGATTAACATTACACAAATCTAAATTAAATATGTGTTACATATTTACGTAACTCAGATTTAATAAAAAATAAAAAAAAATTTTTTAATCAATATTCAAAATAACCACTTCTTTTTCCCCATCACTGCCCATCACTTTTCCATCATTTTTCTATTCACTTTTATTAAATATGACAAAAAAGTTTATAAGCAAATATAGCAGTTATTTTTAAGTGATAAGTAAAAGAAAAAACTTAATATTTTATATACATAAATAAGACATATTTTTTCATAATTTTTAGCTTTAATTTATTGTTTTTTCTTTGTAAAAAATACATGCAAATAAAAAATAATTATGATGTAAAATAGTTGTAAAATGAATAATAAGATATTCTTTTTTTTCAAAATAACTAATTATATATTTGTTTTTTATCTTTTAAAATTATTTTATTAGATTTATTCTACTAAAATCCTTAAATGGCAAATAAAATCTTTTAAATAAAGTAAAAGAATTTGGAATTCTCTTATGAAAGCATTTTTTGGTAAAAAATAAAATTTTCAGATCAGACTTTATGCAGGTGACAAAATCGTGCATTATTATTCCTGGAGATATGCTAACGTCATCATTTTACATTCATTTGAAAGCTGAGAATTTGCTCTATCATAAGAATCAAAGATCAGGAAAATTGGATCACTGGATGAGGCGTAATTAACGATCAAAGTCAAATCAAATTTAAAAATTAAAAATAAATATATTAGACGTAATTATTCACAATCCAGTGATTCAATTCATTCGATTTTAGGCTTATTAGATAGACCTCAATTTTCTCTTTCAAATGAATATAATTTCATTCATGTAGCTTGCATCTACAGGTATTTAATAATTTTTTTTATATTAGATTTTATCAAACTTATAAAATTTTATATTAATAATATAATTGATGATTCCTAAACATCTACATATATTAAACGAATTATTTTAAATTTATTTTAAAGATAAAAGTTGGCATCACCTTAGGGAGCAAAGATCATTCAAATTGAACTACATGTGAAGTAATTAATGATCAAATTTAGATAAAATTCAATAAATATACTGAACATGATTACTGAACAACTAGTGATTCAATTCACTTGATTTTAGATTCATTAGATAGATCTCGATTTTCTCTTTCAAATGAATGTAAATTTATTTGTATAGCTTATTTCTACGAAGAATTATCAATGATTTTGTCATGAGAGTTATATTTGATCTTTTAAATTTTAATGATATCTTATATTAAAAAAAAATTAAAACTTATATAATTAATTAGTTTTTTATGCATTATCTACTATAAATTTATTATTCTTATATAAATGATAATTTATATTTGCTTTAATAAAATTATTTTTGTATAAAAAAATTAGATTTCAAGGATCGGCCCATATGATTTAAAACATGAACGTAAATATTAATTATAAATTTTATTATAGTATAATTACCCAGCCTCTCCCAAAATCTCGTTCTAAATTCACAATAATATCTTTGGCCAGTACGCGTCTACAACCACCGCTCAGGGTTACCATTACGATAAAGGACATAGTTCTAAATATCAAAATCAGTTTGAATATTCGATAAATACATTTAATTTATATAAATGTAATTTTATTTATTTACTTACATAGTAATCCCTGACGAGGTTCCTCCACTTTTGGCTGCACTGTTACCCAGAAACCTTCGTTTAAAATATTCTATCTATTCTAATTCAATTAAATGAATTGGTTAATTTAAATTTAAATTCTTTCTTAAAGAAATTATAGATATTAGTCATATGAACCTATTGGCAACAAAGTCCCAAAAACTATGGCGGCTTCTACCATTAATATCATGATAGGCACGGTTTCTATCTTGGCGTATATCAACAAGTTCATCCATCATAGCTCAGTTCTAATGGACGTTATAGTGGGAACGACGTGAATGTGTGTGGCAAGGTATTATTAGATTAAATTTGATTTTTATAATTTGATTTTGGGATGAGTAAAAATTTAAAAGAAAGTCGTAAAATGCCACTTTAAATAAAATTTGAACAATACCTCTTTGGTTTGATTTTATTTCTCGTTTCAATTAAAATTTAATTTAATAGACTTTTCATCATTTAACATATTAATTAAATCTCATGTGGATATGGATTATCTAAATATAAATATCATGATTATCGCAGTTTTTGAATTAGTGTGATCAGGTGATTTGTTGATCAATTAAAATTATCTCACCGAAAACACTGAAAATCACCAAAAACAAAATTTTTTGAGCGATTATTGGCCAAATTATCTGTGTTTCACTAGTTCTGATCATTTCCCTAATTTAGTATTGATAATTTTAATAGATTTTAATAATGAACACTACGCGAAAAAAGAAGTTGAAATAAATTTCGCGTTTATTATAAAAATTATTCAAATGACAGAACTTAATTGCAAATACCTTCTAGGCATATGTTATTCATGTCAAAAATGCTTATATTGTTTTAAGCTTTCACAGCAAGAGCCATGTAAATGTGATAAAAATAAACAACCAAAAAGAACTAAATATCCAAAACGCAGACAACAAATATATCAACGAACTTATAAACCAGATTCATTATTTCCAAAAGCAAATAAATATCTGTTTGATGCCAATGACAAGTTTGGTTATAACAGTAACTTTGAAGAACCATTTTCTTATACCTTTTGTAGTACTTGTAATAGCCAAATTCAATGGTATAGAAATGCTGACAAAAAAGTCCAACAAATTCAAATAAAACAAAATGATAATAAAGTTACTCCAAGTGATTTATCAAATGAAAAAGAAGTTGAGAACATTGATAAAAAAGAAAATCATCAAATATTCTCTTTGGTAAGTAGTGATACTGAAGAGGAAGATGATGTTGATGATATCGAAGTTGATAATGATGAAGATAGTGATCTTGAAGAATTGAAAGTGCAGATAATTGTTAAAAGTAAAAATATAAAAGCATCTATAGCAAAAACTCTGAATATTGAACCTGCCAGCTATGAAAATATTATGGAAAAAATAAATTCAGTAGTTCAAAAGACTTTGAGGAAAAAAGTCATATCAAAAGATTATATTGTATCATATAAAGCAGTAAATGCACGTGAACCTTCAAATGAACTTGAAGATGAGTCAGATTTTCAAGAATTTATTGGTGAATACAAAAGAGTAGTTATAGCTAGCAAAAAATGTCAATGATAGTAATGGTAAGAGATAAGTTGACAAAGAAAAAAAAATTACACAAGGTAAAGTTTTTTTATGCAATATATTGTGTAATATACAAACAAATTTTTAATGTTTATAATTATTTTAGAGTTCTGATGAAAGTGGATTTTCTTCTGCTGAAGAATTACAGGGTAGAAAGAAGAAAAAATCACGTGCCATTCGTGAAGATGACTTAACAAAAGAAGAAAAAACAAGATCTGAAGTAATTTCTACTTTATGTGAGATGTATAAATGTAATATACATACAACGCCATGTTTTATTCAGGATGATCGGCATTTGCAGCTCAATCCTGCTAGATTACAACTTTGGGCACAAGAAATAGTAAGTTTTTCAACATAAATATCATTTATTTATATAAATTCAAATAAAAATTTATAATTTTTATTTAGATAAATAAAGGAGCTACCTACGAAGTACTTCTATCTTATCCAATATTTGATGCAAAATCAAGTGTATCTGTCAACAAGAATAATTTGACAACTCAAACACAAGTAAGTCAAACAGTACCTGCTACTCCTACTCCTATTATTATCCAATTACCATCCCAACTTTATCCCAATTCTACTCAAAAACAGTCAACATCATGTAATTCTAATAATACAAATAGTAATATTCATTTAGCATCACCAAATACATTACCTTCAATTGGTGATTTTCTCAATAGCTTAGATCAAAAACATAATTGTAATGTATACTCTAACTTTGAGAATGCTTTTCTTGAAGAGGAAATCACTGTAAATGTTATCAGAGATTTATCAGATGATCAATTAAGAAAATTAGGAGTAGTAAAAATTGTGTGGCAGAAAAATATCAAACAAGCAGCTCAACGATTTGAAATATATTAGAATATTGATATTTTTCTATAAATTGAAGTTGTACATTTTATTTTTCTAATAAATTGACTTTCTAAATAATATTTTTCTAAAAACTAATTTTTCTAAACATAAATTGATGCTTCAAAATATGATTTTGCCATTTGGGGTGTTATTTGACTACATGCAACTAATAATGCATATACGGGATCATCACAAGTTTTCATAAAATCATAATTATTTCTAATCTATGATTTGATAGTTGAAAATGCAGTCTCAATGGGTTAAAGTCAGAAGAATAAGGTGGAAAAAAAACAATATGACATTCTAATCCCTTCAATAAAGCCACTAAGTCATTATTATGATGGATTTTTGCATTATCCATTACAATAACACTGTTATCTCCTAGATATGGATTCATTATTGGGACCTAAAATAGCAATAAATTTGTCAATTACAATATAAAAAATAAAATCATTGTAATTGGTGTAATTATTACTTACTACTTGATCAAGAACAAAATCAACAAATTTTTTTTTATCACAAGATCCTTCAAATATATCAATAGCAACAAATCCTTCCATTGTAAGTGCAAGTAGAATGGTATATCGTTTTTCTCATACAAAAACTACTTTTTTTTGAGCACGTGTATTTCTGGGCGAATATCCATATAATCGAAATAAACTTCTTTCATCTTTAGCGCTTTCATCAATGAAAATAAGTTGATTTTGAGTGTAATGTTCACCAATTGTAGCTAGTGCTTCTAACAGATCGGTTCAGACCGGATTTAGCTTAAATCTGATCCGATTTGATTTTTATTTTAATAGATCTGATCTGATCTGAATCTGATCAGATCTGGTTCAATTTGATCCAAATCTGGTTCGGATCCATTTGAATCCGATTTGAATCTGATCCAAATCTGGTTCAGATCTGGTCCTTGTACTAAAAAAAGGAAAGGGAACGTTAATTACGTTCCTTAAAGTAAAAAAAATAAAAATAAAAATAAAAAAACGAACTTACCATAGTTTGTTCTTTTAAATCCTGGTCGTTCAGCTTCGTCTCGCGTCCAGGTTTCCTAAAAATAAAAGAAAGGGAACGTTAATTACGTTCCCTTAAGTAAAAATAAAAAAAAAACCTAAAAAAAAGAAACGAACTTACCATAGTTCGTTCTTTTAAATCCTGGTCGTTAACGTCTTAACGACTTCGTTCGTCCAGGTTTCCTAAAAAAAAAGAAAGAGAACGTTAATTACGTTCCCTTAAGTAAAAATAAAAAAAAAACTTAAAAAAAGAAACGAACTTACCATAGTTCGTTCTTTTTTAAATCCTGGTCGTTAATGGCTTCGTCCACGTCCAGGTTTCCTAAAAAAAGAAAGGGAACGTTAATTACGTTCCCTTAAGTAAATTAAAAAAAAAAACTTAAAAAAAGAAACGAACTTACCATAGTTCGTTCTTTTTTAAATCCTGGTCGTTAATGGCTTCGTCCACGTCCAGGTTTCCTAAAAAAAGAAAGGGAACGTTAATTACGTTCCCTTAAGTAAATTAAAAAAAAACTTAAAAAAAGAAATGAACTTACCATAGTTCATTCTTTTTTTAAATCCTGGTCGTTAACGACTTCGTCCACGTTCAGGTTTCCTAAAAAAAAAGAAAGGGAACGTTAATTACGTTCCCTTAAGTAAAAATAAAAAAAAAACTTAAAAAAAGAAACGAACTTACCATAGTTCGTTCTTTTTAAATCCTGGTCGTTAATGGCTTCGTCCACGTCCAGGTTTCCTAAAAAAGAAAGGGAACGTTAATTACGTTCCCTTAAGTAAAAATAAAAAAACTTAAAAAAAGAAACGAACTTACCATAGTTCGTTCTTTTTTTAAATTTTCGTTAATGGCTTCGTCCACGTCCAGGTTTCCTAAAAAAAGAAAGGGAACGTTAATTACGTTCCCTTAAGTAAAAATAAAAAAAAAACTTAAAAAAGAACGAACTCACCATAGATTCGTTCTTTTTTTTTTAAATCCTGGTCGTTAGGCTTCATTCGTTTAGGCTTCCTAATAAAAAAGAAGGGAACCGTTAATTAAGTTCCCTCAAGTAAAAATAACAAAAAAAAAGAAACGAACTTACCTAGTTCGTTCTTTTAAATCTTGGTCGTCCAGCGTCCGTTCGTCCAGGAAAGGGTTTTTAAAAAAAAAATGAATTTTTTTAAAAAATTTAAAAAAAAAATCTGATCCGAAATCTGTTCAGATCGGATCAGATTTTCTCGTGTTTGATCTGATCCGATCTGAATCTGATCGGATCAGATTTTTTTTAAATCCGATCTGATCTACGGATCAAAATTTTGAAAACCGAACCGA
This sequence comes from Rhizophagus irregularis, assembly GCF_026210795.1. Taxonomy (NCBI): domain Eukaryota; kingdom Fungi; phylum Glomeromycota; class Glomeromycetes; order Glomerales; family Glomeraceae; genus Rhizophagus; species Rhizophagus irregularis. Next base: position 3,149,047 of record NC_089447.1, read on the forward strand.
TCTGACTCGGATCAAATCTGCGGATCCCAGATCAGATCGGATTTTTTTTGGAGCACTAATTGTAGCTAAATAATATGCTCGTACAATTTCATTTCTTTCTAGTGCTGCTTTTTGTAACTTCATATAAAAAAAAATATTTTTTTAAGATAACTAATAAATTGCATCAATTATTTACAACATATTATAAATCATAATGTTTACCTTTTTTCGTGTAATTCCTAAATATTGAAGTGACCTCCAAAGAGTTGCAATAGACGCTCTTTTCCCTGTTAGGCATTCCATTTCATATACTAATTCGTCTAAATACCAGTCTATCTTTTTTCCAACAAGACTTCTGAGTAAAGTTATATCTCTTCTGCTAAATAGTTTTCTTCGGTCAGGAATACCTTTGAAAGGATTTGTAACACATGCCCAACGGTTATATCTCTTTTTTATCTTATTTATAACGCCTTTACTCAAACGCAATGTATTGGCAATATTCACAGTTGACAAACCATCAGCATGAAGGTAAATTATACGCCAGTATAAATCTTCACTGAATTCTTGAGACATAGTTGAGTTTACCTGTGAAAAATAAAAACTTTTATTACACGTTATATTTGTAATTGTTTTGGGAATTGTGAATCTCCAGAGTCAAATTAGGAATCAGTTTATATGCTACTAGCAAAATGAACGTGACCACGATAAAAAATTATAATGAAAATGATACAACAGTGGCTTAGTATCACGTAGATCAAATAAAATTTATGATTTTATATGTGTATGTGATAGTTATTTTTGTAATTTCAAAATCAACATTTTTATTTAAATAGCAAAAATGCGGCCAATCATACTAATTCGAAAATGACGATAAATCAAAAAATAAAAAAAATCTTAGTTTGATTTCAGTTTCATTTCAATTAAAAATAATTGAAAATCATGTACATGTTTAATTCGTGATTTGCCGATCAGTAACATAAAATTCTCAGTGTAACGTGGGCAAAAATTTTGCCGATCACTAATTAATTCTGGAAAATTACGGAAATTAGCCAATAAGTAACACAAATTTATATGCAATTTTCAGCCACTTCCTTTTTGTAAATACGTCACCATAACCACATGTTTCAATCAAAATGACTTTTCGATAATTTTGTTTTTTAATTTCAAAAAGTTTATTAGTGGACAATGTCAGATTGTTGCCTCTAATATATAGGCTCTTTCATAATTTCGATCTTTACAATTCTAATATTTGTTCAAATTTTGGGGTTATATTTTAATAAACTTGTTCTAATAATAAAGAAAAAGATAAAAAAGTCATATTTTGTTTATTTTTGGCGAATTTTTATTGAAATTTCTGAAAGTCAAACGCAAATTTCATATTATCAAAAAAGGTATTTTTCATTGTAGCAAAACTATTGGTTGTCTGAGATAACCAATTTTAAAATGTAAAATTTATTACAATCTTTTATTCGCAATTTATTTATCAATGCATTTATTCTTCTAAAAACCGTTCTGCATGTTCTTTTTTCGATAAACTTGAATATCTAGTAATCCAATTTTCTATCATTTTTAGAGAAGGTATTACTTCAGTTGTAATTTCGCCATTCTCTGCCATTTCTTTCAACCCATCCAGCATATCCTTTGCAGTGTATCGGTCACTAGGATCACGTTGTCCAACCATAAAAAAGTGAGTTAACGCCGTTACTACTTCTTTTACTAGTCTTTTTCCACTGCCTTTTTTACCATATTTCTGATTGCATTTAAGTGCCCATCCAAGTTGTAGGTGAAATATTTGATTCCTATTATATTTTGAAAGTTTTTGAGCATTTGATCAATTATTTTACATAATAAAACCAATTTTTACTCACTCATCTATATCTGTTTTTGAGAAATCTTCTCTTGATTCTTCACCAATTTGTGATTCTTCTCCTATTTCTTGCTTCAACAAATTCACTAATTCACCTCGTCCCATACCAATATCAAAATGAATATTTCTTCTGTTCAATTCATCTTTTAATTTATCAACTGTCCATCTTCTTAAATCCCAATGATTAGTATTTGTCACTACCAAATGAAAATTGTTCAAATGAATCATACAATAAGTGTGATCTATTAAATTGAAACGCCATTAATGCCATTGAAAAAATAAGCTTGCCTGAAGCTCGATATATTGGCATTGTCCATTTTAAAAAAGCCTTGGAATGTTCACCCACCATTGGTTCAGGCTGTACAAGTTCTGTTTTAGTAAATTTACTCACAGAAAAAGTCATCATTTCTCCAAAATTGGGAAGGTCGCGTGCACAAATATATCCAGCTAAGGGACCCTCCGTTGGCCAAGACCATTCAAACCAATTAGAAATTCCTGGTATGGTTTTAACATTACTTTGACTCCTTTGATCACGATTAGGTTTCAAGTAAGCTATTGCTGTACCACTTAAACCATCTAATGCCTTTTCAATATCTTCACCAGTAGTTAAATCAAACCCTAATCGAACATATCTCTTAATAGCATGTGAGATCTTAGATTGATTGAATTAAAAGAGATGAGAATTGCTCGAATGAATATATTTGTCAAAAAAAGCAAAGTAAATATGATTATTACTTGTGCATGGTGACTATCAATTGAGGTTTTAGCTTCGCCTGCCTCTAAAAAACACCACTTTTTACATTCAATATTATACCATTCTGCCCATTTTGAAACCAATGCCATTGTTTCTGAACAATGGTAGTGTGGGCCATTATCACTCATTACGATAACCCATTTTGACTTTGGATCGAGTAAGGTAAATACTGCATCAAAGGATGAAGCAGTAAACCATGCGTCCTGTCTATTATCATTTGACCAATGGTCAAATGCTTGAATTTCTAATTCGTTGCTTTCTTGATTTTTAGAATATACCAAAACAGTATGCAGTGCCCATCCACGTTTTGCATAGAAGTCTTGTTTTGTTTCTCGAATTCGTTTTGGTAGTATTCGCATCTTATAGTCCACCACAATAAGAATACCATCGTTATTAAGTTGCAAAAGATTTGCATTGAATTGACTGTTCAAATACCCTTTTCTTGTTAGGTGCGCAAGGTAGTATTCTAGCATTTCCTGAAATTCTCTCAATGTTTCTTGTTGTTCATCTCCAAGTAATAATCGCAATTCCTCAAATAAATTGAAGATTTCGTTACATTCAACACACTCTGATATATTATCCTCATTACAATTACCAAATGCAAATGGTAGGCAATGATTAATACAAGGGTCATGCGATACTTTTCCATCACATGTCACATGTAAGTGTTTTGGATAATCACGTTTGAGAAATCGTTTAGAATTTTCAATACTTTTAAGTAAACGCGTCTAATTTACAATTTTGTTATTAGTTTTGAATATTTATAATTATAGAAACAAAAATTGGACGGAATAATACCTGTAGTTCTTGATTTTCAATATTTTGTATAATTAGATTCGCCAAATCCTTAAATACATCATATCCATATGTACTACAAGTACTACAAAGTCCGCCCAAATCCTCTTGATATACAAATGGTCCATTTCTCAATCTTTCCAAAAATGCTGATCTCTTCATTCCTTCAGGGTACAATTTGTGAAATTTTTCCCAAAGAGCTTCTTTCTGATCACTAAGGTATTTTAATGGCAACCCTGTTTTGGCATCGACCTTGTAAGAACTTAAATTCACATTTTCTTTACTGCTCATGAACCATTCGAATTGATCTTCATGCTCTTGAGGCATAATTTTTTTTCGCATTGGTGGCTTAGGTGCAGCTGGACATCCATGGCCAAATATACGTCCATGTATTTTTGCATTGTGAATTGTATGTGAAGAAACCTACAAAAGATAATGAATTAACTAGCGAAAAATTTATTCAAAGGTAATTATAAAATAATTACATGAAGTCTGGTTTGTAATTCCTTTATAAGGAAACTTATCTGCAATTATTGAAAGTATTCTTTGTTTTCCATTAGCGCCACGTTTATTTAAACTCAAACTATGCTCAAAACTTTCCCAGAATACTTCTGTAGCATTGAACATATTACTTGGTATTGTTCGTAAAAAACCATTTTGATAAAGCATATTTATCATTGCTTTATCTGATTCAGGATCAGATGATCGCGTCCAAAATTCATACTATAATAATTGGTAAGAAAATTTATTAGTTGAACATTATTTTTTATTTATAATAGAACAAAATTTAACATGTGCCGTTCATCACAGAATTTATATCACGATATACCACCATCATTAGTTATTACCATCACCACCAGATTCGTGAAATATTAATGCGAGATTTTTGCTATTGAAAGTAATAAATTTGTTTAAAAGCTTACCTCCGATTCTTCTTTATCAAATGGTGTTATATTGATACATCCTGTAGCACGTAACATCGCCCGCCATGCTCTCATTTCTCTTTCTGAGAAAATATAACCATTTGGATATAACGAAGCTAATTGACTATGTAATTCAATTATTGGACAATTATTTTCTTTCCATTCCCGAAATAATAAATACCAATCAACTTGACTACATGTTCTTTTTTGTAAATGATATCTGAATATTTGCTCCATTTTTGAATAATCGTGCCATTCATTATAAAAACATACAAATTTTTTCAATTGTTCTAGTTTTTTTTTTACGTTAGAATTATCTAAGCCAAATAAAGTCTCGCCTAACCATTCTTTTAACATGCCCATTTTTTTCCACACACTATTAGGATCTGATCCATGAAATTCTTCAGATAGTTGGTTTTCTTTGTAAATATAAATGGAACTTTCATTCTCATTGACAGTTTGGAAAAATAATGCACGTTCTTTAGACCTGGTATAGATAAAGGATGATGCGAATCCACTTCCAACTCCTTTGTTTGTTGACGCGCCAATTGAATGTATTGTTATATTGATCTTTTGCATATTTATTGAAAAAGGTAGAAAGGACAAGTCCGATACAATTTCACTTAGAATGTCATTGTCATCCATACCCATTACCAATGTTCCAGAAAAGCGCGTTTCAGTTTGAAATATTTTTTTATAGAGGTTTGAAATAGCACTAGTAGGGTCATTTTCAACTTCTTCATTAGATTCAGATAAAGATTCACAAAAAAATCCCGGTAACAAATTGTTATGTTTATTTCCTTGAACTATTCGAATAATAAAAGGTCTGTTTTTCAGCTCAACCTGCGTTTTCATACCAATTCGAAAAGGGATAGTATTGTTCTACTTTCATTCCGTTCTCCCGTAACGATCTAACATGCCACCAGTTTCTTAAAAAAGGCCCAAAGTGTAAGTCGGGAATAATTATACCAGTAGCAATCAATGTTACTGAAGGTTTCCACCGTTTTGACATGTTTAAACAGTTTGTTATAATATTTAATAACGCGTTGTCAGATTGTTACAAGTATACTCGTTCAAATATATTGATTATCCCCGCCTTGATTATTACATGCATATATGATCAACATCCCGTGATTGGCGAATCACGAATTAATTATTTTAAATATAAATATCAATATATCATATTTAAAAATAAAACAATTTATTATTAGCACATTCTATTGAATTTTAAATATTTCACATACATTTCTTAAAAAAATCAATTTTTTTTTAATCAATTTAATTAAAAACTAGTGTTCACCTGTTGTCTACAACAACAGTTAATATGTAATTCCGGCCAGAATTAAAAGATCTGCAAAGAATTTCCTTTTTTGGAAATTTGAGCAACACAATTTTTTAATTTCTCTGAAAAGTAACAGAAGACAAAATTTCCTTTTTTGAAAATTTGTGTAACCAACAATTCCTTTTATGGAATCCTGCGTAACTCAAAATTTCAGTTTTTCGCCAGAAATAAAATTTCCTTTTTTGGTCTTGTGTAACATTGGCGACGAATAGGAGTAGGGTTACACAATTCAAATGACTTATTTATATGGTTAATCTAAACATAACGCCCACGTGATTGCAGTGTTTTTTAATATATAGAAGATAATTGAAAATCATGAATTATTTTAAATATAAATATCAATATATTATATTTAAAAATAAAACAATTATATTCTGATTAAATAATTCGCGTATATTTCTTAAAAAAATCATAAAAAAAATCTTGTACGTCGTACATGCAATTACTAAATATCATCCCTTTGTGATAAATAAAAAATTACGCAACACAAATTCAACACAAATTCAACACAAATTTATCAAATTTAACAAAATTTGGCCAAAATTAATAATTTTTTACCAGAATTATCAACACAAATTAAACACAAATTGAACATAAATTTCAGTCACGATTTATTTATATCAACACCCGCGTTGTTAATAATTAAATAAATAAATCTGCGATATGGAAAACGTGACTATAAATTCTTTTAAGGATATAATTTTATTAAAATAAATCAAAACTCCTATATCAAGTGACTAAAAAATATATTTATTTACGAAATATTCATTTTGTTTATCAAATCGGGGTACTATGTGAATGACACCATATATACAGTCAACTTTCTTTATAGTCACACATTTGGGACAGTCCATATTTGGTGATTATAAAGAGATGTGACTATATAAAAAATTTCTTATATTTGTATATCATAATTCTGGCCAAAAATTAACATAATTTTAGCCAAAATTATACTTAAAACTTTATTGTATCGTAACTTCGCCAATATTAATCGTAGAGAGATGATCTTACCGCCATTCGATTCGTCTTGATGAGACAGTTCTAATGGTATAAAATACGTCGAAATCCAATCACTAGATTAATTTCTGAAATTAAAAAAATATTAATGGTTTTTGTGTAATAACTCTGTCAATATTGATCCTAGAAAGACGATCTTACTACCATTCGATTCGTCTTGATGAGATGAATCTAATGGTATAAGATACATCGAAATCCAATCACTAGATCAATTTCCGAAATTAAAAAATATTAAATGGTTTTTAAGTAGTAACTCCGTCAATATTGATCACAGAGAGATGAGCTTACCACCATTCGATTCGTCTTGATGAGGCGATTCCAACGAGCTATTAATCGTCTTTTTACAATCACTAGGTACCGAGAAATTTAGCAAAATGTTAAATGGCGCAGTAAACGTAAATTAAGAAATATAATAATGCTGATGCTTAACATTTTGTTGAATAACTCATCAGCAAGTGATCGCAAAAGGATAAAACTACCACCATTCGATTCATCTCAGTGAGAAGATTCTAACAAGCTATGATACATCTTTGTACGATTATTAAATGCCAAGTTATTTAATATATTCTTTATATAACTGTGATTATAAACTATACATGCCACCCAAATTATTTTAGACTGCCGTAATTATAAGTAAAATCCCAAATTCAATTATGGCATCCCAAATTATTTTGGCACTTTACATAGTAAATTATATATAAACCGAATGAATTATGGCATCCCAAATTATAATTATGGCATCCCAAAATAATTTGGGCAGCATGTATATTATAAACGGTTCTTTTTAATATAAGATTTTTGAGGATAGGTGTGATAGTGACTATAGATAGATAGTGACTATATAGGATAGTTTTTAATAATAAAGTGTTTTGAACATTCAACTGGTGTGACTATATAGTAGAATGTGATTATAACGGGAGTGACTATAGAGGGAGTTGACTGTATATATAATTTACTATGTAAAGTGCCAAAATAATTTGGGATGTCATCATAATTAAATTTTGGGATTTTACTTATAATTACGGACGCCCAAAATAATTTGGGTGACATATATATTGTATTCATTCTGAATATAAAGGTTTATGAAATTTGACATTTAAAATTTTAAATTTATTTGATATAATATTATATAATACAAATTTTTTTAAAAAATTAACTTTATTAATAAACAAGTATTAGTATAAAGGATGTATATTATTGAAGAATTTAAAGTGCAACTATATTAAAACTCCAAATGATTCAATTCAGTTCCATTTTTCAGTTTTTTTCTAATTGGTCAAAATCTATTTTGCACAATAATTTACCATCTAGTGATTATAAAAAGCTAATCAATAGCTTGTTGGAATCATTTTATTAAGACAGTTCAAATGGTACCAAAATCATCTTTTTAGTAATAATATATGAAAAGTTATTTTTGCCAATTTTTCATATCATTCGAACTGTCTTAACGAAATGATTCCAATGAGTTATTGATCAGTTTTTTATGATCACTGAATAGTAAGTTATTGCACAAAATGGATTCTGATCAATCAGAAAAAATTAAAAAATGAATCTAAACTGAAATGTTTAAAGCTTTAAACTGTATACATTTGGTAATAATATTAAAAATTCCTGATATCGCTACTTATTTTAGAGAATATAAACATTTCAAAAAACAATCTGCAGAAACTCTTTTGATACAAATTAGTGAATTCTATCTTATACAAATTACCATATGATTTTCAAATAATAGTTGGTGGAGAATATATAAACTTACCTCCTTATATATAATTACTTGCAAAAAAACTAGTTTCTATTGTTCCTCATGCAGTTAACTGTGAGTAAATTTGGTCAATTTGTAGATAAATGACTGAAAAAAAAAAGGATATGATTATCAGTAGAAAATTTAGCAAAAGTTTATTTGTATTACATTATTAATAATACTATAAAATCCCAAATATAAGTAACCTTTTTTTGTTATAGGAGTGCTTAAATTTATATATTTGGTATATTGTAATATTGGCCAAAATTATCATAGTATTGGTAAAGTGTACTTACTTTTGGGTAATATAAAAATCTGGGAGTGCTTATATTCGGAGATACTTATATTCAGAACTTTACAGTAATTCAATAAATTTAAATTAATTAATTATAGTAAAAATTGAATAACTGATAAAATTTGTGCCACTTTAAATAATGCTCATCATCATTTTAAAAAATATGAAATTAATAAATATAATGGAAGAAATAACCATAACATGTTCATTTAATGATAATAAGTAAGTTTCACTTCAAGAATTAGAGATTTCAAAAGTATTTGATTTGGGATTAAATATTTGGAAATAATACAGTGATGAATAAATAATTGGAAATTAATGATGAGTTTAATAAATTTATTTAGAAATCAGAATTCAAAAAAAAATGCATTTCTGAAATTACTACTATATTTTGTATATATTAAAATCTAAAGAATTTTAAGAGGTTTCAGTTTTGATACCCATGTTTAGCTAAGATCAGGGTAAGCATTCAATTTCTTAAAATATTTCCTCTATATATACTTCTAAAAAATCCTAATAATTCTGCAGAACTAAAGATAATATAAGCAGTTTACAATCATTAGAAAAAATAATACCAAATGTATTATTTTAAGGATTATTCAAAAAAATAAAGTTTTCTGTGATTATTTAATAGCCCAAGATTTTATATAAAAGTGACTTCAGAGTTGATAGATGAAGATGATATTCAAGTTATTAATAAAAATTAGAAGCTTACAACTGATATGATAATAGAAGTTGTGCTTGCTTATTCATTTCTAAAAGTGAGTATTGAAAGGAAAAAACATTACTTAGGTTAAATAAAAAGAGATTTTGTGTTACCATTCATATAAGAAAAAGTTTAAAGAAAATGTTTAAGAAATTATTGCCAAAAATAATGTTTCAGATCAGATGGCAAGGAAACAATTATTCCAGGATATGATAATAAAGCATCTTTCTGAAATAACATTGGAAACTTTATGTAAAAGAATTCAAAGGGCTACAGTCAACTCTCTATAAATGCACCTCCCTTGGGACCAGGTATAAGAGTGCATTTAAAGAGGATGTGCATTTATAGAATACATATAAATCTATATGATATTAATCTAAAATTAAGGTAATACAAAAATTTTATAAGTAAACTATATAATAAAATTTTTTGCATTTACAGAATATATATATATATAAACCATGCATTTAGCATTAAGGCCCAGGGTGTGCATTTATAGAGGGTGCATTTATAGAGAGTTGACTGTATAAAGATTTACATACAAACTATTTTAAAAAGATAGAAGTAGATAGAATTAAGAATATCAAGTTTTACCTGTTATAGCATAGATTCTATTTCAAAGTTTACTATTAAGCCTCAAATCCAAATTATTCTGGATGCAAAAATATAGAAAAAGTGAGACCTAAAGTCCCATTTGAGAAAAGTCAAGGGCCTGTCCAAAAAAAATTACCAGATGCCAGGATACTACATCTCAAGCTTCAAAAACCAATCAGGATTCTTCAGGCCCGGTCTCTTGCAAATTACATATTAAAAAAATTTATAAAAAATACTATAATTTAGAAAAATAGTATATGTATAATATCAGATGATTCAATTTTAATGAAAATGATATTTATTAAGATCCCGGTTTATTTAACAGCAGCTTTTAATATATTGTATATGAGTATAAATATAGAGATTTCAGCATACTCTTAACAACAGTTGAAAAAAATTTTAAATTCTCTTTCTAAGACTATTGTCAAATATTTTACCCTTCACCAAACTTTATAATCTTTTTAATGCATATTAAAATCTTGAATAGAAAAAAAAAAATACTGTACTTTTCAAAAATTTTCCTACGCATTATTTACTCATCAAAAATAAATGAACGTGAATATTAGAACTACTATTGAATTGGTGGTTATTTCCAAAATGTTTCTCCTATCATTTATCATCTCATCTTTTATTTTTTACTCTACATTGATGTCGAATTCATTCTCATTGTCAAACGTTAAAAAAAAAAAAAAAGATTTAACAATAATGAATAAGCTATTTCATTTTCTTTCAGACTTTTGTTCTTATCTCTGGCACCTTTGGAAGCGTCTCTCAATTCAACTCCAATACCATATGTATTGGGTTGTACGTATTCTCCAAATGTCATACAAGATCAATTCTGTAATCCTTTCTTCACGTGCTTCAATTCATAATATATATAGAGTATAGACTCATTCTGATGCTTATATAGTTACTTCTAATGTCTGTCTCAGCTTGTCGCAAATCCTTTTTTATCTGTAGTGTGGGCTGAAACACAGACCGTAATTTTATCTGCTTGCCGGAATTATATATGTACTAAATATCACATGACAGATTATTTGATTATTTGAACAATGATTGTTGTGCTATATTACTGATTGAGTTTTGAGAGATATGAATGAAAAGAAGTGACAAAAAAAAAGGTCTAGATGATATATAAATAATTATAACCTTTTTAATGTGCTGTTATTGTCGAATTACAAAACAATTAAAACAATTCCACCAATAAAATTATCGGTTGATACATAGTCGAACGTAGTGCTACGATCCGTAATCCGGTCAATTCGGATTGATCCGTTCATCCGAATTGAAATCGGATATCCGTATCCGATTATTTTTGACGGATTGATCCGATTTTTAATTCTGACCAGCATTATAGTTAGCTTGGGCCAGTACTAAAAGTTTAGGCAGAGCTAACTCTCGTTCAATTTCGCCCAAAATTACAATTTCGGCCAGAATTAAGATTAGTTTGACGATCCGGATTGAATCCGGATGTGCTAATGAGCATCCGAATTCAATCCGGATGGTCTTTTAGAATTCGGATCGTACCTCTAGTCGAACGAACTTGTTTGTACCAAAAACAACCAAAGTTTCACAGAATTGTGAAAAGAAAGAAGAATACAGTGTATTGTTTGGCAAACCGATTTTTTTATAATTAATTGCACTGGATATAACGAAATCACGTAATAAATTGTTATATACCGCATTTTAATATACCAGTTACATATTTAGTGTACCGAACTATCACGTGACTTTAATTCGTTACCGGAAAAATTATTTTCATTTGAATAGCTGCACATAAATTTCAAATAAAACATAGTGTTATGATATCATCCGAACTTTAAATATTATATCTGCTATACCGAACAGTTCGGTATGTAATATGAATATCATATTTTGAATTCACCATATACCAAACCAAAACACTTGAAACGGCAGGTTCGTTATATCCAGTGGCGACTTTATGTTACCAAGACGATATCTTCAGATGGTTCTTACTTCATCCGTGGAACATTTAAGAGTTAACGGGACCATTGTTTTCCCTTGGTTGTTATCCTATTTATTATAATATAATGTTTTGTGGCAGCAAAATATTGATAAAATACAAAGTCAGTCAATTGGTCAAAATTTTTTCATTGCTGTAAAAATTACAACTTCTTAAACTTCAATAAATATAAATATGGAAAATTTAAAAATAGTAATAATAATAAAAGAGAAGGAAAAGGAAATTAAAAAGAAACGTAAAAGTATTTTTACGAGTTGAAACTTCTTTTATTTGATGGAATAAATTAATTAATAGTGCATAATGCATCATACATGCATAAATTTTATTTCCACGTGAACAAAAGTTGATTTTAATAGTTAATAGGTTTATGTCATACAATAGACGATTTTTAGCGATTCTCGGCAAAAAGTTATTGATTTTATCGTATGTAGGCACTATCTTATATTTAAAAAAGATAATTGTGTTTTATTATGTAAAACAACTTTACAAATTTCCATTAGGTGAAACTATATTTGGTAATAGACCTTCAAGGTCTAGCATATATTATTTATAATTTCTATCTTAAATTTTTTACTACAGTAATTATCGTCTTTTAATCAATAAAAAACAAAAGTAAACAAGGGTAAATAATAATTATTCATCGTATGAAAACCATATTACTAATATTTTTTTTTTTTTTGCTGAATAAATGTCTAACCTAATAACCATCCATTATTTCTAACATATTTATTTGTTTTATTGTGCTTTTTGGCACCATATTCTATATAGGTCACAATCAGGTGCAACACCAGATTCAATTTCATCTTTAGCATCTTTAAATAATTTTAAATATTCTTCTTGTGAAAGTTCCATAAATTTACACATAGTTTCAGGCATAGGGTCATTTAAAAAATATCCATCATGTACTTCCATATATGCTTGCCCAGCGTTTCCTCCTTTTTTAGTTCCTAATGATACTGTGGCAATTTTATAATCTACATTTTTTACTGTTGGTGATGATTCAAGAATTTTGATTATTTCTTTAGAAATTCGAATTTTTACATTACGAGAATCGCTTAATGTGATTACTACAAGAGAAAAAAGGACAAATAAAATAAATAATTTAATCAGATAAAAAAAAAACATATATTTTTTTATTCGAGTAAATAAATTTCTTTGACTTACGTGCGTCATAAAATCTTGTAAGTATTGGTCCTGTATTTGTTGCTAGTTCAGGTTCAGTGAATTCTATATAACCACCCGGTTTACATACTCTAAAAAAATCAATAAATTTATAATAAATAAAAAGAAAATAAAAATTTCGCAAAACCATTTTTTTGGGGGGGAAATTTACCTTATTAATTCTTGTATAACAGAATGCCATTCTTCAAAAGTAAATACACTTAACATATTCCCTTGATGAACGTAATCAAAAGTGTTGTCGCTGAAAGGAAGTCCTTTCAAAACATCTCCTTGTGTAAATTCTACATTATCAGGTTTAATCTAATGAAAAATATAATATATAATGTTAATTTCTTTTTGTTGCATTACATTAAAAAAGTTTCTCATATACTTACTTCTGTTGGATATATGGGAAATAAATCAAGTCCAAAGAATTTTGGAAATTTATGAACTGTCGCCAATTCCAATAACCAAGTGCCTGGACCGCATCTATCATATACATGAAAATAAAAAAGAATTATAATATTAAAATAAAATTATTTTTTAAAATAAAATTTTTATTAAAGTTTTATTATATTCTATTTACCCGACATCCAAGATTTTATAATCTTCTTGGGAGAATTTATGTTCAATTGGTGCACTGAAAATACTTTGAAAAAGATAACGTGCAAGAAAGTGTAATATAACCATTATATCGGTATCTTTTACATGATTTGGGAGATAATATTGGAGTTGTTTTTGTTCATTTTGACGATTATTGTTATTTTCCTTGGATTTTGATGATTTTGACGATGAACCTCTCTTCATTTTGCGAGTTTTATTTAATGTTGAAAGGATACTATTTCCCATTGTTTTTTTTGTCGATTACTTATAATTTTTTTTTTTAAAAAAAAATCATCATATATATATATAAAATGATCATATATCATATATATAAATATATAAATAATTATGATCGTCGTATGATATTATTATATATATTTATTTATATTTATAAATTATATATATTATATATATCTGATATGCATATAAATAATATACTGTATGGTTATATATTTGAAAATCTGACCGGGTCTAGGTTTTTATTTTTTATTGATGTACAAAGTCGCTAAGCAATTACCGATCAGACCGTGCGACGAGTTACTCTTTACGAAATGATCATGTAAATGGTCATGTAATAGTCATACACCTCATTTTAAATTCTAATTTTTCTAATTTTGTCGCTAATATCCGATAAGTAAAAAAATTTTTTTATTGGCTAAAAGCTATCCCCGATATACCCAACCAAAAAAAAAGTAGTGAAACGGTTCCGTTCGTTTGTTTGTATTACGAATTAATTATTCATCAAAAAATCTTATCTTTATAAAATTTCGGGAACAAAATTTAATTCCTATTGATCGAAAGAAAATCCGGGATTTTGTGGTTCGATTTTTTTTTTTTTTGGAGAATCAAATAACTGGCCGAATATGGACAGTACAAAATACTGAATATTTGATTGTAATATAATAAATATAATTTATATATAATATAATTTATTAAAAAATTAAAAAAATTACAGTCACCAGGATATTGAATTTTTAAAATTTAAAATTTTTTAAGTAATAATATAATCATAATAAGAATCTAGCTCTAGAGTTTTTTTTTTTAATCTACAAAAAACGAAAATTTTTTCTTAAATTATAAACACCGAGATCATCATTAAAAAAAAAAAATCGTGAGAACCTTTTTTATCTTATATCTTTTGACACCATATTCTATATATTTCACAATTAGGCGCAAAAGTTTCATTAACTTCTTTTTTAGCTTCTTTAAATAATTTTAAATATCCTTCTTTTGTAGTCCCCATGAATTTACACAAAGTTTCAGGCATAGGGTCATTTAGAAAATATCCATCATGTATATCCATGTACGCTTGTCCTGCGTTTCCTCCTTTTTTAGCGCCTAACGTTACTGTAGATATTTTATAATCTACATTTCTCACTGTTGATAATGATACTAGAGTTTTGATTATTTCATTAGAAATTCGAATTTTTACATTACGAGAATCACTTAATGTAACCACTACAGGAGGGAAAAAAAGAAAACAAATAAATTAATTAAATTTAAAATATTTTAAGAATTTCTTTTCTTTTTTTTTTAACTTACATGCATCATAGAACCTTGAAAGTACTGGCCCTGTTTTTACTGCCAATTCTGGTTCTGAGAACTCTATATAACCACCTGGTTTACATACTCTGATTTTCGAAAAGAATAAAAAAGTAAATAAAAAGAAGTAAAATCTTTGAAATTTTATTTAAGAAACTTTACCTAATTAATTCTTGTATAACAAAAAACCATTCTTCTATTGTAAAGACACTTAACATATTCGCTTGATGAACGTAGTCAAACGTATTATCATCATAAGGAAGTGTGTTCAAAACATCTCCTTGTCTAAATTCCACATTACTTGGTTTAATCTAATGATTAATTAATTATATGTTAATGTCACAAACTTTGCTAATTGTTTTTTTTTAGTATTCATTACTTACTTCTTTTGGGAATATAGGAAACAAGTCGATCCCAAAGAACCTTGCTGAACTATAAGTTGCTGCTAAATCAAGTAACCAAGTTCCTGGTCCGCATCTTTAATATAATAAAATTAGAATAATGAAATAAATAATAAAAAAGAAAAAAAAAAATTATTTAATTTACCCAACATCTAAAACTTTACATTCATTAAGCAAACTATTTTCAATTGGTGAACTAAACAAATTTTGGAAAAGGTAACACTCGAGAAAATGAAAAATGACCATTATATCTGTATCCTTTACAAAATTTGGAAAAAAATATTTTAATGGTTCTTTTTCCATTTTTTTTATTTCACGTCTCGAATGACTTTTCTTTTTGTTGTTCGAAAATATATTCCCCATTGTTAATAAAATTGTTTAGAAAAAAAAATAAAGTAAAATAAAATGAAATGAAATGAAATAAAATAAAATAATAAAATGTCGAAGGGGGAAATTTTAATATATTATGAGTATATATATGTAATTAATTTACTAATTATTTACCAATTAAAAAACTTACATGATGAATATAGTAAGTACGTTCAAAGAAAGAGACGATTTTAATTATTTTAATTAATTATCCTATGCTATACTATCCGCTATGTCAAAAAAAGTAAAATCATGTGAATCATGTGATACAGATTCTTTGGTAATGTATTACTAAGCATTTTTTTTTCTTTTTTATAATTATGCGTATGAATTGCTACGAAGTAGCAAATTTTTATTTCATGATAACTTTCTTTCCATTTTACGAAATTTCGGATAAGCTTTATCCTATTAGCGGTGGTAACTCCGATATGACTAATGATCATTACTTTATTAATAAGCCATCTGGTTGTGCAAGTCGCTCATCAATGGTCAATTACCTAAAACTTTACCTAATACATTTGAATCGAGAAATTGGGACCAAAAAATCCTGTTACATCCAAATATTCCGTGTGTGAACAAAAACATACTTTTAAATGGAATAAAGGTGCATACTTAACCGGTTATATGTATTTCATAAACAGACGCAATGCCACAATTTAACCCTATTGTATTACACACGCGAACAAAGAAGGTAATCTTTATTACAAATGCCACAATCTAACCGTATCAGTACTGCATCTGTATCTGCTATAAATCTGGTCCCTTGTTTTTTTTAAAAAATTCAGGTTTTAATTTTCCAGTTAATTAAATCATTTCCCAATTAGTTTTTGTATAATACATTTCTCGTCGTGTTATCCTTTATGAACGAATGTAATTTTTTTAAAAAAAAAAAATTGTAAAACAATTGTTACACCAGAAAAAAATATTTAATTCTATTAGATATTGAGGGCCCACAAATGCTTAATAATACCATTACTTTATACAGAAGATACAACGGAGAAACAAGTTTTTTTAACAATGATCTTCGTAAATCATGTCCTTTTTATTGATTACTATTAAATAATGATGTGCATCAATAGGGACTCATCAAATCAACATCCAATCGTTTTAATAGGGCTTAAAGTATTGTTATACGAATTGATATTTTTTATTTGGAAAATTATTATTTATTAAATGTTTGCTTCGATAATATTTAGAACATAATTAACTGATAATTGCCTGAATCTAGAATCTATTCATGTTTCCTTTATGAACAGTATGCATGCTTAAGTAAATGTATGCTAAGTAAATGTATGCTAATTAAAACATTTGAGTTCGCTCCAAGTTTCATTTTATGAGAAACCAAAAATCTTAGTGTTCATAAATTATGTTATAACCACGCGTTATTAACAGTTGTTATGTAATGCTGATACTTTGATCACTTTTAATAAATAAAAAATCAAATAAGCTTATATAATAATTTACTAAATAATATTAATTATTTGTGAATTTTGGCTATCTCAACCATCTCAGGATCTTTTTAGAAATTTTTATATAAAATAATTGGCTCGGATATATATAAATTTGAAATAATTTTCACATTCTGCTCACTTGACCCTTAAAATATGAATATCCGTTAAACGGCGGATATCTAATTCATTTCACTTTCAAATTAAGTCATTTGGCTAATAATTATTAATAAAAAAGGTTATATTAATTATAGTATCCCAGATTAAAAATATCTTAAAATTTTCATTGGAGATCTGAAATACATTCCTCCACACGTAACATTACGAATTCAATGATTAATTTTGCGTAACAATGTTGGGTGAATATTATTATATTCTCATTTTGGAAAATTTTATGGTTTTAATAGATATAATTTATTATACTTTGTTTAATATAAAAAAAGTTCGGCTAAAAGATTTTATAATTTAAATTTACCTTTCATGATCATACAGTTGTACCATAGTATTGTGTGTATTGTGAGAATTTTTATGGCTTTATTTTTTAAGTTTGTCAATCTCGGAGAGATAAATATGTGTAAGTTGATGATCAGCTTTAGGAGTCCCCGTTCTAACAATTATTATCGTTACATCAAAAAAAAATTTTTTTTCCTTATTAGGTAGATATTCCCCGGTTTTTTTTTGGGTCGGGTCCCTTTTTTTTTTTGGTCGAGTAGAAGTTTTTTTTTTAAAATAAAAAAAATTTGATTTATTCAGATAACAATTTTGTCACAAATAATAAAAAAATTTTTCATTAACAAATGATTTAAAGTTGATATTTCTAGAATCCTGAATTGTACCTAAAATTGATTTTCCGACTCCGGAATTATAAACAATATCGTATCTGAATTTCCAATGTGAACTGAAGATCTATCTTATCAATTTAAATATTACTAGATAAAGTTTTTTTTTTAGATGTTTTCGTCTGAATTTTCGAGAATCAATAATCAACCGATATACTGTAACATTCGAAAATTCAAAATCGACAGCATTAAATATTAATATAACCATGAAATGTAAACTAAAAAACTTATTTTTTATATTTTAGATACTATATTAATAGAATTTTTATATGTTATTTATTAATTTGCTTGCAAGCTTGCAAAGAAATTAAATAAAAATCATACTCAAAAAAAAAATGATATTGTAAATTGTTTATTTAGGATTATTAATTGTTTATTTATCATTAAATAATCATGAGCATTAATCTTGTGTCAGATGATATATTACTAACATAGTTTTTAGAAAGATTTAATAAATTATGTACAGTATCTTTTATCATCAATACAGGTTCTCAAGTTTTGACCGTCCGTTACGTTTACTTGAAATTGGAAGTTATGGATCAGTTGACCGTGGATGATATCAACAGTGGAGGTCAATCCTCTAATCCAGGGAGTGATACAGGGACACAATTGAAATACCGTCATTTATACGTGACAGTCGGAATATTATAATAAAGAAAATATTTATCGTTTATATCATTTTCATAATATATTTACTAAAAATAATTAAGCAATTACGGTAGACGAAATAAAGTTTCTGCTTAATATTCAGCCGATAATCAAACTATAATATATTTAAAGTTTCATGATACTATATATGCATATTGAAATCCTTAATGCACAATATTTATGTTTCGAAATTGCGCAGGAGGGTTACATTTTTTAATAGGTTTGTTGTATAATACTCGCGCCATCTTACGCAATTGAGTAGATCTGCAAATTTTCATATAACACCGACATGCTCATTGCAGTAAAAATTTAAAATATTTTTCCGGAATTATATTTTCACGAATGATTAACAAAAAATCATACTTTTTTTTTATTATTTGCGGAAATACAAATATGATTATGAGTTACTTGGAGATCGATTTCAAATTTCCATTTTACGTATCGTTTTAAAGAATTTCTTTATTTTACAATTTTTCATATTAAAATACAATGATCACACGTGTAGTCGTGTACTAATGAATTAATACGTTTTAAGTAAATTCAGAAACTTGGTTTACAGTATTTATTACACAAAACAGCATAAGATACAGCATATATATAACTTTAAAAAGCTTTGTATCATGAAGTTATGTAAATCTTTTTTTCATGCACAATTTAAATTAAGGTGACAATCTTTACAATTTTGAGTATGATACGAAAACTGAAGGTATAAGAATTTATTCTTTGAGCCCTAAGAGTTGTGGCCTAATAATGGTCTAAAGTCATCAAAAATTTTGTTTATTTAAGTGAAATAAATAAATTTGAACGAGATTTAATAAATAAATAAACGTTATATATATATATATATATATATTATATATTTATTTATTTATTTAAAAATTATACACAATGAAATTCGATATACCGGAACCTTGATATAGCGGAACATAAGTAAAAGTCCTTGATATATCGGAATTGGGATCTGGAACGGATTATCATAATCTATAATTAATTTATCTTCGATATACCGGATTTCTCGATATAACTGATTTTTGTCAAATTTGACAAGTTTTACTAATGGAACGGATAGTTCCATTATATCAAATTTCACTGTGTATCATTTACTGTTGTTATACCATAATTTCATATTTTAGATTATAAGTTTATAACGTGTATATATCGGAATATTTATTTAGGAATTTTAAATCTCGATCTAGATTCAAAAGGGTGTTATTTTTTATTATTTTATTTTTCATAAACAGTAAATGATCATTTATAATACGAAGGCGGAATACTACAATATATATGCTGTAAATTGGTTATCCGGAAATCAAATTTGTTTGATTTAGATCGACATTTAAAATTTATATTCACACACGTGTATTAATGATTTAATACATAATTGTTAAAAAAAAAACTGGTTTTATAGCATGTATTATTCTTTTAGGTATTACGAAAATGATTTAATTCTCGAGAATCCCCACATACTAAATTTAAAAATCATAAAGATCGTCTATCGGAACTCGGATAGAATCTTTCTTTTTTATGAATTCGAAACTTTTAGGATATTAACTAATAAGTTTTTTGACGATATTTTATTTTTAGTAAACATTGTAATTATTTAATAATTGATACTAGCTAAAAAAAATTCTCATATTTTATGTGATCATTTAGTTCATTGATTTTTCAGTGTAAAAAAATACATAATTTCTATAACGCCAAGTTTCTGCCAAGTTAATATCATAACTCTGGCAAAAAGTCACGTGAGATGAAATTTACTGCATAAAGCATCGAACTTGACTATCATCTTACCTTATTGTAAAATATATTATTGCGAGTCAAGTTAGACCTGTCGCACAGGTCAAGAACGATACATTTGCGTCGTTATTCGTTAGTTATTGCAAATTATCACGTGATATTCGTGAAATTAACATCGTTTTCAAGAACTCAAGATTCATAATCGTTAACTGTTATTTGCCTGCGTTATTTTAGGTAGAGTTAGGTTCAAAGACAACATTGTAAAAACTGTGAATGGTTCTGTCCTTTGTATTATGGGAATTTTTTGAATTTGTTTTTTTCTCTATGGAAGAAACATTATTTTTGTCATTCTTATGCGTTATACCAGCGATTTAACGTCATTGCACCACATTACAAATCCTTAATTTTATCTCGTTCTGATCTTATACTGATGTTTATGTAAGAATTGGTTAATTGAATTTGTAAGTGTGAAAATATAACGTAAATTTCATAAGTGATCTACAATTATGATGTAAAAGAGAGAGAAATCATTTCTATAAATAGAATTACCAAACTGGGAAACAAAAGAAGATGATGTTAGAATATTTTTTTGAGTTGATGGATAACTGAATAATTGATAGAGCAGGGTCATTACGTCAAAAAGATGAGGGGCATTCGTAAAGTTTTTTTCAGATATATAAATGGGTATATGTGTTAAATTTTGAAGGAAATTATTAATAAAAAAAAAATGGTTTCTGAAAAACGCGTTATTTTAATAACTGGTGGAAATGGCTTTATAGTATGTTATATTATTCACTTTCTTTAATATAAATCAATTAATCTATATATTTTTTATATTTTTTATATTTAAAATTTTAATCATTTATAGGGAAGTCATGTAGCGAAACGTTTACATGATCAAGGATATTACGTACGCGTAATCGACTTACATGATGATCCAACATTTCGTCTTTATAAAGATACTTCTGAATTCTGTTCAGAATTTATTGAAGGAGATATTCGTTCTATTGAAACTTGTCGTAAATTATTTAATAAAAATGATGTAAAATGGGTATTTCATTTTGCAGCAAATATGGGAGGTGTCGGTGTTATTAATTCAAAAAATAATTTCGTCATATATCAAGAAAATCATATAATGTCTTTAAATATTCTTCAAGTTTCAATGCAATCAAATATTGAAAAATTCTTTTATGCATCGTCTGCTTGTGTATATCCTTATAATAAACAAATTAATTTAAATGAGGATATAAAATTAAAAGAAGATGATAGTACTTGGAATTGTAATAGTATAGATACGAAACCGCAAGAATCCTATGGTGCAGAAAAATTGAATACTGAAATATTTATATCTAGTTTAAGAGAACTCTCCACTTCATCAGAAAATAAAACTACTTCAAAATTTCCTCAATTCAAAATTGCAAGATTTCATAATGTTTATGGGGAAGGTGGAACATGGTATGGTGGAAGAGAAAAGGCTCCAGCCGCTTTATTAAGAAAAGCTATTTGTGCTAGTAAATATACAAAAGAAAATGTAATTGAAATTTGGGGTAACGGAAAACAAAGACGTAGTTTTTTATATATAGCAGATTGTGTTGATGCTATTATTAAATTTATGAAAAGTGATCTTGATTTAACATTAAATATTGGTTCGGAAGAATCAATTAGAATTGATGAACTAGCTTGTGTCGCGTTTGAAACGGTTGGTGTTACCCGTGATAAAGTAACTTTGAAATTTGATGAAAGTAAACCTATTGGTGTGAATAATAGAAATTCTGATAATACGTTGGTCAGCAAATATCTTGATTGGTATCCAAAACATACTATTCGTGAAGGTATGGAAAAAACGTCTTTGTGGATCCAACAAGAACTCGAGAAACAACGTCATCAATATAAAGATGATTCATGGAACGAATTAGTAAGGACCTATCTTGAAAGTAAAGTAGACGTATTAAATTATAACAATGAGACTATAACCTTTGGTGTTCTTTTACCAATAACTTCTCGAGGGCTAACTAAACCTGAGGATTGCCTCGAAAATCTTTCAAACTTTGCAAAAAGTCTTTATGAGACTTCCCAAGAAGATATTCAAGATAGATTTGGTGAAACAAGATACCAAATTAAAATTTATGTCGGAATAGATAATGATGATTCTCTTTTTCATCCGATAAAAAATAATCCCGCAGAAAGAATACTTAATGAACATGGATTTACGGATATTCATACAATGGAATTCGATTTTCCTCCCGGTTCTATATGTGAAATCTGGATAGAATTGGCTCGTAAGGCATATGACGATAATTGTGATTATTTTATTTTATTCGGTGATGACGTAATTATCGAAACTAATGGATGGATGAACAAATTCCATGAAGCTTATCGTAAAATTTCAATTCAAAAAAAAGTTCCGCGTGGTTTCGGATGTATCACTTTTACTGATACATCATTTCATGGTTTTCCAACGTTTCCAGTAATTGGTCGTGTACATTTGGATATATTTAATGGAGAAGTTCTGCCACGAAAAACATTTAAAAACCAAGATGGAGATCCCTACCTGTTTCAAACTTATAGACGATGGGGATGTTCGATGATGTTGGAAGATGTTGAAATTCAAAATGTTGTTGGTGGAAGTTTAGATCCAAGATATGAAAGGACCCATCATCCAAATTGGAGCTTTGATATCTTAAATAACTCAGTTAATAGAGTTGAAGAATGGTTGAAAAAAAATTGTAAAAATCCTATACCAAAATTGCTCACACTTGATGTCATTGTACCAAGTTATAGAGTTAATTTAAAATATCTTGACCCAATGATTAGCCTAAAAAAACCTGTTACAATGTCCACAACGACCATCATAATAGTAGATGATCCGAATTCATCAAATATTATTACTTTAAAAAAATTCTATGAAAAAGATCCATTCATCAGAATTCGAGTAAACAAAACAAACTTGGGGGCAAGTTTGTCACGAAATCGTGGATTACGTGAATCCAATGCTGATTATGTTCTATTTTTTGATGATGATGTAGTTCCAGAAAAAAATATCCTATTTGAATGTGAAAAAATTATCAAAAAGCATCCTAATGCATGTGGGTTTATTGGGAACACAAAATTCCCACCAGCAGATGGAAGCATTTATACAAGTGCATTGGCTTTATCAGGACTCACATTTTTTTGGGGAATTTCAGAACTCTGGGATGACGATGTACCTTGGGGAGTAACTGCCAATTTACTCATTAGACGATTTAATGAGAACATACTTTATGATCCAGTATTTCCTAAGACTGGTGGAGGAGAAGACATTGATTTTTGTTTGAAACAAAGAAATTTTTTTATTAAAAACACGAAAAATGGGAAAGGATTTCAAGCAGCACCAAATGTTATGGCAACTCATCCTTGGTGGAATAATGGCAATAGAGATTACTGGAGATTTTATAAATGGGCGACAGGAGATGGTGCCTTGGTTAAAATGTATCCAGAATTAACGTACAACGACATTGTACCAAACAGCATAGAATTGTTATTTGGAACAATATTATTCTTTCTTGTTTCTATGATATTTTCTTTATTCTTTGCTGTATTTTATAATACACCAATTATTAATACCTTTACAATTTTGACATTTCTATCCATTCCACTTGTAATTGTCTCGAGCATTATTGCTGATATGTATTTACACTTAACTGAACAACCTTACAAGCATACATCCACAGTTGGTGGCTATCGTTATATCTTAGCCATGGTCGAATCTTCACTTATTCGTATAATGAGTGAATTCGGTAGATTGATGGGAATGATCGAAAGAAACGAATGGGGATATATTGGGAAAAGATTTGATTGGTTTGTGAAAAGAAAGGAAGGATCGGTATGGACCGAAAGATATAATAATTTAAGGAAATTTCTGATTTGGGTTAGTTTAGTTGTCCTTAGTTACAGCATTCTTTTTATTCGATAAATTTACTTAGCATCATAGTTTAAGTTAACTGAATTATTATAATATTTTTTTTTTTTAAATACAATAAAAAGTTGTTCTGTTTACACTTTAGTTAAAGTAAATAAAATTATTATTATGAAACAATTTTTATTATGATCTAATACAAATAAGATAAAAATTTGAGATAAATAACGATCACGTATCCTTGAGGTGGACATGACCGCGAATTACCATAACTAATATCCGATATCAAGCATGATTTTATTCATTATTCATCTTTTATTTATCTTAAAAAAAAAAAAAAATTGTACTAATAACTCTCAAAATTCAATCATGGTAGAGATTGGAATCGGTTATAACAAAATAATTAAAATCGATTCTCAAGAATCGATCCTCAACAATTTTTTTACATGTAGAATTTTGCTCTAAAGCAATTTCCCAAGCGCCAATCATTTGCTTACTGATTTAACGTCAGGTTGAAAAAAATCTTCGATAATCGATTCCAATCCCTAATTCATGATTTTTATTTGAGAGAGTTTCTTTTCAGGTTTCCTCATTAAATTTATACACTCCAAGAAATTTTTTAAACTTTTTTTAAACGTTTATTATTTTAAAGAAAGAATTGTTCTAACTATCACCAGGAGGTGATGATCACCGGTGGCTGAAATTATGACGATCGACCAGCATTAAAAAATATAGTGCCGGTAAAAATTGATAACTCTGGCCAACGGGGATGATCACCCCCGGTGATTTGAAGTAAAAAACAAATTTTAAAGAAATTACATTTTCACCGATTTTATAAATTAGATAAAATCGCGATTGCTATTAATCATATGTGCAGTTTGTATTTATAAACTGCAAAATTAGGATTAATTGAACATCGATTATTAATTAATTTACTTTAATACAAACATATTCAATCGTCCCAATCGACCATTAAAAAATATTCAAATTTTTTGAAGCGTTCAGCCATATAAGTGGTAAAATTAAGTGCGGCATAGATGGATAAGCCATCCTTTTTTTTCCACAAATTAATTAAAAACATGTTACTTTTCAATACACTGAATCGTGTCATTCTTTTAATAATTCCTATTTCTATATAAATATGTATATACCTACCAGTTTGTTGTCACCGAAAGCCTCACTGAGGCTTATATGTCTCAGCCGTTTAAAAAACTAGACATTGTGATAATTATAATTAATATGACCTTTTTTAGTGTTTTAAATGATTATGAGGCGCAAGACTTGTTATCGTGAGGCTTTAGAAAAGTATCAAATGGTTTCGACCAACATATTATTTATATTTTTAAGACAAAATTAACGGAATATTGGCCCCTTACATTGATCTTATAGTCAATTAAACAAGCAAGTAACTGGATTATGTTAAATAAATAAATGAAAATATGAGAAAAGCAATCGCTTATTTACACGTTAATACGAAAATTCTCTCGAATTTAAGAAATAAAATGTGCAATTATATATAAGTTTGTAAGTTTTAATAAATATTTTGTTTTTCATCTTTTTTTTTTTTCTTTTAAAAAAAAAATCAAAATTCCCATTTGCATAATATTCATCATGAATTTTGCACAATGGAGGACACGCTCGATATTTTTTTTAACACTTTTAATTCATTTTTTCACATTATCAAATGGATATGAAACTCATGAATTTCTTGATTCTTCATCTATGTATCAAATTTATGATACAAAATCATATAATGATGGGACTGTATTATTACATATGATTAGTGGAAATATCGCAAATTGTTATAAACCCGAATTATATTTTCGTTTAATTTATCCAAATGGAACGGTTAATTCTTTGAATATACCAGCGAAACAAATTCCTAGATTTAATTTTTGTAAAGTGTTAAATGATATCATATATCAACCTAATATTAAAGTTTGGCCTTTTGAACCAAATTTTGTTTATGTTACTTATCTTAATTCAAGTGGTATAGATGCGTCTGTTTATGGTCTTTTAATTAATTGGAGCGGTAAAATTTTGAGGTAAACTGGTAAATTTATATTATACACATATCATTAAATTTTTATTAAAACTTTTTTTTTCTTTTTATAATTAAATAAATTTATATACATATTTTTGTGGAATTATTAGTAATTCATTCATAGATAAAGCTACCATTAATTTAAATGGAATAGTTTTTCCGCCAGGTCCTTTATATTATTCCAAAGGTAATAAAAATAATGGATTCTTGTACGTAAGAAAACAGAACACGAGTGATATTATTTGGAGTCATTATGCTCTTCCGTAAGTTATTTCATTGTTTTTTTTGTAAGATAAAAACCTTTTTCCCCCCTAATAGATTAAAAAAAAAAAATTTTTTTTACCGGATTTTTTTTAATAATAGTACAATCCAAAGTAAACAATCAATTCAACTTTTACGCAAAGGAGTAATTAAAGGAGAAAAAGCAAAAGATGTTAAATTTTTTGGATTTTCACAATTTGCGAATGGATTTTATTTAATTTTAGCAAGATCATATGATCATCCGGATGTAGCTTCATTCGATCTAGCAAATATTAATTTACGTATTGATGCATACTTTATAAATGCAAATGGTATTAAAGAACCAGTACCAAATGTTATTTATCAAAGTCCTGTACGAAATCTAAATGTTACGGCAGTAACTTGTGGAATAGATTATAAAGGTCACGGAAATTCTTGTTTATTTTATCTTTCTATAAAAGAATCTTTGGAAAATTTATTTGGAGTAAGAATTAAATTTAGATCTAATGGGTAAATATTTTTCGTGCACGTGATTTCATTTTTCTTTATAATACAAATCATAAAATCATTTTAATTTTTACAGAGCTACTACAATGGTTAAAGAAGTGCCCGCATTAGGGGTTACGGGAACACCTGAATTGAATCTTAAGTCATTAGTCTCTGGAGGGTAAATTATATGTAATTCTTTGTAGCATAGAGATCAATCTTTCTCAATCATTTTTCTTTTTCAGGTATTTATTTACTGTGCGTTATAATGAAAGAGATAAGCAATCAGTATACGGATATGTTCTTAACGCAACAGGATATATCCAAGGAAAATGGTAAGCGCGGCAGTAAAATCAGTATTTTGTTATAAATTCGCGTTCTTAAATTAAATTACATACCTTTAAATTCCAGGCCTTTACCACAACCAATCAGTACTACAGCAAGAGGTCAAGTCTTTGATATCCTTCCTAATGGTACAATCGTAGCAGTAACAAAACACGATAATAACAACTTTACAGTCATGACATCTGATTTCCCTAAATCTTTGATCGAAGGCGGTAAATGTTCTTATTTATAATTATACCTTCTTTTAAAAAGAGAACACTTAAAACATATTTTTTTTCTCTTAATTAGATGTTGGATATTTTAATCCTTTAATTATTTCAACATATCCTTCTCTTAACGGTACAATTCCACTAAAGGCAACCAAACTAAATATTACTTATTCTGAACCTATTGCTATTTCTTCGCAAAATATTTCGATTTATCAATATTTTAGTGCAACAGGCTTTCATTTATTACGCCAAACATATCCTGCTTCCGTAGGATTTACGAAACTGAGCAGTGATAATAAAACTCTTATAATTGGTGCATTTGATAGTACTTTTAATAAACCTAATTCGAGTTATCATATTATAGTCGAATATGATGCAGTAAGGCTTATGAATAATGGTGAACCTATATTAGGAATTCAGGACAACGTTTGGAATATCACAACTGGTATGTCTATGAATTAAAACTATTCATTATATTTCTTTATTAATTAACATATCTTACATTCCTAATTTAGAGAATATGACAATTGGTCCTATCATAGTAGGAGGTAAGTTTGCCATTATCACGTGTATATTTTCTTTGTAAATAAAGGTAAATAAAAAAAATTTTTTTTTTATTTTAGCATCAGTGGTAGGGTTCGTTCGATTATCTCCAGAGGGCACAGAAAAATTCAATTCCCTTGATGAGAAAGGAAAGCTTAATTTTATGAATAATTTAGGCAAAGAATTAGCATTTATAGTTCCAATTGAAGGAAATCGTATAGTACCATTAAATCGGTACCAAGAAGATCAAAAAACAAAAGAAAAGAGGATATTGTTAGCATATAAAATTGGACCGATTAATAACAATACTACTAATATTACTGCAATTGGTGAAAGTCCTGAAGGCATAATGAATGATTTGCAAGCTTTGATAAGCCATGGTGGACTAACTTTAGTATCTAAATTGGAACATACTAAAAATTTAGATTATAGTTATGGATTTGTTAGAAAACGTAGGTTGATTTATTTATTCGTATTTTTACATTTTGAAATCATTTTAAAAAATTATAAAAATATTATAGGTGACATATTCCGAGATAATAGAACTCAGATAATTCTATTTGCCGTCTACCTCATTGTTGTGCTTTTATTAATATCAGTGGTCTACTGCTTAAACAGACGGGTAAAATAATAATAATTATATTAGATACTTATTGATTTTTATAATATATTAAAATTTTTATGTTATAGGAAAAAATTGAGACAAAAATTGGTGTCGTTTTAAAATTTATTCTCGCACTTGTTACATTCGTATTCTACACTATTCATACTTATGAAGATGCCAAAGATGTAGAAAGACTTGCTTTAGCAAGGTAATTTTATATCATTTTTTCGCATTGTATTAATGATATACAAAACCACTAATATTTTTTTGTATTTTTAATTAGTGTATTACTTTTAATTCTTCCATTTGTTATAAAATTAAGTTTGGGGTTATTTATAATAAGTCGAGAATCTAAAACAAATCCTGCGTTTCATGTTTGGTTAGAAAAACATAGGATGATCACATTCTTTTTTACATTTTTATCAGGTGTAGATTTAGATGCAATAACGGTATTGAGTTCAAAACTGGAAGAATCACTTAAAGCTCCTTTATCAGAAAAAGCAAATAAGCAGATTGATGATATCGAACATGTTGGATTTTTCTTAAAAGACTTACCCCAATTAGCGGTTCTTGTAAGTGTTTAAATACTTATT
Organism: Rhizophagus irregularis; assembly: GCF_026210795.1. Taxonomy (NCBI): domain Eukaryota; kingdom Fungi; phylum Glomeromycota; class Glomeromycetes; order Glomerales; family Glomeraceae; genus Rhizophagus; species Rhizophagus irregularis. The sequence goes on from NC_089447.1 coordinate 3,178,751, forward strand.
TTTTTCTTCTATTAAAATGCATAATTATATAAATTATATAATATTATGTTTAATATATAATGTAGGTTTTATATTATATAATGGCTTTAGATTACGGAATTGTTCCCTTTTTTGCCTTAGTTTCATTAATAATTTTAATAGTTTATGTAATTATATGGAGATTATGTGTATGGTGTATTAGGAGAAGGAAAGATAGGAGACTTAAGTTAAGTAGAGTTTCAAGTGATGATTTATTAAGAGAATCGCCCAGTTCATCCGGTTCGAGTTGGTGGAAAAAATTAAGCCCCAGATTTATGACAGGGAAAGGTGATTCAAGTGATGATTTATTAAGAGAATCGCCCAGTTCATCCGGTTCGAGTTGGTGGAAGAATATAATTAGTAAACCAGGTTCATTGCTTGAGAAGCTCGGACTTGGTAGATTATCCAAATTATTTCGTAGAAAACATACTGTTGCTACTACTATAGTTGATGAATCAGGACATGTAATAGGAGAATTATCAAAAACAACAACAAAAACTCCACACGAACAAATGACGATAAGTCCTCAACACGGAGGCGCATCAACTTCTCAACGCGGAGGCATGACAACAACAAGTTCTCAACGCGGAGGCTTGAAAGGTCCTCAACGTATCATTCATAAGGATGGAGGCTCTGAAACTCAAACTATTATTCAAGGTGAAGGAACAGAAGGAGATGAAGAATTTAAACAGCAAATTGTAGAAGAAGAAAAAGAAAAAAATGATAAATGATCGATTCCCAAATAATATGATATCAAATACTGACAGGGAACATATAGTCAATAGAACAGAGGATGATTCCTTATAATAATTATATTTAGTAATCTGTGGTGTTAAAATTTCTTTATAAAAAAACTTGTGATAGTTTAATTAAACATTAATTTAACTTCTTTTTTGTGTATATAACTTTAAAACTAATATATACCGTATATAATATATACAATATTTCTTTTCTTTGATCAATTTTTCTTTACTTCATCTCTACACTTAAATTATTTTTTTTTCTTGACTGTAATAAATATTTATTTCATATGAATTTTCATATATTTGATGGATTGATTCAAAAATCGTTGATATTGACTGTTAATGTTAACTGTTGATTATGAGACAAATATGAAGACAAAAAATAAGAACGAAAAATTTTGAGAGAATAAAGTGAGGAAAATCAAATGATTAACATCTAATTTATATTAATCAACAGTAATATTCCGATCAATCTCTGCAAAATCTTCAAAAAATGCCTGTATTATAAAAGCGTAAATTAAATTAATTAATTTGAAATTGATAACTAAAACAATTATTTTAAATGATGGTTATTACTTTGATTAACTTGATAGCATGATCAACGTCCTTAGTTCCAGCAGTTTCTCTAATGGAATGCATACTCAATTGAGGATTTCCGATATCTATTTAATAAAAAAATGAATTGAATTATTTTTTAGCTAAACAATAAAATCCTCATCTATTGTTTTACACATACCCAATGTCCTCAACCCAAGATTGGCACTAATCATAGGACCAATAGTTGAACCACATGGAGAATCATTCCTAACAACAAAATCTTGTAATGGTACTTTATATTTTTTTGCGACTTGCCTTAATATCAAAGAAGTTACAGATGTAGTTGCATATCTCTAATATTAAAGCAAAGAAAGATATAAACACGTTTATATGAGAAGCCACAAAAGACGTGATATTGTATTAAATCACTCGCCTGATTAGCATTAGTCTTAATAACTACTCCCTGGTTCATCTGTGGACGATGATTCTCTTCATGTTTTTCACTAAATAATTTATGGAAATAATTAATACAAAATAAGTATATTAAATATTTTCTTATCATACCAATAGTTTGGATGAACCGCTATAAGGAAGAAAAGAAAAAATATTAATAAGCTTAGTAAGATAATCTAATAAAACACATTTAACAATATATTGTACCATGAGCCATGTCAGCACTAATCATAAAGCTCTTATGAATTGTTTCTTCAAATATAGTCTATTAAAGTTGTAATGTGGAAATTTAGTTTATGTTTATAATAGAATTTTGAATAAATACGAACATCATAACCAGGTTCAGCAAAAGCGCTACATATACGTCTCAAGGTTGTTTCTAAAAGAAGAGAATTAGCTCCATGAGCAGTTGTACTTCCAATTTCTTCGTTATCAAATAAAGTAATTAAACGAATATTTGAATCATCACATAAAGATTCAGAAATATTTTTTGTGCTATTAATCAATCCCTATAAAATAAAATATTTTTTTTATGGTTTAGTATAAATTAATAATATGCCAAATCCATATAATAACTTACAATCAATAATGCGTACGACATCATCAAATTATCTAAACGGGCAGAGAAAATGAATTCTTCGTAAGCGCCCCCAATAGTTGAAGGTTGTGTGTCATAAAGACACAATTCAAAATCATGGATCTCATTTACTTCTACAAATTGTGTAAAATTGGAAAATTAATAATATATATAATTTATTTACTTTCATTAGTCCGGAGCGTAGCGAAGGACCCTATATGTTCTAGCCGTGGTGGTACAAAATATCCCGTTGTCCGTCCGCTTGTTCTTTGAGTCGACGTTTAATTGGTTCTTATATTACACGAAATTATCTTGATCGGTTAATTGAGCATGTGGTTATCTACCTATATACTGATAAGCTCCGGGCTACGTAACGGTTTACCGTTTCCCTAGTTTAAAGATATATTACCTTTGCATTTAAGTTCTTGAGCAAGAATATCGAGCAGTGCAGGATGATGCTTCTCATTATTTTCTGCCAATCTTTTTGAAGAAATATTTATCAAATAAATTGAATTCATACGTATATAGACTAAATTTAATACTCACTTATTTGAAACGGTTGCGATCAGTGGAGTTAAATGAACTTCATTATTGAATTTAAATCCTTCACGTACATCTCTATCCAAGTGGATAGCTAATGTAGGAATACGAAGAATTGGCCTATATTTCATTTAGAATAAGTTGGGATACAAATACATATATATAATTTTAAAAAAGATTACCTTTCGACCTTAACTAACTTATGTTCAAATTTGTTTTTTTCTGTCTCGACCATCACTCTCCCCGCAACGCTTAGATCACGATCAAACCAAGTATGCCTAATTAAAAGAAAAAAAAATCAAACTTATAAAATTCTAAATTCTAAAAATAAATTTAAATTAACTTTTATTCTTACCAAAGACCACCTCCATAAGGTTCAACCCCAACTTGTAAATATCCTTCTTTTACTTTTTTAGAAATAGGTTTAACCTAAATGAAAGTTTAATTAAATAAAAAAAAGATAAAATTTTAAAAATTTTATTTCTATTATGAATTAATTTACCTTTAGACAAGGGGAATCGGTATGAGCCCCAGCCATAGAAAATCCATTTCCAGGTTCATATTTACCACCTATAGCAAAAGCAACAATAGTACTTCTATTTCTAGTAAAATAGTATTTTCCCTCCTTCTTTAATTTTCCCCTCCAGCTAACACATTCTTTAATTTCCTCATATTTTGCTTCTTTTAAACGTATTATTGCCTCTTCAACTGCATGAAATGGCGATGGAGAATTATTCACAAACTTAATAAAATCGGCGGCAGATGTTGAATTGTTATCCTGAGTTGAATTATGATATTTCATGATTGGATAATTTTGAAAATGGTATAAGCTTGTAATACAAATTGGAAATGAAATTATCCATTTTGATCTTGGACAAACAATTAACTATTGCATGAGAGTTTATTTTTTTTTTATCAAGGTTTATTTAAATTTTGTTTTATGAATAAAATTTATATTGCCTATTAATACGAACCTACCATATATGTTCTTTTTTTCTTTCTCTTTTTAAAAAAATTTAATAAATAAGAACTTACCATATTAATTGAGTATAAATTTTCGTAGTTTATTTAAAATAATAAAAGACGAACTAAAAAATAGCTGCCTTTTGATTTTTCGCTTTTTTTATCAGTGCGTTACTGTAGTGTTACTATTACTGATCTGGTAATGATTTACTCAACTATCAACTTTTTATTGGGTTCAAGATGTGTGTAATTCAATAGACATTTTTTATAAAAAAATACAATTTATCCCAACGAAAATTTAAGGTATAAAATAATAATTATTGCATTGTTAAACATCGTTGCATATGAAAATTAAAGTTTCTGTATAAAATGCATCATATAAATTAGGAAAAATCAATATCGTCTTCTCATATCATTCTAACTAAAGTGGCTATTTTACAATTTCATTGGATATAAGAAGAAAGCTAAAGATATAATGGTATATGTAGCTAGCAACATAGCACCTTCAAACCAATTTGATTTACCATCCTAAAAAAAAAACCATTACTAAGAATTTAAATTAAAAAGAACCGTTTAAACAAATAAAAGAATGCGTAAATTAAATACCAGAATAAGATAATTTGTAATAATAACTGAAATGAATAATACTACAGTTTCAAACGGCTGAAAATACAAAGTTAAATCTTGTCCTATTATCCATCCGAGTATAACAAGGAATGGCGTAAGAAAAAGTGCGATTTGCTAGAGAAAAATTGAAAAAAAAAAATGTTGGCACAGTAAAAATATACATTGCACAATTGTTAGATCACTTACCATAGAGCTACCAGCAGCAATAGTGATAGCAAAGCTCATTTTATTTCTTGCTGAAGCATTAATAGCGGTTGTAAACTAGATAAGATAGAATCACATATTAATGATTTTTAAGAAAAATTTTTCGAGTCTCGATAAAATCGCGATAATTACCTCAGCAGCGTTACCAATGATAGGCAATAAAATCAAACCGATAAAGGTTTTACTTAATCCAGAAGATTCAGCCATTCCTCTAATTGAATCAACTAAATATTCAGCAGATAAAGCTGCAATAAAGGTCACAACAACGAATAAAGCTAATACAGTACTAAGAGATAATTGAGGTTCTTCTTCTTCTTCTTCTATTTGATATAAATTCGAATGGGTTTTCAACTAATAAATCAAAAATAAGAAGTTAAATTTCACATAATAAATACATTGCACCGAAAGATTGGGATAATTACTTGAAAAAAAATATAAAGAATATAAATTATTAATAAAATTATTGCTGATCCATGAGACAAGTCTACAAGTTGTCTAGTACTTCCTCCATTATCATTAAAAGTATTACCGTTGACAGCAAAATTAAAAGCAGCAGGGATTATTAAACTAATACACGCTAAAGTCATTAAACCAGAAGAGGTTTGTGCAATAATCTGATTAAATACTTGTTGGTGATAAATAAATCCTCCTATAACAAAACTCATTCCTAATATTAATAGTAAATTTGAAATAATTGCACCAAGTAATGATGTTTGAACAACGCGTATCTCTCCTTTTGATAATGCTATTATTGAAACGATTAATTCTACTGCATTACCAAATGTAGCATTTAACAAACAACCAATTGACTGACCAACTCTTAAACTAACATCCACCGTTGCAAAATCGTATAATTTGGATAATGGAAGTATAGCTAAAAAATTTAAAGTGAAAATCCAAGTATCGCTCCATTTAAATATATGAGCCAAATATCCAAATGGTATAAATATTAATAAACAATTTATCCATGAACAAGTAAGTATAATTTTAAGAGAATTGCGTTTATTTGGTGTGAGTGGCGAATCATTTAAAACCGCGGGAGTTGATGCATTATTTAAATTGTATGTTTCTTCATTTGGTAATGAACCATAATCTGAATAGTTTAAGACCAGTGGTTGTCCCTCTGCCATATCAAAAGAATTTTTTTTTTAAAAAAAAAACAGTTATGAAAAAATAGGAGTTATTTATAATCAATCAGTAATTTATATATATAATAAATCAAGGCAATTTGCTTTTTGTCATTTGATCCGCGGAATAACAATCGAGGAGTTAAAATAATATTAAAAATTATTCATGCAGATTTTACAATTGTTATTTAGGTCGGTTATCTCATTGTATCTGTATTAGCATAATAATAAAATTATTGGGAGTTTATTATAAAAATTGCATGAACTATTATTGGATGATTTAAACTATATAAGTCTAATGCGGCACTACGTAATGATTTCATGCAGGTTTGCGGAATTCTTAGATTTCCCGATAATACATAATTATCTGTTATTACTTTTTTTAGTAATATTGAAGATTGAAGTAATAATCGATTTTTGATAAATCATTTGTCAAAAAACGCCAAGCTTTTATTTTATCTAAGAAATCGATATCGACTGATAAGGAATAATGGGGAATATTGAGTAATTCAAGTATTCAGCTATTACATTTTTAGCGTTATGATGATATGATCAACGTTTCTCTTGCAAAAAGATCCGAGTTGTCATTTTTATCGGGTCTTTTATTATTAAAAATAAAGACTATCGGATTATAGTATGAATTTATTCAACAAGCGAGAATGCTGCACAACAGTAAGTTATCTCTATAGTTTTTTGATTTCGAACTATTAATTAAAAATTGTTTAAGATCGAGAAAAGATTTCTCAATTATGGAATATTTTTTTTAAGATTAGGCGCTTTGATTATACACAATCCTGTAAACTCTAGTTTTCAATAACAACTTCACATGTAAAACGAATCGAATACGTTGTTAAAGTGCAAAAAAGAAAGATAGAAAATTGTTGCGGATTTTTCGGTGTTACAAGGAGTGTGATTTCTTCGACAATAATCATATGAATCATATCATTCGGTACACAAATTTTTGGTATCACTTTTAGATATGAAGGATTTTAAATGTAAATGTTATTAATGCGAAAGTTGCGTCTTTTCTTTATAATGTTCATTATGGAGTCACAAGTAATTTCGTGCAACTCAAAACTAATATGGCGTGCCTGCGAAAAAGAATTCTCGCTTTTCTTAATTTTTTTTTTGTTAAATGTGGCACGTTAAATACCATTAAAAGTTGAAGCTATAAACAAAATTTGGGTAGAAAATCGTATTTATTGCTCGGTCGTCCTTCCACGTATTATATGTAAGTATAATTTGGTATAATGAATCTCTAACGTCTAGTTGTAATTAATTTATGCTAAATTTTATTAAATATTTTAAAGTGTTGCGTGAAATTGTTCATGAGCACGTTTCTTGAGGAAATGCAAGCATGCCCTTCTGACGATAGATATATATATATATATATATATATATATCGGATTCCGGCCTTGGAATTCTGGACGGAAGGTGGGATTGGGGTTATGGAACGTTAGCAAGACCTTTACTAACGTTCCCTTTTTGAAGCTAATTTTGAAGGGCAACATTAGTAACCGAGAATGAACGTATTGTGGGCTTGTAAAAAATTCTTTCTGAAATATCAAGTTAATGCTGGAGATTTAGGGAAAAGGGAGTTTGAATGTGTATTACCTTCACGTCAAGATCATGTTAAAGAGATTCTTCTCTTTCCTGTCAAACGTAAAACAAACAGAGAGCTTTGTTTTAGATAATAAATTTTGGAAAATAGCCTTAGAAATTGGGTTGGGAAAATTCTTGATGGGCTTATCCAGTGAGCTTTGTCTATTATATTAATTTTGGTCGGAAAGACAATAATGCTTTAGAATTTCATGGCCATTTTCATTCACGAAATAGTAATATGGAACTGAAAAAAGAAAAAAGAGAAAGTCAATAGTTGGTACTTGTAGTAAGATTTTTCCTTTCCAATTTTAAGGTCAGTTCATCCGTTTCATAATCAGTTGTGCTTTTGCTTTTTTAACCAGTCTACTATAGTAGCATAGGAGTTAACTTCTGCATCATAGGAATTATACGTTCCATAATGATCCTAAACAATATTGCTTAAAAAAATTGGAATCTATCCAGTTGGCATGACCACAGCTTGCTGAGCTTGTAGTTATGGTTCCCTTTCTTAACAGTGTTTTGTGCTCTGGCAATGATATTGACCGAATTAATTGCTGTTATTGCTCTTGAAATTTTCTGTGGAATTCATTTCTTCTTTTTGGAAAGCAGGAAAATGAGATGGCTAATATTGGTCAAGAAATATCTGATATAGAAAGATTTTTAGTTTAGATGAAAAGTTGGTAAACCAATGCAATTTGTAGAAGCTAGATCAAATAAATAATATAACAGTTCAATTAAAAAAAAAAAGAATAATTTCTTTTTCCATAGTATAGCTAAAAGATATTGACTTTTTCTGGCTTGCTAAATTTATATTTCAAATAAATTCATATACATATCCCTTAAATTGTAAAGATGAAATTAATTTTAAAAAAATTTGGTTTTTTAAAATATTCAACATCTAATAATCATAAAAAATAGTTTATTAGATTCCTTTTATCAATATATACCTAATAGTAGCAATTTTATATTTTTAAGATTAACAAAATTTTTAGATTTTTAAAATAATATAATTATAATTGGTTAATTTTAATTTTTAAACTCATTTATTTCTAACATTACATAATTCATTATAAAAAATTATTAATTAATAAATTTTTTTTACTTAAAAAAAGCTATAAAATTTATTATAATTTAATATATCATCTCAAAAAAAATATTATTAACTAATTAGTAAAATTTGCAGGTAAATTTAGTTGCAAAATATTTAAAGAAAAATATATTATCTTTATAAATAAATATATTTTAAAAAATTTAAAGTTTTTATTATATTTTTTTTATAAAAAAAGTAATTGGTATAAAAATATAAACTTTTTTAAAAAATTGTTTAATTATATTTAACTTTATAACTTTGAATCTTTGATAATAAAATATTTAATTTTTTATATATTAAAGGTTTTAGATTTAATTTTTAAATAAGTAAAAGTAAATAAATTATAAATTTATTTTAAAAATTACAAAAAGAAAAAATTTTGCTTATTGCTTTTATTTCTTAAATTTAAATAGAATTTTACAATCTATATATTATTTTTTGTTATTATTCATTTTATTTCTTTTGGTGTGAAGTGTTATTTAACAGGACCAGGAAAACTTATAATAAAGATCACCAGACAATAGTAAAATGATGGTTTTGCCCAAATTAATAAAAATTTTTCTTAAGTAATTAAACTAAAAATCCAACAAATCTTATACAGAAATGTCTGAAAAATAAAATGAATCATAAATTATTCTTTTAATATTAATATTAACTGAGATCATTAAATTTTCTGAAAAAATTTTTATAATAACGTGAACCACTTTTTAAAAAATTTATTAATTATGCGAACCATCTTTTTGCATTACACAGAATATATAAAAATCTAAATAGAGTGTATAAATCATGCATTTAACTTTAAACTTAAAACGATAAGTTTAATTCACACATTTTGGCTTTATTAAAAATTGTATATATAAAAAATTCAATGGACTTTACTAATGTGCCAGGTACTACAGTGACCTCTATTATAGGTTTTCACGATCCTCATTTGACACAAGTGTGCCTAGACTATATTTCTCCGTGAATTACATTCTTAGAATGCCGAAATATACGGCAGCTGTGCCAAATCTGAATTGATGTAACCGTAATATATTTAACAGGCGTAATGCATTTTAACAGACGTAATGCATTTCAACAGACGTAATACAATTTGACAGACATATTGTATTATTAAATTACATGTAAAAGTTAATAAAAAATACTTTATTATACGGTTTATAAATAATTTAATCAAATTTATTTATTTATTAGAAACAAGATCTCCCGCTACATATATAACATTTCTTAAAGAAAATAACAGTCATGATTTTTTTTCTGGGAATTCTACATAAAAAAAAATAAATTAATTTAATTTATCAAAAAAAAAATAACGAAACCCTTCTTCCGGTACTTTACTTTGATTACAAAAGTCCGGTCATATTTTTTCATTTGACAATCCTACAAAAAAGAAAAAAAAATCAATTAAATTTATTAAAAAAAAAAATGATGAAAACATCTTCTCCGACCCTTCCTCACCTTAATTTTAAGAGTCTGGTCATGTTTTTCATCCGGAAACTCTATAAATTATGAAAAAATTAATGAAAAACTTTTACCGGTCCTTTTTTACCTTAATTTATAAATCTGTACATATTTTTCGTCTGGCAATACTACAAAAAGAAAAATAAATAAGAAATTTATTAAATAAAAAAACAATGAAAAATCTTCCTCAGCCCTCTCCTTTATTTAAATCCTAAAGTCCAGTCATGTTTTTTATCCGGAAATACTACAAAAAAGAAAAAAATAAATAAATTAAATTTATTAAATGAAAAAACAATGAAAAACCTTTCCTCAGCCCTCTCTTTTACCTAAATTCCAAAGTCTGGTCATGTTTTTCGTTCGGCAATATTACAAAAAAGAAAAAAATAAATTAGTTAAATTTATTAAAATAAAAAACAACGAAAAACCTTTTCCTCAACCCTTCCTTACCTCATTTCTAAAGTCTGGTCATGTTTTTTGTCTAGTAACCTTACAATAAAAAAAAAATAAATAAATTTATTAAAATGGACTTTTTTCCAGTCCTTTCTTACTTCAAAAAGTCCGGTCGTGCTTTTTGTCTGACAACCCTACAAAACAAAAAATAAACTATTACATTTTTTAAATAAAAACTTCCTGTTCAGACCCTTCTTAGTTTTTTACCTCATAATTTTTGTCCGGAAACCTCAATACAAGAAAAAAGAGATCATCAGATAATTTGTATTACGCAATCTGTCTGATAATCTAACTTTCCTGTGCCGAATTGGCATAAATCATTGACAATTCGATAAATTTAGCAAATTTTGGCAATTATGTCTATATAAATTCAATACGACTGTAAAAATACAATACAGCATTGCGTCAAAAAAAAATCCATGCCAAAATTAATTACGGCGTATTTTTACAGACGTAATACTGAAACTGTAATTAATTCGCGGAGAAGTATAGCCTAGATATTCTCATTGCATAGCGGAAGTGAGGACTCTCATCTATTTGATTTCTATACAGTTCAATGTTTTAATAGAGTTTTGACCAATCATACTATAAATAAAAAAAAATATTACTATTAAATTCTTTTTAATAAAATAAATTTAATTATATAAATTTTATTGAATTTGAATTATTAATTAACTAAAAAATGGAAATATATAATTTAAAATTTTAATTTTATATAATTAAGTAAACTTTATATATGATTTATACAAAATGAAAATATAAAGGTTAGAATCGATAACAAAACCACCTTACACTACTACACTCCTAAAATTAAGCTCTACTGATCATTTTGTACGAAATTCCTCAAGATACTTCTAATTTTCTTAGCATTGATCTAATATCAGCTAAAACAGTTAGTTTGTCAATGCTGTCTAAGCTCTTATCAATTTTCTTGGCTCGCTTAGTCTCCTTATATTTCTTGTCTAACTTAATCGTATTAGTATTCTTCTGAGATATTTTAGAATCATCATCTTACTTCACCTTCTAATGGCGGTTCCTTCTTTGCTTCAAATTAGGAGTATAATACCTTTTCCAATCACCTGTAAATTTGTTTAAGCTAAAAGCCTTACCAATGGTTTTATTCAAGTCAGCCCATGATTCGTAGTAAGTTATCAACTTGCAGATTCCCCTATCTTGAATAAGTTTAAATGCTTTACATCCAATGGGTGTATATCAGAAAGCCAAGAGGATTTTCTGTATATAAAGTTGCAATAGTGATAGAAGCAGAAACTCCTATTAACACTACCTGAAATCGTTCTTGTTCTTTCCTTTGTTTGAGATCTCAGTTGACCGAAAACTATCATATGAGTATACCTCAAAGTGAAGCGGTCTAAACTCCACCATTTCATAGATCTAATGCCACCTTATTAAGATCTACTGACACAGTGACAGTAATATATTTTTGTTGCGATTTAAATTTAATCGCAATAACTTGACCCCAGGCCTTTAAGTGACTAAGGACATCAAGTTGAGTTTATCTGGAGAGGATATCGTATACTGTAATTTCATGGATATTGTTCTTAAATTCAGATTATAAATTGTAATTAATTATAACTAAAAATATTAATTTAAATATTAGACTTACATATTCAATAATAGAATTCTTAATAAGAAAAAAAAAAAACGGGGACAATGCCATTCAAAACAATAAAGAATTTGTTTAGCTGGTCTAAACAAAAACTCCTATCGTTGAGGACAACAAACAGAGAAACAGAAACTACACGTAAAGTAGAAACAGAAGAGGGAGATTTTGAACAACGGCCCAACACTCCCCAAAAACAAAACATTCAAGACAGAAACACGACGCGTACACAGCAGACAGAGAATAACTACACGCAACAAAATGCAAATGTATATAACAACAACACATACAATTTAACATTCATGGGACACAACATTAACGGCCTGGGCCCCGATCATTCCAAACTTAATTTACTAATAGAATACTGTTCAAACAAAGGAGCTGATATAATAGGTATATGCGAAACAAACAGAGATAGAAAACACGGAAAATTTTGGAACAAACAAACACTAGAATATACCTCTTTCTGGACTAACAAAGACAATAAGATAAAAGGGTCAGGAGTTTGCATAATGATTAACAAGAAATGGGAAAAACACATTGGAAAAGTCAATAGAATAGGTGCATACTACATAGAAGCTTGGTTACTCTTCAAGAATTGCACGCTCATAGTAGGTGTAATATACATACCACCATCAGACACGAAAATACAAAGTGAACTAACAAGCTATATTAAAAAAGAATTCACTAATCACAGTAAAAAAAATAGGTATTACATTCTGATAGGAGATCTCAACTCATATTTGGACAGAACACTAGATTATAGCGGCCCATCCAAACTCGGAAAAAAACCTTCAAATATAATTACGTGGTTAGACAATGCCTTTTTTACGGACACGTACAGAAAACTAAATCCCAAAAAGAGATGCTTCACATGGAAAAACAAAAATACATCAACTAGAATTGACTACATATGGGCGGATCCTAAACTTGAAGCTAACATAAGAAAGAGTCACATATACCAGTCAATTGACATTACAGATAGTGATCACAACATCACACTCGCAGAAATCTCTTTCACTAATATAATAGTCACTAACAACAAAGGAGGTAGAAGAGCAGAAAAGAGCTCAACACGTATTGTATATGACTATGAGAACACCACAAATGAACAGTGGAACAGATATGAAAAATACCTTAATGGCCTTCTGAAGAAACATAAAGCCTTCAGATACATGAGAACCATGGACAAAATGAGGATACACTAAATAAATTATGGGACATCATATGTAACTGCATACAACAGGCCGCGCTTAAACACATTCCACACAAGAAAATAGGCGGCGTCAAAACCAACTTTAATAGGAATTATAAAGAAATCGAAAACTCCTCTAAAGAACGTAAGGACCTATTATATATTAGAAGTATAATGAGGAAATTATATAAAAACGAATTGAAGGGGTAGAGTTACGCAACGCATCAAAAGGAATTAAATCGTTCAACCAATGTTACGGAACCAACATAGCAGAGATAACGGAAGACACGGACTGGCACACATGGAAATGCGAAACGAGAAACTGGCTGAAAATAGTCAGAAGAATAATTAAAATAAAGGACAAGGCAATCAAAGAAGCATCAATAAAGAAAAGGATAGAAGAAAGAAATAGTATGATTACCAAGGATCAACGGAAAATGATTAATAGCATCCTAGACAAAACATACTCAAAAATCAATCTGGACAGAATACGTATACTCACTGATACCCAAGAAGAAATATTGCTGAACTCTAAAGAAGAAGTCCATACAGAAGCGATTAACGCGTATTCATCCCTATTCCGCTCACGAAATCATAAATTCGAGAATCTCCCAGAACAGTGGAAAGAAATATATGAACCGCGGAAAGACATAAACCCGGAAATTTACGAACACCTAAATGATATACCGACCGAACAAGAGTGGTATGAGATGCTCGAAACTATGAACGATAAATCAGCACCAGGCATCTCTAACATCAGCTATAAATTAATCAAGAAAGCTGGTGCAAAAGCCAATGACTTGTTCAGGCAATACACAGGACTATGTTATTTGTTACAAAACATACCTATGAAATGGAAAATCTCTCAATTGTATCCGATCCCCAAGACTTATGATTGGGATTTCAACCTAGCAAGGACGAGACCAATTTTACTTATTGAGTGCCTGCGTAAATATGCAGTCAAAATTACCACAAAACGCCTAGGAAATATTCTCAGTAAACACGAAATTTTAAAAGGACCAAATTACGCGGGATTACCAGGCGAATCTACATCAGCACCACTTTCAATAATTAATGGTATTCTAGAAGACGCTCGTGAAGAGAATAAGACAGTATGGATAGTGGCTCAAGACATGGCGAAAGCCTTCGACAGCGTCGGAATGGTTCCCTTGCAAAAAGCTCTGGAGAGAATTAGATTACCACCATCCACCATTAATTTCATCATAAATATCTACAAAAACCGTAAGATCAAGATCATCACGGCGTACGGTGTAACCGATACTTTCACAGCATGCGATGGTATAGACCAAGGGGAGGTTATATCCCCATTGATCTGGAGAATTTTTTACGATCCCCTCCTCCATAGAATACAGGAAGATGAAGCTTTAGGTTACTGTATGGAGCTAAATTGGCCGGACAACGTTTTTAATAATAATAAACGGAAAATAACAGTACGAACCGCCGTGTCGGCATACGCAGATGACACACAATGGATCGCCAAAAGTAAAAATGAAGCAGAAGAAATTTTACTAATTGCGGACGAATTTTTTGATATCAATGACATAAAAATTAACGGGGAAAAAACTGAAATTATCGTTGTAAATCCGGAAGAAAGCAACGAAAATGAAAGGTTCTTGGAGATAGGGAAAAATAACGACAAAGTGTTTGTCAACAAGGGATCAGTTCCAATACGCATTCTGGGAGTATGGTTCAAAGCAGACAAAGGAGACAAACACATAGAAGCTATAGTAAAGAAAGAGATATCGACAATAGTAGGGGCGATTAGACACAAACACATAACACATGCGCAAGCGATCTACATTATTAACACTGTTTTACTCCCGCGACTAGAATATAGGCTTAAAACAACCGTGTGGGAAGACAAAAAATATGAGGAAATTTTTAAGCCGGTTATGCAAACAATTAAACATAAGACGCGACTGCCCAGCAACTGTCATGACAACATTCTTCTCCACTCAGCACAAGGCAAATTAAAGAACCTGTGGAGAAATCAAATAGCAGCGCAAATATCAGAATTCCTAGTCACCATTAACTCGCAATCGAAACAGGCGGACGTAGTTAAAATGAGATTAAAAAAGGCGCAACTAATATTAAATATAACGTCTTGCATTTTATTGATGGAGCCGGACGTCACAGTTCTCAACAAAATGCCTAACAATCACGCCTACAACGTAATGAGAAAAGCACACGACTACTTATTTAAATTTCAACCATTAACAGATAACGAAGAATGGGACATACCACTAATAGGACCGAACGTAAGAAACTTTGTATATCAACAAGCGTCAAAGATGCACAGGAAAGACAAAGAATTCATTATAAGAAAAGCTGCATCTATGTCGATCTACGGTGCATTACAATTAGTTAATCAGGACGCTTCGGACACAGTCACATGGCAACAAATCTGTGACATCAATAAAAGACCAGCAAGAGGCAGGACTCCGCAATGGTTTAATTCACTAACAGATATCATACAAAAGGCACCCAACCTAAAAAACTATTATATGACGGATAAGGCGCCCTTTGACTCAGAAAATAGATTAGAAAATGATGGAATGTATTTAAAAAACGCACAGGCGTTCAGGATGCCAAAGAAGTTACCATCTACAGATAATAGAAAAAAAGAATTCGTCCATATGCAACAAGATTATACGTTAACATTTGGACAAATTAACAAAAAACTTCAAACAGGTAAACATACGATACAACATTGGACCACAGCTGACAGTGAGCAGAGAATGGACAACGAAGTGCCATATAAATTAATTAAGCGATGTGGAGGTTGCTCACTAAACGACAGAAGGGTCAACAAAGAAAACCGTGGTTGCTTCTTCAATAAAGACCGCACGTCGTTAACATGTATAAATAGAGTATCCAAATACCGAACTGATCCAGATACTAGAATAATCAAGGACATTATAGAAACCAGAGGCTACCCACAATTACAACAAAATGTAGAGCATAGCCCCAGTTACATACAAATGGTAGACTATGACACGGCTCTAATACAAAACACGTTAGTGAACAATGAAGCCACGACACAGCATATAGCGTTGCTACAACAAATAAGATCAACCTTTAACCCATCTGACATGATTAATATTTACACAGATGGCTCATTAACAAACCGCTTTAACAATAGTTCTAACACTTTTACAAAATACATGGGTACAGGCTGGGTGATACTGAATAGTAAAGACGAAGTAATACTGGAGTGTAGTAGTTCAATCACAGACTGGCCCTCATCCACACGTGCAGAATTAGGAGCCATCTTGTCAGCTATATTGGTTTTACAAACAGGTCAGAAAGCAAATATCCTTACTGACTCACAAGCTGCTATAGATAGTATCAACTACATAAGAACAAATTTAACAAATGGAAAAAACAAAACAAGAATTTGGTGCAAATGCAACAACTACAGCATAGTAAGTTGTATAATTAACCTTATTGACAGCAAACGGTTAGAAATAAAGTTAGTAAAAGTCAAAGGTCATTCTGGAGTCAAAGGCAATGAAGAAGCAGATAGGGTAGCGAAAAATGATACTAATAGTTTAACTTGCATCAAAATTAAAGATTCACAACAAAAAGATTTAATATATGACATTTATTGGGATGGTATAAGAGTTGACAGGCACATCAGAAAATTCATAGATAATTTGTGTGAATCCACATTAGACGCAGCATGGTCCCTCAATCGTACACATAGATCAGTATTTTCAGACACAACTGACACAATAGAAGAAGAAGTCACCTGGACATTATTTAAAAAAAACACAGGATCTAACTGCACAACATCAATGATAAATGACAGATTTATCAAACACTTGAAACTTTTAAATTATTTGCTTCCAATTTTAGAAATCATGAAAGAAAGAAGATATGACTTATATGGAGATGTAAAGTGCAGGTTTTGTCTTGAAGAAAATGAAGATGATGATCATATGATATACTGCAAACAGCTCAGTGATAAATGGATAACTATAGCTAACAATACTGTATGTAAATGTAATCAAACAATCAAGAACTTCTTATTACAAGAAAAAAATATTCAATTAAATCAGGAAGATATACAACAATTACTCATATGGAACAGAAACTTCTTTGCCCATACTATTGATGCTAATCTTGATTTACCCATTCCGCATATTCATTTAATGATAAGAAGTTTCTTTCCAAAAGAAAAATACAGGGAGCTCAAAATTATTGTCAAGACAAAAAGAATAGCATTAACTATTGCAGCCCTCTTTCTAGAAGTATTTGTTAATGAATTTTACAATATTATTTGGCAACTACGTTGCAAGGTAACAGCAGAATGGGAGCATACCAAGGGTATAAAAAAACAAGACTTAAGAAAAAAACCATTAGCACATCAACGTATTGTATATAAAAGGATTCTAACTTTACAGACAGAGGATGGCATATATGATTTGGAAAAGAGGAAAATATTAAAACATAATGAACAATGGTCAATAGCATTAGAAAAAGCAAGACAATATATAAATCAATTTATTAAAGAGGGAAATAGGGTATTTTGGAAAGTATATAACAACAAAAAAATATATAAATATAACATAACCCTTTTTTTTTCTTTGTTTAGAGGGTAGTGGAAGCATATACTGAAATCTTATAATATGGTGATCCTATATAATTCAATAGTAACTATAGAAGGATATAGGTGAATTTTATAAGGTGATGGTAGGGCACAGGAGCAATCTTATGGATGGGGAACTGGTTTGGAGTTTTAATAAATTAGTTATATAACAGATGCTTTTGTATTCTTATATATAATTAATAAACTCACAAATTGCACTACCTTGCAAAAAAAAAAAAAAATAAATTCAGATTATATCCAGTCATCACAGTGCTAATTGTTTTGGGTGCTGATGTAGCTGGTTGTTTCTTGAGAGTTTTATGGCTAGTACTAGACAAGTTAGTTTTTGAAATGGGTGCAGTTTTTTCTTCTTTTTATCCATGTTAAAAGAAGGTAAGCTCGGTCTGCTGGAGTCACTATTCGAGTTCTGTTTGACTACTTTCACATAGAAAATTTGCTTTGTTCCTTTTCCTTTAGGAGTAAAAGGTATAGCATCTGCTTTGAGAATGATTGGTAGATTAATGGACAATTTGTGCTACTTCTGACTCAATTTGTGCTACATCCATCTGTATTCTGTAATAGGACCCCAGAAAATGCTTATATATGTAAGGTATCAAGATGCTTAGTCAACATAGTAAAGTTTTAAGATGTAAGAATTTTATAATGCTTAATTTTAAGAAAATTTTATACTATGTAAGATAATTAAATTGCATATTTTTGGTATTATTTAAAATACTAAGAGTTTTTAATTGCTTATTTTTCGTATTTATATAACTTTTTTAAAATATTATATATTAAATTTATAATTAATTTTTATTTTATTTTCACTAACGGTGAGTGTTAATTTTGTATCACATTTTACAATTTTATATAAATATAAACATAGCAGGCTTTCCGATTTTTGAATAATCACATAATGATCAGCATATGTATTATTTTTAGTTTTTTATTAATAAATTATCTGTTATGGCGCCATAATAAATAACTAAAATTCACATTTTCTAGTAATTTTTAAATGACGTAACACTGACATAATTGTTTGTATATAGATATGTATTTTATTGGCTGGGTATCATATGTATTGCACATATGATAGCTGTACTAATTTATTTTAATTGTGCCACAAAAAATTTAATAGCGAAGGACGATAAAAAAAATTGATTCTTCAGGTCTTGTTTAAACGTATTACAAAGGAATCTGGCTATTGGAAGTGGAATCCAGAAGTTATAAATACTTGAAACCTTCTTATAAAATGAAAATACTAAGTATAGTATGTTTATATTATTTGACTTTACAAAGAATTTTTGACAAAAAATAGTTGGAATCAAATAAAGATATGTTTGAATACTCCAGGTTCTTAACTGTGTATAGTCGGAGACACAATAAATCATCAAGTATTACACGAATATTTCAAATTGAAATTTTTAAGAAATCACGTGATAATCATGATTCTAATTTTTTATTCGTTAAAAATTAAGTAGCACATTAACCATATTGGGAACTATCTTACTTTATTAATTCATCTATATTTTCAAAAATAAAATCCGGAACAGCTCGATGTGATTTATATTTTTTTAATACATAATCAGCTTGCACACCTGTTAAACCCCTTCGATAACATTCCATAAATTTTGCTGATTTTCGTGCATACTTTCGGATATGGCTTAACGGAACTGAATCTAGTGCTTGTGGAACTGTTTCCTGCAAGCCTTTCCAAGTGTAAGTGCAATGCTGCCGAGCATACCTTTTTGCCGCTCCCCAGTACATCTCAATATAGTTGAGTTCACAATGGAACTTCGGATAAAATATAACTTTATGTCCAAGTCCTTCAATTATTTCCTGTAAAATTGGTTTTTGATTAAGAAAATCTTCTTGAGTAGCTAAAACATGACGTGCACAACATCTTGGGTTCTCTAATGATATCTCTTTATTACCACAGAACCCTTTTAATCCAGATCCCCATAAACCACGTTCTTGTAAAATTACTTTCATTCCCTTCGGTTTTCCACAAAGTTTTTCATCTGGATAATCATCAGGAAACACCATACTTTGAACTTGTCCATTAAAAATGGTATCACGCATAATCGGTTGTTTTCCGCCAGGATTGAGATTCATATTTGCTGCATTAAGAGTGTCATCAGCTAATTTTGCATGGCTAGAGGAATTATCAAAAGCAAATACTGCAACCATTCCCGGGTGTGTTTTTTCAAAAATTGGAATTGCTCTAGTTTTGATCTATATTGATTAAATCGGAAATTTTTTAATTAGCTTAAATTTAATTATCTTATATATTAATTATATATTAATTTACTTGTTCAATTAATTGATCTATATTCCACCATCCATCAAAATTTTTTCCTGGATTAATTATAACACGTGCTTCATGTGGAATTGAATCATCCATATCATCATCACTTAATTTCAATCTTCCGATAGTTTCTGTTAAGAAATCACTTACATGGATCGATCGTCCTTGTCCTTTTTTGCGTAATGGCTGCTCATTTTTGGGTCTCCATCCAGATTTTTGACCATCATTTGATTGAAAGGTTGTCTCATCATGGGTTACAAAAATGTGTAAGCGTTCATCACCTTCTAATTCAGGATTAACTTGAGTTTCACATTCCTCACCAATAAACTTTGGCATTAAGCTTTGATACCTATAAATAAAATTAAAATTAATTAAAAAGCTTATTTTTTGTTTTTATTAATAGAAAAATATATTACCTTTCCATAGTTTCAAGAAATTCTTTCTGATATGCAATAACATCATCTCTTTTGTGGCCATCAACATACATACCTTTTGCATAACGGCTAAATGTAAATCCCATTTTTTTTAACCATCGAGTTGCAGTTTTTTCACCGAAATAAAACAATAAGATATTATTATTATTATAGGTATATGGTATGGATAACTTAAATTTTACCTGATTGTTGTTTTATTTTCTATACCGATGGAAGGTAGGATTTCTTCATTGACAAAATTGCAAAAACTATTAACAGTAACATCAAATTTGTGTTGGCGCAAATATGAAGCTACTTTTAATTGAATGTCTTCGTCATCAATAAGACTGCTTCCTTTAAAATATTGTCTACGATTATCTTTGGGAATATCACCATAGTTTTTGAATGCCTTAGCCCAACTTCTAACACAACGTGCAAACCATACTCCACGATTTAACATTTCTGCAACCATTTGACTTGCATTCAACTTTGAATGTCCTCTTTCAAGAAGGTGAAAATAATATTGGGTTGCTTTTAGCCGCATTTTATGTCCTGATGTTAACTGTTGATCTTCGATTTTTAGCTTATCTTCAATTTTTTAAATAAAAGGTATATATTTTATAGGTTCTTCACCATTTTTCTCTTTAAGTTCTCCTTCATTTTGATTATCAATATCCTGTAACTCACTACCTAAATTTTCTTGAGAACTTTTTTTAGATAATAGTTGAAAAAGTGTTTGTCCATTTTTTTTCTGATTTTCTGATGCTTTTATTTTTTTCCGATATTTAGTTGTGCGAGAATTTCCTAAATTAACTAATGGACGCTTAAACTTTTTCAAAGTTTCCATATTTTTCATTAAAGTTGAAAAAATCTGATCTGCCTCATTTTCGATTTTGTTATCAATCCACCCAACTTCATTTTCTATGCTGTTTCCATCATCTGAACTTGAAATATCAGTAACTTCAACAAAATTTTTTCATTTTTTAGCAATATCCCGGCACTGTTGTATTCTTTTATTTGGACGTAGCATGGGAAAAAAAATTTATGATCTACATAATCTGAACTGTGTCGTATTGTCTCAATATATATGATAAATGCTGGCCCGATTTATGAAATTTTGGCTAATTCTGGCCAGAATTATATGTTTCAAGTTCCGTCATTTCTTATAAAAATACCGGAGATTAACAGATTTATAACTTTTGAGCTAAATATCCAATTAGGAAAAACTCAACGTCATTATGCAACTATGGTTAGTATCTATTAAATTACGTTGAGATATTTTAAAAATATGCACTAAAAAACTTTTTATAAAATTTTTAATTTGAGCAAATTTATTTGATGATTTATCATGTCCCAAACCGTACTTTACTAAAAATGGCCAATTTTTTGAAATATTTTTATAGACCTAAATACAATGGCTTTCAAAACAATTGTGCAATTATTTTGTAAAATTTTTAAAATATATTAAGATATATTTGAGGTATTTTTGAGATTAAAATATTAAAATAATATCAAAGTTAATTATATTATAATAATAAAATAATAACAAAAACATTAAAAAATTATTGTGATATTATTATGAGTTATTTTTATAGACCTAGATACAATATAATTACAAAATAATAACAAAAATACAATAAAACCATTTTGATGTATTAAATGTATTTTTGTAGTATTTCAAAATTATTACAAAATCATTTCAAAAAATTGGCCATTTTTAGTAAAGTAAGTTATAAAGTTTTAAATAAGTTTAGTGTCAAAAAAATTCTTTATTGATAGAACTCCTTACCATTTAAAGGATCAGATAGGATTTTTAGAATTTTTTTTTCCTTTATTAATAAACTAATTATTTCTTTCTCTTTTTTAGGAGTTGACTTATGAATTTCATCAGTATATTCTATTAAAAGCTTAAACAACATCCTTTAAATAAAGTGAAAGGAGTTTTATGGCTACAATTATTGGTAAGAACTATAATTTAAATTTTGTGTCAGGTTTTGATTGTAATGACATTATCGTTAATTTATCAACATACACATATGCTAAATGAATAATTTTATATTCCTTTAAAAGGTGTAAATGGGCTCTAATTTTGGAATCAAAAATCATGCAAATTGAATCATTAGATAAGGAGATATTTATGTTCAAATGCAAGAGTTTATGTCAAATTGATAGTAAATGTGTTGAGCGTATTTATTAAGGAACCAATGATTCAATCAATACGATTTTTAACTTTTTGGATAGATCTCATTCTCTCCTTTCAAATAAATATAAATTCATTTTTCTAGCATGCATATATGTTGAGTTATTTATGATTTTGCAACAGGAATTATAATGGATTTTTAATTTATATGGAAGGTACATATTAAAATTCTTGAATTTTATTCCAGATTCTAATAAAATTTTTTTTGCAAATATATTTTATTAATATTTATTAGTTTGCAAGATTTAAAGTACGATTATTATGTGAGTTTTTAAATCTGCCAATCATTTATATTAAAAAATTACGTAAAATGCATTAAATTAAAAGTTACTACTTGTAAAAATCGGTCAATAATAATTCAATTTGAATAAAACTTTGTATGATTAAAATTTAAAGTGCAATAAATTTATTTGCAATATTTGAGGTCATATTAATATGTAGAATTTTATGCAATGTCTTGTAACGGCATTTTATATCATGTGATAAAATTGGAAAATGATCGGCAAATTAACGTGATAAATGAGAAAGCCCGCTATGCTATAAATATATAAACAAAAATTTTTTTTTGATGAAATTTCATTTTTTTTTTCAATGTTTTATTAATTATCTGTCAATAGTATCTTTTTAATTTTTATTAAACTCAGTGTATTATTTTTAATATAAAATTACTATATTATACATGTTTATTTTGTTAAATAAAATTACTATAAATATGTTTTACTTTAAAATATAATTTCACTACTTACCACTTTGGTTATATCAATTATCTTTTATGCTTAAGTAAGTTTGTTCAGCAAGTTAAATCTACTTGTATTTTAATTTTCATAAGGCTAAGTATGATATTTATATAGAAAAGCATATTTTTTTTAACGGTAATAACTTTTAAATTTTTCACTTTTTTGTTTATAACTTCAGAGCGTAATTACACTACTTCAGTCAAATGAAATCGACTTTCTAAATTAATTGAAAGTTGTTCAGCAAGGTCGAAACTACTTATATATTAATTTTCATGAGTGTGGGTATAATACTTATGGAGAAAAGTGCATTTTTCATAACGGTACTAACTTCTGAGTTTTTTATTTCTCCGTTTACAACTTCAGATCGTAATTACACCTCTTTGGTCAAATGAAATCGACTTTCTAAATTAATTGAAATTGTTCAGCAAGGTCGAAACTACCTACATATTAATTTTTATGGGTATAAGTATAATACTTATGGAGTTATAGAGAAATTTACATTTTTTATAATAGTATTAATTTTGAATTTTTCTTTTACTGTTTATTAACTTTATTAATTGAATATTGTTAATCTACTTGTATATTATGTTTAGTTTAGCTTCACAACATATTTAAAATTGGATTTAATAAAATATATTAATTAATAAATATATTTTATAAATTATATGTGTTATAATAAAAATTTAATTAGATTAGAAGATTGATTTGCTTATTTTTATATAATTTTTAAGGTTAGATATCAACAATGCTTAGCGATTATAGTAAAAACCTATGCTTAGAGCTACTAATAAAAAATATTTTTGGGATCTTACCTATATAAGTATTTTCCAGGGTCCTTCTGTAATTATGATTAGGATTCAGGCTATGCATAAATTTTCATATTCATCAAGGTATTATCTGTAGAACTGGACACGTAATTGAATTGTTATGATGACATCATCAAATTTTCCTTTCAAATTTTGTCAACCCCTTGATGAAGCAAAAGTTGAAAATGTTGAGAGTACGTAAGTACAATAAAGAGGAAGTGGTAAAGTTTGATGAGGTTTTTCACTCTAAAGGTATTGAAAACATCTTGAAATTCAGATAAGAGAGTTTCATAAGAGGTTAAATCATTGCTAGCAGTATATTTAATGGTATCTACTATGTGTCTTTCACTTATGTTGTCAGCGATATATTCTCTTAGGCTAACCTTTAAAAAATCAAGAAAAGAACCATCTTTGAGGTTGTTAATAAGTTGTTTAAACCTTTAAATAGTCAACTTGAGGTCAGTTGTTATTGCTGGAAGCCATTTTTAACAAAAAAGTTGCTGATATTTTCTTAGAAAAAAATAGTCTATATGATCGTTAGAAAGAGTTCTATTATTTTCTTTCATAGTAATAATTTATTATTTTTTATTTTTAAGATTTATTAAATTATAATATGAATAATTTTTTATTTAATATGATACCAAAATTCTGTATTTAACAATAATATTTTGAATTTCTAATTTATCATATAAATAACAAATAGTTAATAAAAATTCTTAATTTTAAATAAAATAGTATATAAAAAATAAATATATGAAAATTAACTAAAATTACTAAAAAAACTAAAGAGTTTTAGCAAGTTGACAAAATGCTAAAGTAGTGAAATTTTGTTAAAACTATAGTAAAATTTAGCAAAACTAATTATAAAATTTTGAAGAAATTTAAACAAGATATCTTAAAATTAGCTAAAAAAAAAATACTTAAAATTATATTGATATTAATATTTATTTTTTTAAAATAATATTTAATAAATAAAATCAACCTGAATTATAGAAATTTTTGCAAAATAAAATGTATATATATGGCCTTTTATTTCAAATTTAAATCAATTTAATGAACAATAGTCAATAGCATTAGAAAAAGCAAGACAATATATAAACCAATTTATTAGAGAGAGAAATAAGGTATTTTGAAAAGTATATAACAGTCAGTGGAAATGTCACACAATCGATAAGGAGTTTTTTTGTACTATGATATCATAATAAAAATTTTTAGCGTAACATTGTCTTTAGGTGTATATTACGTATGTAAAATTTTATTGGCTAGAATTAGTTCAATTAGTTAAAAATTGACGATCTTTAAAACATAATGCTGGCCAGAATTTTTGTAACGCTGGCCGAAAGTTTCGCAAATTTATAATGCCGGCTTAAATTTAGTTAAAATCGAAAATTTTAAGTTTGGGTAACATCACATTTGTACAATGTAACACTATTATAAATAATTATTAGCATGTTCGTTAGGGTCTTAAAAATATTTTTATATATTTTAAAAATTCAAAAATTAAGTTTATTCAGTTCAATCTGTCCAAAGAAAGTTACTCATTTTTGTTTGTTTATATAGTAAATAAATAAAACTTTTATATTTTTACGAAAAAGGACATGTTTCTACAATGTAAACAGTTATTTACAAGTTCGTAAGAACTTTTTTATATTTTTAAATTTTATTCTGTTCAATCTTTTCTTCTTTTCATTATTTGTTTATTCGTATAGTAAATAAATAAAAATAAATTAAAGTTTTTATCTCTTTGGTGCCATTTTAACGCGAAGTTAATAAATTTATAATATTTTACAATGTTGAACTTTGAAATTGACAATAATTCTATGTTACCACGAGAATTTGAATTGAAAAATGTTGGAAGGGATGGTGAAAACGAAATATTTGGAGAATTTTTTGAGGTGGATAGTTTTGACCAGCTTTCCTTTAGGTTTAGCAATGCGTTAAATGAAATGTTAGCTCATGAAAATGAAGAAGATAGTGAAATAGAATCATATGCGGGTGAATATGATAGTGAAATTGAGGCAGAGTTATTAGAACAAAACAATAATAGTGATGATGAACAAAACACCAACAATCAATATGAAGGAGAAAGGAATGAAATAATTCCAAATGATATGGATGGAGGACCCACTTGCAAACAATCCAATGTACAATCTGTTTCGTCAATAACACCTTGTGTAATAATTGATAATATTCAAGGTACGATTAAACGATGTGGCGAAACTTACAAGCTTAGAAAGATACGAAATTTATATGGAACATGGCAAATAGATCGAGATGCAGTTCAACAAGTCAACAATAATTATTTAGGAGTTTGTGATTCACATTTTTTATATGATCAAAATCAAATTCACAATCCTAAAGATAAAATATCAAAAGAATTTACAACTTCAGATGCTATAATTCAACATCGAAGATGTATAGGATGCAAACAATATATAACTTTCTATAGCCGAGGGGGAAGGATGCAGTAACCATTCCTGGTTGGTTAATGGACGAAATGTTCAAGTACCCTGCAATGGATTGGTATATTGTAATGCATTGAAGGAAACTTTCCTGTCAGAACAATCTTTAAAAATAAATAAACCAAGATGTATCTGTTGCAGTTGTTATGAACGATTGGGCGGGCATATTCACAAACGTACAGGTCGAGGTAAAAAATCAAACTGTGATAGATTACATGAACAAGATGTCACAAAAGGAATCAATTTTATTGCAAATTGGCTTATTAAGATTTCATATACAGATGAAGATTCAAAAAAAAAAGAAATTTTGAATTCTATTGTAGAAGCTATTCTCCCTTTTCTCCCTACACCTTTAACTAAAACTACATCTTCATTGACAAAATCTGACGAAACTCTTAGCCTTTTCGTCATACAAATTCTTTTTCTTGATACATTTTCAAAAAATAAATTACAAGATGTTGATATAGAAACAATTAATTGTGAAAGTTTGGGACGAAAATTCGGAATTAAGCTCTGGAAATCACGTGAAGCAACGAATGAGAAAAAAGAATTACTGAGCTCACCAGGATCACTTTTTGAATATTATCATGCATTTCCAAATTTCATCACAGAGTTTTTTGGGGGAATGTTAATGGAGATCTATAAACGAAAACTAGCTGTTAATAATAGAAAAAGAAAACAACGAGGATAAGCCATTAAAACTTTGCCTGAAAATATAATTATGAAAATTGTTACATTTTTTGTTTCTGTTCTCACTGGTATAGCATTTCCTTCATGTAATATTTGGTTAACTAATGTGCTAAGCAGTCTGGCACGCAAACCAAAATTATTATCATCACTTCATCGTCTCCTGTCATTATGGAATATAGTAGGACATAGCGAACGTCATGAAAGAAATCTAGAAAAAGAGCGAATTAATAATGCTGTTCCTACACAAAGATTATACCAAAAATTAGATATATGGAATCTTGCAGTCATAGATAACATAGATTTCAAACAAAAAACATTCTCCTTTGGAAATATATATGACACTACAAGAAACAGCTCACATGCAACCTTAAGAATGGCATTCCAATCAGTAATTCCTAATTATCTGGCAACGTGTCAAGAAGAATTAATTACCTTGGAAGAAGACAATCGTATATTTGGTATGAATTTTACTACGCAAGAAGCTCTGGATGGATTTCAAAGTATATTAGAAAATTTGCTAGATTTTCGAAGTACAAATGAAGGCAATTTAGAATACAATCAAAATTTTGATGTGGAAATAATTAAAAAAGCTATACTAGAGAAATTTGAACATGGCTGTAAAGGTTCTTCTTCCCACGTTGTAATTCTTGAACCAGGGGATAATCCAAATTCAGACCAAGCAATTTTAGGAGCTGCCACTATGTACAAAGCCGATTTTAATTTGCAAGAGACTGCATACCTTGATATAGTTGCTGATGAAGCTATTTATCGTCGGTTAGTTAGATGCCAAGAGCAATGGCCTCAATTGAGACCATTGCTTGGACAATGGCACACCTCCAAAGACTTCTGTTCAGTTCTAATTGTGTTGTTCTCTAGTTACGGACTGCTAAATTTAGCAAGAAGATTAGGTGTTCAATTTCTGGACAAGTTTGAGGCAGCTGTTGATTATCGAACGACATCTAGAGTCTTAGACTTTTTGTGGGTGGCAGTTGGAGTTTCAATTAATATATTTACAAAGAGAAAAAATATTAATTTGTCTGAAATAATGAACGAAAATACTGACACCAATATTTTTCTAAAAATTTGGTATCTTTATTATCAGTGGGCTGGAATATGGAAAGCACACCGAATAGGAATGAGAATTGGAAATCATAATTTGCAACGAGATGCTCTTGCTGCAGCATTACCTCTTTTTCCAAGTGCGGGTAAATCAAATTACGCAGTAGCTATCGCTCAACATCTCTCTACCCTAACTAAGTATCCAAAATTGAATGAAATTTTGCAACACGTTGGAGCATTTAGGATACCAAAGAACATTGATGATGATGGAAGTGAAAATCAAAAGCCTGTTTGTTTTGGTTTTGATGAAGCGCTTGAGACCTTTGGAGTTCATTTTATAAAACAAAATATTAGTGGAAATATTATTGATGAAATGAAATTAAAAGCAAATATTAAAGCAGCTCAATCAGAAAGAGAGAGAGTTGACCTACTCCTAAGCGAATATCTCGAGGACACTTCAATTTCTCAGAGTGAACGTGCCATCAATTCCAGAAGAAAGGCCTTATGGGAATTAGTAGAAGACTTAGTTATGATTTTTGACATGACAGATCCATTGTCACATCAGATTTTTAAAGATCTCAAGCCACCTGAAATTAAAGCTCCGAACGGGTCGGTTTGGTCCAGATTATAGACGGTTCGGATTAGAGCCGAAATCCGTAAGAACCGAACCGAAAAACCGGCAGTTCGGTTCAGTTTAATCCGATTTTTATAAAAATGCGAAAAATCGAATGGCCGGCCATCTAGTGATCGTATAAAGTCGAGCCATATATCATTGGATTCGTCTCGACAAGACGCGTCGAATGGTGGTAAGATCATGTCTCTAGCATCGATAGACCACACGTTAACCCACGCTAAATGATTTATAAATAATTGGAATTAGCAAGCTATCTATCAGTGCTAGAGACATGATCTTAGCACCATTCGACGCGTCTCAGTGAGACGAATCCAATGAATATAAATTCGTTCGTGTACAACCACTGGATGGCGAATAATATCAAGTTTCGCATTTTTTTAAAATTTTCGAGCGTTAAAAATTAAAAATTCCGATACATGAATTTATTTGTCGTCCAATGGTCGTACAAATATGAATTAGGACTCATTGGATTCGTCTCGATGAGACGAGTCGAATGGTGGTAAGATCACGTCTCTAGCATCGATAGATAGCTTGCTAATGCCAATTTTTTATAAATTATTTAGCGTGAATTAACTTACGATTTATTAATGCTAGAGACATGATCTCACCACCATTCGACTCGTCTCATCGAGACGAATCCAATGAGTCCTAATTCATATTTGTATGACCATTGGACGACAAATAAATTCATGTATCGGAATTTTTAATTTTTAACGCTCGAAAATTTTAAAAAAATGCGAAACTTGATATTATTCGCCATGCAGTGGTCGTACACGAACGAATTTATATTCATTGGATTCGTCTCACTGAGACGCGTCGAATGGTGCTAAGATCATGTCTCTAGCACCGATAGATAGCTTGCTAATTCCAATTATTTATAAATCATTTAGCGTGGGTTAACGTGTGGTCTATCGATGCTAGAGACATGATCTTACCACCATTCGACGCGTCTTGTCGAGACGAATCCAATGATATATGGCTCGACTTTATACGATCACTAGATGGCCGGTTATTCGATTTTTCGCATTTTTATAAAAATCGGATTAAACTGAACCGAACCGCCAGTTTTTCGGTTCTAATACCCGAACCGAACCGAACCGAATTTTGAGCCGGTTTCGGATCGGTTCCCCAGTTTGGCCCGAACCGTTCGGAGCTTTACCTGAAATACACAAAACAGGATATGAAAAATTACTTGCATGTTATGAAAATGGCTTGGAACGAATGCAGATAATTTACAAACAAGATGTGATAAAAAGTGAACCTCGAAACGCACAGGGAAGACGCGCATTAGAAGTTCGCCGAACAAAGTACAAAGACTATGCTGAAACAAAGAGAAATGAAAGGGAAGCAAAGAGAATTGAAAGGGAGACACAAAGGCGTGACAAAATACCTCTAAATAATGATCAACTGGAGGTATGCTGTATGCGCAAAATTTTGTGTGGACTTAAATCATGCCTAATTCTCCTACACATCTGCCACTTTAGCTACATATTAATGACAATAATAACCAGACTTCCAAAAGACGAAGAAAAGTACTTGCGCATGAAGAGCAAATACTGGAACGTCTGTTGGCTTATGAAAAGATTCCAAGCCATATATATGATGAGACGCTTCAATTACTTGGAGCTGAATGGGATAAGAAAAGGGTATATGGTTGGTGGAATTATCGTATTAATAAATAATAATTAAATCAAATAAATTCTTGTATTATTATTCTATAATATTTACAAAGTTAAATAAACAAGTTATTCTTGATTTAATTTATGTTTTACCTTGTTATCATATATACAAAAACGAAATTTTGCAGTTTTTACAAAATCGGCAGTCAAAACGTCAACTTTTTTTTACGTAAAACGAAAAATAGCTACGAAATACATATATTTGGGTGGTATTTACGAGCTTTCAAATACGTTTAAAAGTTCAATCATCGACATGTAGGTAAAAAAGTGTGTAAAGTTTAAATAATAATATTTTTATTTTAGATATTAAAATAACAAAAAAAATTATAAAAACGTGTCGAAAAGCATATAAAGAATAAACGGTAAATTTTTTTTTTTTATTATTATATATATATAGCTTAATTTACTTAAAGATTGATTGGCATGATAGGTTACACAAACTTTATTTATTAATGATCGTCAACTCATGTGACATTTCCGACGACTGATAATAACAAAAAAATATATAAATATAACATAACCTTTCTTTTTTTTTTGTTTAAAGAGTAGTGGAAGCATATACTGAAATCTTATAATATAGTGATCCTATATAATTCAATAGTAATTATAGATGTCTTATAGATGGGGAACTGGTTTGGAGTTTTAATAAATTAGTTATATAACAGATATTTTTGTATTCTTATATATAATTAATAAACTCGCAAATTGCACTACCTTGCAAAAAAAAAAAAATTTAAATCAATTAATTATATAAAAATTATTAAATTTAAATGTTTATAATTTTTTATATAAACATTTTACATTTTTTTGAAAATTTAATCAGTAAAGCAAGTATAAATAATTAAAACTTAGTAAAATTATTTTAGAAAATTTTTCATTTTCTGAAATTGGTAAAACTGCTAAAATTAGTTTAAAATATTTGATTAGTTAAATTAAAATTTTAAACAAATATATATATATAGAATTATAGATTAAATAAAAATTTCAAAATTTATTAAAATCAATAGCAATTATTTTTAATAATACTAAACAAATTTATATTTAATATTAAAATTTTTTATACTCTAAAAAAATTATTTTATTACTATTTATATTATCTCTCAAACTGTAGAGACTAAAATTAATTTTAGAAATTTTTGAATTTTTAAAATATCTTAAGATCTAATGATCATAGAAAGATGAAATTATATTTATTAGATTCCTCTTATTAAAGTGCATTTAATGATAATAAAATCATAACTCTAAAATTGATAAATAAAAAGTTATATTAATTTATAAATTTTTAGATTTTATAAGTTATCCTATCATATAATATTTGTAGAAAGATAATTTTATTTCTATCAGATTCTTTTCATTAAGGCGCATTAAATAGGGTTAATAGATAAAAAGATATTTCAATTTAAAAAATTTAACTACTATTTGTTATAATTTGTTGATCATTTACTTTCAAAAAATCATTAATCAAATTGAACTTTTTTTCGATTTTTACTTAGAAAATACTATAGAATTTATTACAAAAATATTGGTTTACATAATAAAATATTTTAAGGTATTTAAAATGTCTTTAATTAAAAAACAAAATTGCAGGCAAATTTGGCTGCAAAACAGTTTAAAAGATAAGTTAATCCTAACATCACGAAGTTAGCTTAATGTTAAACTTATATTTATTAAACACAATCAAATTATTAAATAAATATTTAAATTTTATACTTATTAAATACTTAATACTTTATAAATACTTACCGTATATTGCAGGTCACAATACTCCCCCTATGTATAGTATCTTTTTGAAAAATTTTATAAAATTATATAGTACTTAAAAGATATTTTACATTTATCTTACGACCCAGTGATTAGATTTGAGCAATCTTTTTTTATTTAATAGATTTTATTGAGCTCTTCAAAATAAAAAAAGATCGCTCAAATTAAACCAGTAAATCATGAGATATTTGCAAAAAATGGAATTTTTAAATTTTATTTAGTACTTGAAGGTACAGGGTCAAACCCGATTTTTGTAAGATACCTTGAATACTGTAGCCCACGATATATGATATTTATATTTAAAATAAATATTTAGTTATTACTATAGTATATTGCAAATTAAATATTAATTATAAATGCTTTTTAATTGCTGCTTTAAAAAAACATTCAAAAAATATTTTAAATTAATACTTATTAATTACTCTAAAGGAAATTACTATTTATTTGTAACTGGTTACTTAACATTTTATTAGGTGAAAGATCTTATGCATAAATTTTTGTAATTAAAGTAGATCATTATTAAGTCACTTAACTGATTATATATTTGACAATAGGAATCTTTAATGTGTCTGTCAGTTGTGTCTCCAGGTATATATAGGATATTATTCTATACTAGTGTTTCAATTCGTTAAGATATTATTTGCCAGATAATAAATATCTATTAAACAATTTGGATAAAACGGATAACGAATATATTGACGAATTGAATAAATCAAATAACAAATAATAATGAATCAGATATATTGGATGACAAATAATAACAGATTCATCTGATAAATATTCGACAAATTTAATTTATAATGATTTGGATTCTGCTAAATCATGTGATATTATACAAATTTTCAAAAAAGGAAATTTTAATTTCTGTGAAAATGGAAATTCTTTGTTGTTAACGATCAGTTAATGCCAGCTGGAATTATATCTTATACAAATTTTAATGGTATTAACAGATAATCCAGATAATCAGGACCCTGGATATCTCCAAAATAGGTCATAAGTCACACTTTCGGCAGATTGGCCCATTTTTCAGGGACTCAAAAAATCGTTTTTTGTAAATATCTCAGCATCTAGTGGTCCAATTTTGATGAACCTTTTTTTAACTTGTAGAGCTAAATGAGGGCTACAAAATAAAAAAAAGTTCATTAAAATTGAATCACTGGATGCTGAGATATTTACAAAAAACGATTTTTTAAATTTCAGCAAAAAGGGGTATTTTTGGCCAAAAGTCCATTATGACCTTTATATTAGATATCCGGGGTCCTAGATAATCCTTATGCAGATATTCAAATGACGGATTTTTAATTGGATCAAATTAATAGATGGCAAATTCTAATCAGATCAGATAAAATGGTGATGAATATCCTCAGATTGGAATACTATCTTATACTTCTTTTTCTTAAATATGATTAGCTTAAAGTATGATACAATTAATCACTATTAATCACAAATATCTTTAATAAAAATTTATTTTGCAAACGTGAAAAAATAATAAGAATAATTTTAATATTTTTAATTTACTACTTTAAATCAATAAAATACTTTATAATTATATTGTTTATTAAAATTTTAATAAATAGATACAAAAAAATTCTTAAACTAATTTTATCCAAGTACTAGCAGCGTCTAAGTATTATATACCTTCTGCATAGCGTAGTTTTAAACTAAAGTATAAAAATTATTTTGTAAAATAAATAGTATATACACGTACTACAGTAAATTTTATTGCAAAAAATAATAACAGTTTCATAAATATTTATTCAAATGTTATGATAAGGTTGCATAATAAATGTGAAACTTGGTAAAACTATATTAAAAACTTAATAATAAATTGGTAAAACCTAACTATAAAAATTATATATAATGGCGAAACTATAATAAATTCTTATAAAAAAATTGTCAAAACTGAGGTTTAGACGTTTTGCCAAATTCAAAAACTAGTTTAGCTTGCAACTATATGTTATGAAAATTAATATTCAAATTATTTCATGCCTATTAAACAACTTTACTATTTTGATAAAAGCTAGTTTTATTCACTCAAAGTAGGACCCCACTTACTTATCCCTTAAACTGTTTTGCAGCCAAATTTGCCTGCAATTTTGTTTTTTAATTAAAGACACTTTTAAATATCTTAAAATATTTTATTACATAAACCAATATTTTTGTAATAAATTCTATAGTATTTTCTAAGTAAAAATCGAAAAAAAAGTTCAATTTGATTAATGATTTTTTAAAAGTAAATGATCGACAAATTATAACAAATAGTAGCTAAATTTTTCAAATTGAAATATCTTTTTATCAATTAACCCTAGAAATATAAAATTACCACCATTTGATGCATCTTAATGAGAAGAATCTGATAGAAATAAAATTGTCCTTCTACAAATATTATGTGACAGGATAACTTATAAAATCTAAAAATTTATAAATTGATATAACTTTTCATCTATCAATTTTAGAGTTATGATTTTATTACCATTAAATGCGCCTTAATAAGAGGAATCTAACAAATATAATTTCATCTTTCTATGATCACTAGATCTTAAGATATTTTAAAAATTCAAAAATTTTTAAAATTAATTTTAACCCTACAGTTTAAGGGATAAGATAGGTCACCACCAGGCCTAAGGTAAAAATCATATATAAAATTCTTTGCAGATTCTATTATAAAAGGAAATTTTATGTTACATTGTTATGATTTTTTTTCTTTTTAGCTAATTAACCAATAGAATTTAAGAAAAAAATAAGGTAAAAACTATTAGTAAAGGGCTAATTTTCTACAGTGACCTTTATTATAAGTAAGCGGTATCCTCTCAAAGTACTTAAATTATGCCAATAATGCCATAAAGTACCTGTATTGAAATGTTCAAAAAATAAGTATAGTTTGATAAATGCAATCACACCTCCATAAGTGCACCTTAGCAGAAGCAAAAAGTGCTAAATTAATGCAGATCAGTTATGAGTTATATATGTGATGTTTATTAGCCAATGTCAAAATGTAGAAAAAAAATCCTGTCAAAAAGCTGAAATGCTGAAATAATTTTGACATTAAATAATATATCATACTAGATAAGACGATGCAAAGGATTAAGATCTCTGAAAATGTTCAAAGATTATTAACTGGTTTATTTTTAGAAAGGAAAATAAGGTTTTTACCTCAGGAGGTTTAACAGAGCCGTATGATGTGCGCGTTAGTATAGATCAAAAAGAGATCATATCACCCTTGTTATGAATAATATATTACGACCCCTTGTTATCAAGAGTTAAAGGATCGGATTTAGGATATCAAGTTGATGAATGTCAAAAAATAAATATATATAAAAACATTAGTAAACCTTTAGCCTTTAACATTCCAGGCTTGGCATATATGGATGATACGAATTTCATAGCTGACTGTAAAGACAATTTGGAAAGGATCTTCCTATAAAAAATAAATGTCCAGAAAATGTCTATGAAAATATCCAGAAATTGTCCAGAATAAATCTGGCATGTTCAGAAATTGTCTGGAAAATGTCTATTTTTTGCTACAAATTTGATACCTAAAATTTTGACATATCCGGACTTTGTTCAGAATATATCCAGAAATTGTCCAGTATAAAATTTTGGACAAATTCCGGATAGATAAACCTGGACAAATTCCGGATATAGTAAAAATTCAGATAATTTGAGCTGGACAAATTCTGGACGCTACTTCCAAAAAAAGATAAATTAATTTTGTAAAAAAAATGCAAAAAGCACAAGACTGACATTCATAACCTTCTTTGTCATACTAATTAAATTTGCTAAGCAGGCAAAAATACTATATATCTATAATATAAAACTTTAAGTTAAAAGCAATTATAATGGTCACCTGTTGATCATCTTTTTGTACCAAATTTTATGAAAAAATATTTCAGGTCAATTTCCGGACAAATTCTGGATAAAATGAAGTATCCAGAAACGAGTGTGTTTTCGGAACAATTTCCGGACATGGTACCTGGCATTTTCTGGACATTTTCTGGACAATTAATTAGACAAATTTTCTGGACAATTTCTGGACAATTTCTGGACACTTATTTTTTATAGGGTCTTGGAAATTGCAGATTTGTTCTATTCTTTAAACAACATTAAGGTTAACAAAGAAAAATCAGAACTATTTTGAGAAAAAGAAAAATACTTCCAGGAGATAACAAAGTTAATATAAGATTTGGAAGTACAGATTTGAAATTAAAACCAACAATGAAAAAAGGTTCGATAAGAATGTTTGGAGTCTGGTTTAATGCTTTTAATAAGAAGGATCACGTCATAAAACAAATTAAAAAAGAAATAAGAAATTGTTGTCAGTCTATGATCTTACGGAAAAATAAACAAATGTTATATATATTCAATACGTTAATTATACCAAAAGTCAAATATCATACACAACTATTAATTCTTTCAGATAGGCATTTAGGACCATTTTTAAGAATAAATTAGGATTAGCACAAACAGAGCCAAATGATAGTTTAAAAAATTTTCACAATAATCAGTTACAAGCCAAAATTACGAATTTCATACTTCAGCTTAATGATAAAATGAATTAGGAAAGATAACTAAAATTAGGCTATTTAACTTACAAGAATTATTATTATTAGCCGAGAATCCCTTAATAGCTTTGACTTCAGAAGATATAATTAATTTTAAGAAAATTCTTAAAAAACAATTATTTAATTCGTTCATATTTGATAATATAAAATTGATGAAGAACATAATTTTAGTATAAGTGATTACAAAGTCAGTTTATTTTGAGAATTTTATTTCGATTAAAAAGCTGAATATAATTTTTTTAGATCAAATGTTAACTTTAGATGGAAAAAGTTTGTTAACCCACAAAGAGATACTTTACAAAAAATTCATTAAGAAAAAATTAATTCAAACAAATATTATTAAGAATAGATGGTTAAAATTTAGAGATGGTCAGTCGGTCCTGCGGTCTTTGATCGGTCCTGATCGGTCTTTAGGAAATTTTTGGAAAAGTAATAAGGCTGTGCTTCCAATTTTTTGTAGCACAACAGAACTGATTAAAGACCAAAAAGTGGTAAATTTTGGTCTCAATCTAATCACCCAATTTAGAGCTAGGCAGGTTTTTATTTTGCCAA
The DNA here is from genome assembly GCF_026210795.1 of Rhizophagus irregularis. NCBI lineage: Eukaryota > Fungi > Glomeromycota > Glomeromycetes > Glomerales > Glomeraceae > Rhizophagus > Rhizophagus irregularis. The sequence goes on from NC_089447.1 coordinate 3,216,434, forward strand.
AACCAGTATTTTTTGCTTTTTTCGGTCTTTTTCCAATTTTGCCTCTGCTGGTCTTAAAAAAAGAAGTATAAAGGCCAAATTTTGACATTTATTGGTCTTTAGCCATACTCGCTGCGCCTTAAAAATTCAAGGGTGCATTCCTTATAACTTTCCCAAAGACCGGGCAGGACCGTCCAGGACCGAAAGACCGACTGACCATCCTTATTAAAATTAGAAACCGAATTGGTAGATAATATTTCGATTAATAGGAAATTAAAAAAGATATATACGAAAAAATTAATACACAGTACGCGTCAAATTTAAAATGGTGCCAATAGCAGCAGATCCTCTTGCTAAAAAATTCATTGGGACGATTAAAAATGTTATGTTAGAACAAACATATTATATGGGAAAGTAGTTGGTATGGAAGTCGCTTTAATTAATATAGCGCATTATATTGTAGTAAGTGAGTCAGAAGACTTTAATGTTGTGTTTAATAAATGTATGAATGTGTTTTAGATGATAGGTCGTTATTAGATATGCCAAAATTTAAACAAGACCCGTGTGTCTTTTCGACTGAATTAAAGATACTTTACGATAATTTTTTTAAAAATAATCCAAATAGTTATTTGGCGGACGATATTAGAAATTAAAATTGAAGATGATAATATGGGTGTAGAACACCAAAATGTTATTAAAAATTTATCATGGAAGAAAAATGTAATAACAACTTAAGTAAAAAAAGTAGTAATAACGGAGAAAAATACATATTTATGTTGATGGATCAGTAGTTAATAGTGGAATCGGAAAATATAGTAGGATTAGCAGGTTTGACGAAAATCATAATTTAATAGATGAATTATATGCGACAATCGAGAATTGGATTACGTCGATTAAGGCGGAAACGTTTGCCTTTTTGTTGGAGTTATTTATTGGACATGATATCGAAAAAGTTTATATATATACGGACAGTGAATTGGTTTATAACCGTTTCAATGATTTAGTTAAAAAAAATGATTTCGTTAATGCACGTAAAATTTTCAAAGAACAAAATAATTTATATTATTGGGCTTTGATCAAGTTAAAGTTAAAGCACATGCGGATACCAATTTCATAATATATTGGATGGAAAAATTTAAAAAAAAATAGTCGATATTAATAGAGTTTACACAATAAAAATAGATTTTATTAATATTCCTTCGATTGACTATATAGTTCTTTGGAATAACATAATAGTAGAAAAATAATTACGTCGCTTTATAAGATATAATACGGAAATTTGTAATCTAGAAAATTTCTTCAATTTAAATAGAAATTCGAAATATATCCAAGTGGAAGTGGATTGGTCTTTAACCTTTGAATATTTAAAAGAGGGAGAAAAGGTGTTAACGACCTCATTTTGGACAACAAGGAGAAGAAGGAAGAAAATACAAAGGCTAATTGAAGAGATGCCTACAATAGAACAATGTAAAAAATCAGCGTATGAAATTTATAAGAACTGGAAATGTGTGATAAGAAAAGGTTAAAGGACATTATTGGAAAATCAATAAAATTTCTAGCAAACGAGATTATAAATTTAGAAAAATATAATTGCGATGTGAAAAAATTAGAAAATTTGTTTAACAACGAAAAGTTCGGGAAACTTTTAGTTGACGAAAGTAATTTGACATTTACAGATTTGATTAAAGGTATATTTCCGCTTAAATTATCTGAATTTATATCAAGCGAATTTAAAATGAATATCGAAGATAAAGTCAAAGTGGCTATACGACGAAACCAAAATAATTTGGAACGAAAGATGAGAGTTACAAATTTTAAAAGAAAAAAAAATTGAAAATAAATAAAAAGAAAAAAATAAGTATAGGAGGCAAGGGATATAGATTGATATTTAGAAAAAAATAGAAGTATATCAACGCAAGTGCCTAGACTGGGAGCAGAGGGCTTCTGAATAGCATATATTTCAATAAGAAACCTTCCGGGATATTAAAATTTTATTTTATTTTGTTTTTTTCGTTCTTTTATTTTATTTATTTCTTTCCTTTTGCCCTTTGGAGTAAGTTTTCTTTTTATTTCAAGGTAAAATTTTGAGCCCGACATCCGGAGCGGTATGTCGGATGTCGGATTGTCACGTGAATCAAGATTTATACTAAATGATCAATATTGAAATAAACAAAATAAAAAAGTTCAATTATACAACCAATTATTTCATGCTATCATGACACAATTAATGCTTTCATTACATATTAGATAGCAAATAATTAGAAGACTTGACAACTCGGCAAATTGCTAAACACCTTGGTATTAGTAAGTCAGCTGTTGATCGCGTATGCCAATATTTAAGAAAACATAGAGAAAAGCTTCCTTTATTTTCAACTCTAATGACCTAAAATACCTTGAAGTTCTGCTTAAAGAAAGATTGACTAGTATTTGTATGAACTTCAATCAGAAATGGAACTTTGGATGTGAAGAAGTCTAAGTATTTCAACATTATGCCGAACTTTACATAGACTTGGATATACGCACAAAAAAGTATATAATTTTTATTCCAGAAACATTTATTTTAATAATTAATATATAAATATAAATATGATATGAATCAATAATTCAGTTCATTCATATGATTATATGAGTTACGTTAACTATCGACATACCGGGTTCAAAATTTTACTTTGTCCCGAATAATATGAAAACAGCTTTAATACATGCAAAAAAAAAATAAATACAAAGCTGTGAACAAAGTTCACTGATAAATGACGTTTCTATGCTAATATACATGATTATTTTTTCTTAATTCTTTCTTCCACACGACGCTTCTTAGTCGCGAGTTCATCACTAACTGACGCCCTATCCTTTAATAAACCCACTATAATCCCCAAGATCCTCTCACATTTTTACGCAATTCGGCTGGATCCTCTTCTGTTAGTGAAATTCTATACTCAGTCCTGGCTCTATTTAGCATTCACCCAAATTTTGATTGTTATCAGGAATTTTTTGGCAACTTTCAGAAACGTTTATCAGTGACATTAATACAGTTGCTACTCCTGTTACTATACCAATATTATTACCAAAAATTGGCAATGAAGGAGCTCTAGTAGCAACTAAATATGTACCAACTAAAGAGAAAAAAAGTGTTGCTATAATAAATATGAATCTTAATTTTTGGCAATATTGAAGTATAAGTGGTGTTGATAAAAAGCCTACTGCAGTAATTAATGAAGCACCATATACTTCCCAATGATTAATTTCTTTAAAATCGGGTTGACATTTTAAAAATGGCCAAAAAATCACCAAAATTTTAGCTGCCATATCAACAAGTGGAGAAAGTACGTTAACAAATATTTTTATATATTTTATAGTTTTATTTTCAGTTTCATCTTTACATCCAAAATCCTGAATCGTAGTTTTAAAAAGTACTAACAATAACCAAAATCCTAAGGTTATACCATATTCTCCTTGGCATACTTCTTTACCACACATTAATGGACAAGGCATAGATTTATATTTATCGTAACCGATAACGTTGATTATAACAACATTTTGTATTATAGCAAGAGCTAATTTACTTATTGTTGTCACCCACCATGGAAGAAAATTTAATTTGCAAGTAGTTTTATCATGTTGTTCGTTTCTTTGACAGCAAGATTTTTTGCAAGCTTTAAAAGTTATAGCAAATATTTGTAACAATATAAAGGAAATAGTAACCCAAGTAACAATTCCAGATTGAGCCCAGTATTTCTCTAAAATTGTAAATTCTGTGTTATCAACGTTAGTAGCATTAACATTAGTCGTAGTATTCACATTATATTGCGCTTTTTCAATAAAAACCAGAGCTAAAAACATTTTAATTCTCAGTTAATTCAATGAAATTATCTAGGTATTCGGGTTAGGTAACAAAGACGTGGTATAATGATTTACTAGCTTTAGGTAGTTAGCCTTCATTCTAATCGGACCTTATATATATACGTTCAAACGGATAAGTGAGATGAGATTAACGCCATGAATAGTGGGATCATGAATAGTGAGGCCACGATATGAATAGTGGGATGATTATGCGTTTTTATGTCATACTATTATGTAGCATGATGTGTCCCATTGCAAGATACACTCAGAATAGAATTGTGGATGATATTTATAAGTGGCGTTGTGGTGTCAAAAAATAAATATAATCAGTGCTATGTGACACGCTTGTGCACAAATCCATTTTTTTTTATTATTCAGCATAGAGAAAAGAATGCCAAAAAGCTTGTGCCAAAATACTACAGTTTATGGTTAGACCAGTGTTTGCAATTTGCCCAATTGGGCATTTGGACATCCAATTGGACATATGTTGACTCTATTCGATTTTATCAAATAATGTGTTTTATTTTATATTAAAATTTTTATAAACAATGTAAATCTCTAACACAATAAAATAAATCGCATAATAAGCAAGTCAGACAAAAAGGGTTTACTAACTGTCTTGCCTTCTTTTTATATAATTTGTAGCAGTCCAAGAGTCGAATTTGGAATAAATCTTCAGGGAATTATGATGTCGTCACGGAAAATCAGATCAATGGATTCGCTCAAAGACATAATAAAAGCCTTGATCGCTAACCATATGGGATCGTGCCTCATGAGTATCTGCGGGAAAGTTCGAGAATATTACGCGTTTACAAGATGTTGCGGTTAATTTTTTTTACAATCATCTTAACAATAATTTTCCCGAATATTATAGAATATCATACTGCGCATTTATTGGGATGCAAATACAATCCCTCAATCCCCACAACCATACTATGCGGAATTTATCATGTAAATATATTGTGCTTAATGCATCTTTGCTTTATTGATTGTAAATAAAAAGTACATATCAGATCTTAGATCGTGATACAACTTCGCTTATACACAAGACATGATAAAGTCTTATTGCGTCTATTCTATCCACCTCCTGATACTTGCTAAGTTCATTGTACCATCGCCCTAACCTAATAGTCCGTTTCATTTGTTTGCATTCGTGATTAGTAACGAGATCCTTGGAATGGAAACTAGGTATTAGTCCTAATGACAAAAAAGTACTAAAATCTTATGTCGCATAGCTCTATCCTCTTTGATCTGTTGTTTTGCAAAAAACCTCTAATCTGATAATTTTAACCGAGCTATGAACAGAGCGAATAGCATTTTCCTGATATCATGCTGCACATTCAGGTGATCGATCTCACATGAAGTTTTCGTTATGCTACGATCTCGAACTTAAGTTTATTGCTTGAAGTGTTGCAGGCAAGACAATATTCTATTCCATTTTTATACCATTCGCCATGTAATCCATAATTTCCATGTTTTCCATCACCAATAGGGCATGGTGAGCTTCACGGCTGGGCAGATACAAAATTATAATTATCAATCCCTCTAAAGCTATTTCGGAATTTCAAGTATGAGAAATGCTCTAACACGGATTTGATAATTAACTCTGAATCAGGTTTGGCTTCGATATATCAACTCTGCTATCACTTCCTTATCATTCTGTGGTTGTCCATTTACTTCAGTAACACCCTGTTCCAATATTGCGAGACTGGCCTCAAGCTCCCCGATTCTAGACTTGAGTTCAGTATTCTCAACATCACGCTTGGCATCTTTCTCTATAACCTGCTTTAGAAGTTCAGCATTCCTGGCCTTTCTCAGCCTCGAGCTTAACGTTCTTAGTCTCAAGCTCGCTAATGCATTGTCTCAATAATTCAAGCTCTGATGACATGATCTACAAAACTATACACTGTACATAGCATTCAAAATAAAAAAAAATCATGTGCGCATGAACAATTGTTCACGCCGATCACTTTTGCCAAGAAAAATTTTTATTAAAAATAAATACAAAGGTTCGGGACTTTGCCCGGGATACATGACGATTTTTTCTATGCTAATGCCCTTATTTCTGAAATATTAACTCAAGACACGTCTATCCTAATTATCCATTTTTACCCGCTTTCCATCAACCAATGATGATTTCTGCTGATCAAAAACCCACCTGATTTGCTTCTTGATAGATCCAACTAGGTCATCGCGGAATAATGATGGGTAGTTGACCATCACCATTATCATTCCCATCTCCAATACCACTTTGAACTTTTGTTATTACCTAATCGACGCCTGAAATTGAAATATCAAATAAAAGAGTTAGTAATAATCGCATTGATTTTGATCAAGCAGTTCACATTTTTTCGAATTTGTTTTACAAACATACCAGTTGAGACAATGCAGTACATTACACCTTCATACAAATCAGCGTCATCATAAGTACGTTTTTTTTTGCGATTGCATTGCATAGATGCATGTGCTTGGACAGTACTCTGGGCGATGCCTTGGTTAAGATCTTCTCGTCTTGCTTCAGTTACAGAAATAATTGTGTCTCCCATTTTGATCACCCAATCGATGGGACCCTTTCCATGACTTCCGGCGACTCAATACTGGTGATAAACTTTCACAGTGCCATCGAAGATGGACGCTACACCATATATAATCGCAGAAATAAATTCACAGCGGGTGGCCTCATTTGTGCTAGTGATGGATGGGGACGCCTTATGCATTATTAAAAAAATCCTCAATCACACTGTTCCTGATCTCTTCTGAAGTTGCTGAACTTCCAATCTCAATACATGGTAATTGATCATAGCTATCAGCGAGAAGAAAGTATACGAAGAGAAAGGTTGTTGCGCTATAAAAACATAAAATTAACGGATCAGACATCGAAATGCGAAGTATCCCAGGTATATCAATAACACTTACACGTATCCACAACAATTTCCAGATCCACCTTGGGGTTAGTAGTCCAGATAATTCTCAATAAATCCTCGTCAGCAGAAAATTGAATAACTTTACGCTCTGTCGTAATCTCCACCGTATCACTTTCTATTGTTGCACTCTGGGAACTTGAACTTGCTGTTTTTATTTTTTACGCATTTTGCCTGTTGAAATTTTTCTCTTCAAGCCAGCGCCACCTACTACACGACCTATTACGATATGTTCATTTTCTGTCCCATCCGGGAACGTTAAATATTCACAAAGCTTCTTCTTAAAATCTTCCAATGACACCATTTCTCGGGTCACTGTCCATTGAAAAATCACACTCTTACGATCATACGTTGCGGTACAATGTACTTCTTTCGTTTCAACAGGACTCTGTACGATATATGTATGTGTTCGTCGGTTGGCTGGGAGGGAAAATGTTTGCTAAACTTCGAAAGTGGAAGCAGTTCCACACCACCAAGCTCCTCCTTGATATTAACGTTTATCGAGCTTAAGTTTTTCGTTTTCTTCATCGAGGGAAATGTCGACCTTCCATAACTTGAGGTCTTTTGCCTTAATATTATCGTCAATTTTTTCCTTGATAACTCCTTGAGTTCACTAACCGCCACTGTCTTATTAACTTTTACGTTGAAAGCATTTTCATAAGGGTTTTCACCTGAGAGTGATAGATATTAAAAAAATAGTGTTACGTTAGACCGGACGAAGTAGTACCCTAGCCAGTACCCTAGCCACGGCAAAAAAAAAGTAGCAGCCACGTACGTGACGCCGAAGTCGTAAAATTAAAATATTGACAAATTATTTTGTTAAAATTTGTAAATATAAGTTAATACTTTCGTCTGAGTCAAAGAAATAAAACATTACAGTAAAACACGTTTCAGTACTACTAAATTATTAATTATTTATGCATAAAATCTCACGATTCGCGTTCTAAAATAGATTATTAATGAGAGCATAGCGAACATCCCTTATATTGTCACATTATTGCCGATCATTTGCCGATCATTTATTTATCATCTTTTCAATATTGTCACATAAAAAAATACTATCTGGTTACAGCAAAATTCAAAATATACGGGACACTTGAAAAATTTGATTGTCAGGTTGTCGGGTAGCTGGGTTACTCGGCAGTAGGTTATTTATTAGAAAAGTATAAATAACACATGACATGAGTATAATAGTAGTATATCAGATTATATAATAATCTATTGCCGGCTATCCGACAATCCAACAATCAAATTTCTCAAGTGTCCCATATATTTTGAATTTTGCTGTAATATATAAAGCTGAAATGATGTTTTATTTGACAATTTTGAGGGTAAAATTGATCAATATTAACAGAAATTATATCAATACATGTAAATTTTTATAATTAATAAATAAAATGAAAATTCAAATTTTATAATCTTGAGATCCAGTGAACATATTCTAATGAATTATATACTATTAGATTGGTCTCAGTGAGAGGATTCGAATGGTAGTAAAATCATTGCCATCAGATCCATATTGGCGAAGTTATTGCATTTTAAATTTTGTACTAAATTAAATAGTAATATTATTAGTATTAATAATTGCAAATATTAATTTGGCCATAACTTTTGTGTTACCTAAAATTATGCTGTGTTACTTCGGCCATTAATTTTAAAGACATTAATCTATAACTCATAAAAATTTCAAGTTTTGCCCAAACTTCTGTGGCTTCGCCCGAAGCTTCAAAGTCTGATTAGGAGATAATCAGCATATATTAATTAATTGAAAAATTTGGCCTAAAACTAACTTTGGCATTACATTTTATTTTGGCACAAAATTTTTATATTAAACTGTTGATACTTTAAACTATTAAATAAAATAATTTAATGTGATTTTTTTACACATTTATAGTTTGAAATAATGCTTTAAAGTTAATGTGATGTACCATACACTGGTCAAAATCAATACTATCGGGTACATATCAGGTACCTGATATGTGTATAATATATGTGATATATGTGTATGATATTTAACAATACCACACATATCAGGTACCCGATATGTGTAGTAGAAATGTAGAAAATCGGTGACATATACTGTAAACATCATGTATACATCTTACACATATCGGGTAGTTAAATATCGGTGACATATCTTGTAAACATCATGTATATATCTTATACATATCGGGTAGTCAAATATCGGTGACATATCTTGTAAACATCATGTATATATCTTATACATATCGGGTAGTCAAATATCAGTGATATATATTATAAATATCATATATTTAACACACATATATCGGGTAGTAAAATATTTGTAATACATCAGTTAGTAGCTATAAATTTCATATAAAACCAATAGACATATATCTCTTTTTTTTATTTTAATTCAGATAAAATGAAATTCAACTTTATTAAAATTTAAACAATAATACAAATCTTACTCTATCTACTACATACGTAAAATCAAATAAAGTTGAACATTAAAAATAAATAATTATACTATGTAATATGTAAAGTTCTACTAAAAGTAACAATGATAATAAAATTATCTGTTTAACATTTAAAAGAAATATTAGTGAAAATATTAGTAAGTATATTAATTAATAAGAGAAATAAAAATAGAAATATTAATAAAAACGTTAGTGGTAAATATAGAAAATATTAGTAAAAATGTTAGTAGGAAGAAAGAAAAGTTAGTAAAATAGAAAATATTAATACGAGAATGTTAATAAAAACATGTTAGTAGTATTTAATATTAATAGAAAATGTTAATAAGTGGTAGAAAACATTAGTGAGAGAAAAGAAAAAAAGTATTAGAACGTCAATAGAAAATGTATATATAAAAGAAAAAACAAGCATAATAAAAATATACCTTTATGTTTATTTCTAATATAAAAATAAATAAAAAAATATAATAATAATATTATTTCATAATAACTAAGTAAAGAGTTTGTTTTAAATAAAAAGTTTAAGAGAAAGGTTTTTACGAAAGGAAAAAAAAATAAACAAAGTGCGAAATATAAATACTGAAATCATGTGATCAATCGCCTGATTACAACAACAAATTCTGATTGGGCCATGGATTTTAACCCCAACATATCAATCCGGATTATTATAATTAATAAAATGCATTTATACTATTTATACTAGAATTACACTGCAAGTTAAACTCTTTATTACTTTAAATAATACAAAACCCTACTTAAATATACCAATTAGTCATATATCGGGTACCTATCGGTAGCCTATCATACATATACCAGTCAACAAGTTAAATCACTGATTTTTCATAATATCACAATTATTTAGAATCTCCTTCATCCACTCAACTTACAGTTTGTATTATTATCCAAGAATCCATGTCCCTAATAAAAATGATAAAAAAAAGAAAGGGAACATTATTAACGTCCTTACATGAAGAAATATAAAAAAATAACTTCCTCTTTTAGAAATACTCACCGGTCTCCATTTCCAAGTTCTGGGCTAAAATCTACAAAAAAAAAGAAGTAAAGGAACGTTAATAAACGTTCTTACACAAAGAAAAATTAAAAAAATCTGCTTCCTCCCTTTAAAAATACTCACCACTGGTCACCATTTCCGAGTCCTGGGCTAAAATCTACAAAAAAAAGGTAGTAAAAGAACGTTAATAAACGTTCTTACATGAATAAATATAAAAAAACATTTAGAAATACTCACCGGTCTCCATTTTCAAGTTCCGGGCTAAAATCTACAATAAAAGAAGTAAAGGAACGTTAATAAACGTTCTTGCATAAAGAAAACAAAAAAAACCCCTACTTTTCCAAATACTCACCGGTCTCCATTTCTGAGTTCTGGGCCGAAATCTACAAAAAAATAGAAATAAAAGAACGTTAATAAACGTTCTTACATAAATAAAATAAAAAACCCCCCCACTTCCCTTTTTAAAAATACTCACCGGTCTCCATTTCTGAGTTCCAGGCCGAAATCTACAAAAAAAATAGAAATAAAAGAACGTTAATAAACGTTCTTACATAAATAAAATAAAAAACCCCCACTTCCCTTTTTAAAAATACTCACCGGTCTCCATTTCTGAGTTCCGGGCCGAAATCTACAAAAAAAATAAAAATAAAAGAACGTTAATATACGTTCTTACATAAAGAAAAATTTAAAAATCCGCTTCCTCCCTTTAAAAATACTCACCACCGGTCTCTATTTCTGAGTTCCAGGCCGAAATCTACAAAAAAAAAATAAAAGAACGTTAATAAACGTTCTTACATAAAAAAAAAACCTCCTCCTTCTCAAATACCCACCGGTCCCCATATCCGAATTGCAGGCTAAAATCTACAAAAAAAGAAGTAAAGAACGTTAATAAACGTTCTTACATAAAAAAATCTCCTGCTTTCCCCTCTTACTGATCCTAATTTCAAGTTCACAGGCCGAAATCTACAAAAAGGAAAAAGTAAAAGAACGTTAATAAACGTTCTTACATATGAAAAACCAAAAAAAAAACTCGCTTCCTCCTTTTAAAAATACTCACCGGTCTCCATTTCCAAGTTCCGGCCGAAATCTACAAAAAAAAAGCAGTAAAAGAACGTTAATGAACGTTCTTACATAAAAAACAAAATTTTTCGAGACACTTACCCGGAATCTACAAAAAAAAGATGTGTAGATCGGCCAATCAAATATACCGATATACTGAATACCCGATAGCATCCATTTCCGGTTAAACGATATTGAGTATGAAATATACCTCCGAATCCTCCGATGTTGTATAGTATAGTTGATAAAAATCTATATTTATCCATACAGTATAATTTTTTATCTATACAGTATAGTTTTTTATTTTATACAGTATAGTTTTTATTTTATACAGTACCCCTTTTATCTATACAGTATAGTTTTTTTACACTATACTTCTCTTATTATGACGAAATTAATGATAAATTAACTTTTCCCAATATTATTATAGGGACAAAACATCAAAGATGATTTACCGAATGATAATTATATAAACGAAAAAGATATGAATTGTAAGTACTTGGATTATAATATACAATGAACGGTTTTTAGAATTTTATTACTATACACCATCGGAAGTATATATCATACTCAATAACTATATTATCTTAGAAATTTCTCTATCAAATGATACCTTCAGTTAAAAAATTCTCAAAAAATAATTTTTCAAACAAACTCTTAGAAAATTCTCTATCAAAAAATGTTCCAAATAGTTAAAAAATTCTCAAAAATAATCTCTCCAAACGAATCTTTAGAAAATTCTCTATCAAAAATGCCCTAAGCGATCCTCTTAATTAAAAAATTTAAAAAATAATTTTTCCAAACAAACTCTTAGAAAATTCTCTATCAAAAATTGCCCTAAACGATCTCCTTAATTAAAAAATTTAAAAAATAATTTCCCTAAACGAACTCTTAGAAATTTCTCTATCAAACGATACTTCAGTTAAAAAATTCTCAAAAAATAATTTCCCCAAACTCTTAGAAAATTCTCTATCAAAAAATACCCTAAACGATCCCCTTAATTAAAAAATTCAAAAAATAATTTCCCTATACGAACTCTTGGAAATTTCTCTATCAAACGATACCTTCAGTTAAAAAATTCTCAAAAAATACTTTCCCCAAATAAACTCCTAGAATTTTCTCTATCAAAAATGTCCCAAATGATCCCTTTAGTTAAAAAATTCTCAAAAAATAATTTTTCCAAACGAACTCTTAGAAAATTCTCTATCAAAAAATGCCCTAAACGATCCTTTTAGTTAAAAAATTCTTGAAAAACCATTTCCAAATGAACTCTTAGAAAATTCTCTATCAAAAATGTTCCAAACGATCCCTTTGGTTAAAAAATTCTCAAAAATAATCTCTCCAAACGAATCATTAGAAAATTCTTTATCAAAAAATGCCCTAAACGATCCCCTTAATTAAAAAATTCAAAAAATAATTTCCCTAAACACACTCTTAGAAAATTCTCTATCAAAAAATGCCCTAAATGATTCTTTTAATTAAAAAATTCTCGAAAAACCATTTCCCAAACGAACTCTTAGAAAATTCTCTATCAAAAATGTTCCAAACGTTCCCTTTAGTTAAAAAATTCTCAAAAATAATCTCTTCAAACGAATCCTTAGAAAATTCTCTATCAAAAAATGCCCTAAACGATCCCCTTAATTAAAAAATTCAAAAAATAATTTCCCCAAACGAACTCTTAGAAAATTCTCTATCAAAAATGCCCTAAATGATCCTTTTAGTTAAAAAATTCTCGAAAAACCATTTCCCAAACAAATTCTTAGAAAATTCTCTATCAAAAATGTTCCAAACGTTCCCTTTAGTTAAAAAATTCTCAAAAACAATCTCTCCAAACGAATCATTAGAAAATTCTCTATCAAAAATGCCCTAAGCGATCCCCTTAATTAAAAAATACAAAAAATAATTTCCCTAAACGAACTCTTAGAAAATTCTCAATCAAAAATGCCCTAAATGATCCTTTTAGTTAAAAAATTCTCAAAAAACCATTTCCCAAACAAATTCTTAGAAAACTCTCTATCAAAAATGTTCCAAACGTTCCCTTTAGTTAAAAAATTCTCAAAAACAATCTCTCCAAACGAATCATTAGAAAATTCTCTATCAAAAATGCCCTAAGCGATCCCCTTAATTAAAAAATACAAAAAATAATTTCCCCAAACGAACTCTTAGAAAATTCTCTATCAAAAATGCCCTAAATGATCCTTTTAGTTAAAAAATTCTCAAAAAACCATTTCCCAAACAAATTCTTAGAAAATTCTCTATCAAAAATGTTCCAAATGTTCCCTTTAGTTAAAAAATTCTCAAAAACAATCTCTCCAAACGAATCATTAGAAAATTCTCTATCAAAAATGCCCTAAGCGATCCCCTTAATTAAAAAATACAAAAAATAATTTCCCTAAACGAACTCTTAGAAAATTCTCAATCAAAAATGCCCTAAATGATCCTTTAGGTTAAAAAATTCTCGAAAAACCATTTCCCAAACAAATTCTTAGAAAATTCTCTATCAAAAATGTTCCAAACGTTCCCTTTAGTTAAAAAATTCTCAAAAACAATCTCTCCAAACGAATCATTAGAAAATTCTCTATCAAAAATGCCCTAAGCGATCCCCTTAATTAAAAAATACAAAAAATAATTTCCCTAAACGAACTCTTAGAAAATTCTCAATCAAAAATGCCCTAAATGATCCTTTAGGTTAAAAAATTCTCGAAAAACCATTTCCCAAACAAATTCTTAGAAAATTCTCTATCAAAAATGTTCCAAACGTTCCCTTTAGTTAAAAAATTCTCAAAAACAATCTCTCCAAACGAATCATTAGAAAATTCTCTATCAAAAATGCCCTAAGCGATCCCCTTAATTAAAAAATACAAAAAATAATTTCCCTAAACGAACTCTTAGAAAATTCTCAATCAAAAATGCCCTAAATGATCCTTTTAGTTAAAAAATTCTCAAAAAACCATTTCCCAAACAAATTCTTAGAAAATTCTCTATCAAAAAATGTTCCAACGGTCCCTTTGGTTAAAAAATTCTCAAAAATAATCTCTCCAAACGAATCATTAGAAAATTCTCTATCAAAAAATGCCCTAAACGATCCCCTTAATTAAAAAATACAAAAAATAATTTCCCTAAACGAACTCTTAGAAAATTCTCTATTAAAAAATGCCCTAAACGATCCCCTTAATTAAAAAATTCAAAAAATAATTTCCCTAAACGAACTCTTAGAAAATTCTCAATCAAAAAATGCCCTAAACGATCCCCTTAATTAAAAAATTCAAAAAATAATTTCCCTAAACGAACTCTTAGAAAATTCTCAATCAAAAAATGCCCTAAACGATCCCCTTAATTAAAAAATTCAAAAAATAATTTCCCTGAACGAACTCTTAGAAAATTCTCAATCAAAAAATGCCCTAAATGATCCTTTTAGTTAAAAAATTCTTGAAAAACCATTTCCCAAACAAATTCTTAGAAAATTCTCTATCAAAAATGTTCCAAACGTTCCCTTTAATTAAAAAATTCTCAAAAACAATCTCTCCAAACGAATCATTAGAAAATTCTCTATCAAAAATGTCCTAAGCGATCCCCTTAATTAAAAAATACAAAAAATAATTTTCCTAAACGAACTCCTAGAAATTTCTCTATCAAATGATACCTTCAGTTAAAAAATTCTCAAAAAATAATTTTTCCAAACAAACTCTTAGAAAATTCTCTATCAAAAAAATTCTCTATCAAAAAATGTTCCAACGGTCCCTTTGGTTAAAAAATTCTCAAAAATAATCTCTCTAAACGAACTCTTAGAAAATTCTCAATCAAAAAATGCCCTAAACGATCCCCTTAATTAAAAAATTCAAAAAATAATTTCCCTAAACGAACTCTTAGAAAATTCTCAATCAAAAAATGCCCAAATGATCCTTTTAGTTAAAAAATTCTCAAAAAACCATTTCCCAAACGAATTCTTAGAAAATTCTCTATCAAAAAATGTTCCAAACGGTCCCTTTAGTTAAAAAATTCTCAAAAATAATCTCTCCAAACAAATCTTTAGAAAATTCTCTATCAAAAATGCTCTAAATGATCCTCTTAGTTAAAAAAATAATTTTTCCAAACGGACTCTTAAAAAATTTCTCAAAAAAATCTATCTAAAAGTTTCTTAAATAAAATCCCTATTAAATATTATTCAAATGGACTTTTAAAATTTCTTAGAAAATTATTTATAAAAATTATCTAAAAAATGAATTTAAATAAAAAATTTTAGTTGAAACGGATTATATATAATACAGTACGTTGTACAAAATAAAAATCTTACGTATTAAAATTTACATATCGGGTACCTGATATGTGTAAGATAGATCAATGCCCGATATACAATATCAGTGACTAATAGCTTAGCTATCGGGTACCCGATATGTAAAAATACCCGATATTTATCCGATTAGCCACCGATATATAGGTACCCGATATGTACCCGATAGAATTGATTTTGACCAGTGATATATTATGATCGGCAAATGATCAGTATGTGATAATAAGCATGTTCGCTATACTATTAATGAGAAGGAATCACGCTTTTGTGTATCACATATTT
Organism: Rhizophagus irregularis; assembly: GCF_026210795.1. NCBI lineage: Eukaryota > Fungi > Glomeromycota > Glomeromycetes > Glomerales > Glomeraceae > Rhizophagus > Rhizophagus irregularis. The sequence goes on from NC_089447.1 coordinate 3,232,256, forward strand.
AGATTAATCTCACTTATTTTTACTTTTAAAAAACACTATGCAAAGAAAAGAGTATACATATAAACTGTATTGTACAGTTAGCTAAACTACTGTACTGTATAAAGTGAGAATTCACCAATCAGATTTTATTGCGATAAATAAAAAAAATTTGAAAAGTATACAATGAGTTATGATTGGCTAAAATATTTTCGTACAGTACAGTTTAGCTGACTGTACATTACAGTTTATCTATTTACCTAAGAAAAAGGCAGATTTTACCGTCCTTGTGATGCCAATCCATAGAAAGAATATTCAACTTGCAATAAATGTTATGAAAAATGTAAGAATACGCAAAAAGAAATAAACCCGATCTCCAGAAAAAAAATGAAACTTGAAGACGGCTTAAATGAACTGATTCTTCAAATAAATACTGATTCCAATCAAACTTCCTTTTCCCAACTTATGAATCTTGAACTACGAGATGATGTTATGCAGGATGATGACAATAATGTCAATAAATAACTTGTTCTCAAATTGCTCCTTAAATGGCAAAAGGTTATTTTAAAGGATGTGGGTATTTTTAAAAATAGAAAATATTAGAATAAAAAATATTTTATATAATATTTTTTTTTTATCAATAGAATAAATAGAATAAAATATTTTGAATAAAACATTTTTATATAACGCAATTCATTATTATAAAATGAAATCTATTTATTTGTATTTTTGAACAGCTTTTCGATATTTCTAACCAAGGTTGCTTGCTGAAACTTAGGGGTTTAGGCAAGATGGCGTTTCGCCAAAAAGCAAAATTCTGCCAAAATTATATTAAAGTTATATTAAAAAACTGGCGAAACTTTGGAGAAAGGTGAAACTGCCAAAACTTATTATAAATGCCAAAACTGCCAAAACTCTGCCAAAATTATAATAAATCTATAGTAAAATTTTGACAAAACTAATCGTAGGATTTTGAAGAGGTTTAGACAAGCAACTTTATCTCCAACTGCTATTACTCCGCAAATTTCAAATTGTGTATCATTCAATTTACTCAAATGTTTTACTCTAATTCTTTGTTTTTCAAATCCTTCCAAAAAATTAAAATAATAATCCTCTGTTTTCTCTGGTTCATCTATTTGTCACAAGAATTCAGCCATTGAAGGTATTGATTGTGATGATTGAGATACTATAGAATTATTAGCTATTAAAGAAGATGAAGGTTGTTGAAGAAAATGTGGAGTAACTAATGCTTGTAGAAGGGTAGAAAAAATAGGATTAATCAAATTATTTGAAAATTGAGGTAAATTTGATTGAGATCTATTTTTTGATGAATATGTATACCTAAATAAAGGATGTGTTGGTGATTCTTTAACTGTAGCAAGACCATTAAGCTAAATATAAAAAATTAATAAAATTAATCAATTATAAATATAATAAATAGTTCACCATTTCTGTAGCTCAAGTCAAAAACATCATGTTGCTTATTTCAGCATGGAGTTCACAATCCTTTAAGCAATACCTATTATGAATAGAATACCAAGTTTCCTTTCGTAATTCTATAACATTTTTGGCAATTCTTTGATCAATTATAGAAATATCTGAAACTTTTGGAATTTTATTACTATTGCCACCCTTTGGAATTGATTCATCACAAATTATTTCTTCATCATCTGAATTAGATTCCTAATCAAAAAAATATGTAATTTTAATAATTTTTCAAAGATACAGTGTAATAAAAAAGCATAAAATAAACTTAACCTTTTTCTTTCATTTCACTAGCTTTTCCTTTTTTTCATAGTAACAAGAATAAGCAATAGTTCTTTTTGCTACAGCAAGTTTAACGTATTCTAATCAAAAATTTTAAAATTACATACATCTACTAATAAAGTACCAGCCTCTTGAGTCTTTTCTGATTTGAAAGAAATGTTATAATTATTAGCATTGATTTTATCATCTTTAAGAAGAACTGTAATATTATTTTGAATTGCAAGTAAAAATTCGTCTAATTCAGAAATTATTACTAAATAATTTTTAGCCAGAAGAGCAGAACCATCAGCTTGTTTGATAACAAGTTTATAATTAATTTCCATTTATTGTTTATCATCATCATCATTTTCTGAATCATTGTGTTTAGATTCACTTTGAGTTACTGTAGAGACTTCAGAAAAGCCAGTTTCAAGATCAATAACTTCTGTAGTTTCTGTTCTTTTTGTTCTTCCTGTTTTTTTGTATCAAATTTAAACTATTGGACAATCATTGATAAGAACTATTACATTTTGTACAAAGTGAAAATTAAATATTTTTTGTTAAATCATATTCATATTGGAAATGTTCATTTTTATTTTTAACAAAATCAAATTGTTTAGAATTAAAAGTAGTAGGATCAAATGCTCTTGAAAATGCATTTTTGACAAGAACAGTCCCATTTTTTCTAGTTGGTTTAACTGTTTTTTTGCATTTACATTATTACATATATCTTTTTCTAAATTGATATCACAATATAAACATTTTTGACATCCAAAGCATGTTTTAATTTTGTACTTTTTTTTTACCATTTTTTGCACGTCAAAATTACGAATACGTGAAAAATAATTATGTAAAATTTTAAAATTTTATTAGTTATTAATGTTGATCATTATATAAAATCTGATTACCTGATAATTTTAGCATCATGTAGTATAAAAATTGACTGATTGCACTAATTTAAAAATGGCGATAATTCACTCTAGATATATAAAAATTCATTAAAAAATTGGAAATCTTTTAATTTTAAATGACAGGAAGAGTCTTTAGAAGTGTTGAAAATTTAATTAGTCATAATATAAAGATATTATCATATGTAATATAACAGAATAATATGTATAATAAATATAATAATAAAATTGAATAGTAAAATAATATTAAAATATCAATATTAAAATAGTGTAATATACTATTATTTATTATATAATTAATTTTCCAAAATACATTAGATTGAACTTATTGAATTTTTCTTCAAGTTCTTTCACAGCATTTTAAAAATTTTTGACTTCAGCCTTCTCTTCACCTTTAAATAAGAGTACATTGTTCATCCAACATAAAAAATTAGATCTTTTAGTACCCACCGTTGTTATTTCTCAATCTTTGCAGTTTCTATCAATTTCAATTGGAAGAATTTTTCCTTCAAGACTCTTGTGAAAAATCTGAAGTAAGATTTTAATCAAACTATCTATACTCCAATGTATCATATCTTCTGAGGTATTATTTAAGTTTTACTTTTCAATAATATCTGTAAGTAAATGGGAAATATGATGTTTTGATAGATTACTTCCACATTCACTTTTGTTTATTTGGATTAAATCAGCAAGTTGGAAAAGCTTCATTTTCTCGTAAAAAGATACAGGCAGTTTTTGCGTTAATAGTGCAATAATAAGAGATCTAAATTTATTTACTTCACTTAGGAGTTAAGACAAATCCAAATGGTTTAATAAGCATATTGTAAATTAAGCTAATCCTATCAACAAATATTTCATTATAACTCCGTTTTAATGTTATTTAGGAAATAGTTAATATGTAAAACTTAAATTAGAAAAGCTGGATCATGTTGACTAAATTTATTATGATTCACTTACTAGGTTGTTCTACGATATGAGTAAGGTTACTTGCCGAAACTAGGAAGTTTCGGCATGCCAAAACTGCTGAAACTGCCAAAATTAGGTTTTGGCAAGCAATCAAAAATGCTGAAATGCAAAACTATTAAAACTGTTTTGGCATTTTGGCATAATATATCATATGATATACATATAGTTTTAGCATTTCCGATGTAATATCGATCTGATTTTACTGATCTAATCGGCTGATAATCTCTTTTTTATAAAAAAATATTTTTTTTTTAATACCTTTTTCAAATTGCTGTTCCTTCAAGTTCAGGAAATACGTCAAAAAGTCTATTTCTACAAAAAGAAAAAGAAAAGAACGTTATTAAACGTTCTTATATTATGAATATTCCTTCGAAATACTATACCTCCAAGTTCAGAAAATGCGTTGAAAAGAACGTTCTTAAAAGAAAAAGAAAAGAACGTTATTAAATATTCTTATATTAATATATTAAAAAAACCTTCTTTCTAACATTGCCGCTCCTGAATATCTACAGTGGGTCAGTAATGCTAAGCAACCAAAACCTAAAAAGTAAAAAAAATAAAATTAAATTAATAAAAGAAAAATATATAAAATAAGAATAAAAGAAAAAAAAATAAACTTACCGTTACCATCCAAGAATTGAAAAAAAAATACCGTACTTGTTCATCAATTCACAAGACTAGGAGAAGGGTGTTCTTGATATAAGAATGTTTAATAATGTTCTTTTTCTTTCTTTTTTGTAGATTCCAAACCAGTGCCTTGGAATTGAAGTGACTGGGAGTTTTTTTTTGGTTTAAATTCTTTTTACTTAGATTTTTGAACTGAAACCTTGGAACTGAGCAGGTACTGTATATGGTAGTGAGAGATAAGAGATAGTAAAAAAGGTGCTTCAGAATGTTTTACTAATATTCATTATTTTTTTATTGTAAATTCCATCGTGTTAGACTGAAAATGGAATTTTGGATTAAATAATATATTTTTCTAATTAATCTGTTTTAATATAAATAAAAAATTGCAAATTATAATATAAACTAAATAATTTTTTTAATTTTTGTTTTTTTTTGTTATGTTAGTAATAACTTAAAACAAATTAATAAAAAACCTTTAGCTTAGTAGCGAGCAAATAATTTAAATGGGGTGGATATAAGACCTTGGAAAATGCTTATATATGTAAAGTACCAAGGTGCTTAGCCAATATAGAAAAATTTTATGATGTAAGAATTTTATAATGCTTAATTTTGAGAAAATTTTATACTATGTAAGATAATTAAATTGCATATTTTTGGTATTATTTTAAAATACTAAGAGTTTCTAGTTGCTTATTTTTCATATTTATAGAACTTTTTAAATTATTATACATTGAATTTATAATTAATTTTTATTTTATTTTCACTAATGGTGAGTGTTAATTTTGTACTACATTTCACAATTTTATATAAATACATAAACAAAAATTTTTTTTTGATGAAATTTCAGTTTTTTTTTTCAATATTTTATTAATTATCTTTCAATAGTATTTTTTTAATTTTTATTAAACTCAGTGTATTATTTTAATATAAAATTACTATATTATACATGTTTATTTTGTTAAATAAAATTACTGTAAATATGTTTTACTTTAAAATATAATTTCACTTCTCACCACTTTGGTTATATCAAATTATCTTTTATGCTTAAGTAAGGTTATTCAGCAAGTTAAATTTACTTGTATTTTAATTTTCATAAGGCTAAGTATGATATTTATATAGAAAAGCATATTTTTTATAATAGTAATAACTTTTAAATTTTTCACTTTTTCATTTACAACTTCAGAGCGTAATTACACCCCTTTGGTTAAATGAAATTGACTTTCTAAATTAATTGAAAATTGTTCAGCAAAGTCGAAACTACCTACATATTAATTTTTATGGGTGTAAGTATAATACTTATGGAGCAATTTACATTTTTTGTAATAGTATTAATTTTGAATTTTTCTTTTACTGTTTATTAAACTTTATTAATTGAATATTGTTAATCTACTTGTATATTATGTTTAGTTTAGTTTCACAACATATTTAAAATTGGATTTAATAAAATATATTAATTAATAAATATATTTTATAAATTATATGTGTTATAATAAAAATTTAATTAGGTTAGAAGATTGATTTGCTTATTTTTATATAATTTTTAAGGTTAGATATCAACAATGCTTAGCGATCATAGTAAAAACCTATGCTTAGAGCTACTAATAAAAAATATTTTTGGGACCTTACCTATATAAGTATTTTCTGGGGTCCTAGCAAAATCTTATATAATATAAAATTAAATATTTTTATTGGTACTTAGATTATGAAACTAATATTAGCTAATATATGTTACTACCCTAAATATATTTTTGAATTTTTTTATTGTATTTTATTTGCTTTTTTTATATTTAAAATAATTGGAAGATTTTGAATAAATTAAAAATTCTTTATATTTATTTGCAAAAAATTAATATATTTTAATAATTTTATAATAAATATTCTGGTAAAGATTATTTTTTTTTAAAAGTAAAAAAGTATTTGTTTATTTTTAGTAAATAAAAACAGGAAAATTGATAGTTATACAGATTAATCTGATTTTTGAATATTTAATATTAAAAGCAGTTTTGAGATACAAATATAATATTAAAGTATTAATTTTACATAACTAATATCATTATATAACTTTAAATATTAATATAATGAAGTTATTTTACAAATGGATTTTTAAAATATCTTTTGTATTACAAAAATTTTATTATAATAATGAAATATATCAAAGATGCAGTTATATGGCTGCTTAATAATAAAGTAGTTAGTATTTATATTTATTAATAAGTTATACACTTTATAATATTGTTCATTTTGAGGGTTTGATAAAAGAAGGAGAAGCTTACTACTTTAAATCTTTAAGTACTAATTTGAGAATCAATTCCAAAAAATTTATTTTTAGTAGGTATTACAAAAATAATTAAAGTGTAACCAATACATTATTTGTCACCTTGCACACATTTTACATAGCGAAATTTACCTCTAGTAATAATTACCAAATATTATACGTTCTGTAATGATTAAAATCATACATCTTGATTTGAACGAATAATTTTGTCTAAAATTTTTTACCGTATTAATAAATGAATTTCCATGATTTAATGAAATGTACTGCATATAATAAATAATGAGTGGAATATACAGACTTTATGTTTCGTTACATGACGTAGATTAAAGAGATTAAATCAAAATTTTAAGAGAAGCCTACCATAGTGGTAACGGGTTGAGAAATCGTATAAATGAGTAGCGTGACTCTTCGTTAATTCACTAACCAACTTTGGCAATGTATGACAAACAGGTATATCATATATGTTAGGTGAAACATTATTATAATTATTATTACCCAATTACATGGATGCTTTGACGTAAAATGTATGACTTTAATAAACAATAATGTTCAAGGGTAAAGGGTTTAATATTCAGGAAATTATGCTGCGGAGAAAACCAATTCTCGGGTTTTATGATCAACAAGCACGCTATGATTATCGAGCACTCTGTACTCATTACATGCTTGTCCACTCTCATTGAATCTTTAGCGATTGAAATATTGTATAAAAACAAGATTTGAGTGAGCATTGAACTGTAAAAGATTGGTTTTATTATTTATACTAAAATGATTTTGTAATACATATTAAAATGATTTTATAATAATATACTAAATTATATACTAAAATGATTGTCAATTTTATATATATATATATATAATTATTTCATACTGACAAAAAATATCTATTTTTATATGTCGTATATCAACTTGTTTGTCATCCAATTTTTGATAACAAATGGGTTAATTTAAATATTAATTAAAGAGGCTGTGATTGAGTGGTTATTTATTTGTCTATCTTTTTTGGTCATGATTTTCTCGGGTTACTCAATAGGTCATTGCATGAATTTATATTGTTTAAAATAGATATATATATAGTTATAATTCGTAATTTTTTATTTCGATTGCCGAAATTTTTATTATCGATTTAATTTTTTCTTAAACACTTTCAACAATGGGAGGAAAAGTATTAGGTATACCACCACCACCTCAACGACATAAACCTGAAACCCCATCACAACCAATAGATCCAACACAACCTTCAAGACCACCAGCAACTTCAATAATACCACCTGAATTATTTATTAAAATATGTGAACCGCTTACACCTGACGATTTATTTTCATTATCACAAGTTTCTCGTTATTTTAGAGATTTATTATGTTCACCAAATTCATCAGCTACACAATCTATATGGAGAATGTCAAGGTTAACGTTTTTATCTTATCCTACTTTACCACCTCCTTCTTCTCCACCTCATGGTACAATTAGTCCTGATGGAATGGATGAAAGAACTTATATAATGATTACAAATATAGCTATAAGGTGTCAATTTTGTCATGATCGTAAAAAACAATCACATATTTATTGGGCATTTCAAATTCGAAGTTGTGATGATTGTTTTCTTCACCGAACCATTAGGTAATAATATATATAATATAATATATAAACACTTTATATTTTTATTTAAAATATTAATATTATATTTTTATTTTTTTTAAAAAAAAAATAGTGAATATAGATTATTAAATCATTATAGAATGCCAAAAGAAGCGTTATGTGGACTTCCATATGTATCACCTTGTGATTATAAAATATATTGGAAAGATCATATACCAATAGTACAATCAGATTATTCATTAGCAATAGAATCCGATTTACTTTCAGTTTGGATGATCCAACAAAAAACAAAATTAGAACGTTACATGAACACAATAGAAAATCATGAATGGGAATTTAGAAATGAAATGACGAAATGGTCATATCATAATACATTATCTTTACAAGAAGTAAAATTACGTTCAAGTTGTATGGCAGAAGAAATTGCTTCTGATATGAAATTAGATCCTGAAAAATTGAGAGATTGGGGAATTTATTGGTACCCTATGAATAGTAATAATATTAGAAATTTAAATGAGGATGATTGGAATGATTGGAGAAAAGAGATTGAAGCTGAAAGTAAAAAAATTTTAAGAAAATCTCATAATAAATGGTATAATAGATTTTCGAGAGCCAGTATAATATATTGATTATTACTTTTTAGGGTAGGGGGGGAGTATTTGAAAATTTGTATATATATTACACGCATTTTACATATTATATCCACATATAATTAATATATATTTATAATTATAATTTTTTTTATGTATTATTTAATTTTTTTATCCAAGTAAATACTAGACTAGTATGCAATAAAATTGTACAAAATTCCAAATTCTTTTTGATTGTGTGGCACGGTAAATTATTGTTTACACGCAACGGCGCAACGGCCGCAACGCCGTATGAGTTGCGCATAAACTTGTGCCACCGCGCAGTAAAAGCTTAATCTTTTTTGGAAATACATATTTCATCATTATGTCATTATATATTTCAAAAGATCTCTTTCTTTTGATTATTATGATCTTATTCTTAGATTCTTTTCTTCTATAGAAAAAAAAAGGTAGCATCAAGAATAATGAGGAAATTATCACTCTTATAATATGTAATATAATCCGACTAGCGATAGGATTCAAGACCAATCCGATCATGTAATATTTTTATACCTTGTAATTCAGATCGAATATGTAAAGTTCGATGAATCAATTATACTCCCCTAAAATTATAAAGAATAATCGAGAAGTTTCGCGTACTTTATTAACCACGTTCACGTTCATACTTCTATTTATGATCATAGAAAAAGACGGCTATGTAAAAAAATATATATATAATATATGTATATATTTAGTGAAATTTAGGCACAGTTTATTTATTTATTACCAACTAGAGCCAAAAAAAGCCAAATCAAATAAATCATCAAGCCTCATGGCTTGAAAAATTAATTACATAGAAAAAAAAAATGAAGATATTTTTTCGTTGAATTTACATATGAAAAAAAAAGAGGAAAAAAATTTCATTATTCATTTATTTTCAATTGACAATAATTCCGCATCATTTTTAGAAATTGATTGTTTTGCATAATGAAAAAAAAAATCATTGATATCATTTTTGATATTTTAAATGATATTTTCTTTTTTTATTTAAAGTTGTCGCAAATCATTTTTAATCTTAAAATATATATATATATAAATTATTACTCATCTTAAAACATTTTTATTCATCTATTTTGATCGATTTAAAAAAAAAATTTTTTTTACTTGTCCGACCTACCACTTATTTATTCACACGTTTGAATTTAAATTTAAAATAAATAATATATATATATATATATATATATTGTTTTTTTGAATTTTTTCTCCGTAGAAAATCTCAACAGAAAAAACCAAAGTTCTGTTTTTTTCCCGATAAAGATTTTATTTTAATTTTTTTTTTTTTTTTGACGTAAAATTACATAAATTAAAAATTACCAAATATACATAAAAAAAAAATATGACAAAGAGTGGTAGTGGTATTTCATTTTTTGGTAGCGTGGCACTATTAATCTCATCTATGACAGGTCCCGGTCTCGTCACTAGTAAGTAAAAATTTTGTTACCCTTTTTTTTTGTCATTTATTATCTATTATTTTTACCAACATTTTTATACGTTAAAAGTACCATTACTTTTTCAGACGGCAGGTTGGTTAATGTAAGTAAGATTTAATCCGCCGCAGTTAACTAAAAAAAAAAAATTAATATCCTTATTACGTTATATAGTCCAGTTATTACGTTTGTTGTGGCTACCGTACTAAGTGGCGCAGCATCATTATTTTTATGCGAAGCTTTAAGCTCAGTATCCGGCAATAACAAATTTCAAGTAAGATTGTCAATGTTACATTTTTCATTCAATCATCTAAGATAAAAATTAATGACTTTCCTCATTTAAATCTAATGGTGTATAATTTAGAAACAAGTTGAATTTTCTCAACTTTCTTCTATACTCGTGACGAATAAATATTATAAAAATCTTATCCAAACAGGATTATTCATTTCAATGCAATCATTCAATATAGCATCAATCATATTATCAGCACAAACAATGGATTCATTAGTAATTTCAATAATTGGAAAAACTTGCGGCATTGGAATTCATCCTGATGCTGGATTCTTTTGTGTAAATAGACAAAAAGCAGAAGGAAGTCCATTCGAAGAACGTTATATGCTATTAACTGCCGGTTATCTGGTAAAAAAAATAAATTCGTTTGTAAACTTTTTGAAAAAAAAAGAAAATCAAAAATCTTATTTTCTTTATATATATTTATAGATTGCTTTGTGTATAACAGTTCCTATGGGGATTATGGATCTCGTAGAAAATATTAAAGTACAAATCATATCATTGATGACGTTAACATTTATCGTTCTCACGTGGTTAGTTACGTTTGTTATTCATGGACTTGATGCAGGACTTGTTCCTATGATTGGATATGATAAAAGTCAAGTTATAGGAACTGTTTTATTTAATTACGCGTTTATTATAACAATTCCGAGTTGGGTTAACGATGTGAACCCATCGGTTCCTATTCGAAAAGCGGTTTGGTTTTCTGTGATTACTTCAACGATAGTTTATCTCTTATTAGGAATTATGGGAGGAATGGCTTATAAGATGGGACCAGTATCAAACATCATTTCTACTGTCAATGAATCACCCGAAAAATCTATTATTAGCATCATTACAACTTATCTATTTCCACTGGCTGCATTAACTACAAGTATCCCAGTCTACACGATCATAATTCGATATAATTTATTAAGGACTGGTTATTGCGGAAAAGGTATAATATACTTTCTTTCTTTTCTTTAAAAAATCAAAATAATTTAAATTCAATGAAATTTTTTTTTTTAGTTATGGCGAATTTGTTATCTTGTGCATTACCTTGGATTATAATCATTCCTTTCCAAACAGGATTTTGGTTAAATGCATTTATAAATTGGGCAAGTTTGATATTTAGTAGTTCATGTAATTTTATCCTACCATTCTATTTGTATTATATAACTATAAAGAAACCTTATCTAAAAGATGATATAGTTAAAGTAGAAACAGGAGGTGAAAAACCTGCTATAGAAATTGAAAAAAAGAAATCTGGTATATCAGATACAATATCGATTAAAAGTGTTTTATTAACACTCAATGGGCAAGACATTTCGACTCTCATTAATGATAGTAATAATAATAATGAGATGAACAATTGGCCTTCTTTACCTATTGTTGTAAGTCCACCTTCTCCAAATGAGAAACATCTTTTACCTCCTATCTCCCATTCTCAATTATTAGAAAATAATCCTATACGTAAGAAATCACATGAATCCATTCAAACTACAAGAACTTCTTTGTCTATACGAACTTATCGTTCAAGTCCAAAAATCAGTCCAAAAGTCAGTCCAAAAGTCAGTCCAATAATTATATCAGAAAATCATCCGGGAGGAAATTATTTCGATTTAGTTGTAATAAATACGTCAAATGCAGCAACAGAAACTACAACGCAACATGAAATTGAATCAGAGAAAACTCATCATCAGATAACTTCAGCGAATTATCTTGATATACCAATACCACAACTTATTTTAAGTGGAGATCATTCTCCTTGTTCAACACCTGTTAGAATTCGATCACATTCAACAATGACCGCTGATTATAACATACATCATAATTCTTCAGAAAAGCAGCATTTATCAGCTCCTCCTTCTTTAATTTCACGTAATAGTTTAAAACGAAGAAGATCTCCACATAGGCATGTTATCACGCCCATAATCACTTTGAATAATAGTCAATTGGATTCAAATGTTGATCCACTTGATACTCATTTTCGTCAAAGATTTTGTCATCATCATCCTTCAATTATATCCAGCGATAATACTTGTGATAATTCTCAGAAAAGTGATTTAAATAATTATAATTTTAAGGCATTCCCGTGGATCTCGGAAATTAGTGGCATGAAAATTGCTATTGGATGTAGTGCAATTTCTATCATGTTAGTTGGTGGTATTATAATTTATGATTTAATTTTATTGGCACTGGGAACGAATGTTTTTAGTATACATCATGATACATCATGATAAAGGAAATAAGATTAGATTATTATTATATTAATATTAAATATTAAAATTTTTTTATTCCCTTCACCTATAATCTTATACAAATTTCAATTACGAATAAAATTACTTAAATCTTCGTCTGTTTCGTATGTAAAAAGACATCATCAAAGGTAGCTCCTAAAATTAAAAAATAAAAAAATTTAAATTAATTGAAAAATATCATCTTGATTCGTCGTCGTGTCAATCATTGTCTTCCCTTTTTTTAAAAAAGTCCGTCCTTACAAGGCCATTGTTCCATTATACCTAATAATTATGAAGAAATTGAAAACTTTCATTATATAGAAAAAGAAACGGCTAATGAAACAAAAATGAAGGAACGAAAGTGAAAATAAACTTGCAACCTAAAACGTCTAGTAAAAAGACCTTAAAAAAAAGGATGTCATAGCAAAATTATAATTTTGCCTACCAGAACTAATTTTCTACCTAGGCAGAAAAAAAGATGAATTCAATTTTCATCATTTTTAGAACTTCATGTGATCGAAAAAAGAAATAATATTATCACGTGATTGATTGATTAAAAGGCCAGACCAATAAAATCAATGTTGTTTTATCGAACTACTTCTTCTTTTGACCAAACAAGAAATGTAACTTGGCCTGACCTTTACATGCATAAATTATTAATTTTATTTTTTGTGCGAACCAAAGAATCCCGATTACGCTACTAATACAGTAATTCTGTAAATCTGTTCGATCGATTAGGGCTCGATATCACCAATAAATTTTTAATATTGGATGCAGGTACATTAACTGTATTAGTGTATTATAATGATCGAACTAATAATATTACTTCTATATCGACCACATGGTTCTTTATTGATCCTTTTCATTGATTATTGGTGAAATGACCAACGCATGGTTCACATAAATTGTTTATTGTTTACCAATCTATTATTAAAATAATAAAAAAACAAAAACAAAAAAAACAAGCTTAATACACGTTTAATTACAATTCTATTCATGCGTTGTAATCGGGGCAATGTAAATATTCTTACCTGAAGTTAAAATTTTCCGATTTTTAACGACTTTTTTTTTCTTCTTGATATATATATATATTGTTCTTAACTAAATTAAAAGAAAAAAAATAATTATTATAAATAATAATAAGATAATAATTACCATTATTAATAATGTGTTTTCGACCAGTTAAATCATTTGATCTTTTTTTCATTTAATAAAATAAACCTGCTTGGATCATATTTGATATATTTGATGTATTACATTTTTTTTTAAACATTATTTCAATGGAATTTTCGTTCTAGGAAGATATATAACTCCGAAAAGTTAATCGATTACTCACTAAATAATAAATCTTATTTTGTGAAACAATTTTTTTTTTGTTATCGTATGTTTTGAGATATTTGGATATAGTACCACTGAAATAATATACATATTATTTGCCAAGAAAAAACCTAAACTGTAAATGTATTTAAACTTTCAACTAATATAAATAATAATAAATATTTACTTAATGTTATAATTGTCTTTTCATAATTCACGAGCTTTTTTTCTTAAAAAGACGTACTGCGCCTGCCCTTTGAAATTAATTCGAACCAATCAAAACTTAAACATTATGGATTGATCATCTAAAAAAAAAATAATAATAAACATGATGTTACCGTAAAATAGATTTTTCCATTCTTTTTTTTTTCTCTCTAATAAAAAATTAATTTCTATTGGGTTAAAATTAAGAATGTTTAGAAGTCATATGGTCATAATTATCTAACAATCAGTTTAAGTTTTTGGAATTCGTGATACGAAGTAACGGGCATAAATTTATGCAGGAAAGAAGAAAAAAATTGCAGTTGAATGAAAAAAAAACAATAAAAAAATATTTATTATTTGTTTTTTTTTTTTTTTTTTTGTTTCATAAAAAGAAAAAAAACCTTTGATACAATTGTAAAATAAGAAGTAAAAATTTCTGTGCGACTGTACATTTCATGTGTAGTTGGGTACAAAGTGGTTCGAGGAAGAGAATCTTCATTCCGGATCTGCAAAATTTTCCAAAAAAAAAAATAATAATTTAATTAATATTAATTAATATTAAGGATTATAACGAATATACTATATAACATACTATATATAGATAAATTTGAAGATACAATGATTACAACAAATTTAATATTAAAAATTAAAATATGTATTACATCAAAAAAGATGATACATATCTACATATCTTTTCGACGGGATTTATTTCCGAATTTTTTGTACAAATTCGTTCGGAATATATCCAAATTTTATTTATATTCTTCTAAAAAAAAAAAAGAAATAAAAAAAGATGAAAATTTTTTTTTGAAACTTTTGAAACTAAAAATATAGTATAAATAACTTTCCGCATTTGGGGTTTTGAATGTCTGAATGAATAAAAAAAGAGTAAAATGCGGACGAGATGACGATGATATACATACAATACAAAGGATACGCTTGACGTTTTCTTTTCTCGGCTGTGCGTCTCATGTAGATCAGTACATGTCGTGTTATAAATATGCGCTGATTGTTTCACGATTATAATAATAAAATAAGCCACGGGAGAAATTTGATTTAGTAAAAAAACAATATATTTTATAAATTTGTAATAATAATAAATAATAATAATTGGATATCAGATATATCAGATATTGCACCAGTAGTATGAAAAGTTATTTGAGATAATGCAAGATGACTAAAAAAAATACCTTTGGAACTCATTGAACCTATTTTAGGCAAATGAAGACTAGATTGATAAAATAACATGACAAATTGTTAAAGTTTTGTCCCTGCATGCAATAAGTTGATTATGAATAAATTATGCAAAATACAATATGTGCAATTTTATTCGCCACGAATGCATCGATTTCGTCTATCGTTTCTTTTTTTTTCAAAGTAATATTGGAAAATATTAGTTACACGGTACCCGATTAAAAAAATTTTTGTCTTTGTCGTACAATAAATTCATAAAAACAACCAGTTTTTTAACTTGTATTTTTATGCCACTCGTCGTTCTCGTGCCATCGTGGGTAAAGTATGAAGTTTAATTCAAGATATATAACCGGAAAGGTAATCTACAAAAGGAAAATGTTTGGTTATACCGAACGGAGTAACTAATCGTTTCCAATATTTAAACGCATTAAATTGACAAACTTCACATGCAGGATTGTTTACTACGGGACCTCCTTGATTCCCTTCTTGTCAAATGCACAAACACTCGAGCGTAAATTCATTAGACTATACCTGGAATAAACCAACACTAGATTATTAGGCCTTTTTAGAAACGTTAAGAGACCTGTGAGAACGCCAAGTTTCAGCATGAATATTCATTAACGACTCTCCTCAAAGGTATCGAACTAATAAAAATTGAGCCATTTGTAGTTCGTTACACGTTATATGATGACATTTAAAATAATGAATGATGATCATGAAATTATTTGCGAATATATGTTAAACTAAAGAAAGATCACAAAGTATGTACCTTTAGTTCCTTTGTTATCAATTTACTTTAGTGGTTTGATAACATTTTTCAGTTTCAAAATAAGATACCGATTGCATTTGTGTTTCTTTTCTTACATGTTTTATTTTCTTTTTGTTTATTGTTGATTTGTTTGGGTCAATAGGTAAACAAAAAATTCAAGAATTTTAGTTTATTTTTCTAAACTGTTTCTTATTGACGGGGGCTTCATAATCATTCAACCCCGATGCATCATCATCATTGTTCACCGTAAATACAGAGAAAAAAAAATATATTTACCCTGAAAAATTTGTCAAAAAAAAAAAAAAAAAAAAATTCTAAAAAAAAAGAAATTAATTAATTAAAAATTATTTAAAGTATCGGAATTTTTATCATTCATTTTTAGAAAAAATTATTATTATTTTTTTTTTTAAAAAAAAAGAAAATATTAAATATACCAGAAAGAATTAAAAAAGTTACTTCCTATTAATTCGGTTAGCCTCAAAACTTGTAACGTTATTATTTAACGGTAAGTTATGCAAAAGAATCACTTAAACCAATAGCTATTACATGTGTTCGTTATCGGCATCCTGTAATCGAACAAGGTTATTTTTTCAAATAGTTAAACCTGCATGATCAGAAGTACATGTCGCGATGAATTATGTAATATCATAAAAATAATTAAAAAGATACAAGTTTTTTTTGCTTACTGTAAAACGCCCACAAAAAAAAAGCCAAAATCAGCAAATCCTCCATCACTAAATAAGGGTCAAGCCATTAAGCCATATCTTTTTTTTTTCTTCTTCTTCTTTTAACAGAGAAATTAAAAAAGAAATTGATTGTTTCCAAAAAAAAAAAGATATATATATCTTTTCCTCAAATCATTTCCTTATCAATAACATTAAAATTTCTCCCACTTATTTTTATTTTACTTTTTTTATTTTTAAAAAAAAAGAAAAGCCTCCTTGCAGAATTTAAAAATATAAATATCTTGGCTGGAACCTTTTTTTTTTTCTGGATCGACTAAGGAAAACTCCTCCTTGCGTAAAAATTTTTTAATATTTCAGTACTTGGTATTGGTAAACTTTGTTTTGATGTTTGAAAATATTTCCCCATCCTTGCATAAATGACTTCATCTTTATAACACAATATTCCCCCATCTAAAAAAAAAAATTTTTAAGAAAAATATATACATTTTTAATTTTTTTGATATTCAATTTTTTCTTGATCTTGTGAAAAATCTCAAATCTCTCTAGAATTAATTTTCTTGAATTCTCTTGAAAGGAAAAAGAATCTAACCTTTCTTTAAGAAAATATATATATATAACATATATTCAGATCTTGTAAAACCCGATAATTCCTTTTTGATAATTCCTTTAATTCCTTTTTTTTTCTTTAAGACATAAAAAAAAAATTTCATCTTAGTCACTTCGTTCAAAGGAAAAATAAAAAAATAAAAAATAAAAAAAAATCTTTTAACGAACTTTAATTGAATATGAGTCTTACTATGACAAATCCAGCAATCATTCTTCCAACAAAATCAATTGGAACTTTGTTACCGACATCACCATCAAATAATCAACAAAAATCACCATCATCATCTTCAACCATGTCATTTGTTACTTCTTCACCGGAGATTTTTTCCAAAATATGCGAATATTTAACACCAATCGATATTTTCAAATTATCAAGAGTTTGTAAACAATATCGAAATTTTTTGTGTACACCTTCATCAACTACATATCAAAACATTTGGCGTACCTCAAGAATGAAATTTTTAACTTACCCACAATTACCCCCACCTCAAGGAATGGACGAAAAAAATTATATAAAAATATTAATTTATGATAAAAGCTGTGAATTTTGTGGAAATAGTGATCCGGGGTCTTCAAGATTATATTGGGAATTTAGAGTTCGTTGTTGCGATAAGTGTTTGCTCAAGAGAACAAAAACGTAAGTGGTTTTTTTTTCTTTTACACGGAATTGCTTTGTTTTAAACAAAAATGATTAAAATAATAATATAATCAATTATTATTAGTCATGAGGACCTCGAAAAATCTGCGGGAATACCTGTTGATGTAATAGATACATTACCATGCGTTTGGATTAGGGGAGGTGCCTTTGCAGTTCCTGTTCATCGATATTATTGGATTGATAACATAAAATCAACAACCAAAGAATATTCTTTATTGAAAGGAAAAGATCGTAAGAACTGGTTATTGAAGAAAAAAGAACAGCACAAAAAATATATGGCAGAAGTATCACAATATTATTTTGAGGATCAAAAGCAATGGAATGAAATGTATAAGAAACAGAGGAATTGTTAATTTAAATATTAATCAACTTCCAACTTTTGAATTTTATATATATAAATATTTTTTTTATAAAAAAGAAAAAATTTTACAAAAGAAAAAATTTTTCTTGAGAATTTTCTTGAGAATTTAAGAATTAAAATATGTGAATAGGAAAATAAAAATTTTTTTTATAATTTATAGTTTTAGTCAAATAAGCTATATATATATATATACGATTTTTTTTTATCGAAAAGTGTGGAAGGTTTCTTAAATTTTCGCACACTACACGTGAAAAATAGTTAAAATAGTCCTTCAAAGCGGTTTAAGAATTCGAGAAAATTAAGCTAAAAAAAGAAACTCACCGTTAAAAATTATTTGTTGATCCAATGTTGCAAATTTCCAAAATTAACTTTTTATTGTAAGTTCTGTTTTAAGAGAGATTTTATCTCGGCGTTTAAATAACGCAATAACGCAATCATCTAGATAATATTATTGAAACGCGATTGTTGTAAAGTTTGATGACGCGCTAAACCATATTACCTAAATTGTCTATATTGAGGGTCTTATTTTTTCGATAAAGTTTTTCCAGCGAATTTTACCTTGAAGTAAAAAAATCGATTGTAGTTTAAGGTAATTTATTCAGCCTTTGATCAATTTGAAATGTTGTGACTTGTGATTTCCGATAAAAGCGCCCTTTTTGCACTTTTTCGTGTTTATTTTTAGAAATAAAATTTTTTTTTCTTTATTTAAAATGAAACCATTATTTATTTTTAGATTAATCAAGTAAGATTTAATGTGATTTTATTCGTTCGTTTGTTTGGTACTAATCTAAATTTGAGCGTAAGAATTCATTTCTTAAGATGCGCAGTATCTGCGCCATCGAGGCTTTTGAATTAAAAAATTAAATATAAAAACGACAACAAGTGGAAGGAAAAGAAGAGCACAGCCAAGTGCATTTTATAAGAAAAATCGATTGATTTTTAAGAATGTTGGAGAAAATCAACGAGTATATTTTCCTGCCCACCATTGATACCGAATTTAGTGATTAATAAGAATTTGGTAACGTGATAATAAATGATTCGTTATAATCTTGTTTATTTTGTTGATATTGCGTTATTTGACGAAATAGATCGAAAAGTATGATATATACTTTTTATTTTTATTTATTTGTGGCTTTAATGAAAAAAAAGATCTTTTATTCGGTTCAATCTTAGAATCCTTTATTCTTCGTAAAGTCTAAATGTTGCATTTTTGGGTAATCATTTTTATTCCTGCATCAATACTTGCTTTAACGATCATAAATCAACAATAACTTACTATTAAAATTTATTAAATTCTTTTTCATCATCATTTTACCTTTATAATTTGAATTAATTGTGTACTGAAGTCACGTTTAATATTTTCCCTAAACCGACCAGAAAGGAATCTTTTTAATAGAATAATATGACTAATGAACCGAGATTTGTGCTACAATACAGTTTCACCCGAATAAGGTATCAAAGCTAGGCGCTAAACAAATAATACATCGTGTTAAGCGAGACTTACAAGGTAATCACATTGTAACGCTGATCGCTTTTGCAGTATAACGAAAAATTCACAAGTTTTATTACTTTATCATATTAATTATTATTTCGCTGGTTTTTTAATGCAGAACACTTTATATATGTGCAAATTATTCCTTGAATTCTTCAGGCTTGTTTCGTTGTAGTCATACATCGGGCAAGGGTGCATGTGAACAAGATGACAGATGCTATGATGCTCACATGGTACCGACTCTGCACAACTCCCCAAAGGATGCTTGCAATTTATGGATTGTTCTGGAGTTAGAGCAATTTCCGAAGCCCATTGCAATATCTGCATCGTTTCCACACTCAATTTTGTTGCCAAGATGCCGTTGCTTCTCATTCTATCCCATGTTTGTGCTACTCTGCAACAGATGGAGATACCGATCATATGCCTCATTATCTTCTCTTTTTCTTAATAGTATGTCCACGTTAGATTCACAGTTCGAAATTTCATCTGTTTCATCATCTTCGTTAGCTGTTTCTGACTTTTTAAAAGATACGTGATTTTCTCTTCGTCTGTTAACATCACGAATGTTGGTTTGAGTGTGGAAGGTCCAGAGAAGCGACATGACGTCCCGCACAATTATAATTAAAATTGGTCGGAAGCCTAGCGGGGTCACCATTTTTCCAGTCATACGGAATTACTATCTTCTGATACCTACGTAATCATTTTGCTTTTTTACGTATAAAGAAATCAATAAAACGCTTTTAATGGTACATTAAGTCCAACATTTAGGTTCCCAACTTCCCATCCATGGGTCATATAGTAATAATGTTGTTCTGGCTATCCAAGTTCTTATAACCAATATATTTTTAAACGTACACCCAAATGAGCAATCTAATTCTTTAATACAGCAGTAACAGGGTAAGGTAGTGTACTTAAAAATTCTCATTTAAAGCGGAAACAGAAGATAAGTAGATGGCGTAAACAGATTATCATTAAGAAATTAAATCAAAAATCATTAGATTTTCTTTGCAATTAAATTTTTACTAAAAAATTTGGATTTTATTTAAGTATTAAATTAAATTGTTTAATAAATAAATAGTAATAGGCAACAATAATTTATTTATTACCTAATACATTATTATTCTTGTTTATATTATATAATAATTACATAATAATATTTTATTGAACTAATAGTAGTACACAATATCTCATTATGTATTCTAATAAAATAAACTATTGAATAACCTTTATACATAACTATTAAATAAACTTTTATATACAACTATTAAATAAATGTCTTAAAAAATAAATTTCATTTTAAGCAATTTAAATACTGTACCATTTCAAAATTAAACAACCATTTTTTAAATTTAATTCCGGCCAAAGTAGTTATAATTCTGGTCAAAAACGCCATAATGCATGCCAGGACAGTCATAAATATACTTAAACAGCTAAAATAAAATTTATATTTGCATTTTATTTATTTTATTTGTTTATTTTTATGTCTTTTGTATTTATTTTGGCTATCTAAAACTGCAACTTTTATAAATATATAGAATTCTTTATAAAATTTAACCAAATAAAAAATATTAAAATCTTTACTTAAAATTTGATAAAACTATTAAAAATTTTTGCAAAAAAATAGGTTTTATTAAGGATTTCATATATTTTAATAGAAATTACTATAATTTTTAGTATTTAAAAAAATTAAATAATATTTTTTTTTTCATATATATATAATAAAATCTTCAAAATATTTTATATATAAATTTTATTTTACAAAATTCCAGAAATCCAATATATAAATTATAAAGTATTTTTAACAAAAATTACATCTTTTACTTAAATTTAAAAAATTAGTTTTGCAATTTTTTTAATAATTAGCAATCTAATTTTAACAACCTTTTTTTAAATTATAAAACTTAATAAAAATTATAAAATAAAAAAAAAGTTTATTAATACAGTCAACTCCATTACTTTATAGTCACTCTCGTTATAGTTACATTCTACTATATAGTCACACCAGTTGAATGTTCAAAACATTTTATTATTAAAATCTATCCTATATAGTCACAATCTATCTATAGTCACTATCACACCTATTTTCAAAAATCTCATATTAAAAAGTACTGTTTATAGTTACAGTTATGTAAAGAATATAATAAATTGCTCAGCATCTAATGATCGTAGAAAGATGCAACACAGCTCGTTGGAATTGTCTTATTGAGACGAATCGAATGGTGGTAGTTTCATTTTTTTACGATCACTGGCTTATGAGATATTTAGCGAACCGTCCAAAATTGGCATTTTAATATTTCTGGATTTACGTTTACTGTGCCACTAAACGTTTTGCTTAATTTCTCGGCATTCAGTGATTGAAAAATATGATTAATAGCTCTTTAGAATTTTCTAATCGAGACGAATCGAATGGTGGTAAAATCATCTTTCTAGATACAATAGATCGCGAGTTATGCAAAAAAATGTTAAAATGATAAATTATTATATAAGTCACGATCTATTGCACCTAGAAAGATGATCTTACCACCATTCGATTCGTCTCGATTAGACGATTCTAAAGAGCTATTAATCATATTTTTACAATCACTAGATGCCGAGAAATTAAGCAAAACGTTTAGTGGCGCAGTAAACGTAAATCAAAAAATATTAAAATGCTGATTTTGGACGTTTCGCTAAATATCTCATCAGCCAGTGATCGTAGAAAGATGAAACTACCACCATTCGATTCGTCTCAATGAGACGATTCCAACGAGCTGTGTTGCATCTTTCTACGATTACTGGTTGCAGATTTAACAATATATACATATATTTTTTAATAAAGTACTATAATAAAATGTATTAAAAATTTAATTTTTATATATGTTTTGTATATAGTCACACTTCTTTATAATCACGGAAAATGGCTTGTCCCAAATGTGTGACTATAAAGAGAGTTGACTGTATTGAATTATTATTTTTTTTTTTTATAACCACAGCACATTTGCTAATTTATTAAGTAAAAGGAATAAATAGAATACAATTTATATAATAAAGTCTATTACTAAAACCTAACATTATTAATTAACAAACCACCTGTTATATTATAGAATACTTCACATGTGCACTATCAGGTGGTAATTACTCGCAGTGTAAGCATACGTTTAAAGAAACGATCTATCTTAAGCAAGTTACTCTTTCTCTACGATAGGAACTACAGGACTTACTGTATTATGGATAAATTTAATTTTCCTTGCAATAAAAAGAAAATAACCTTTAACCAAAATGCCCCAATAACATTAATGTAAATCCAAATCCAAGTAAACTTTGTAAAGAGATCCACATCTACTTCATAGGACCTAATAGAATTAATGATAAAAAGACTAGGCTGAAGTATCCTTCAGACTTTAACTACTTTCTCAACAACTGTCAGAACGTTAATATTAATGGGCCCATATTTGCAAAAGTCTTCAAAATGCGTTAGAATGAGAAAGCTGTTCATCAAATGAAATATAGTAATATTAATATTGAATTATTAAATATTAATTAACTTTTTAAAATAGTACAATTTGTTAAAAATATAATTTATATTTTATTTTAAGGATAGAGTATACCATATAATCATTTTTTTATTAGTTAACATGCATGACTAATTATTGTTATTGGTAAGTGATCGGCAATTTGACATATACTAACGAAAAGAACTTAAAACCAAAATTTTAATCTAAATTTATTAATTCTCTAAATTTTCCTCACAAAAAATACCATAAAAATTAATTTACTTCTTTGAAAAACTTTTCTTATAGTAAATTAATATCTATAATCAATAGTTTTATTATAAATAAAAATAAAGAACCTAAAACTAATATTGAAATTTATATATATTGATCCAGCAGTTTTAACATGTTAAAATAGTATTTCACAATCTAATATATTTAAAAAAACAATATTATTAACTTAGAAAATTATTTTTATAATATGGTTTTTTTTTTTTTTAATACTTTATTATAGATGCGATCATGTCCTATTATAATCACGCTTACTTACATATATAAACTTACAAAATATAAGATAAACAAATACATATAAGAATTAAGCATTATGAAACAAGACTACTTTTCATAAAGAACAAGTCGACCTGTCACCTAACGATCACATCATTGTTAAAAACCATGATGCGACCTCAAATTCAAAGGTGACTGTCATGATCTACCTAAAAATTTGCCTAATGACCACCTCGATGGAATGCCAAATCATTCCATTTATTCCAATTACTTTCTAACATATTACAGCCAACATCTTTAACATCCACTTCAGTACGTTTACTATGTAACTTAACTTTTTTATCTTTACCGCTAATACCGCACCGCTTTTCTTCCTTAATTTGTAACTCATTCCTTGGTTCCCAGATAAGCACTTTGAATTCTAATAAAACTCTTCCAGTTATTTGTTTCAGTACCTTATACAACAATTTTTCTTCAGTTATTTTATAGCACCTTAATAATTCTATTAACTGACAACTGACTTGATTCTTCATTAAAAATGTAAAATCATATAAATATCCAATATCCCACATACCAAGCTCATTAATTTTACCTTTTAATTTTTGTGTATCTATATCATCTCTTGAATACTCCTGTATAATTTTAGCTAAAAAAATTTTTAATTGTTTGAGTATATCTTGCACAACATTTTGAATCTTACTACATTTCCAAAAATGATCACAGATTTCTTCTTCTATTTTACAAAAATTACATCTCCAATCTTCATCGTATAGATCTGGCTTACGCTTTTTTAAATTAGCACAAGTTGGTAATTCATTACAACAAATTTTTATCCTAAATGATTGTAAATAATGATCCTCAAACAATGTATCATATTGATTTATGTTATTTAACTTTAAAGATATTTTCCAATCTATCAACCTTAATAGATCTAATTGTCTATAATATTTTTATAATATGGTTTATATATATAATATTATATAATTTATATTTATATTTTTTTCTTTCTTTTTTCATTTTAAAGAAATAAACAATAAAAAATAGACTTACTCTTTTGGTTTCTATAATAGTTTTTAATATAATATAAGAGTTTTAGTTATGGTTACTTAGAACAAACTAAAAAATTGGCAACTTTTTGAAAAATTGGCAGTTTTCTTAAACTTCATATGAACGTTAAAGTATAAATAAACTTTAATTTTTATACAACATATATTATTGGTTTCAAAAAGCTTACACAAAAAGTACGAAAAGGGTTTGGCACATGTTGCCTATTTTTTATTAGACCGATCTTCTCTTGTATTACTTTAAAATTGATATGCCATCATATAATTATTAAAATCAATTATAGTGTGTACTCTATCCTTAAAGATTTTAGATTTTTTATTAAAAAAATATTAAACATTAACAGTTAGCAGAAATGTCATTTCATATGCCAATCATTGATTAAAAAATGATTGGCAAAAATATTACCAAAACTTTGTGTTTAATACAACGTAATTTTTTTTTCAAACAACATATCCAAAATTTAATAAACTTTTATTTTTTATATTCTTACCTATACTTTACAGAAACTTCAAGATCATAACGATGGCTTAATGCGCAGTAACTGTGTTATAAATATATAGTGACCACATTATGTAATCGTAAAGAAATTACATATATGCAGTTACTACGCATTAAACCATCGCTACGATCTTGAAGTTTCTGTAAAGTATGTTCCAATATTTTTTTTATAATACAACACTTTTACAAAAAAGTTTACTATACTGACTTTTTACTATTTTTTTGACTATAATCACAAAATGCAACCCTTTAATAAAAACTAAACGTGATTTTAAATTATTAATTATATGTAGTTTTTTATGTACAATTGAGTTACTTAAGCACAAAAAGGTGATTAGGATAGTAAATTTTATAATACATATAAAATTCTTATTTTATTATAATGATATTGGTATAAATTAAGTGTATAACTGACATATAAATATATTTTTTATTACAGAAAGTATCATCGGGAAATTTTTTAAGATGCAGAACTGTGGAGATCTGTAAAATTAGCAGATCTCCGCATTTTTTTTGTGAATTTATGTGGAAGTCTGCGATTTTGCAGATTTGTGCTTTTTATTTTTTACAAAGTTATGCAATAATCTGCAATTTTGCAAGTTTCCAATTTTTTATGTATGAATTTTTGCGGTAATCTGCGATTTTGCAGATTTCTGCTTTTTTTTATGTGAAATTTATGCGAAAGTCTGCAATTTTGCAGATTTTTGCTTTTTTTTCATTAAAATATCAGTTCGATCTGCAATTTCATCATTGATTTAATATTTAAACTTTGATTAACTCTAACTTGATTTAATACTTAAATGATTTTTTCGACAATATTCTTTAAAATAAAAAACTTTACAAGACTTTAAAAAAAATAATTTTTTCTACAACACTTATTACTAAGGAAAAAAACTTTGTGAAATAATTTTTTCTACAACACCTTTTAGGAAATAATCTGTTAAAGATTCCAAAGAAAAAATATTTCTATTATTTTTTAAGCTTCGAAGCTTATCAGAGAAATTTTTTGCAAGGTTCAGAATCTTTAAGGCAAATTCGTCTAACATTCGGCACGTAATCTGCAACATGCAGGAAAATCAGAACTAAAAAGGAGTCGTATTCCTTTTTTTTTTTGAAAAAAAAAAATTTTTTTTAATGAACGTCAGTTAAAGTTCAGTTTGTAAGTCAAGAAAAGTTCCTATTATCACTTTTAATTTGGAGGTATATCACCTCTGAAACTTAATTTTTTTTAGAGAAAAAAAATTTTTTTATATATTATAGGTTCTGAATGGAACCTTTTGATGATTTTGGAGGTATGCTTACCTCCAAAACTTAATTTATTTTTTTAAAAAAAAAATTTTTAATATTATATAGGTTCCAGATGGAACCCATCGATAATTTTGGAATTCGGAAGTATGCTTAACTCTGAATCTTAGTAATTAATTTTTTTTAAAAAAAATAAATTTTTTTATATTATATAGGTACCTATCAAAGATATTGAAATTCGGAGGTATGCTTACCTCCGAATCTTAGTAATTAATTTTTTTTTAAAAAAAATATATTTTTTTATATTATATAGGTTCCGGATAGAACCTATCAAAGATATTGGAATTTGGAGGTATGTTTACCTCTGAATCTTAATTAATTTTTTTAAAAAAAAAATATATTTTTTTATATTATATAGGTTCCGGATAGAACCTATCAAAGATATTGGAATTCAGAGGTATGCTTACCTCCGAATCTTAATTAATTTTTTTAAAAAAAAAAATATTTTTTTTTATTATATAGGTTCCAGATAGAACCTATCAAAGATATTGGAATTCGGGGGTATGCTTACCTCCGAATCTTAATTAATTTTTTAAAAAAAATATATATTTTTTTATATTATATAGGTTCCGGATAGAACCTATCAAAGATTTTGGAATTCGGAGGTATATTAACTTCCGAATCTTTAATTTATTTTAAAAAAAAAATAATTTTTTATTTAACGAACATCACTAATGTTCGTTTTTCATATTTTTAGGTCCTGAACGCTGAAGTGCGGCTCCGGACTTTATTTTTGAAGGTAAAAACCTTCAAATTTATTTTTTTATTTATATTTTTTTTTAATGAACGTCACTAACGTTCATTTTTTATTTTTTTTAAGTTCTGATAGTCGTTCATTTTCAATCCGTATCTATGGTCAGATATCTGCCGTTTACGGATGAAAAGATATCGGTTATGCCGTAACGGACCATCCAGATTATTATCTGTGTTACTAATGGATTATGAGATTATCCAGATCATCTGAGCTTTTAATTCAGTTCCGGACTTTGGAGATAACTGGTAGGGGACTTTTTTTAATTATATTTCTTTTTGTTTTATTATTGTTTTATTCTTATTTCTTTTCGCTAATTTCATTTTTCTTCTTCTTTAGATTCTTCTGTTTTGGACTTTGGAGACGAAGGGTGAGTTTTTTTTTATTTTATTTCTCTTTTTCGTTTATTATCTTGTTTCCTTCTGCTAATTTCGTTCTTTTCTTTAGTTTTTTCAGTTCCTGGAATTTGGAGACAACGGGTGGAGTTTTTTTAATTTTATTCTTTCTTTTTTGGTTTGTCTTGTTTTATTCTTCTAATTTCGTTCATATTCTTTAGGTTCTTCGGTTACTGGACTTTGAAGACGACGGGTATCGGCGCCCTTTACTTTGGATTGGTAAGTTTCGAAAGTTTTATTCTTCAAACTTTCGAAACTTTTATTTTTTAAAAAAAAATTATTTTTTTTTTGTTTCTTTTTTTTAGGTATCGGTGAAACCCTTGCTTTCACGTAAGTTTCGAAAGTTTCATTTTTTTGAAACTTCATTTTTTTTAAAAAAAAATTTTTTTAATATTTTTTTTTATTTATTTTTTTTAAATCGGTGAGACCCTTCACTTTGGATCGGTAAGTTTCAAAAGTTTCATTCTTTAGAAACTTTTAAAACTTTGTTTTTTTCAAAAAATTAATACTTTTTTTTTATTTTTTAGGTTTCAGTAAGATCCTTCACTTTGGATCCGGTAAGTTTTAAGAGTTTCATTCTTTTGAAACTTTAATTTTTTTTACTTCTTTTTTTTTAATTTTCTTTTCTTTATTTTGTAGGTATCGGTTGCGACCTTTGGATACTAGGTGAGTTTTGAAAAGTTTTGTTCCTTCTTTTCGAAACTTCAAGTATTTTTTTGTTAAATTTTTTTCTTTATATTTTGTAGGTATCGATTGGCATCGGTTGGGACCTTTGGATAGGTGAGTTTTGAAAGTTTTATTACAAAACTTTTCAAAACTTTAATTTTTTTTTAATTTTCTTTTCTTTATTTTGTAGGTATCGGTTGCGACCTTTGGAAACCTGTGGTAAGTTTTGAAAAGTTAACATTAACTTTTCGAAACTTCAATTTTTTTTTAATTTTCTTTTCTTTATTTTGTAGGTATCGATTAGCATCGGTTGGAAACTTTAGATAGGTGAGTTTCAAAAAGTTTCATTACTTTTCGAAACTTTAATTTTTTTTTAATTTTCTTTTCTTTATTTTGTAGGTATCGATTAGCATCGGTTGGAATCTTTAGATAGGTGAGTTTCAAAAAGTTTCATTACTTTTCGAAACTTTAATTTTTTTTTAATTTTCTTTTCTTTATTTTGTAGGTATCGATTAGCATCGGTTGGAATCTTTAGATAGGTGAGTTTCGAAAAGTTTCATTACTTTTCGAAACTTTAATTTTTTTAATTTTCTTTTCTTTATTTTGTAGGTATCAAGTTGGGACCTTTGGAAACGAAACCTGTGGTAAGTTTTGAAAAGTTACATTAACTTTTCAAAACTTCAGGTATCGGTTGCGGTCTTTGAATAGGTGAGTTTTGAAAAGAATCATATTCTTTTCGAAACTTCAGTAATTTTTTTGTTTTTTAATGAACTTTACTAACGTATTCTCTTTTTGTAGGTCTATGGCTTCCTGGTGCTTTCTGAATTGAATTTCAAAGGTATCCTTCGAAGTTCTTTAATTTCTTTTGTTTTCTTTAATGAAATATCAACTAATATCTCGTTTCTTTTTTTATACTGTAAGTCAGCAACTTTTTGGATGACATCTGGATGGAACTTTGAAAAAAAAATAAAGATTTTCAAAGAAATGAAATTTGTAGGTCCGCGACTTCTTGGATTGCACCTGGATGGAACTTCGAAGGTATTCTTCGAAGTTTAAATGTTATTTTTTTTAATGAAACATTACTAATTAACTGAATGTTTTTACTTTTCTACTTTTGGTAGGTCTACAAGTTCCTGGACGCTTCCTAAACGTAAATTTAAATAGTTGTTTGTTGGAATCGAACTAACTGGAATAATATCCAAACCATTAACAACATGTAAATTACAGTAGAACTTTAGCTATTAGTACATTAATAAAATAGTATAGTAAAGTGATAAATTTGTAGTGCGTTTAATTAATAAATTGATGTTAGATAATGCTAAAATAACAATCAAAATTTGTATAATTTATTATTATTTGATGAATTTTGCAGATTTTTATTTTGTAAAATATGTGCAGAATTTAATAACAAAAATCTGCGCAGAACTTTGTTATTTATAAAATCTGCGCAGTTTTTTATTGTATTTTTCCTCTGATGTTTTGCGCCAGGGTATAAGATCTGCGCAGATATAATTTCTGAAAATCTGCGCAGATCTGCTCCCCAAAAAATTTCCCGATGATGTCTTATTTATCTTTATGGTAATTCCACCATTCTCACACTTTTTTTTTAGTCCAGATCTTTGTTAAATGTTTACAAATAGAAGCAATAGCATCGTCTGGCAATTTTTCTTTACAGTCAGCTCCCTCTATAGTCACTCCCGTTATAGTCACATTCTACTATATAGTCACACCAGTTGAATGTTCAAAACACTTTATTATTAAAATCTATCCTATATAGTCACAATCTATCTATAGTCACTATCACACCTATCCTCAAAAATCTTATATTAAAAAGAACCGTTTATAATCACAGTTATATAAAGAATATATTAAATAACTTGGCATCTAATAATCGTACAAAGATGTATCATAGCTTGTTAGAATTGTCTCACTGAGATGAATCGAATGGTGGTAGTTTTATCCTTTTGCGATCACTGGCTGATGAGTTATTCAACAAAATGTTAAGCATCGGCATTATATTTCTTGATTTACGTTTACTGCGCCATTTAACATTTTGCTAAATTTCTCGGTACCTAGTGATTGTAAAAAGACGATTAATAGCTCGTTGGAATCGCCTCATCAAGACGAATCGAATGGTGGTAAGCTCATCTCTCTGTGATCAATATTAACGGAGTTACTACTTAAAAACCATTTAATATTTTTTAATTTCAGAAATTGATCTAGTGATTGGATTTTAATGTATTTTATACCATTAGATTTGTCGCATTAAGACGAATCGAATGGTAGTAAGATTGTCTCTCTAGGATCAATATTGGCAGAGTTATTACACAAAAACCATTAATATTTTTTTAATTTTAGAAATTAATCTAGTGATTGGATTTCGATGTGTTTTATACCATTAGAACCGTCTCATCAAGACGAATCGAATGGCGGTAAGAACGTCTCTCTAGGATCAATATTGGCGGCGTTATTACACAAAAACCATTAATATTTTTTTAATTTCGGAAATTAATCTAGTGATTGGATTTCGATGTATTTTATACCATTAGAACCGTCTCATCAAGACGAATCGAATGGCAGTAAGATCATCTCTCTATGATTAATATTGGCGGAGTTACGATACAATAAAGTTTTGAGTATAATTTTGGCTAAAATTATGTTAATTTTTAGCCGGAATTATGATATACTAATATAAGAAATTTTTTATATAGTCACATCTCTT
Organism: Rhizophagus irregularis; assembly: GCF_026210795.1. Lineage (NCBI taxonomy): Eukaryota > Fungi > Glomeromycota > Glomeromycetes > Glomerales > Glomeraceae > Rhizophagus > Rhizophagus irregularis. The sequence goes on from NC_089447.1 coordinate 3,263,583, forward strand.
TATAATCACCAAATATGAACTGTCCCAAATGTGTGACTATAAAGAGAGTTGACTGTATATACTTTCAATACAGAAAGTATTTTCGTCTCCTTTTCAGTAATTTGATGCTTTTTTTGTGGCTTAGTTGTATTAGATGTGGGTTGATCCAAATTTTCATCTGTATTTTTTTATGATAATTGTAAAGATCCAGTAGTAGATTGTTTTTTATTACTATTGTAATCTTTAACTTTCATCATAACTACTCCTACCATTCTCCTACCTTTAGTATTTCTGCTTTCTATTTTTAAAACTTCCTATCAATATATCTCTTTGATTTTTTCTAATCCATTTGGATAACATGCTATAAAACGATTAAGCCCCTCTTGGTTCATTTCTGTAGGTGGATATTTCTGAAATAATTGGTGGGATAATAGATCATCCATTTCAAATATTACTACTACCAGGTCATTAACAAGTTTCCATAAAGATTCTTAACGTGATTTTATTGTTTTTTCACTATGTGAAATTGAATTATCATTGAAATACTCACTTATTAAAAGATCTATTCTTTTTCTTTCATTTTGAGACGCTTTTATTTGATTTTTAAGATTTTTTTTATTAATAACATTTCCACTTATATTTTCTTTAATAAATCTTACTCCAAATGTTTCCAGAGTCTTATCAAATCCAAAACAAACATGATGCAAATCACTATCAATATTAGTGCTCCGAAAAAAATCTGATCTGATCTGGGATCCACAGATTTGATCCGAGCCAGATCGGTACGGTTTTCAAAATTTTGATCTGTAGATCAGATCGGATTTAAAAAAAATCTGATCCGATCTGAACAGATTTTGGATCAGATTTTTTTTTTAAAAACCCTTTCCTGGACGAACGGACGCCGGACGACCAAGATTTAAAAGAACGAACTAGGTAAGTTCGTTTCTTTTTTTTTGTTATTTTTACTTGAGGGAACTTAATTAACGGTTCCCTTCTTTTTTATTAGGAAGCTGGACGAACGAAGCCTAACGATCAGGATTTAAAAAAAAAGAACGAACCTATAGTGAGTTCGTTCTTTTTAAGTTTTTTTTTATTTTTACTTAAGGGAACGTAATTAACGTTCCCTTTCTTTTTTTTAGAAAACCTGGACGTGGACGAAGCCATTAACGACCAGGATTTAAAAAAAGAACGAACTATGATAAGTTCGTTTCTTTTTTTAAGTTTTTTTTTATTTTTACTTAAGGGAACGTAATTAACGTTCTCTTTCTTTTTTTTAGGAAATCTGGACGTGGACGAAGCCATTAACAACCAGGATTTAAAAAAAGAACGAACTATGGTAAGTTTGTTTCTTTTTTTAAGTTTTTTTTTTTATTTTTACTTAAGGGAACGTAATTAACGTTCCCTTTCTTTTTTTTTAGGAAACCTGGACGTGGACGAAGTCGTTAACGACCAGGATTTAAAAAAGAACGAACTATGGTAAGTTCATTTCTTTTTTAAGAAGTTTTTTTTTTAATTTACTTAAGGGAACGTAATTAACGTTTCCTTTCTTTTTTTTAGGAAACCTGGACGTGGACGAAGCCATTAACGACCAGGATTTAAAAAAAGAATGAACTATAGTAAGTTCATTTCATTTTTTAAGTTTTTTTTTTTAATTTACTTAAGGGAACGTAATTAATGTTCCCTTTCTTTTTTTTTAGGAAACCTGGACGTGGACGAAGCCATTAATGACCAGGATTTAAAAAAAGAACGAACTATGGTAAGTTCGTTTCTTTTTTAAGTTTTTTTTTATTTTTACTTAAGGGAACGTAATTAACGTTCCCTTTCTTTTTTTAGGAAACCTGGACGAACAAAGTCGTTAAGACGTTAACGACCAGGATTTAAAAAAAAAGAACGAACTATGGTAAGTTCATTTCTTTTTTTTAGGTTTTTTTTTATTTTTACTTAAGGGAACGTAATTAACGTTCCCTTTCTTTTATTTTTAGGAAACCTGGACGTGGACGAAGCCATTAACGACCAGGATTTAAAAAAAGAACGAACTATGGTAAGTTCGTTTCTTTTTTTAAGTTTTTTTTTATTTTTACTTAAGGGAACGTAATTAACGTTCCCTTTCTTTTTTTAGGAAATCTGGACGAACGAAGTCGTTAAGACGTTAACGACCAGGATTTAAAAAAAAGAATGAACTATGGTAAGTTCGTTTCTTTTTTTAGGTTTTTTTTTTATTTTTACTTAAGGGAACGTAATTAACGTTCCCTTTCTTTATTTTTAGGAAACCTGGACGCGAGACGAAGCTGAACGACCAGGGATTTAAAAAGAACGAACTATGGTAAGTTCGTTTTTTTTATTTTTATTTTTATTTTTTTTACTTTAAGGAACGTAATTAACGTTCCCTTTCCTTTTTTAGTACAAGGACCAGATCCGAACCAGATTCGGATCAGATTCAAATCGGATTCAAATGGATCCGAACCAGATTCGGATCAAATTGAACCAGATCTAATCAGATTCGGATCAGATCAGATCTATTAAAATAAAAATCAGATCGGATCAGATTTAAGCTAAATCCGGTCTGAACCGATCTGTTAGGAGCACTAATCAATATTATGTGAAATTTTGAAAGTACTACAATAATTTAATTTTCTTCTAATTGGAAATAAACTGCTATAGTGGCAAAAAAATGTGCTATTGCCGTTGTATAGTTTAATTTTACAGTATTTGTATAAAGAGATCCAGCTGCAGATAATAAATTTCATTGTAATCTAAAATTTTCAACGCGTATTCCTATCTGATGAGCTTTTCAGATTCCAGCTCATTTATAATACAAATATCAAATCTAAATATAGGCATTATTAGTAAATAAAATTAAAGCTATTTAATATTAATTTTGTTTAAAAAGTAAGTTATTTTTGTAATTAATTTTTAATATATGATTACTTTAAAACAATATGATTATTTTCTTCATCATTCATTATTTTAGAGAATAATATTTTTTTTTTAGTAATATATATATTTATTGCTACTTCTACTGCTACCCATATAAAATCTAATACCCATGCTATTGAGCGATAATCTATTGCAGATTTAAACTCATCCAAGAAATAAACATCTAAGCGGGATGCTAGACTTAATAATTCATAACTAAAGAATAAAATTAATAATACTAAACAAAAGTCTTTTGACATATACCATTGACCTAAAAAAGACCTTATATATATATAGCCATTTTTCTTGACATTTAATTAACTGGCGAAATATTGCTTCATCTGCAACAATATTTAGAAAAGAATGATCTTCTATTGTAAAATCCTTCTTGTACATTTTAGCAACATGCAATATTTTATTATCCAAATTTGGATTTGATTCTGGTTCTAGAATTACAATATTGGGAGATTTATCAGGACTATAGAAAATTGGCCCTTTACTAATAGTTTTTACCTTACTTTTTTCTTAAATTCTATTGGTTAATTATATATATGAAGTCGAAATTAAAGCCCAAAAGTAGAAATATTTCGACTTGGGAAGGTCAAAAGTCGAAATTAAAGTCGAAATGGTCGAAATTACATCATAGTCATATGATTTTTATAATTATAATTTAATATAAAATTTTAAACATGAATAACTCCGTCAATATTGATGGTACAGATATGATATACATATCATTGGAATCCTCTCGATGAGCTGAATCCAACCGCATAAAGATCATAAAAATCGAATCACTGGATGCGGAGTTCGTTAACTTTGAATTTTAAAATTATTGTTTACTATAAAAATTATAAGACTATTTAATACCAAATTTTAAACGTGAATAACTCCGTCAATATTAATGCTACAAATATGAAATACATATCATCGGAATCCTCTCGATGAGCTGAATCCAACCGTGTAAAGATCATAAAAGTCGAATCACTGGATGCGGAGTTCGTTAACTTTGAATTTTAAAATTATTATTTACTATAATAATTATAAGACTATTTAATACCAAATTTTAAACGTGAATAACTCCGTCAATATTGATGCTACAAATATGAATTATATATCATTGGAATCCTCTCGATGAGCTGAATCCAACCGTGTAAAGATCATAAAAATCGAATCACTGGATGCGGAGTTCGTTAACTTTGAATTTTAATATTATTGTTTACTATAAAATCATATGACTATGACGTAATTTCGACCATTTTGACTTTTGGAGGGGCTCAAGTCGAAATCATTTCGACCATTTCGACCATTTCGGAGGTCAAAATTAACCAATTTCAGTTTCATGTATAGTTAATACGCTAAAAAGGAAAAAAATCATAACAATATAATATAAAATTTCCTTTTATAGTAGGATCTGCAAAGAATTTTATATATGATTTTTACCTTAGGCCTGGGGTGACCTATCTTACACAGGTCGAAAAGTGAAAATCAGGCATCAATCAGTCACCAATCGGTCACCAATTAGGTAGCTGATTGGTAACTGATTGGTAACTGATTGGTGACTGATTGGCATTTTTGCCAAATACCGTTACCAATTAGGCAGTTTGCTAACTTTTGATCCAGTAATCAGCAAAGGATGAAATATAGTTCATTGGAATTGTCTCAACAAGACAAATCTAATGGTAGTAAAATCGCATTTCCAGAATTAATACTTGTTGAGAAATTAATTAAAATATAAAAATAAAAATATATCATTTATATTTTATTTAATTTTTTATTAACTATTAATCCTAGAAATGCAATTTTACTACCAATAGATTCGTCTTGTTAAGACAATTCCAATAAGCTATATTTCATTCTTTTCTGATCACTGGATTAAAAGTTAGCAAACTGCCTAATTGGTAATGGTATTTGGCGAAAATGCTAATTAGTCACCAATTGTCACCAATCAGCTACCTGATTGGTAACTGATTGGTGACTGATTGATGCCTGATTTTTGGCCTGTGTTATAAGTAAGCGGGATCCTGATTTACCACAAGATCCATAATCTAATCTATTAAGTATTTTATGTTTAATTGTTTTTGCATTAAAATTTGTATTGTATGTAAATTCTTTATTGATTTTTATAATTTATTGAAAAATTGTTAATGCATTCTCAATACCCTGATTCATTCCAAATAATAAAGTTTCAGTAGTTAATTCAATAATCTGCTCTGGATTAGTTTTTACTTCAATTGGCAACTGAATTTGAAAAGCTATTCGAAGGGTTGCATGAGAACTGCCATAGATAATGTTATAAATATTACCAAATTTGAAGGTTTTTTCTTTAAAATCAATATTATCAATGATGGCTAAATTCTAAATATTCTTCCCTTTAATTAGATGTTTTAATGGATCTGTTTCATTCATTCTAATTTTTGCAAATGTCATTCATATTGATCTGTATAAGATGATACATGGCAAACTTTCAATAATTGTCAAAAATAACTTAATAATCATGGTATATAACTGAAACTAGCTAAAATTTGAAGTAGCTAAACTTTCAAATAAGGAAAAGCCAAATTTAATAATATTGATGTAATTAACATTATAATTTTTATTGTTTCTTCTGAAATTATAATTTTTGGTAATTTGTGATGTCTTTTTTGTTTAATATTGCAAATTTTCATTTTTTTTGATATAATTTATCAATCATTCCAGAAAAAAAATCATTCGAAAATTTGGGAAAAGCATTATATTATTCTTAAATAGTTTTTGGAGATTCTATAGCAGATTTTTTTAAATTAATATTTAAACATAAGTTCATAGTTTTTGTTTAAATGCACATCCAAATTCCTATTATAATAATAGAAAAATGTTAAAATATATTTTTTTAAAAAAAATAAAAGAGAAATATTTGCCTTATAATTACTAATTTCGTCCTTTTTAATTTCTTTTTCTTTAAAAATTTTTATAAAAAGAAGTTTTATCATAAATAAACTAGGAGGTTTATTAAGAATAATTTTTTCTTATTCATAATTTAATGATGTATTAGTGGTTGGAATCAGAATTGTGATCGTGGAATCAGAACCCCAAACAATATATATAAATGTAGGTTTTAAGTTTACTTAGCCAACATATAAAAATTTTTTTCTATGTGAGATTTATTATTGCTTATTTGATAACATAATTTTAAAATAGTCAGATATAATATGTAAAGCTCTAAATGGTCTGGATTGGTCCAGGTTGAAGAGTAACTCAGGACCGAACCGAAAAATTAGTTCATTTCGGTCTGGTCCAGTTTATATTAAAAGGTGAATCCAGGATCAGACCAGACTGGACCAGTTATTTTAGTTCGGTCCGGTCCAGTCCTATAATAAAAAAATATTACGAAAACGTTTTTTAGTTATAATTATTTAGAAAAAACGTTTTGCAACGTTTTTTCGTTAAATTAATTAGAAAAACGTTGCGAAAACATTTTTTCTAATTAAATATACTTAGAAAAAACGTTGTGAAACGTTTTTTCGCTAAATTAATTAGAAAAACGTTGTGCAAATGTTTTTTCTAATTAAATATACTTAGAAAAAACATTTCATAACGTTTTTTCATTAAATTAATTAGAAAAACGTTGCGCAAACATTTTTTCTAATTAAATATGATAAGAAAAAACGTTTTGCAACGTTTTTTCTTTAAACTAATTAAAAAAATGTTGCGCAAACATTTTTTCTAATTAAATATAATAAGAAAAAACGTTTCGCAACATTTTTTCTTTAAACTAATTAGAAAAACGTTGCGCAAACATTTTTTCTAATTAAATATAATAAGAAAAAATGTTTCGCAACGTTTTTTCTTTAAGATTCGATCCGCCTATGATCGACAGAAAATTACTATATAAATTCGGGGGAAATTTTATTGCAAAAAATAAACTAAATAGGCAAAATTTTGCCAATCAAAATCATCACAAATCATGTTGTGGCATTCAAGTCATGTGATGAAACTTAAAAATGCCAAGAAAAATATCGAGAAAAATATTTTCACATAGAAACTCACAATAAACGCTAAAATCTGACACCTACCGTGTCTTAAATATTCATTATTCAGTAAAAATTGCTTCACGCATGAAAATTACTCAAATATTATTGTCAAAGTGATGGTTTTTTGGCTAAAAACAAGCGTAACTAACGTACAAATAGAAAAGATCTAAAAATGAAAAATTCAACCTAAAATAACCTATCTGCTATATAAATCCTTCTAAAAAGCCATTATTACCTATTGTTCCGGTAATTATATGTTATTTTTTTTATATTATTCTTACAACACTTTCAAAAAGCTAATAATACTTTGCAAACTAACGCTAAGAGTTTGTGTGATGCACTCAAATTGAAAAACTAGATAAGAATACATATACCAAAACTTCCACCATTTGAAATTAATTTACGGGTTACTCCTCATGAAAATAGAAAGAGATCATAGTAACATGTGAACTAAAAGCAAGAGAAAATATTAGAATTATAAACAAGTAGTTTTAAACATATAAAATACATGAGAACATAATTTTAAGTGTTCATATATGTTAAAATAACGTAATATACGACTTGAAATTCTTGCATATATATATATACATACCTGTCAAATCTGACGCTGCCTCAAAGTAAAGTTTCGAACAAATAAATAAATTTCTCAATTTTTTTTTATTTTTTTCATCTTTGACATTTAAGGAATCATCATGTGAATTTTGGTGCCACAGCATGATGATCTGCGGTTTTTATAGCCCATAAAATTTAGCCAATTTTGGCATTTTTATAATAACCTCGCCCCGAATTTATATAGTAATTTTCTGTCGTTCGTAGGCGGATCGGCTCTTAAACTAATTAGAAAAACGTTGCGCAAACGTTTTTTCTAATTAAATATAATAAGAAAAAATGTTTTGCAACGTTTTTTCTTTAAACTAATTAGAAAAACGTTGCGCAAACGTTTTTTCTAATTAAATATGATAAGAAAAAATGTTTTGCAACATTTTTTCTTTAAACTAATTAGAAAAATGTTGCGCAAACATTTTTTCTAATTAAATATGATAAGAAAAACGTTTTGCAACGTTTTTTCTTTAAACTAATTAGAAAACCATTGCGCAAACATTTTTTTTAATAAATATACTTAGAAAAAATGTTGCGCAACATTTTTTCTTTAAATTAATTAAAAAAATGTTGCGCAACATTTTTTCTTTAAATTAATTAAAAAAACGTTGCGCAAACGTTTTTTTTATAATAATATGTTAAAAAAAATGTTATGCAACGTTTTTTTATTTAATAATTAAATAATCGCAACAGTTTTAATATAAACCATTGCGAAAATATTTATCAGTCCGGTCTGGTTCCAACCCGTTTTTTCAGTTCAGGCTAGATTTATAATCCGAAACTGGACCGGACCAGACCAAATATTTTGGTCCGGGTTGAAGCATCAACCCAGACTAGACCAATCTGAATTTTTGGTCCAGGTTGTCGGATTAGGACCGACCCGATTAGAGCTTTAATAATATGCGTAGCAGGGTATTAAATTATTAATAGTCAGATATATATTTGCATAGCAAGATAGATTTTTTTAATATATATAATATAATATATATTTTACATTTTTCACATTAAAAAAATCTAATAAAATATGTAAACAAAGTTATAAACATGTTTGTGTAAAAGAAATTTACTATTTTTAATACAAAGATTAAGTTAATTGTATATATGATACAGGGACCATTTTTAGACGTGATTGTGTAACATGTATTTGATAAAACAAATACGCGTCTATGTAACATTAAAAATATAAATCATATATACGTCCATGTAACATTTTAAAAATATATATTCAGAATGAGAGCAACGGGTGGGTGGGAAGGGAAAAATAAGTATTTTTCTGATTTTTTATAATTTTACACTATAATTTTTGTAATAATCAAAAAAAGTTATTTCATTTTTACTTAGAAAATTCTTTAAAAATAATTTTTTTGTAAAAATTTCGCGTATTGGTGGCATTACGAAAAACATAAATAAATCCATAAATATATATTCAATTATGATAAAAATTTATATGTAAGTAGATTCGAACCTGCTGAACAACTTTACTTAAGAAGATTTTAGATGTTTTCTTTGACTAAAGTGCCTAAATTACGCTCTGAAGTCACAGAACAGATATATGAAAATATTAATAAGAAACATTTATAAGTTGTAATATTACAAAAAAATAATAATAGCTTTATCCATGCATTAATATTTCAAAAATTTTTGTTTTTTTAGTTTTTTTTTATATACATATTTTATAAAAAAATTATATATTAATATATATATATTATAAAATAAGTTGCTTAGCAATGTAAAAAATTTATGGGTTAGATAAAAGTTTGCTTAGTAGACATGAAAAATATTTGCTTATTGACCATATTTCTAGCTTCAGGTCAGCTTTAATAGTGACCCAATAGGGGATGTTCTCATATATAGTGCTGTTACCTAAGGAATTAAGTACTCGGTTTAATGGTTACTCTTGGGAATAATAGGATACTGGCACAAGATGACCCATAAGACTGACCATAAAAATACTGCAAAGTAAAAGAATAAAACTACCACCATTTAATTCGATTCAGTGAGACAATTCTAATAAGCTATGGTACATCTTTATATGATTATTAGATGCCAAGTTATTTAATATATTTTTTATATAACTGTGATTATAAATGGTTCTTTTAATATAAAATTTTTGAGGATAAATCTATAGATAGATTGTGACTATATAGTAGCAGGGACGATGATTTTTTGTGATCACAGAATTTCACAGAAAATCACAAAATTTGGCTATAAAATGTTGATAATTTTCAAGTTTTTGGCCTGATTTAGGATTTGAAATTATTATAATTCCGGCAGACACTAAATTTGGCCAGAATTTATGAATCGTAATGTTGGCCAACCTTGCATAATTCTGGCCAAATCACAAAATTTCACAAAATTTACTTTTATCACACACAAAATTTACTTTATACCGCCGCAAAAAATCATCGTCCCTGTATAGTAGTGATCCCAGGCGAAACCGAAATATTTAGTCATGTGATGAAACTGAAATTATTTCATCAATGCATTTCAAATTACGAAATTCTGAAATATTTCGTTACATGACTAAACCGAAATTATAACTAAACTGAAAAATATATTTTTAGTTTTTTTTTTATTTTACAAATAAATCGACATGTTTTCAAACACAATTTAGTAAAATTTATTAAATATTATACATACAATATGATAAAATATTAACAAATAAACACAGCTTTATAACAATATTATTATATTATACACTATAAAATAATCACTCATTTAGTACAAGGCATCTCTCACGATACCATAATCTTTTATCCTATATGAATAAAATTGTACCAATCCTTTTATAGATTTCTATATACTGACACAATGCATTCCATATCTAACTTATCAAACTTACCATCCTTCATAAATCAACTAATCCATCAAATCTAACTATAATCTTTACAAGTCACAATTTTGGCTCTCGACATACTTTAATGTCCTTGTAACTAAATTTATAATTACTCTAACTACAAAACCTTTCCAAGTCACAATTTCTGTCCTCAGCGTACTTTAAATGTCCTAAAGTTAAACTGTTGTTTAGTAACTGACTACTATTATATCTGCGAAATTGTCAGATTATTCTAACTTCCAAGTTAGATAGATTTTAAAAATAGACGAAGAGTTGAAAAAAATTGATCATCTGATCAATATTATATTGGATTATCATGTAGCACAGTTTTGATACAGACTATAAAACTTTAATTATGATCAAATCAACGATAATCAATAACTGTTAAAATAAAAAAAATCCACAAAACATGACTACATGAGATACCAAATGACTTTATATATTGCCAAAAGTCACGTCAATGTATTACTTTTGCTGTTTTGCTATATTCATAAACATTCAATATTCTATAAAAAATGGATACTCCAACTGAACAACAAAAGAAAAAAGATGGTCGTTCTCAAAGAAAAGTATGGAGACATTATGAGAAGAAACCGCTCAAGTCTGATGGTCATTTTTTGGCTAAATGTAATTATTGTAGGACATATTGGCCTCATGGTCATTCAAATAAGCTAAAAGATCATTTAGCAAACAACTGTAAAGAAGTTTCAGAACTTGTTCATTCATTCTACTTAGATGTAGTTTCTGCGCAGAATTTTGGAAGGGAAGATACCTTTTCTTCGCCAGAAAATAGTAAAAAAAGAAAAACTCAGGTGGACCAGCGGGAGTTAACTGATTGGTTTAAGTCAACTCTCAAAAAAAAGCTTCTATTACTCGTGCTCTTGTATACGCATTTATATGTTGCAGTATTCTGTTCTCAATTATTGAGAATCCATTTTTTATTGAATTTCTCCACGAAATGAGACCAGGATATGAGCCTCCAACAAGCGAATTGCTGAGTAGTTGACTTTTAAATCAAAAAACAGCAAGAATTAATGACAAGATTAAGGAAATCATTAAAAATTCTGAGAATTTAACACTTGGTAAGTTTTATTATCAAATGAATTTTTAAAAATTTAAAAATTTTAAATTCTAATTGTTTAACTCTTTAAGCACTTGATGGCTGAACAAATCCGAATGGTGTTTCTGTTTATAACTGTATAATCCTAACTCCTGATCGAGAACAATACCTTTATGCTCTTTATGACTATTTAGGTGATCATCATACAGGAGATTTTCTTGCAAGCCAAATTACGGATATTATCAAAAAAATTGGTCCTGAAAAAGTTTTTGCATTAGTTACTAATAATACCGTGAATTGCGTTAAAGCAAGGGAAATTATTATGAATCAATTTCCAAACATTATTAATTTTTGTGCATTGTTCATTTCATCAATTTAGTAACCAAACAGATTATGGATATGTTTCAAATTCTATAAAATAATTATGAATTATTGTTAAAAATTCATTTTTTTAACCTTTTTTTTTTAATTTTAGAATATGATTTGGCTAAAATAACGATCAGTAGCTGTAATCAGATTACATCATTCTTTAAACGTTCTTATATAGTAGGAAAATTGTTGACCAATGCTACTACTACATTACAAATCGTAGGAGGAGGGCTTAAAACATACTGTGAAACAAAATGGACTTCTATGTATGAAGTTGTAAGTTCCATGTCTTGTTTACGAATAGCACTAAAACATGTAAGTTTATTTCAATATCTATAAATTCTTATTTTGTTATTGTAATATTACTGATTATTAATAATATTTCGTAAAATATTTATAGGTTTTGAAGAATAATCCTAATGAAATCACAAATAAAAGTGTTAGACGAAATATTCGAAGCTCAAAAATTTTCTCAAATGTTGATAAATTAACTAAAGTTCTAAAGCTGATTAAAACTGCAATTACCTTACTTAAAACTTAAAAGTGCCAATGCAAACCTTACTGATTGCTTTCTTCAATTGATTTTAATAGCAAATACTATTAAAAAATTACCATCTCGAGAAATGGTAGAATTTCATCAACATTGTATCAAATCATTTAACAAATATTGGGACAAGTTTGATTTAAAAATCTATATTTTGGCATATTTTTTACATCCTGCCTATCGCAGTTAGTAAAATCCTAATTTTTTAATGAAATTATTCATTAAAAAAAATAAATTGATTTTTTTATAAATATTTAATAGCATGTAGATTAAAAGCAGTATATTAGAAAACTATCACTACTACCGCGGCTCAGATTTGGCAAAATAATGGTGGTGACAAGAAGTCATGTAATCGTCTTTTAGCACAAATACGTAATTATGAATTGCAAAAGAGTCCATATAATCAAGAGATTGATAGCCATTTTAAAACACCAATAAGTTGGTGGCTTAAAATCAAAGACAAGTATGATTATCTTCCTGCATTGGCTATAATAGTGTTTTCTATCACTTCACATAGTACAGGATGCGAAAGAATTTTTTCTACTCTTGGCTGGTTATATGGTACATGACAGCAATGATTAAGACTTTTAAAGATTGAGGCTATGGCAAAAATTTGGTTGTTTTATGTATCTAATATTAAAAATGAGCTTACTTATGTTGGTCAACAATATACAGTGGACAAAGTGCATGAAATGATTAATGATTCAACATTTTTACAATTTAAAGAGGAGGAAGATGAAATTGATAATAGAAGAAATATTCCTATTTCAGAAATTCCTAATCATGAAGTATGGGTTTTGATTATTGAAGAAATGTTTAATTTAAAAAATGCAGTAAAATGTTTGAATAATAATGGTGAAAATTCAGATAATAGTGATATTAATGATGATGTTAATAAAACTGATGGTGAAAATGAACTAGACGATAGTAAAAATGTAGAAATGGAAAGTAATTATGATGTTAAAGAATTAATTCAACAATATTCACTTGATAATGAATTAGAAGGAGACACTTTATAATCAATTTTATATTAGAAATCATATTTTTTTCACATGCTTATAACTTTTTTGATAATAATATGTTGAAAATTGTGTTACATTTTCTTTGAAATTTATTAAAATTATATATTTACTAAATGTAAAATAAAATAATTATACTATAATTGGCTAGTTTACTAAACCTTAAATACTATGTTGTACTATAAATATATTTCATTATTTCGGATATACATTTAAGTTTCAGAATAAGTTTAGGTTTTGGAATAAATTTATCCTTCAAAAAAAAAAGATGAAATATTTCAGATTGAAAAAAATAGTTTCGCCCGATATTACTACTATATAGGATAGATTTTAATAATAAAGTATTTTGAACATTCAACTGGTGTGACTATATAGTAGAATGTGACTATAACAGAAGTGACTATAGAGGGAGTTGACTGTATAATGTACAATAAAAATAAATATAGTAATAAACTAAAAAATATGTATATAATGTTTTGGTTAATTTTATTTGTTTAGGCTTATTAGGACCCCGGACATCACATATATAACTCACATTTGAGTTTTAGCAAATTCAATCAAAATTAGGTTAAACTCATAATTTTAGATAGAGCAAATTGATTGAAAATTAATTAATAGTCATAATTATGAGTTTTAGCAAATTGTGTTGATTTTACAAAGTCATATTTTATATTTGAGCAAATTGGTACCTTTTTTTGAATTTAACTTATCCTTTTTTTTTAACTATTATTGATAATATTTTTAAAAATATTAGTTTCGGGGTCCGGGTTATATTTTGGCCAAAATTAAGCATAATGCAGGCCAAAACCTGTCTGATTAGTTTCGCAACATTTTTTTTATTTTCAGTTTTTTGCGACTATCTCGGCATTTAGTGATCCGATTCATGCAGATTTTTTTTTAATTTGTAGAGCTCGATGAGGGCTACAAAACAAAAAACAAAAAAATGTTCGCATAAATTGGACCACTGGATGCCGAGATAATCACAAAAAACGTGATTTTTTTTTTGAAATTTAGGCCAATTTGCTAAAAAGTTACACTCATATTTTGAGTTTTAGCAAATTAGTATAGATTTAAAATGTGATAATTTGATTTTTAACAAATTAGGTTTATTTTAGCAGGAGCAAAAAGTGCTAAATTCATGCAGATCAGTTATTATGAGTTATATATGTGATGTCCGGGTTCTGGCTTATTACTAGAGAATTTAGTATCATTTTTTTAATTTGATAATTTTTTTTTATTTTTATTGTATCATTTTTCTATTTAGAATTTAACATAAATTTTTATAATAAATACTTATTTAATGGAAGTTTAAAATATAAAAATGCTTTTTTCATAAAATTAAGATGATTAATACCTTTTTTATTTTATTACTAATTTGCTATTTGTCTTCTAATATTTATTTTTGATTGATTTAATATTAATACTTTTTTTGTTTATCTCTATTTTATTTTATTAGTATTTTCTAGTTTTGCAATTTCTTATTTAAATTCAGCTATTTTTTGGATATTTCATTTTCTTTATATTTTTTTTAATTATCATTATATTATATTTTAAATATTATTATAGCAAATAATAAATATTAAATAATTTGATAATATAAACTTATATAATTATTATAATTATAAAATTATACTTAGGGGAGTTACATATATTACATAATATTCAGTTTAATATAAACTTACTTCCCTACTCCCCCTTGTCAGATTTAATAACCAATCAAATTATAATATTTATAAATTATATAATTTATTAAGTGTAACATAAGATTTTGGTTACTTCCTTCCTCTTTGATAATTACGTAATATCTGTAAGCTCCCTTAAACTATATATCAATTTTGATGATACAGTATTTATTAGTAATCCCGGGCGAAACCGAAATATTTAGTCATGTGACGAAACCGAAATTGTTTCGTCAATGCATTTCAAATTACAAAATTCCAAAATATTTCGTCACATGACTAAACCGAAATTATGACTAAACTGAAAAATATATTTTTAGTTTTTTTTTTTATTTTACAAATAAATTGACATGTTTTCAAACACAATTTAGTAAAATTTATTAAATATTATACATACAATATGATAAAATATTAACAAATAAACACAGCTTTATAACAATATTATTATATTATACACCATAAAATAATCACCCGTTCAGTACAAGACATCTCTCACGATACCATAATCTTTCATTCCATATGAATAAAATTGTACCAATCCTTTTATAGATTTCTATATATCGACACGATGCATTCCATATCTAACTTACCAAACTTACCATCCCTCATAAATTAACTAATCCATTAAATCTAACTATAATCTTTACAAGTAAGGTTGCTTGTCTAAACCTCTTCAAAATCCTACGATTGGTTTCGTCAAAATTTTACTATAGATTTATTATAGTTTTGGCAGAGTTTCGGCAGTTTCGCCATTCTCCAAAGTTTCGCCAGTTTTTTAATATAACTTTAATATAGTTTCAGCAGAATTTCGCTTTTTGGCGAAACGCCATCTTGCCTAAACCCCTAGGTTTCGGCAAGCAACCTTATTTACAAGTCACTCGGCGTACTTTAATGTCCTCGTAACTAAATCTATAATTACTCTAACTACAAAACCTTTCTGAGTAACAATTTCTGCCTTCAGCGTACTTTGAACGTCCTAAAGTTAAACTGTTGTTTAGTAACTGACTACTACTGCGAAATTGTCAGATTATTTCAACTTCCAAGTTAGATAGGTTTAAAAATAGACAAAGAGTTGAAAAAAATTGATCATCTGATCAATATTATATTGGATTATCATGTAGCACAGTTTTGATACGGACTGTAAAACTTTAATTATGATCAAATCAATGATAATCAATAACTGTTAAAATAGAAAAAAACCCACGAGGCACGACCGTACGAGATACCAAATGACTTTATATATTGCCAAAAGTCACGTCAATGTATTACTTTCGCTGTTTTGCTATATTCATAAATGTTCAATATTCTATAAAAAATGGACACTCCAACTGAACAACAAAAGAAGAAAGGTGGTCGTCCTCAAAGTGAAGTATGGAGACATTATGAGAAGAAACCGCTCAAGTCTGCTGGTCATTTTTCGGCCAAATGTAATTATTGTAGGACATATTGGCCTCGTGATCATCCAAATGAGCTAGAAGATCACTTAGCAAACAACTGTAGAAAAGTTCCAGAACTTGTTCATTCGTTCTACTTAGGTGTAGTTTCTGCGCAGAATTTTGGAAGGGAAGATACCTTTTCTTCGCCAGAAAATAGTAAAAAAAGAAAAACTCAGGTGGACCAGCGGGAGTTAACTCATTGGTTTAAGTCAACTAACATAAATTCTCAAAAAAAGGCTTCTATTACTCGTGCTCTTGTGCACACATTTATATGTTGCGGTATTCTGTTCTCAATTATTGAGAATCCATTTTTTATTGAATTTCTCCACGAAATGAGACCAGGATATGAGCCTCCAACAAGCGAATTGCTGAGTAGTTGACTTTTAAATCAAAAAACAGCAAGAATTAATGACAAGATTAAGGAAATCATTAAAAATTCTGAGAATTTAACACTTGGTAAGTTTTGTTATCAAATGAATTTTTAAAAATTTAAAAATTTTAAATTCTAATTGTTTAACTCTTTAAGCACTTGATGGCTGAACAAATCCGAATGGTGTTTCTGTTTATAACTATATAATCCTAACTCCTGATCGAGAACAATACCTTTATGCTCTTTATGACTATTTAGGTGATCATCATACAGGAGATTTTCTTGCAAGCCAAATTACGGATATTATCAAAAAAATTGGCCCTGAAAAAGTTTTTGCATTAGTTACTGATAATGCTGCGAATTGCGTTAAAGCAAGGGAAATTGTTACGAACCAATTTCCAAACATTATTAATTTTTGGTGCATTGTTCATTTCATCAATTTAGTAACCAAACAGATTATGGATATGTTTCAAATTCTATAAAATAATTATGAATTATTGTTAAAAATTCATTTTTTTAACCTTTTTTTTTTAATTTTAGAATATGATTTGGCTAAAATAACGATCAGTAGCTGTAATCAGATTACATCATTCTTTAAACGTTCTCATATAGTAGGAAAATTATTGTCTGATGCTACTACTACATTACAAATCGTAGGAGAAGGGCTTAAAACATACTGTGAAACAAAATGGACTTCTATGTATGAAGTTATAAGTTCCATGTCTCGTTTACGAATAGCACTAGAACATGTGAGTTTATTTCAATATCTATAAATTCTTATTTTGTTATTGTAATATTACTGATTATTAATAATATTTCGTAAAATATTTATAGGTTTTGAAGAATAATCCTAATGAAATCACAAATAAAAGTGTTAGACGAAATATTCGAAGTTCAGAATTTTTCTCAAACGTTGATAAATTAACCAAAGTTTTAAAGCCGATTAAAACTGCAATTATCTTACTTGAAAGTGCTAATGCAAACCTTGCTGATTGCTTTCTTCAATTGATTTTAATAGCAAATACTATTAAAAAATTACCATCTCGAGAAATGGTAGAATTTCATCAACATTGTATCGAATCATTTAACAAATATTGGGACAAGTTTGATTTAAAAATCTATATTTTGGCTTATTTTTTACATCCTGCCTATCGCAGTTAGTAAAATCCTAATTTTTTAATGAAATTATTCATTAAAAAAAATAAATTGATTTTTTTATAAATATTTAATAGCACGTAGATTAAAAGCAGTATATTAGAAAACTATCACTACTATCGCAGCTAAGATTTGGCAAAATAATGGTGGTGACAAGAGGTCATGTAATCGTCTTTTAGCACAAATACGTAATTATGAATTGCAAAAGAGTCTATATAATCAAGAGATTGATAGCCATCTTAAAACACCAATAAGTTGGTGGCTTAAAATCAAAGACAAGTATGATTATCTTCCTGCATTGGCTATAATAGTGTTTTCTATCACTCCACATAGTGCAGAATGCGAAAGAATTTTTTCCACTCTTGGCTGGTTATATGGTACACGACGGCAACGATTAGGACTTTTAAAGGTTGAGGCTATGGCAAAAATTCGGTCATTTTATGTATCTAATATTAAAAATGAGCTTGCTTATGTTGGTCAATAATATACAGAGGACGAAGTGCATGAAATGATTAATGATTCAACATTTTTACAATTTGAAGAGGAGGAAGATGAAATTGATAATAGAAGAAATATTCCTATTTCAGAAATTCCTAATCATGAAGTACGGGTTTTAATTATTGAAGAAATGTTTAATTTAAAAAATGCAGTAAAATGTTTGAATAATGATGGTGAAAATTCGGATGATAGTGATATTAATGATGATGTTAATGAAACTGATGGTGAAGATGAACTAGATGATAGTGAAAATGTAGAAATGGAAAGTAATTATGATGTTAAAGAATTAATTCAACAATATTCACTTGATAATGAATTAGAAGGAGACACTTTATAATCAATTTTATATTAGAAATCGTATTTTTTTCACATGCTTATAACTTTTTTGATAATAATATGTTGAAAATTGTGTTACATTTTCTTTGAAATTTATTAAAATTATACATTTACTAAACGTAAAATAAAATAATTATACTATAATTGGCTAGTTTACTAAACCTTAAATACTATGTTGTACTATAAATACATATTTCGTCATTTCGGATATACATTTAAGTTTCGGAATAAGTTTAGATTTCGGAATAAATTTATCCTTCAAAAAAAAAAGACGAAATATTTCAGATTGAAAAAAATAGTTTCGCCCGGTATCACTAGTATTTATGTAGGACTTAGGACAATTATAATAGAGGTCATATCTGTAATACTAATAAAAATTTGAAAAAAACATAAATTTAGTCATTTTATTATACATTTTTATCCTATAACCTTTATATAATACTAAAATATACTTTTTTATCATATAACATTAATATATATTTACGTTAAAATTTTATTTTTTTATTTATAGTATATCAATATCATATATGTTAATCATCTTTAAAATAAGGTAAATTTAGATATCACCTCTATATAATGTTTAAAATCTAGTAAATCAATAAAATACACACTGTTTTATCAGGTAAAATTTATGCTATATGATGATAACTATATTATTTACAAGATCAAAATCAACATCAATTTTACAACAAAAAAACTATGTGTAAAAATCCAAAAATTTCCAATATTAAAATAAAAATTACAAATCTATTACTAGAGATTAAAAGTAAAAATTGCCATCAAAAATCAAAAATAAGTTTGCTAAAAGATTAAGAATGAAGTTATACCACCAAAAAAGTACAAAATTATTACCAAGGTATGAAATCCAAGTACTTTCCAAGCTGAAATTTGAATTTTCCTAAAAAAAAGAAAGAAAAGAATATTAATAATTATTCAAAATCAAAAAAAAATAAAACAAAAAAAAAAGCTAATTACCAAAGTCTGAGGTTCTATGATTGCAAAATTCATGCCAATTGCCAAGGTCCATAAAAAAAAAAGTAAATTAATAATGTTTTAAAATCAAAAAATGCTAAAATGATAGACATTTATCGCAATTTTAAAATTAATACCAAAGTTCAAGTTAAAATATTCCTAAATAAAAGAAAGAAAATCCATTAATAATATTCTTAAATAAAAAAATAACGTTAAAACAAAAAAGAGAAAAAAACTCAATCCACTTGTAACTTTAAGGTTTTTTGAAGTTTAAGTTCACTCTAAAAAAAAAAGAACATTAGTAAGGTTTATAGACAAAAAAATGCAAAAATAGTAAAAAAAAATTGAGAAATAATACCTTCATACATTCTTCATACTTATAATTTCAAAAATCTGTACCAATATCCAGAATGTTTTGTCATAAAAAAAAGAAAAGGAGAAAGAATATTATATATTTCAAGTAACAAACGTAAAAATAATGAAACTCCCACTATTCCTATTTATGACTTTAGATTTTATACTATTAATACTGGAGGAGAGGAGAAAAAAAAATTTCAAAATAAAATTTTTTCTTCATACGTCACAAAATCAAGATCTCTACCAATGAAAACCCATAATGTAACAAGTAATATTATCACAAGTACGATAAAAAGCAAAATACTAACTGTTAAAATATACATTTTTATAATAAATCTATATATGACCTTGAATTTTTATCTGAAATTTTATACTTTTTTTTACTATAACCTATTTTTGTAATATACTATTTTTGCATATAACATTTTCTTAAAATACTTTACTAAAAATGGCCAATTTTTTGAAATATTTTTATAGATCTAAATACAATGGCTTTCAAAACAATTGTGCAATTATTTTGTAAAATTTTTAAAATATATCAAGATATATTTGAGGTATTTTTGAGATTAAAATATTAAAATAATATCAAAATTAATTATATTATAATAATAAAATAATAACAAAAACATTAAAAAATTATTGTGATATTATTTTGAGTTATTTTTATAGACCTAGATACAATATAATTACAAAATAATAACAAAAATATAATAAAAACATTTTGATGTATTAAATGTATTTTTGTGGTATTTTAAAATTATTACAAAATCATTTCAAAAAATTGGCCATTTTTAGTAAAGTATACATTTTTTTCATATAACCTACTCATTAAAAATACAAAATTTTATACTTATTTTACATATGACCCCTATTATAATTATCCAGGACCCTATTTATATAATAAACTTTTATCCTACTTTACTAAAAATGGCCAATTTTTTGAAATATTTTTATAGACCTAGATACAATGGCTTTCAAAACAATTGTGCAATTATTTTGTAAAATTTTTAAAATATATCAAGATATATTTAAGGTATTTTTGAAATTAAAATATTAAAATAATATCAAAGTTAATTATATTATAATAATAAAATAATAACAAAAACATTAAAAAATTATTGTGATATTATTTTGAGTTATTTTTATAGACCTAGATACAATACAATTACAAAGTAATAGCAAAAATATAATAAAAACATTTTGATGTATTAAATGTATTTTTGTAGTATTTTAAAATTATTACAAAATCATTTCAAAAAATTGGCCATTTTTAGTAAAGTATTATTAATATATTTATGCAATAATTTTCTTATCATTAAGAAATGTGATACAACCGGCAATTTTAACAAATATTGATTATTTCAAGATGTTATATAATTGTTTAATTAATAAATATTACATTTTTTACTTTACTTTTTTTTTTTTTTTTTGCAAGGTAGTGCAATTTGTGAGTTTATTAATTATATAAAAGACAGAAAGTTCAGTTACATG
This sequence comes from Rhizophagus irregularis, assembly GCF_026210795.1. Lineage (NCBI taxonomy): Eukaryota > Fungi > Glomeromycota > Glomeromycetes > Glomerales > Glomeraceae > Rhizophagus > Rhizophagus irregularis. The sequence goes on from NC_089447.1 coordinate 3,285,210, forward strand.
TATAATTAATTTGTTTAAAACTCCAAACCGGTCCCCCATCCATAAGATTGCTCCCGCCCTACCATACCATCACCTTATGAAATTCACCTATATCCTCCCATAGTAGCTATCAGATTATATAGGATCATCATCATCATATGGCTTTAGTAAATGCTTTCACTACCCTCTAAACAAAAAGAAGAACTATATTTGTATTTATATAATTTGAGATTGTTATATGCCTTCCAAATTACCCTATTTCCATTTTTAATAAATTGATTTATATATTGTCTTGTTTTTTCTAAAGCAACTGACCACTGTTCACCACATTTGAAAATTTTTCTTCCCTTCAGGTCCACGGAATAATCCATACAAGGCATAACCCCTGTGGTCAACAAAGTCATTAAGTGTCTGGAATTTACCCCGTCTGATTGGAAAGTTTGCATTCGATTGTTGAATACTCGGGTATAAACTTGTTGCGTCGTACTGTCTTCCATAGCCCTTCCACTCGTTATCTGCCCAGATTAATCATATGTACCATCTTCCACTTGCTGGGTATTTTTACTTTACTTTTTTCATAATTAGACTATTATAATAATATTATTATTTCTATACAAATGCTTAGAATTTTTGTTTTTTTATTATTTAAATTAAATCATTATATCATTTATAATCATTAAAATATTATCAAAATTATAATTTATATTAAAATAACAATAATAATTTTTTTTAAAAAAAATAATTACAAAAAATCATCAAGGAAAAAGAAAAGAAAAGTAGCAAAGAATTAAAAGTTTCTTGCAATTACTTAAAATACCAAAGGTATTTTTTAAGTTATAATTTAGTTTTAATTTTAACATATATACATCATTAAAAAATTACTTTTAAAGTAAATGATAAAAATATTAAAATTTTAAAATAAGAATCATCAAATAAAGATGAATAAAGAAAATAATAAAAATATTAAAAATTTTAAACTTAAAATTAAACTTAGAATTCCTTCTAATTATAAACTAATTTTTTAAAAGAATTTTAAGAAAATAGAAAAAAATATATTCAAATGCAAATTCAAAATAATCACTATAATATTAGTTCTATATGAAAAAGTAGATTTTGAAAGGATGAATTATAGGATTGCAGTAGTTATTTAAATTAAAATTTTTTTTTTTTTTAATAAAGTAAATCTAATTGAATGAACTTTTTAAACACAGATAAAAGTAAATAAATGGGTAATATTTAAAAATTATACTTCTTAAGAATTTTGTAGCCATGTAAAATATTATTTTGCTCACAAGCAATATATAAAATCTATTTGCAAAATTTGCAAAACGTAATTTATTTTTTAATTTCTGCAAATTATATATATAATTCTAGTTTGCATATAGCATAACTTATAATTTAAAATTTTATATTTAAAAACTTAAGATTTTGCAGATACAGTATTAGATATGCAAATTGGATTTATTTTGGCATAAATTGCATGTAACTTTTTGTTATACATTGTGTAAAAAGTATTTAACTTGAATTTCATATATTACTTTAAGTTCAATAATTATACACATTTACTTAATAGTATTTATATATATAATAGACTCAAAATATTGTTGAAGATGAATACAGTCAACTCTCTTTATAGTCACACATTTGGGACAGTCCATATTTGGTGATTATAAAGAGATGTGACTATATAAAAAATTTCTTATATTTGTATATCATAATTCCGGCCAAAAATTAACCTAATTTTAGCCAGAATTATACTTAAAACTTTATTGTATCGTAACTTCGCCAATATTAATCGTAGAGAGATGATCTTACCGCCATTCGATTCGTCTTGATGAGACGGTTCTAATGGTATAAAATACGTCGAAATCCAATCACTAGATTAATTTCCGAAATTAAAAAAATATTAATGGTTTTTGTGTAATAACTCTGTCAATATTGATCCTAGAAAGACGATCTTACTACCATTCGATTCGTCTTGATGAGACGAAACTAATGGTATAAGATACATCGAAATCCAATCACTAGATCAATTTCCGAAATTAAAAAATATTAAATGGTTTTTAAGTAATAACTCCGTCAATATTGATCACAAAGAGATGAGCTTACCACCATTCGATTCGTCTCGATGAGGCGATTCCAACGAGCTATAAATCGTCTTTTTACAATCACTAGGTACCGAGAAATCTAGCAAAATGTTAAATGGCGCAGTAAACGTAAATCAAGAAATATTATAATGCCGATGTTTAACATTTTGTTGAATAACTCGTTAGCCAGTGATCAGAAAAGGATAAAACTACCACCATTCGATTCATCTCAGTGAGACGATTCTAACAAGCTATGATACATCTTTGTACGATTATTAGATGCCAAGTTATTTAATATATTCTTTATATAACTGTGATTATAAACGGTTCTTTTTAATATAAGATTTTTGAGGATAGGTGTGATAGTGACTATAGATAGATTGTGACTATATAGGATAGATTTTAATAATAAAGTGTTTTGAACATTCAACTGGTGTGACTATATAGTAGAATGTGACTATAACGGGAGTGACTATAGAGGGAGTTGACTGTATAGACTTAAATTTTTTCAAAAATTTGAAATTGAGCAATTTATTACTTTACTAAAAATGGCCAATTTTTTGAAATGATTTTGTAATAATTTTAAAATACTACAAAAATACATTTAATACATCAAAATGTTTTTATTATATTTTTGCTATTATTTTGTAATTGTATTGTATCTAGGTCTATAAAAATAATTCAAAATAATATCACAATAATTTTTTAATGTTTTTGTTATTATTTTATTATTATAATATAATTAACTTTGATATTATTTTAATATTTTAATTTCAAAAATACCTTAAATATATCTTGATATATTTTAAAAATTTTACAAAATAATTGCACAATTGTTTTGAAAGCCATTGTATCTAGGTCTATAAAAATATTTCAAAAAATTGGCCATTTTTAGTAAAGTAATATGAGAGTAATTGATTAATATATAAGTTTCTTAAAATATGAAAATAATTTTTTTATTATTAATAAAAAAATTGATAATCCTGATAATAATTATATAGATTTAAATGGTAAAAGTTATATATGTTGCCAAAATTTTTTTTAATTTTGGTTGCAATTCAACTTTAAAATATAATTACTTGTAAATATATTAATAAATTTTTTTTAAATTTTAGATAATTTAAACAGATTTGCAGCAACTTTTAGCAGATTTTAGAAAATTTTGGCATAATCTGCAATCATATGGGTCGATTCAACGCATAAAATAGATTTGGCCAACATTATCAGATATTTTAAGGGAAATTTAGCTAAAATTACGGTATTTTCAGCCAAAATTATGGTATGTCTAATAGGTGGACAACAGGTTTTTAAGGAAACAATAGATGATTATTATTATAACTTTATACCATCTTACCAAAAATAATAATTTTGTATTTGTTACTCTTTACCTTTATTGTTATATAGAAAAAAATACTTCATTGAAATTTTATAACAAAAATTTTAATAAATAACAAATTTACTATTTAATGCATTAAATCAGCCTATATGAATTTTGAATCAGACTTTAAAATTTTAATTATATATTAAATATGAGTTATTCAAAATTCTAAAGTCCTACTGAAATTATATAAATTGATCAAAATTCCTTAAAAGTTCTTTCATAGGTTTTGTAGATCTGAATCAATTTATTTGAAATTAAATTTAGCCAGATCTATAAAATTAGAAGATTTTGTTTTGAAGCATTTATCATGTGATCAAAATAGCTAAAATATTTTAGCAAAATATATAGTGAAAGTGATTAGTAATTATACAAATTAAATAATTTCAAATAAATTTAAAAATTTATATTAAAATAATTGTATAATTTTCATTTAATAAATGTTAGAATTTTAATAATTTACAATAATCATATATTTAAGTTTACAAAATAAAATTTAATTAATTATATAAATATTAAATAAAAAATTATACAATTTGTTTATTAAATATCAAAATAAGATTCTGCTTATTTATAATAAAGGTTACTGTAAAAAATTGGATAATTTTTACTTTACTTTTTTTTTAAATTCTATTATGGGCCAGTGTAAAAAGATTCGTACCTCAACAAAATGCCAATAAAAAAATTTTTTATTATATAAATGTTTATTTATTTATTTAATTTGAATTGATATATATTTGAAAAATATAAAAATATAAGTGTAAGATTAAATTGAGTATTATCAATTTTTTTTTTTTTTAAATGTTGAATCATGTATCATTTTATTAGAATATATTTGGACTATATAATAATCACAACTATTCTGTAAATGATACTTCCACTCTTCCAGCACCTGGCCAGTCCGATCAAACATTAACTATTATATCACAAATAAATTAAGAATAAAATTAAATAATAAAAGTAAACCAAAATAATTAAACCAAAATACTATACTATAAACTAAAAATAAACTATAAAGAAAAATAAAGGAAAAATAAAAGTAAAGTAAAATAAATTTACTAATAAATAATTAATTAAAAAGTTTTTTTTTTTTTTTAAAAAAAATTTTACTCCAGTAATTTTTTGCTTATGTATAATGTAACCTTATTAAACTTCTTCTTTATTGGGATCCAATTCTCATATATGTATTTCTTTATAAAGGTATCCATTGATTTCTTTACCATTGGAATTGCCTTTTGTACTTGATCTACTTTTCTTGTTTGTATATCTTTTGCTTTATCTGAAGGTTAATTTAAGTGGTCTTTTGCTTTATCTGAAGGTTGATTTAAATTGTCTTTTATTTTTGGTTCAGAAGTAATTTTATCTGTTTGAGTAATGCCTTTTCTTTTTTTCCATAAAATGACTTGTTCACATCTTGGTTTCCATAATAAAATGTTAGCCATAAGTATCTGTGCCTCATTAAGAGTTATTTTAAAATCTTTTTGTAATTTTGTTGTTAAATGAGTTTTAACTTTCACTTCCAATGCCAAGTGTTAAAACTTTTGGAATTTTTCTGATTTTGCTGTAATTCCTAATATATCTTGTAATTAAGGTTGCTTGCCGAAACCTTCTTAATAACTGCCGAAACCTATACGGAAAATGCTGAAACTATATTAAATCATATTAAAAATCCTGCCAAAACTTTGCCGAAATGCCGAAACCCCCATTTGCCGAAACTGCCGAAACCCTGCTGAAACTATAGTAAACATATAGTAAAATCTTGCCAAAATTTATCACAGGATTTTGGAGAGGTTTTGGCAAGTAACCTTACTTGTAATACATTTCTAATAAAATCTTCACCTTGGCATTTAATTTGCTTTTGTTTTAAACATATAATTATAGATTCTTCTGTTGTAATCTCCAAAATTTTTTGCCAAATCAATTCATATGCTTGGCATTCAAATAAGTGATTCCAATTTTCCTTTTTGTTACAGTTCATAACACATTTCATCTCCTTATAAAGTTTTGGCTTTCTTAATGCTAGAATGGATCCTAAAGGAAGGATTTTATGAAATAGTTTTGCTATAAAAGTCCACAAATAGTTAGTTTGCATACTAGTGCAGTGAAACCCTTTGCAATAATGGAAAATAAGCCAAGTAATTTTCCAGTCTATCTGATTAACATCTCCATAACATAATTCCTGATTATTTTTTAACAATGACCATTCAGTAGCTTCACCTGTAGCTAATATTTTCAAAATAAATCGTCTAATATTAACTTCAATAGGATTATCTATAAAAACAGGAAAGTAGGATAGTATATTATCAATAAAATCTACATCATTTCTAAAAAGATTATTTCCACATTGTCCTTTTTTTGCCAATTTGTTAGCTATATCATTGCCTATAATGCCACTATGTCCCTTTATTTTAACCAACTTTATGTTTATTGATGCCTCTCTGATTAGCATAATTATTTTAATAATGATCAAGTTATTAGTTTTTTTTAACCATTTTCTAGTTGTTGAATCAAAAGCTGAGTTAATTGAATTAATAGCACCTAAGCTATCTGTATATATAGTTACATTAGAATTTTCTGGTGCTGTTAATAATGCCAAGAAAATAGCTACTATTTCTGCCCTAGTTGATGATGGCCAGAGAGATAGACTTGAATATACTGAATATTCTCCTTCTTCGTTATTTGTATAAAATGCTGCCCCTAAATTTACAATAGTATTATCTACCATATTATATGAGTGATTATTAGTATCTATAATTCGATTAGCTAGTGATCCATCTGTATAATATTCAATGTTTTTCAATAATCTTAACCAATATCGTATATTTGTAAGTTCTTGTCTAAATGTATCTTGTTCTATCCAGCGATTGATCCATGGTCCTAAATTATCTCCATCCAATTTAATTGTAGGTGTTTTTTCCATTTGTTGTATATCGATATTTGTTGTAATATTTTCAAGTCTATTTACTGAATCTATCATATAATACCAGTCAATATGTATAATTGCGCCTGTTGATAATCAAATAAAAATTGGTAAAACTAATGCATTATGTTGAGCTATTGTAATAATCTTTGGACATTTCTGTTTCTGAATAATTGCTTTTTGAGGGTTATCTAAACATATATTAATATTGCATATTTCTATAATTAAACATTTAATTTTCTCCCCATTTTTCTGTATTGTGTTCTTTTCTTTACAAGTCCTATTGATAATTTATTATTTTTATCTTTTATTATCACATACAGATGTTTTTGCTTATCCTCTGATTAGAGCTCCGAACAGGTCAGCCAAATTCAGGTAACCTGACCTGAACTGACCTGAAATTCAGGTCAGGTATGAGATTTTTAAAAAAAATTCAGGTCAGGTATGAAGATTGACCTGACCTGATTGACCTGTTGACCTGAAACTATTGATTCTACTATATAATAAAAGTGAGTTGCAGTATTGCGATTTACTTTTTTATATTGATTTTATATAATAAAAGTGAGTTGCAGTATTGCGATTCACTTTTTTATATAGATTCTATATAAAAAAAGTGAGTTGCGGTATTGCGATTCACTTTTTTATATTGATTTTATATAATAAAAGTGAGTTGCGATATTGCGATTCACTTTTTTATATTGATTTTATATAATAAAAGTGAGTTGCGATATTGCGATTCACTTTTTTATATTAATTCTATATAAAAAAAGTGAATTGCAATACCGCAACTCACTTTTTTTATATAGAATCTATATAAAAAAGTGAATCGCAATACCGCAACTCACTTTTATTATATAAAATCAATATAAAAAAGTGAATCGCAATACCGAAACTCGCTTTTTTATATAGAATTTATATAAAAAAGTGAATCGCAATACCGCAACTCACTTTTTTTATACAAAATCAATATAAAAAAGTGAATTGCAGTATTGGGATTCACTTTTTTATATGATTTTAATATAAAAATGTTGAATCGCAATATTTCGAGAAAAAACGTTGCGAAAACGTTTTTTCATAATATTATATTAAAAAAATGTTTCATAACGTTTTTTTTTGATATTTCAATAATAACGTTGCGAAAACATTTTTTTCATAATGTTATATTAAAAAAAACGTTTTGCAATATTTTTTTTCAATATTTTAATAAAAAATGTTGCAAAAACGATTTTTTTCATAATATTATATTAAAAAAAAAAAGTTTTGTACCGTTTTTTTTCAATACTTTAATAAAAATAGTCCTGAAATTTTTCAGGTTTCAGGTCAGGTCAGGTCAAACAGACAACCTGATATAACCTGACCTGACCTGACCTGAAAAAAAATTTCAGGTCAGGTTTATCAATTAACCTGACCTGACCTGACCCATTCGGAGCTAGGGATTGGAATCGATTCCCATTATTAGAATCGATTCTAAAATCGATTAATCGCGATTAATCGTTTCGCAAATACCGATTTTTTTTTATACTATTTATAATAGGTGTGTTTAAACACATATCACGTGATTACAAAAAATTACAGTGATCGACGAACAAAGTTCCTTTTTTGGAAATTTGTACAACCTTGTGCGATGGAAACTTGAATTTTATTGGGAGATAAAATTTCCTTTTTAGGAAGTTTGTGTTTCGTCACGTGATTCGCGGGCGGAATTATGAATTTGGCCAAAATTAACTATTATGAACAAATAATAATTTACGGTCAAATTAACGAAACTGCGCTGAGATTCCCCAATTCCCTCTGTCATCAATTTACAGAGTTGCCACATCGAACGGGCATTCTCATGGTCGAACGAACGGATAAACGAACGAACGAACAATTAAACGAGCGAACAATTAATCAACAACATAATCAAACAACATAATCAACGAACAACATACAACAACATATAACAACAACATTCTTGGTTCACAAAATAAATAGCGTTAATAATATAAAACGTCGAACAATATAAAATAAAATTTAACTTCTCTAAATTTTCCCCAAATTATATCCACTTTTACCTTTAATTTCAAACTTCGTTAGCTCTCGCTACGAATTATTACTTTTCAAAACATATATTTAATTCATCTTAAAATTTTCATTTATTTAATTAAAATTAATTAAGCGAACATTAATTAAAGTTTAGGGCGAACCTATTACCTTCAATTAATATTAAACTTTACTAACAAATAATTAAATGAAACTTATATTTTTATTGAGTTCTGTGGATGAGAACTATGGAATTATTTTGAATTCCGTTCTCTATATATACAATTTTTATGCTACTTTCTATTCTATCTTTTATGTTCTTTACATATTATCTTTGAACTATCTTTCTAATATACTATCTATATTTTAAATACGCTATCTTTTAATATGCTATCTTATATATTATCTTTTCTATTATTCGAATATTACATCGTAAAGAAATAATTTATAACCCATCTTTTATGGCTGCGCTATCTTTTCTTAAAAATAATCCTTCAAATATTATGTCGTAAAGATATAATCCATCTTTTGTGGCTGTGTTATCTTTTTATATATGTTCTTTTTAATAAGTTATTTTTTATGTTCCATCTTTATACTATCTTTTCATATTATCTTTTATATTATTTTGTGTTCTTTAATCTTTCCGACATTATTTTATATATTCTTTTAATCCATTTTATGTGTTTTGCTTATAATTTATCTTTTGTGGCTTATAATTATTCTTTCTTATTGTTCTTATTGTTAAAGATCGCTAAGCCGCAAATGATCGACTCTATTTATCCTATTGGTTCTTTGTCAATCATTCAATAAATATTACATCATGTAGATCATTACTCTTCTTAAATGTTTATCCTTTTCGGCTAATTATTTATCCATCCACACCAATCCACGATTAATTTGTTTGTTCTTAATACTTGATAATTACATTTGGCGGTTGAATTTTATCATCTTTTTGTGCTTGATATTCGGCCGTTTACATTATCCCCCTCTTCGCTATTTGTGACCTCACAAATAACTTTAAAAGAATCGAACTCGGGTCTCGTTCGTAATAATTCTAATTGAATCGAACTCGGGTCTTATCGAATACCTCTTTAATTGATTTCGCTTCTAAATTTGTTATTTTCGTTATGTGTTCTGTATTTTTAGTTCTGTGCTCTTCTCCATTTCTCCACCTCTTTAAATACTTTTCTCCAACTACTATTGTCATTTTTAACTTTTACTCGACTGTATCTTTTAGTATCTTTGTACACGCCCTGATTTTCTTCAAACATTCTAACCATGTCCAAATATTCATCCTTCTTTAATGTTGGATATGACGATTTTTCCGTTTTCTTTGTTTCTCTTCCAATGTAATTTTTCCAACATACATCACTATCCTTTTCTAAAAATATCACTATTGATTTGTCTATTGTTTCTTTCAGTCTGAATATTTCTTTTTCCATCTCATGATTTCCATGTGGAGTAATTAATCCTCTGTCAAAACTTTTCGTCTTTTGATAATAATATTCACAATATGGTGATTTGTCTAAAATTATTATATCTGTATCTTCGTCATATTCTAGCATTCTTCTGTTTATTTGTTCCACTACTTCTTTTCTGAATTTCCATTCTGTCTCCATCTTTGATTCATAAAATTCATCTTTATCTTTTCTTCTTCTCTTATAAGTGTTGAATCTTACTTTTAATCCTTGCTTTTCCCATTCTTCAATTAAATTTTGTACTATACTTGTCTTTCCTAATCCGTCTACTCCATCGATTATTACTATTTCTGGTTGATCCTCTACTATCTTTAATAACCTACTTAATGCGTCGGCGTTCGTATTTTCTTTTCCCGACCTATGTATTACTTCAAAATTATATTGCTGTAATTCCATCACCCATCTTGCTCTTTTTCCTTTTGGTATCTTTGCATTCATTAATCCTTTTAATGCACTGTGATCTGTTATTACTTTAAATTTTCTATCGATTAAATATTTATGAAAATGTTGAATTCCCCAAACTATTCCTAAACATTCCAATTCTGTTATCGGATAATTTTCTTCTGCTGGTAATAAACTTCTACTTGCATATGCTATTACTACTTCTTTTCCTTTTTCATCTTTTTGACTTAATACTGCACCTAATCCTTTTCCTGATGCATCTGTTATTAATAAAAATTCTTTCTTCCAATCTGGATGTCGCAATATTGGATATTGTATTAACTTTTCTTTTAATTTTTCAAACGCTTCTTGTTGTTCTTTTCCCCAAATGAAAGGTACTCCTTTCTTTCTCAAGTCGCTTATTGGTCTTGCTATCTTTGAAAAATTCTTCACAAATTTTCTGTAATATGAACAAAGTCCTAAAAATGATCTTACTTCTTTCACCGTTGTTGGTGCCTTCATTTCTTTTATCTTTTCTATCTTTTTATCGTCCGGCCTCAATCCATCATTTCCTACTATATGTCCTAAAAATTCTATATTTCTTTCCAAAAATCTACATTTCTTTAATTTTATTATCAAATTATTCTCCTGTAACTTCTTTAATACTTTTTCCACATGTTCCATATGGTCTTTCAAATTTCCTGAATATATCATAATATCGTCAATATATACTACCACAAAATCATTTATGTATTCTTCTAATATTTCATCCATTAATCTTTGAAATGTTGCTGGTGCGTTCGTTAAACCGAATGGCATTACATTATACTCAAATAATCCCTTTGAACATACAAATGCTGTTTTTTCTTTGTCTTCTTCTTTCATTTCTACTTGATTAAATCCTGCTGCTAAATCTATGCTTGAAAACCATTTTGCTTTTCTATATTTGTCTAACAATTCATCCATTTTTGGTAAAGGAAAACTATCCATTATAGTTATCTTGTTTAACTTTCTGTAATCAATACAGAATCTATATTTTCCCGTTTTCTTTCCTGCTAATGTAACCGGTGAACTCCACGGACTTTTTGATTTTCTTATCCTTCCTTGTCTTAATAATTTATCTACTTCTTCGCTTATAAATTTTGCCTTTTCGTCTGTTTCCTTGTATCTTCTTTGTTTTATCGGTTCTACTCCATCTTTTATTTTTATCTCATGTTGCGCCGCTTTTGTTCTCCCTTCTATTTCTTTGTCATATTCCAAAATATCTTGGTATTCTAATAATAATTTTACCATATTTTCCCAAATTGGTTCTTCTACTTTCCCTATACTTAATTTTTGCATAAATTTTTCACTTGGTTCGAGCATCTTTTCCGTCTCTCTCTTCAGAGCCAAGACTCTCTATTTAAAATTCTGGTGCATTTTGAATACCTCTCCCTCATCGTTACTTTCATATTCTTCATCGTCCTCACTCTCTTCGCTTTCATATATTGCTTCTCTTTCATATCCTACTGGGATCGTTATTATTTCTCCCTGTTCTTCTATCCTTAAGGTATGATCTTCGAAATTTATTTTTGCATTATACAGCTTCCATATATCATTTCCCAAAATTAGATCCTCTTCTTCTGAATCTATTACTTCAACTTCTTTTAGTATCTCTAATTCATCTTTGTATCTTAAAGTTATATTTGCTTTTCCTAACGCCGCTATCTTTTGCCCATTTGCTATTGTACATCTAAATTTACTTTTTCCAAATATAGGTATATTCAATCTTCTTCTTAATTTATCTGTTATCACACTTACTGCTGCTCCGGCGTATCTATTATTACGCTCACTAATTGATCTTCAACTTCTAATTCTGTTCTCATTGCTGTAGTTTTCTTCTCTTCATTTTTCATAGTTCCCACCGAGTGTAGTCAATTTTTTTCGTTTATACTTCTTGGTCTATATGTTGCTTCTCTCAATTGTTTATGATACTTAGGATTCCCATTTATTAATTGTCCATATGTTATATTCGCTCTACAATTTTTCACATCCCCTACAATATCATAAGGTGGTATTCCGTCAGTTAATCTTGGTCCATACTCCCTGGGCTTCATTGGTCCTCCTGCTTCTCTCCATTTTCTTAGTCCTTCCGTTGGGTCATAATAAGCTTGCCTTTTATTACTCCATCTCATTCCTTTTGGTCCTATTGGTCTATCCCCATTTTGTTCAGTTCGTTCGGGTATATAATTTGGTGCTGTCATACCAGTTGGTATTTCTCTATCATCCATTCTATTTCCTGCTTCTCTTAATTCTTCCTGTAAATTTCCCTCTTCATTATTATTTTTATATCCCACTATTGGACTCGTCCTTCTTGATTGTCTTCTTCCTTTTACTGCGTCATCCTTTGCGTATAACTCATTATGATAATTTAATTCTCTATCTTCATAATCATCGTAATAGCCTTGTGCATAATATACTTCGTTATATTGTGGATCCTCGTATCCATATTCATCATAATAATATTCTTCTTGATCATCATATTCGTCCATCATATTTACTCTCGCATTCCTTCCTTCGGGACAATTATTCTTGTAATGCCCCATTCTATTACATCCGAAACACGTTGGTACCCTATTCTGGTTTGATTGATAACTATTCCTATTACCATTATTTAATCTCCTTCCCATATTTGGTTGATACCTATCCCTATTATCGTTGTTTAATCTTCTCTCCATATTTGCTACCATTCTTTCTAATTTACTAATTTTCGCCTTCTCTTTAAACATTTCAGCTAATTCGTCCTCATAATTTTCGTTCAATGGTTTTGCGAACATATTTTGTCTATTGTCATCTTTTCCGATATCTATTTTCGTACTAATTGGTGTTCCTATTGCTTTTCTTAAAAATTCGTCTTTTGCACCTTCTTCTCTTACTGCTATTTCTATCGCCCCATTTAAGTTCGCTGGATTCTGTCTTCTAACTTGATATCCTATTGTTGGTTCTAATCCTTCGATGTAAAAATCTACTTGATATTCATCTGCTAATGCATGTCCTCTAGTTGCTATTCTTAATATTTGTCTAAATCTTCTTGTATATTCTTCAACACTTTCATTTGTTCCTTGTCGAGTTTTTCTTAATTCTAGCATTTTCTTTCTTCTAACATCCTCTCTGGTAAATCTTCTTTTTATTCTATGCTTTAAATCATTATCATTATCTGCATCTGCCCAATTCACTAAGTGACCTGCATTTACTTCTTTCATTTCATTATACCATTGCGCTGCTGCTCCTCTTAAATGTGCTGCTGCGTATACCGCTTGTCTTACGCCATTAGCTCCCGCTGCTTTTCCGACTGCTGCAAATGCTACCTCGAATTGTCTAACCCAATCAGTAACATCTTCATCTTCTCTTCCATAAAAGAGTGGTATACTAATTGTTCCTCCTGCTTCATTTCCTGCATTTTCGATCCTATCTATCAAACTTCCTCCTGCTCCTACTGCTGCGTTCAAAGTATTAGCCGGATAGCCTAAAGCGTTCTCTAACGCTCTCTTTAATTGATTCTCAGTTGCCATATTCAATATATTCTCTTGAAATAAATCTTGTAAATTGTAATCAGATAATTCACTTTCGTTGTCAGAATTTTTAATATTTAATGAACTATTCGTATCTGAATTTTGACCTAAGTCGCTATCCCCTCTATTTATAACATTTTCAACTTCATCTTCAAACTCTTCTTCGTTAAAATTTTCAATATCTTCATCCCATCTTTCATCCGGACTTAGTATTTCTCCAATCTTTTCTGAATCATCTGTATTATCTTCTTCTGATTCTTCATTATCGCTTCTTTCGCCACTTTCTTCACTATCTATTATTCCCGCTTGTTCTTTCAACAACTTATCTAATTTTTTCTTCAATTCTTTTTCCGACTCATCTTTATTTTCTTGAAAGATTTCAATGAATTCTTTATCTAAAATTTCTCCATCTGTATATCCCATACTAGTTAATCTCAACAATTCTTCTTCAGTTATTATTGTTCCAATATCTTCAAAAATCTTCTGTAATCTTTTTACCCGATCATCAATTTCATCGATATTTTCTTCTTCACAATCTTTGCATACCATTCCTCTTACTCTAGACATATCATCCATCCATCCTAATCTAAACATATCATTCATCCATCTTATTTCGCATCTTTCGCACCAAGTTGTATTCTGGTTTAACCACTTATGAATTTCTTTTCTTAATTCTTTATCTTCCAAATCTATCATTTCCATATATTCTTCCACAAATTCTTTAGTTACTATTATTCGATTATTTACCCCAAAACTCTTCATTCTTTGAATTTCTGACACATCTATTTCATATCCCAATTTTTCTAAGTTGTTTCTTAATTCTATTAGCTCATCTTGTTCATTCTTCTGCGCTTCTTTAACACATTCCCCACATTCGCTATCCGCTTCGTCCATTTCGCACCTTCTATTACCACATTTTTCACATCTTATTGTTTCTTTTTCTAACCATTCTTTTATCCTCAATTCTTTTTCCCTTTCATCCAATTCCTCTATCTCTTGAATTTTATCCATAAATATTCTCGTTACCAATATATCCATTTCTATCATCAACTTTATTCCTATTTTCCAAATGTACCTCAGTTGATCTTCATCCATAACATTTGACCTTCTTCTTAATTCACTAAATTTCCATGATTTATCTCCTATTATTATCTCTAATTCTTCCTCGGAATCATTTTCCAATTCGTAACTTGCTGGACTATCTTCACTTTCTGAATCTTCTGGTTCTTTTGTAAATCCCCTAGTATCTATAAATATTCTTATTATCTTTTGCATCATATTCTTGTGATATTCGTGAACATTTTCTATGTGTATGTTCTCATATTCTATTTTGGACATTAGTTCCTTTACTTTCTCCTCATTCATAGCTATTCCTTCTTCTTCATATAGTAACTCCCTAAACGTCTCTATTGCTCCTGTCTTTACTCGTAATGGTCCAATTTCTTTTGATGTGATTCTATACCATTGCCAAAATTTCTCAAACCTTCTTTCAACATCCCAATCTTCCAAAATATATTTGTGTTCTATTAATTCAGGATTTCCAATTAATCTATCAAATACTTCATTCCCCAGATTTCTTTCAATACAGTCTCTTACAATTACTAATATAATTGTTCGTAATCCCCTTTCTTTCATTTTTGGTTGTATTCTATATCTTATTGATTCCGTTATTCTATCCATTATGTCTCTACATTTCCCTTTATGTATTGTATCTTCCCTTTCTGAATTATTCATACTTAATAAATCTAATACTCCCTTAATCGTTACGTCATTGTATATTATTATTGCATCTTCAAATTTAAATAACGCGTCCCAAAATTTCTTGAATACTATTGGTTCATTTACTATTGGATAACATAATTCACAATTTAAACATTCATCCAATTCTTCCGTTCCTAATTCGTGTTCCTCTTTATGTGTTCTATATTCGCTTTCCCATTGATGGTACCATTCCATTATATGCTTTAGTTAAATTGCTATGAATATCCATCCAGAATCTCAATCGGATTCCTCTCTCTATATATATATATTTCACTCTTATCATTTCTATTTTTGATCTTCTAAACATTCTTTCATCTTTAAATAGATTACTTCTTTCAATCTTAGATTCCATCTTTCGGTTCTATATATTTACTTCGTCATATTTTACTATTAATTTTTGCTGCGCCTCGAAATTTCAAAAATTTTTCTAAGTCCACAATCTCCTCAGGCTGCGGAGGTTTTTTTACTGCGCCATAAAATTTATCTTTTATCACCAATTTCCCTAATTTCACATGTCACATCTTTTCGTCACCGTGATTCATAGTTTCACTTATCACCTCTTTTTGTCACATCTTTTTGTCACATCTTTTTGTCACCAAGATCCATAATTTCACATATCACAAACTTTATGAAAATTTTGGAGTTTTAAGGTTTGCGAATTTCCAATCTTTCTTATCGTCCACATAAATCCTTCTTACTATATATTCTATATTATATAAATTAATCTATAACACACAAAACGTCGTTCTTTTCAGATAAATGTCTTTCTTTTCAAATACATGTTCTTTTTCAAATAAATATTCTTTTTCAAATAAATGTTCTTCTTTTTTAAATAAATGTCCTTCTTTTCGGATTTTACTCTATTATTAAATACTGCACGTAATGTTCATTATACGGCTCGTTAATGTGTAAATATCCTTCTATTTTTTTTCTTCTTTTAACGGAACATTGTAATGAAAGCGTGAACTAGGACACTACACCAGGAACCCTCATCTGAAATGTAGCCTAGGACCTGTAACAATACAACATATCCGTCTTTTCCTCCTTCGTTGGCCGACTCGTCTCTTAACGGGTGAATCTAATCTTCCGAAATCCAGTTTCAAAAGTCATCAGCTATCCATAAAACTCATCTAAACCAACTTTCTTAAATTGGTGGACCTATACTGGGCTTATCTCTATCTTTTTCCCTTCGGTCAAAGCATGATAGTTTACAGGTTTGTCCCATTTTATCCATCCAATGTTTCTTGATAGTAGGTGTCTTTACAATTTTCATTCCCCGTCCCCAAAGCAATTCACGTGTTATTGAGCTGGGTATCCAGATTTGACGTAACCCATACGTTATAATCTTTAATGTCGAAGAATAAAAATTTTCCAATCTCGAGCATTTATCCAAAATTCAAACTCAGAGGTAACCCATACCACACAGATGAACCCCGGATAATACATTGGTGTTCTCCCATTATTAATCTTTATTTCAAAATTCATCTTTCACTTCCCCATCTCCTTATGAAATTTCTCAGGTACTTTATTCCCGAAAGAAATATTCTTGTGCTTTCTATCAATTAAATGATTACTTGCACAACAACAAACTCCAATCTTTCACCTTTCCAAGTTTTTAACTCGATTAAATCCTTGTTGATTTATTGGTTCCTTTTGAACTCGTCAAAACCTGAAATCTAAAAATAAATTCTAAAAATAAAATATTGATTAATAATACCTATCAGTGACTTACTAACGAAATTAAATTTTCATATTCATTATAATAATAATCATGTGATGATGATCATTTCCTTTCTTGCGAGCATGCACCATATGAGATTCCCCAATTCCCTCTGTCATCAATTTACAGAGTTGCCACATCGAACGGGCATTCTCATGGTCGAACGAACGGATAAACGAACGAACGAACAATTAAACGAGCGAACAATTAATCAACAACATAATCAAACAACATAATCAACGAACAACATACAACAACATATAACAACAACATTCTTGGTTCACAAAATAAATAGCGTTAATAATATAAAACGTCGAACAATATAAAATAAAATTTAACTTCTCTAAATTTTCCCCAAATTATATCCACTTTTACCTTTAATTTCAAACTTCGTTAGCTCTCGCTACGAATTATTACTTTTCAAAACATATATTTAATTCATCTTAAAATTTTCATTTATTTAATTAAAATTAATTAAGCGAACATTAATTAAAGTTTAGGGCGAACCTATTACCTTCAATTAATATTAAACTTTACTAACAAATAATTAAATGAAACTTATATTTTTATTGAGTTCTGTGGATGAGAACTATGGAATTATTTTGAATTCCGTTCTCTATATATACAATTTTTATGCTACTTTCTATTCTATCTTTTATGTTCTTTACATATTATCTTTGAACTATCTTTCTAATATACTATCTATATTTTAAATACGCTATCTTTTAATATGCTATCTTATATATTATCTTTTCTATTATTCGAATATTACATCGTAAAGAAATAATTTATAACCCATCTTTTATGGCTGCGCTATCTTTTCTTAAAAATAATCCTTCAAATATTATGTCGTAAAGATATAATCCATCTTTTGTGGCTGTGTTATCTTTTTATATATGTTCTTTTTAATAAGTTATTTTTTATGTTCCATCTTTATACTATCTTTTCATATTATCTTTTATATTATTTTGTGTTCTTTAATCTTTCCGACATTATTTTATATATTCTTTTAATCCATTTTATGTGTTTTGCTTATAATTTATCTTTTGTGGCTTATAATTATTCTTTCTTATTGTTCTTATTGTTAAAGATCGCTAAGCCGCAAATGATCGACTCTATTTATCCTATTGGTTCTTTGTCAATCATTCAATAAATATTACATCATGTAGATCATTACTCTTCTTAAATGTTTATCCTTTTCGGCTAATTATTTATCCATCCACACCAATCCACGATTAATTTGTTTGTTCTTAATACTTGATAATTACATTTGGCGGTTGAATTTTATCATCTTTTTGTGCTTGATATTCGGCCGTTTACAGCGCCACAATAAGTAGATTCGATTTTTATTCGAGATTCGATTTAAAATCGATTCTTATCGATTTTCGATAGTTTCGATTTTAATCGAATCTTTTCCGATCCCTATTCGGAGCTCTACCTCTGATACTGGCTATAATATATTATCCAGGAAATTAGATATGGAAAATCTGGATATTTCTATTATCGATATTCCCTTGATCCATTGGGTCAACATCTGAAACCATTTGGCTATGCGTCCTTTAGCTGATAAACCTGCAATAAAACGATAACATGCATTGTTGAAAGTCCTATGCCTCTATTTCTCTGTCTAGTGTTTCGGTAAAATTCTTCCATTGTAAATTATTTATTTTACTGATGTCCACTATGCGATTATTCTGATGTCTATCATCTACATTTAAATCCCGTATCTGATCTGGGACACAATGCTGGAAGTTATTTTTAATAAATCCTGATATATTTACCATTGTTGAAATAATGCTATGATGGCTATTTGTGATCATCTGTGATGAGTGCACCGAAAATTCTACTGGAATAACATCGGCCTCATGTGTGATCCAGATTTGATCAATTCTTGATCTCGAGATAGGTTTTGACTTATCTTTATTTTTATCTCACTTCTCATGTGTGAATAGCTCTGTATCCGGATAAAGAGCTCGGCAAACGTCATAAAGTCCCAGTTACGCTAACTGTATCAGAAATTGTGATCCTGGTTGTTCAGTACTAGGCGAGTGGTCTATTTTATTGTCAATTGTATCGTTAAAGTCACCTAATACAACGTGTAATACTACGGTGTTGTGAATTGATCGGTTATGTCCTTCTATAGCCATTTTCAATTCGTCAATCAAGTTTTTCCTCATATCTTGATTGTTAGGAGCGGCATATATCGACCAGATCCATATTTCTCTCTGTATAAATAAAAATTTAACTATTATGATATATGGAGATATACGTTCTACTGCATAGTAATGTTTCATCCATCTGACATGAATACAAGTGCCGTTCCTGATCCTTTGGTTTTTTGATCTCGTTCACTGAATATTATCGAGTACACCTTTGACTTAATATCCTGATTTATAAAGTATTCCTGTCAATAGTCTATATTAGTTTCTGATATAGCCATAATATCGATGTTATTGTCTTCGATAAATTCCAACAGACTGTGAAGTTTTTGTATAGATGGAGTACTAGCTATCCCATCTATATTATGTGCTGCTATATGCAAATCTAAATACATCGAATCCTTCGTCTTTTGATTATTTAGATTCCCTTTAGTAAATTTTAATCTTTGTCTTGCTAAGAATACATTAATGTTTTCTTCGTTTGTCAAAGACTCGACTATTTCCTCTAAATTGTCTGGATCTTTTTAGAAATCCCCTTTTCATACGCTAATTCAGTTGTTTCTAGGTGTGTATTTCCTGTATTTGTTTTACTATTTGTCTTATTTTTGTTTTGTATTTGTTGTGATTGTTTATTACTCACGTACTGTATGAAGGATGACACGTTGTTGTTCTGATTATTTTTGAGAAGAATGCTCAGGACTTGGCATTGTTCTCTTACTTTCAGTCTTTCTCCGTGTGTAACTCTATTGTTTATCATTTTGTGTAACCTTCATTTTTGTTTTTTATTTAGGCCAGCTAAAGAAAACCCCCGTGATAATCGCATTACAATAATTTAATATATAAAAATAATTAAATTATTTATATTTATATTTAGATATACAGTTCACCCTCTCCATAATGAATTTTTATATAGTAAATAACTTGCTATAATGAAGAAAAGTTCAGATACAGATTTTTTTTATATATCCCTGATCAAAATTATTGAATTTTATATTTTGTAAAATAATTTATTAATTTTTTCTTTATGTATAGAAAAAATCAAAAATTTCATAATTATATTTTCTAGTTAAATACCAGTAAATTAAGAATACATCTATGATTTATATTAATAGAATTATGAATTAAGTTTCTATTGTAATTTATTGGAATTAAAATACAGTTTGAAATTTTCTTGCAAATATATATTACAAAATAAATTGCACTTGAAAAAAAATACAGTATCAGGTCTTATTCTATATATATTATAATAATTATCAAAAGATTATATATAAAAAAACTATTGTTAAAAATAAGTTTTAGTTAAATATTAATTAAAAATTATATTAAAAAATACTTACATTTCCAGTAAAATACTTTTGAATATTTTTTGGATATATATTAACTATCATTTCTTATAATTTTTAATAGTTTTGTAACAAACTAAAATATCAGCATTATTCATTGTATTAATTCCCTATAAAAAGTATTTATATTTAAAATATAATTAAAAACTTTTTAAAATATATTTAAAATATACTTAAAATATATTTAATTTAAAAATTGCGAAATACTTATAATATACTTAAAATGTATTTAAAATTATCTTAAAATATATTTCTAATATATTTAATTTTTGCCCAAATACTTAAATTAAAATTTAAGTTCATTATAGATATATTTTTTACATACTTAAAATATTCTTATAATATATTTCATAATATATTTTAAGTATATTTTAAGTATGTAAAAAATATACTTATAATAATCTTATAATATACTTAAATTTTAATTTAAATATAATTTAAATATATTTTAAGTATATGGGCAAAAATTAAATATATTAGACATATATTTTAAGATAATTTTAAGTATATTTTAGATATATTAAAAATATATTATAAGTATTTTGCAATTTTTAAATTAAGTATATTTTAAATATATTTTAAGTATATTTTAAGTATAATACTTTTTATAGGGATTCAGCTTGTATCATATGATGCATCTAATTTCTAATAGATAATAGTTATAAATTTATTATGTATTAATATTATTGCATAGTATATATTAATTACTTTTTTTTATTCTCTTTTTTTGTTAAGCAGACTTTCTTTCTGGAATTATTGAATTATATAATTCTTCAAAAAATTCTTTTAATGATGGTTTAGCATTTTCAAGCATAGCTTAAAACTTTTTTAAATCTAATTCAAGTTTTATATTTTTTTTTTTTCTACTTTTCATATAATATTTTAGTTATTAATATAATCTTATCACTAAATGACATTGGTTTTATATGATTAACAATTCATTTAAAAAGTGTACCAAAAATCAGCCAATTCTGTACCTGATTGAAATCTGATTAGCTAAAAAATTTTTATTATATATAATAATTAATATTATATAATTATCTTAGCTTCTAATAATTCAATTTGAACAAACTTTTTTTTGTTTTGTAAAACTAAATTTTTAAAGCTAAATGAGAGCCATAATTAAAAAGAAGTTTATTAAAATTGGATCACTAGAAGTCAAATAATTACATTATAATAATTATAATATATATAATAATTATTAGTAATTTAGTATCATACAATTATTTTAGCTTCTAGTGATTCAATTTGAACAAACTTTTTTTTTGTTTTATAAAGCTATATTTGTAAACTTAAATGAGAGCTATAAATTAAAAAAAAAGTTTTTAAAAATGAATAGTTAATACAAATTTTTTATTTTTTATTTTATTATTTTTAAAAAAAAAACCAAAAATACATTTATTATATAATGCGATTTGATTGGTTGATAATTATGACAAAAATCATATGATCTTACAATTCAAAATGACCAAATGACCTATGATCGTCAGCCAACACTGCTATATAAAATATATTGCATAAATCACGTAATTCACATGATCTGCCCTTTTATATAATTACTGAATCTTTTGATCGGCAATAGTCCATCATTTTACTTTTTTTTTTAATAAATAAAGGATTTTTTTTTAAAAAAAAAATTCCACGCGAAATTATAAAGAATTGAATAGTAATAATAATAATAAAATGAAGTGTTTGTTTCAATTTATTCAACAATTTTTCGTACTGACATTGTATTTTTTGCTTGGATTTATTCTTGCACCTTCTGTTATTATTGTGGAAATTGTTTTAAGATGTAAAAAAAAAATCAATTTTTTCTTTGTGAACTTTATTTAGTAATGAATGAATTTCTATTCTGAAACGAATATTTTTCTTTTAAAGGTAATTGGTGTATCAATAAAGTAAATAAATCACGTCAAGAGATTATCGAAACTATTGAAATCTTTGAACAACAACAACAAGAGATAATTGAAGAACATGAATATGATATTGAACAGTGTGATATAATTCAAGATCATATGAATATCAATCATGAGTCACATGAAAAAGTAGAAGAAATAGGGCCAAATTCTAATGAAAATTGGTACGTATATTTATCAACCCTCTTTTTTTTTTAAAAAAAAAACTTAATAATTTTAATAATTTTATTTATTTATTTTTTTTAACAGGATTGAAAAGATGAATGGATTGAATTTAGATGATTAAAGAAATCAAATCTTTGAAAAATAATGTCATTAAGATGACACGAAAAGGAATTATTTCGTTCTTATGATCAGCGATTTGAAGGGATACAAGCCGCAGTAATAAATATTATAACCCCAAACCATTGTTTGCATAATTCTTACATAATGAACATATAATTTTAAACCAATACATATTCGGCTTTTAAAAATATCTGCTTTTTACGAAACTCTTTGTAGATGAATATTTTATAACGAATAAACCTAATAAATGTGCATTATATATTATTCATTATAATTGCTAATCCTTTAAAAATTAAGATCAAGTCTGTGCGAGAATTCTCGTGGATAGTATCGTGGTTAGAACATTTCTTAATTGAGAATAAAAAGTTGATGAAAATGATTAATGACGCAGTAATATGTAGATTAATGCAATGATGATGATATGATATTAATATTAATAAACGGTTTACTATTAAACGCCAATACCTGATTATAATAAAGGATAGATATATGCATAAGTATGGTAAGGTTTGAGAAAATTTTAAAATAAAATTGTAAACAAGAAAGAAATTTTATTGGATATCCACTTTATCCACTTATTCACTTATTCTAAAAAAAAAACAAATAAAAAAAATAATAATTTATAGAAAAAATTGATTGTTGATATTTCTCTCATATAATATTTACGCCGTGCATAAGAAAATTCTGAGAATGGTAGAGCTCTGAAAGAAAAGGAATTTTATAACCGAATGATTATAAAGGAGTACTTAAAAAATATTACAAGAGAAAATTTCTTTTTAGATAATTTTATACTAAGTTAAAATAGTTTAGTATCAATATTCAAATTTAGACGTTAAATTCCATATATAAACATTTCACAAGAGTTCATCATTAAATGTTTTTCCTGAAAGTTTAATTTTCAATGTGTTTATTATTAAAATATGTGACACAAATACCCCTATTGGTTAATAAAGAAACATCATTGTGCGTAAAAATTTATTTTTTTTATTATAATAATAAAACCAATACTTTCTTGAAGGAAAAAAAGAAGTAGTTTTTTTTTTCTTTTTTGAATTTCTTTTTCGGAAATGATTAAACTAAATAATATATTAATATATTAAATAAAATAAATAATTTGTTTCTTTTAATGAAACATTAAAAATAAGGATATGTTTTTATTTATAAATAATAGATAATAATAATATAATATTTTCCCTATTAATAGAAAACAATAAAAACAATAATAATTAAAATTTTCATTAAAACTTACGAAAATATTATTGTATATAAAAGGGAAAAAACAAAGAAAAATTGCTCGATATGATAATAAAACCTTAAAAAGGATGTGCAGGGGTTAAAATTTCATCACCCTTTCACATCACTCCTGCGTACAAAATTGGCGCGAAAATATGTTATTAATTAAAATTATAAGTTCAACGGTAGTGTCACATAAGATACTGCGGAAACTCAAAAAAAATGGCCGAAATCGGACAAAGATAATTTAGTGTGGATGTACGAACACTCTATACTGGCGTATTTGTGCTCTCATCATGTTTAGCTCGTAACCCATGATATTCACCATATGTTTATAGAATAACTAACTCGGTTTATTCCGTATAAAATAATTGTCCTTTTTTTTCAATTCATACTATTATTTTATTTTAATATACAGGTTGTTTGTTTATTGAAACTCTCCCAAAAATAGAGTACATTCTCTTTCGATATTTATTTTTTGATTGAACCACCCAAAATTGGTATCGGAATCAGAAGTACAGATATATATTATATAAAGTAAATGGTGACAGAATAATTCCTTTTGAACTCCACTCAATAATTTCTTTTTTTCTTTCCTCTTGTATAAAAATAATAAAAAAAAAAACAAAAAATTATTTATCTTTTTTTTAAATTTTTTAATGCTTCATCGTTTGAAACGTTATTAGATAGAAGCATAAAAATATATTTTTCTTTAACTCTATATATACAAAAGCATATATACATATATATACATATACACACAAATACACTTTGAATAGAATTTTTATTATTAAAAAAGTCGTTTACATCATGAGTTCTAACCAAAAAAGCATATTAGGATTACCATCAAATTTATCCTTGGACTCACTTCGAGAAATATTAGGATATTTTAAAAATGACCGGGCTACACTTTATTCCTTACTTTTCGTTAACCGACTTTGGTGTAAAATAGTGGTTCCACTATTATGGAGACAACCTTTTGATATGGCTTCATTAGAAAATTATGACCTTATAATTCAGACATACATTTATTGTCTTCCAGAAAAAGAGAAATCTCGGTTTATCCTTGCAGGAATCAAATTACCTCATCATCCAAATCCATTTTTCGATTATCCAACATATTTAAAAAGTTTTGATAGTGAAAAATTTCGACAAGCTTTAAATTCATGGTTAAAGATGAACGTTGTTGAAAGTAGATTTGACCCTTTAAATTTATTATGTAAACCTATTAAAATGTTATTTGGACCAATGGCTAAGGATCGTTATAGTGTAATGCCTAGAAATATTTTATACAAAGCTGTCAATAAATGTATCGAACCAATAGTTCAGGATTACTGCGCCACTCGGCCTAATTTTGATGTTGCTAAGGAGATGACAAGTTTATTATTTAGTGAATGTGATAGGTTAAGAAGTTTGAAAATTTGTTATGATGAGGATAGTTTACCTTTAATGGAAATGATTGACGCTTTATGTATGAAAAATGTTAACGCGCTATGTAATCTGCAAAGTTTTGAATTATGTATTCGTACGACAATGAAAGAAGATTTGGAGAATGATTATGAAATATTAGGAAATCTTTTCTTAACGATGTCAAGATCTGCTACAAATATTCAACATATGAAAATTGATGTTCCTCATATTCATAAATTTCCACCACAAGTTCATATGGCTTTATATAAATTGATTTATTCTCAAAAGAATCTAGTTTCTTATATGTCAAATTATTTTTGGGATTCAAAATATTCAATACATTCAGCATTAAAAAATAGATCATTAAAAAGATTAAATCTCTGGGGTCTAACACATTTTGATGATTCTCTCGTACAAGGTTTATTAAAATGGTCAAATTTAGAAACTTTAGAATTAGTTGGATGTCCAATTTCTCCAATACCATGTGAACTTTCTTGTAATCAATTAAATATTAAGAATTTACAATTGGGTAATGGTTATGGAAATTGTCCTTATATTAAAACAACTTTATTACAAATGTGTAACAAAAATTTACAAAAACTTACTATTGAAGGTGTTACTACAGAAATTGTTGAAGAAATTACTCAACATTGTCCAAATATTACTCATTTATCACTTTGTGCTTATCAAGATATTTCTGAATCTTTACCAAAATTAATTTCAAATCTTCGTAATTTGAAAGTTTTAACTCTTGGACATCATGAGAAATTTCTTTTCAATCATTCAACTATAGAACAATTTGTACAATCAATCCCTAATTCTTTAAGATCTTTATGTTTAAATTTCAACATTTCTTTTGATTTTTTGAAAATCCTTTTAGAAAATAGTCAAACAAATCTTTATAAATTAGAATTACATCAATCAAAAACTTATCCTGATGATTTTATAAATTTCCTAATTGATTATACAAAAAATCAAACACAAATTAAGTTATATATCCCTCCCGAACATTCTCCTACCCCTAAAAAGAAATCTCGTAATTCCATTCTTTTAGAAGTTGCTTCCATTGATGTATTAAAGAATGCTAGTAAGCACTTTAATATTTATTATAAACAAGATAATAGAAATTTTTATAATCTTTGGTAAAAAACCATTATTATATAAACAGGTTTATTTTGTTTATTAATTAATTTCATTTATTTACTTTATATTCCCTTATATATACATTTATTTATTTATTTAGGGTTTGGTTTATTATAATTTTTTAACGCATATATATTTTAATACACATGCAAAAAAAATATTTACACTTTTACAATATTAGAAATTTAGTAGAATTTTTATTTCCTTCTCGAACATTTTGTCCCTTATAAAAAAAAAAAGGGTTGAAGGATTTAGTTTTGATTGGTTAAGGATGTTTGTTGTATTTAATGCTGTGAACGTAATATCTTTGTTTCAAATAACAATGTATAATTTTCATCGTATTTTTTTTTACAAAAAAAATTTTTTTTACTTTATTTTATAATATCACTTTTTCTTCTTATTTTTTTTTATTTTCTTTTCTTTCAATTATTGCTCTTATTTTTTATTATTATTTATTTACTTACTTTTATTATCCATTTCTGTAAATATTTTCAGCATCTTCCCCCCCCCCCTCCCTTTAAATATTCTTATATATATATATTATTTTATTTTTGTTCTTTCATCTTTTTCTCTTTTCCCAATTTTTCTTTTTTGTAGTATTGAACCTTTTTTTTTTAACAAAAAATAATTCAAAATTGTAAAAAAAAAATCATTTTGTGAAAAAAAAATAAAAAAAAATAAACGTCAGGTATATTTAAAATATATTTATCATGTGACTACAAATATTTTTTGTAATTTTTAAGGCGAGGAATTAAAGAACAATCATGAGAGTGGTTTATATACGATAATTTGACTTTGGAAATGGATTTAATGAAAAGAATGAGTAATGTTTATAAAGTGAGTATTTTGATATTTTTGTATATGTTACTCCAAAATGATGCATATCATATATTCATTCTTCTTTCCTTTCCTTTAATAAGTTACAGGCTTTGAATTTTATGAATAAATTCATTATTATTGAAGGAGTGAAGTGAGAAGAACATTTGATTATACGTGCAAATTAATATTTGTTAGCGACTTGGGCGCTTAGCGTGTAAGCAGTAAATCACTGCATCGTTAAAAGTGATAAGTGAATCAAAAGCGTAAGTATTTATAAATCAGTGCATCGCTAAAAGTATTAAAGTAATGATTATCGTGAAGTGAATCAAAAGCGTAAGTATTTTTTATTGACATTAAATTTATCTGTTAATTTGTTTTTTTTTTTATAAATTCGTCATTATTTAATAACAGAACGATCTAACGATATCTGATATATTTTTGTATTGTAGGTATTTAAGTAAGGGTTTTAGGGTTTCATTTGTTTCAGTTGAATAATTATTGTGCGTCATACGTCAATCATGTCATGGCAGCGTGTGATTAACCCCGTAAAGTTTTATCAATTTCGTTATAAAAGATAAGGATCGAAAGATATATTAAACGCGCAAAAAAAAAAAATTATAGAGATTTGATCCCCCAATAGTTTTGCAAAATTCAAATTTTACTGAAAATTATCAAGTCTTACCAATGTAACCGTAGGTGTATAACAAAAAATTTTCAAGTTTTGTTTGCGTTTGTGTTTACTGCGGCATTTAAAATTTTAACGTCATCTTGTTAAATACTCGTGATCATAAACTTTAAATATGACTTTGTGTTCTTTGTGTTTTTGTTATGCATCATGATTTATTACTTTCACCCCCAAAATACAAATAAATAATCACATCTGGGTATTTTTTTAAAGTTTTTTAATATTTCTTATTGTATTTAATTTATATGTATAATCATTGATTGAATGAACAATACTAAAAATAAAAAAGTTTTTTTTAAATCAGTTGTTATTGGCGAAAAAGATAAATATGATAAAACTTGATAGAATCTTGTGGCTTTATTTATTTTTTCCTCATTTACAAAGAAAAAAACCAAATTCGTATGGAAACAAGTTTTTTTTGTTGTCGCAACGAACGGGGTTTCTCTTGTGCGGGATTACCCGAGTAATGAAAAATATAATATCTCGTTTTGATTTGGTATAGT
Organism: Rhizophagus irregularis; assembly: GCF_026210795.1. Taxonomy (NCBI): domain Eukaryota; kingdom Fungi; phylum Glomeromycota; class Glomeromycetes; order Glomerales; family Glomeraceae; genus Rhizophagus; species Rhizophagus irregularis. The sequence continues at coordinate 3,313,983 of NC_089447.1, forward strand.
ATTATATTATTCAAGTTGAAATATATACTGTACAATAATAATATGGTATAATTAATATATACAGTATCTTCTTTTAGATAAATTAAATATTAAAATATCAGTAATTTACATATCAACTTTTTTACACCAATAATATTGACGATTAAATCGTACTTCCAAATCTTTTTCAAGGTGTTTTTCGATTTCTTTTTCCATATTCTTTAAATCGTTATGTTTTTCAATCCATTGTAATTTATCTTTATTAGTTTTAATTGAATTATATTCTTTCTCTGCTTTTTCGATATCCTTTGTCCAAAAAATACTCTCTTCTAGAATTTTTGTATTTGACCGGAGGATATGAGATCGATGGGATCGCGGGAATACAATCGAGAATTTCCATAGGGAAATTTCCACGTTTTTTATAATTTAATAATAATATTTTGAGAGAACAAACAACAAAAACTACACTTAAAAAATATCTTTGATTTAAAAAAAAATTTCTACAATTTTTTTTCTAATTTTTTTTTTTTATAAAAAAAATCTAATCCTTTAAAAAAACCCCAAAATGGAAAAACCATCAGTCACTTATCAATCTGTTGATTATCTCGGTTTAATTCTCTGTAACTAAAGAATAAAAAAAAAAATTTAAAAATTTAAAAATTTTGAATTTTAAAAATATTTTTTTATATAATAAAAAATCTTCTTTTAATTTACCCAATAATTCTTTCATAAATACAATTTTCACAAGCAAAAAACTTGAAAATTCCAATAAATTCCAATATCAATCATAAAATATGATCTTTCATATTCTCTACAATATTCACAAGTTTTTTGATAATACTCTTAACCAAATATATCTTTGTTCATTAATGAATTTTGGTGGTTGTTAATGTTATTTTTGGATAATATAATAAACGAGATTTTTCTTCATATTTCTTGTGTATATTCTGAAGTGAATGACCATAAAATATTTCTAAATTTTCGACAAACTAATGAAAGTACGTATAATGATTCTGGTGATATTATTTCACAAATTTTAATAAAGATTTCTGTAGGAAGAGTATTTAATGTTGATGGTATATAATTTGGTATATAATTTTTATTTCATGAATTTTTGTTTCTTTATCATTTTTGATAGATTCCACTTTATAATAATTTTTTTATTGTTTCAAGTCAGAATAATTTGGTATTTTTAATAATATAAAATATCTATTAAGGACTATTTTGTCAGTTTTTATATATGTGATTACGTCTGCGACTGCGGTTTTATTGAACTGCGGTTAACTGGACTGTTACTTTGTTGCTTGATCTACCGCAGTTTTGCGGTTTGCCCACTCAAAATCGCGTTGCACAACAAACAATGTGAATATATTAATATAGTTCTATTTGAACCTCAAAAAATCAATTTGAAACTGGTATTAAATCAGTATTTTCGGTAAAACTTTCGAATCTTTAGTTTGGTCTACAAAAATATCTTAGTTTCATAAGTTTTACCCTATCAGCCCAAACCCATGGCGTCAATATATCGTAATAATTGTTATCTTATCCTGTGATTAAAAATAAGGTTTCCTATCTAATGTTTCGCCAAAATCTAAAAAACTTTTGTGAAAGGTTTCACCAAAATTTTTAAACTACCGAAACCTGGAAACTTGGCGAAATCAAAAATCTATTCATGTTAAAAAAAAATTCTGCGTCAGAATTTGGCAATTGCAACTATCCTGATTAATAAAATTAATACATAATAATAAAAAGATCGGTTGTTTATTTATTTATTATTTAATTTTATTTATTGAATGAAGAACAATTCAAATTTGGAAATAAATTTAAGTTTAAATAAGTAAACTAAACCACGTAGAATAAAATGCTAACTATGTACATTATAGAGATTGTTTCCCCCGTATTTAGTGCAATATACCACCTGTCGTTAAAAATATGGAGACATAGTCATAAAATAAAAAAGGCCATTGTAAATAAGAAATTTGACGTGATAATTAAATATATCACGTGATTTTATTTTTTTTCATGTGACACAATTTTATATAATGTTAATAATAGGAAGAAACTTAAAGGGTTCGGGTCAATTATTCTGGACCAGGTTTATTATCCTAGACCTATAACCTAATTTGGAAAAGCCATATACAGAGGTGGGAGCAAATCACATGACTTTGAAAAAAATTGTTTTCATAAAATAAAACTTTTTACCATATATTCAACAATTTTAAACACACATTTTAAATGCATTTTTGCCTGCTCTGCAAGTTTACTTAGAGCGCAGAGTAGGGTTTTGAATGCTGTTTTTGATTTATTTGACTTTTTCAATTTTGTTATCCATTTTTAGATATGATCGGCAAAGTTTCGTTCATTCATATGTAAAGTCAAAAACAATATTCAAAATCCACTTTTTTTCCTTAAGTAAACTTGCAAAGCAGATAATAATCTAATTAAAATTACACTGAATCATATGATTTACCCCGCTTTAGACGACCTCCATATACAGTAAGTAATTGTAATAAAGTTATTGGTTATTTTTATAATAAAAATTACACATAAAAGTTTACATACAGTACAAAAGTCTTTTGCAGTATTTTTTTCAGAATAAAGTTTTTCCTAAAAGTTTTTCCATATATCATATAAAATATAAGAGCCACAGTATGATTAAAGACTTGACCTCTTCCCAAACTTATCAACCTCAAGTTTGCGATAATTTTAAAAATCATAATGAGTTTGTTAATAAAATTAAAAGTTATACATGTAATCTTAGTTTTGTTATTAGACTTGGAAAAGTTGAATATATAAATACTACCAAAAATAAAGAACAAGAAAATATAACAAAACAACTTTAAAAAAGAATATTATTATGCTTTAGAGCTGGTTATTCTGAGCCAAAGGAATATATTTTAAATAATGATAACTCAAATATCAAAAAACGAAATTGAAAATCTCAACGTTGTAACTGTTCTTTTTATATTTGTACTTCTTTGAATAGTTCCAATAGTTTATAGTATATTATTAACATGAATCTTACTCATAATCATCAAATGGTTGATGAATACGGAATACCATCAATTTTTTATATCAAATGAACAAAGTATTTCTAATGATGTTAAGCAACAAATTGCATTATTACGTCATGCTAGTGTAGATGTTTTAACTATATATGCAATTTTAAAAAAAAAGTTTGATGATTGTGTTACATGGGTATATAATGATATTTATAATTTTATTTATCAGTTAGAAGGTACTGGTTCAGAAAAGAAAGAATTTGATGCTGAAGAGTTTATTAAAATATTAGAGCAATTTAAATATAATAATGACAAATTTTTTATTACATAAATATTAATATATAATAATACACAAAGATTAGAGTGTGTAATTTGGATGTTTTCTGAACAATGTATTAATTATAGTAGGTTTAATAATATAGTGATATTTGACAATACATCTAAAACAAATTGCTTTCAAAACCATTTGGTATTTTTACAGGAGTAAATACTATGGACATAATATATGTTTTGCTGGTATGTTGATAATTGATAAAACAGAAGATAATTTTATTTGGGTATTTACCAAATTTCTTGAAATGGTTAATCAGCATGCACTGTTAATTATTTTTATTGATGATGATTGTGCAATGGCTAATGCCTAATGCTTACACAAAAGTTTTGTGACTATTAAATACAAAGCATCGCTTATATCAATAGTAAGGTTGCTTGTCTAAACCTCTTCAAAATTCTATGATTAGTTTCGTCAAAATTTTACTATAGATTTATTATAGTTTCAGCAGAGTTTCGGCAGTTTCAGCATTTATAATAAGTTTTGGCAGTTTCAGCATTTATAATAAGTTTTGGCAGTTTCACCTTTTTTCAAAGTTTCGCCAGTTTTTTAATATAATTTTAATATAGTTTTGGCAGAATTTCACTTTTTGGCGAAACGCCATCTTGCCTAAACCCTTAGGTTTCGGCAAGAAACCTTAATCAATAGCATTTAATGAAAAATGTTATGAAAAATTTATTTGCAAAACTTGATAATAAATGGACATCATTTATAAATAACCTTTATAAATATCTTAGAAAAATAGATATTTCAAAATTTCTTTCTCAATGGGATATGATTAAAACATCTTATTCATGCATCAACTTATTTATCACAAATGGAAAAAACAAAAAAAAAGTGGGCAGCTTACTTTAATTGTAATATATTTATAGCTAATATGACTACTACCACACAACGTGAAAGTTTATGAATAATATAATGAAAGGTTACTTAGATGCAAGTACATCTTTAATGACATTTATTACTGCATTTCAATCAGCATTAGACATGCAAATAAAAAAAACTGAATTTTATGTATATCAACAAGATAATTTTAATATTTTATATTTAACTACAAGTCTATTTAAATGTCAAACTGTATTAATATTAACTACTTATTTACTTAAAAGAATACAAGAACAACTAATGCAATCTTTCATATATAACTGTGAAAATATTTCAAGGTATTATACTGTATATTTATTTTTTTAAATATACAATTATTGTAATTATATTTTATAATGATAAATTTATTTATATTTATACAGTCAAGAAAATAATGCTGAATTAATTTTTTCAAGTTAAAAGATTTAAAAAAAAAATAAATAAAAGAATTGTAAAATACAATTCTAATTCTAATTGTTTTACATATTCTTGTGGATATACTCAATTTTCAGGTTTTATATGCCAACATATTTTTCGTACTGCAGTGCAATTAAATTTGAAAGAGCTTTCAACTAATTTTTTTTATGAACGATAAAAAAAAAATCTAAGTGAAAAAAATCTTATTAATACTTATATCTGTTTTTCAACTTTACAACAATTATTTAACAATCAATCTAATAATGATCAAGATCAGAATCATCAATATATGCTTATACAATTATTACAAAAAATATAACGATTTATAATACAAAATCCTATAATATCTAAAACTTTATATGTTTCTTTCAATAAAGCATTTACTTCTGAAGTTGAAAATCCAAATAAAGTACAATCCAAAGTACAATCCAACACTTTAAATATTATACCAACAGTAAAAAATCCTTTAGTAATTCGTAAAAAGGGTCATCTATCTAATAAGAGAATTAAAAGTGCAGGAGAATTAACTAACAAATCTAATAATAAAAAAAAGAAAAAAGCTGATGAAAATGCTAATTATAATATGTCAAAAAACCTTAGTTTTGATAATTGTAAACTAATTTACATAATGCAAAATATACAACCATTATATAAAATTCAAAATCTCATAACACTTTCACAACATTGTACTTTACTTTCTTTTCAAGTTTCACATTTTAATAAATCTGATTTTCTTTCTAATAAATTAAATTTAAGTAAGTATATATTTAAATGTTCATACATCTGATCCTTTATATTAATGGTTTGTATATCATTATTTAAAAATCATTAAATTAAGAAAATGATCAAGACAAAAATATTAAATGTTCTTATTGTGGTGAAACTTTACCAAATCTATTACCATCAAAAGTTTCAGAGTATTTAAATGATATCTTAATGGAAAAAAGTAAGTATTACAATATTTTAAATAAAATTCCCTTTAATAAAATGATTAACTTAATTTTCTGAGTTATATAACAGAATCGACTCATACAATAGTTGAACAATATGAGTTTTGTCTAGTTTATAAAGGTGAAGAAACAATCATTTCCTGTGGAATTGAAAAAGGATATCCATTATATATAGATTTTGCAAAGCTATATATTTAATTGAATTACAGAATTGAAATCAGATTTGCTGAAAATTATAAAAAGTCAATGTTATAGTAAATTTTGTATAGATGCAGTTAAAAGAATTCAAGAAATAGGTAAATCAAAAGTGGATCATCCATTATATCAAATCAATTATTTTGAATCTTTTCAAGTAAGTCTAAAATTGGCATTTTTTGTTTAAGATTATTAATTTAATTTTAATAAATTTTATTTGCAATTTTTAGCCTGAATATTATAGGCCTAAAGGTTTAGAAGTTATCTCAAAGAATTTAATTAAAATGTTTATTTAACCTAAAATATTAACCAAAAATCTTTGTGTCTCACAATTCTCATTACAGTATTTAGTCCAAGTTTTGGTATCTAAAACTGTAATTAGGCTTATTGCAGAAGATCTTGGAGGTATTTTTTTAGATATGGCAAAAAATGTTATAAATGATAGTATTGAATTTGGATTTTATATTCATAAAGATAGTAATACATAATTTTACTTGTAATTAGTATGTTTAATTGATGCATTATATTTTACTAAATATATTTTCTTTATTACACTATTTTCAAATACATCAAGTAAATAATTAATATAAAAAATATTCAAGAAAAAATTAAAGAACCAACTCACAACTCAAGAGGAGAATAAGTTAATTAAAAGTGTTATATCCCAACAATTTACAACAGCACTAAGAAATTTAACATATGTAAATAAATAGTATAATCCACAAAATTCCTTTAATATTTATTTAAAATACCTTTTAAATCTTAAAAGAAAAATATTTTATTAAGCAGTATTTGTCTTCTTTTATTGCGTCATCTATAAACTATAAAGTCCAAAATTTTAAATGTAGATTTTCACATGACATGATACTATTTATATGTGACTTCAGTAACAAAAAATTGCATGTGTATTTTTTAATTTTATTCAAATTTATTTAACCCAATATATCCATTTTATCTTTACACAACTAACAATCAGCATTTAGACAATTTCTTCATAAGCCTTATTCAATTAAAACTTGTTTCATTACCTTAAGCTCTCTATTTTCATTTACCATCGATTGGTGCTGATTGTTTAATCCAAAAACTGTATCTCTCATTTTTATTTGCTTGCCATTAGGTTTTAACTTTAAGTTTATTTTATTTACAGTTAACTCCCTCTATAGTCACTCCCGTTATAGTCACATTCTACTATATAGTTACACTAGTTGAATGTTCAAAACACTTTATTATTAAAATCTATCCTATATAGTCACAATCTATCTATAGTCACTATACCTATCCTCAAAAATCTTATATTAAAAAGAACCGTTTATAATCACAGTTAAATAAAGAATATATTAAATAACTTGGCATCTAATAATCGTACAAAGATGTATCATAGCTTGTTAGAATCGTCTCACTGAGACGAATCGAATGGTGGTAGTTTTATCCTTTTCCTTTGCAAGTGTTTACGGCCAGACCACCCATTGCCTCTTATGAGACTAATCTCAGGTCTGTGTCCTATCATCTTCAATGGGCAACCATTAAACCGAGTACTTAATTCCTCAGGTAACAGCACCACTATAGAAGACATCCCCCATCGGGCCATTTAGGCTGATCGCTGAGGTACACGCCGCCTACTCATCCTATACCCATTGCATGATACTGATACTCAATTTATTTAACGACCTTTAGAGAGCATCTACTTTCATGGAGGACTTTTGACAGGTAACATCAACCATCTAGTACTCTTCCATACCACCATTTTAGGTACTAAGTCTCACTCAAAGGCCACTACAGCCCGCGATTACCTAGCACCGATAGTACAGTTGTTTACCCCAAGTGGTATACTTTTGTAGTGACCACTCGGACAGGAAGTAGCAGGCATCTGTCCAGGATCACCCCTTATGGTGGGTATCAACCACTGGAGGATCACCAACCAGGACCCAAGGAGTAGGGAATCGAACCCCATAGCCACGCTACCTGTTCTGCGCACGAACACCTTGGTTGGCCTAAGACCTAACAGAAGGTCTAACTACCACTAAGACATTGCACCCTCAGCTTTACCATCTAGGACGACCATCTAGCCATTACTGACCCCAAGCGGTATCGTAGGGGAGGACCTTCGGACGGGAAGTCCCTCCGCGGTATAGTAGTGACCTCGAGGACAGAGCTGCGCACATGCCAATGGCCTCATAGGGAACGTTAGAAGGACACCATGACCCTTAGTTGAAATGTGCGGCCTAACCGTACACACTAATTCACCATGATGCAGTCCAACTACACTAATCATGTACCGACGCGCTATTGGTTGTACTTGTTGTAGAACGTACTGCAGTAAAATTCTTTTTATTTCCGTGGTCATAGGAATCGAACCTGCAACCTCACCATACTCAGGCTTAATGAGGGTCTCAGTGACTAACCACCGAGATAGGGTGACCAACCCTAGTTTTATCCTTTTCTTTGCAAGTGTTTACGGCCAGACCACCCATTGCCTCTTACGGACTAATCTCGGGCTCGTGTCCTATCATCTTCAATGGGCAACCATTATACCGAGTACTTAATTCCTCAGGTAACAGCACCACTATAGAAGACATCCCCCATCGGGCCATTTTAGGCTGATCTGAAGCTAGGTACACGCCGCCTACTCATCCTATACCCATTGCATGATACTGATACTCAATTTATTTAACGACTTTTAGAGAGCATCTACTTTCATGGAGGACTTTCGACAGGTAACATCAACCATCTAGTACCCTTCCATACCACCATTTTAGGTAAGTTTTATCCTTTTCTGATCACTGGCTGACGAGTTATTCAACAAAATGTTAAACATCGGCATTATAATATTTCTTGATTTACGTTTACTGCGCCATTTAACATTTTACTAGATTTCTCGGTACCTAGTGATTGTAAAAAGACGATTTATAGCTCGTTGGAATCGCCTCATCGGGACGAATCGAATGGTGGTAAGCTCATCTCTCTGTGATCAATATTGACAGAGTTATTACTTAAAAACCATTTAATATTTTTTAATTTCGGAAATTGATCTAGTGATTGGATTTCGATGTATTTTATACCATTAGATTCGTCTCATCAAGACGAATCGAATGGTAGTAAGATCGTCTTTCTAGGATCAATTTTGGCAGAGTTATTACACAAAAACCATTAATATTTTTTTAATTTCGGAAATTAATCTAGTGATTGGATTTCGACGTATATTATACCATTAAAATTGTCTCATCAAGACGAATCGAATGGCGGTAAGATCATCTCTCTACGATTAATATTGGCGAAGTTACGATACAATAAATTTTTAAGTATAATTCTGACTAAAATTATGTTAATTTTTGGCCAGAATTATGATATACAAATATAAGAAATTTTTTATATAGTCACATCTCTTTATAATCACCAAATATGGACTGTCCCAAATGTGTGACTATAAAGAGAGTTGACTGTACTACAAGAGCATTAGGTTTAAATGCTGCATGATTTGAGCTATTATTAAATGCAAATAATGCAATACAATTGGGATTGGAAAAAAGGGTTTTATTAATTAGGTATTCACTTGTCCAATATTCTTCATGATTTTTGCCTAGTTGGAGATATATGTATGCATAGAAGTAGACTCTAATGAAAAATGTAAATCCGGTCATCTGGTCAAATCACATGATTTATGCAGATCATTTTCTTTTTAGGTCTAATATTACATGAATTTCCAAAATTGGTGAGATTAATTTTTAGAAAAAATATTTTTTGTAGAATAGTATCACTTAAAAAGAAAATAATCTGCATACCCATGATTAATATCACGTAATTAGATAAAATAACAGATTGAATGAATGATCAGACTCTACTTTACATTAATATCATTTTGATATTGATTCAATATCAATTTAATATCAATGCGATATCAAAATAAAATATTATTATTTTAATATTAAAATAATATCGAAATAGTATCAAAATGATATCAAAATGATAATAGAAATGACATTGAAATAAGATGTCATTTTGATGTCATTTTAATTATCATTTTGATATCATTTTAATATTAATTTAATATCAATATAATATCAAAATAATAATACTTTATTTTGATATCACATTAATATTAAATTAATATTGAAATAATATCAAAATAATATCAAAATAATACAGTTAAGATAAATTTAATAATATCAATTCTATATTAATTAAAAATATTAAGTTTCTGTAAAGTACCTTTATCAGAATACTTCTTTACTACTAGGTATAAAAGGATTTTCTTAATGCTATTGTATATTTAATTTAAATCATCTACATTCCTTTAACAAAAATTTACTAACCATTATTAAACATTCATTTTCTTTTTTGCATAATGGTAATTCTTCTGATTTTGTCTATACATTCCATTTTTCATTATTAAGGATTATCTCTTTATTATCAGATTCAAGTATTAGTGATATTTGTTCTATAGTTTTACCTTTATATTTTGCCATATACTTTTTATAATTATAGATTAGAATTTTTAATATTCAGCAACATCAGGATGTTTATGATCATCATAATAAATATCTTAATATTTTTTTTTTTTTTTAAATGTTGAATTATGTATCATTTTATTAGAATATATTTGGACTATATAATAATCACAACTATTCTGTAAATGATACTTCCAGCACCTGGCCAGTCCGATCAAACATTAACTATTATATCACAAATAAATTAAAAATAAAATTAAATAATAAAAGTAAACCAAAATAATTAAACCAAAATACTATACTATAAACCAAAATTAAATTAGAAAGAAAAATAAAGGAAAAATAAAAGTAAAGTAAAATAAATTTACTAATAAATAATTAATTAAAAAGTTTTTTTTTTTTTTTTAAAAAAAAAATTACTCCAGTAATTTTTTGCTTATGTATAATGTAACCTTATCAAACTTCTTAACTTGGGTTATCGAATCTCATATATGTATTTCTTTATAAAGGTATCCATTGATTTTTTTACCATTGGAATTGCCTTTTGTATTCGATCTGCTAATAAACATCTTAATATTTAAATAATAAGGTTATTTTTTTGTATATAATGTGTTAATTAATCTTTTTACTTTACTTTTGTGATTGAAAGGTATAAATAAGAATATTTAACTATCATGTTGCAGTTTTTATGCTGATAGTTTTTTTTTATTATTCCAGAATTTGCAAGCAATTTTTGCTTAATAAATTCCTTAAATTCAATAGACGCTTACTTCCAATAGAGGTCACCCACAAAGCCTAAGGTAAAAATTACATAGAAAAATCAAAAAAACTGGTTGAATTTATAAGGTAAAATTCTTTATAAATTAAAAAAGCAAATGTAATTTTATGATAAGTTTTTTTTATGTAATTATTAAGTATATGGTAAAATTAAATAGGATTTTAAAATGTAATTTGTAATTATAAGGTAAAATTTATGATAATATGATTTTGTAAAATTTATTAGTATATACTATTTTTAACATAAAGTTTATTGTACAGATACGTAAAATTTCATTACATAAACATGTAAAATTTATTATATTATTTTTAGCATAAGTTTATTACATAGACACATAAAATTTCATTACACAAATATGTAAAATTTATTATACTATTTTTAGTATAAGTTTATTACATAAATGCAAATGTATATGACCTATATTATATAACATATATCATGTTATATAAGAACATAGCATCTGATCGTATAAGAATGATACATTTGCTACACAGACATGTAAAATTTCATTACACAAACATGTAAAATTTTATTACATAAACACGTAAAATTTTATTATACAGACATGTACAGTTTCATTATATAAATACATAAAATTTTATTACACAGACATGTAAAATTTCATTATACAGATACATACAATTTTATTACATAAAACACATAAAATTAAAAAAATAAATATGTAAAAAAGAATTTTAAAGGTGGAATAAATTAGTTATTTTTTTAAAATTTTTTTTTTGTTAAAAAATAATATATATATTTGTAACTATTGATTAATTTTGAACTTATTTTAAATAGGAACTTTTTTACTTTTTTTTTAAATAATTATACAGTAAAATTTGATAAACTGGATTTATCAGTTTCACTAAAAATATTTGGTTTATCGGAATATCCAGTATAGCGAAAAATTTTTGATATATTGGAAATCTATTATATTGAATTTTTTTAAAGAATTCATGCTAATAAAATTAATATACATTATATTTTATATAAGTAATATATAACTTTGGACGGAATTAAGATTTTTATAATTCTGGCCAAAATTAAGATTTACCGCATTACGTTACTTAAATTTTATTGGTTAATGATCACGTGATCTGGTTTATCGAATCATTTTTACTATAGCTTGTTAGAAAATTGATCCGTTATTGAATATCAATTTTTTTATGAATAATAAAAAAAATAATTATACAATTAGGTTGGCAATTTCATCATTAAAAAATAATATACCATGTAATCAAGTTAATTGTAATCATGCTTGGTATTATGAAGATTTGCCAGATAATACTGGCTTTAAAAGAATTACACCTTGTTCAATATAAGTTCATGGAGCTCCATTGCTATGATTGATAAACATAAACCATCTAAATTGGATGTTGATGGTTTATTGTCTGGAACTATACTTTGTTAGTTCCATATAATGCAGAATTTTGGTGAAAATCTTAAAAATTGGAACATTAATCAATCTTTATGGTATGATTAATTTATTTAATTTAATTAATTTAATTAATGATTTTAATAATGTAAATATTATTTTGTTATAGTTATCCTATTGCACTTGGATTTAAATTAATAGGAAGATGTTGACACTCATGTTGTTCAAAGGAAAATGCAATGTCTATGACAAATTTGTTTAATGCATTTATTGATAGCTTAGAGATGAATAATGAAAAAAAAGAAAAAAATTAAAAATGATGTTAGAAATAATTGGATGTGTGAGGAATGGTGTATGCAATTTATTAATGCTGGCAGATTACCAGTTAATAACGAACCACAAACAATTATACAAAGAGAATTAATCAGACTATTGAAGCTACATACTACTCTGGTAAACAATCAGTATTAACATTTGTTGAACGCTTATATGGAGTAACCTTAATGCGCGAAAATATCATGGAACAAAACACTGGTAGAGTAATTTATGAAGCAGGGCTAATTACAACTTTCAATGCACAATCTATAGAACAGGTTGGTTATACTTTTATTTTTTATTTATTTAAAAACTAATAGTGAGATCTTACTGCAAAAATGACACAAGACATGCTTAGAAGACTAAATTTTAGTAGATTGTACTTTTTATTAGGCATGGTAGAGATATCCGATCATGATAATCACTATTATGTAAAGAAAGGTTCAAATAACGATGTAGTGTATTCACCATATGATCATCAACCACTAAATTCTGAGAATATTATTATGGAAAAATTAGATCCATTATTTAAGCAATTAATTAATAATCATAATGTTCGAGAGCATCATGGTTATTATATTACAAATATTTTAACTGGAGAATGTCTTAATTGTTTTGATTTTATCTGGAATGGATCATTTCGTGATGTGTGCAAGCATTGCCATACTGCAAGAATTTATGCAACATCACTTCAGGGTTATGGTGATGATATAATAAAAGATACGAAAGAAAAACTAATAGCATATTTTAAAAACAATCAGAGAATTTTACCACCAGAACTTAAGAATTACAACATTTAGTACTGAAGTGGCTTTTTTAGAAATTGTTAAAGAATATAATGAAAAGGGTATGCAAATGTTTTAGTGTTTAAAAATCATTATTTTAATAATTACATATTTCTTTATCATTACTTTATAGGAAATGTGATTTTTTATAATATAATTGATCAAGAATATAAAGTTATAATTGATCCTTTTCGTCCAAGTGAATTGCAACAAATAAATTTGAATTCTTTACCAGGAGCTCCTCCAAAATCTGCTGCAAAACCCCGCAAACCAAGTAAAATACTTCGAGAAAATAATACAGCATTAAATTTGAATACGCCATCTATTCAAAAACGAAAAACTGATCAGATTCGTAAAGCCAAACGTGGTAACAAAAGTGTAAATATCATTTGCTTATTTGTTAATTAATTTTAATTTGGTTTAATGTAATAAACAAAGTTTTATTATTTAATAGCAGAAAGTAAACGCCTCAAATGAACTGGATTTGAATATTTCTAACTTTTCAATGATTCCTTTTACTAATCCTCCTACATATTCAACCACACATTATCCTTCAATTTATAACTCAACAACTCATTTCTCTAATACACATAATACATATTTCTTCCAACTTCACATTTTCCTTCAATTTTTAATTCATATTTTCCTTCAACTTATCAACAAAATGCGCTCCCTCATTTAGATTACAATTCTGCTACATACCCTTCCTCATCTCATACTTTTGCATGCCCAGTTTTGATTAATAACCCTTCTATATGTTCATACTAGCAGCACAAATGAAAATGCTTATCCTTATTCTTATCATTCAAATACACAACCTTATTTTGATAATTCTACGAATTGATACTTTTTACTTTTCATAATAAAATCATATCCGATATAGCTTCTTTACTTTAGTACTAATTTCAAAACTAAGTACCCTCGATTTAACAAAGTACCTGCTTATTATAAATTTATAATAAAAATGTAAAGTAGGAAATATAAATAAATAAAGTTTGCTTTGATAAAAAAAAAATTTTCATAATTATAATTTATGAGAAATTTTTATTAAAAAAGTCGTGTACGTTTTAATCTATCAAGAAGTATACTAAAATTCTGTGTTACGTTTTAACCTATCAAGAAACATGCATATTTAGGTTTCACAGCGATCTCTATCAAGAAGTATACCTCTGACCTATCAAGATCGATATTTTTGCATCATTAAAAGACTTTTCTCACTCCCAACCAATAGAAGCAGGATCTACTAGCTAAATAATTTCAATGACGTCTTTATACTGCGCATAAACTACTCCGATTTGTTCTTTCTATTGTGATAAGTATTAGTTCTTCATGCGCTTAAACATCCCTCCATTATTATCCTCCTATACAAGTTCTCATTCAAGATCTTTCAAAAAAGAATAGGTTTTATAGTTCACCACCATGTGAGGAGAAATGAACGTACGCATTTTTTCAGTCAGTTGACATTAATATGAAATATGTTCATCGACCAATAAATTTTGGGCTATCTGAATCAGTCCAATCATTTTCTGTATCACCGTCTTATCGTTTATTAGTAACGTTTATTAGTAATGACTAGGTAACGGGATCCGTTGTAATGTCCGAAGCACTCGTTTAAAATCCGCGTCAGGCGCGCCGAAAATCTGATAATCTGATCACGTGATAATAATCAACAATACATCTTATTGGTTAATCACGCGTGCGGACAGACATACAATGTGTCTAACCGTTAATGTCCTCGGACAATTACTCCCTTTTCAAATTGTTACCTTTTTTTCGTTCGTGTCTAGGCACAAAAATCAATTGCTATGGTTGACATTTCTCTTAACTGTCTTCACATTCAAGAAGGTTATGAAAATTATGAATTTACTCTTATTACCAACACAGAAAATTCTGTCGAAAAATTTAAAAAGGATATTAAAGAGAAAAGTACAGGGGCAGAGGAGGATATTTTCAACGATATTGAGGCCGATCAGTTAACGCTTTGGCAGGTACGGGTTGACTATAGTGAAGAAAAAGAATTTTCGAGCTTTACCTCAGATAGCAAGAATTTAAAAAAGCTTGAAGGAATTATTGGTGATTACTGGACGGAGCAACCTCCTAAAGAGTTTGTTCATGTCATTGTCTTCGTTCCATATTTAACCATTTTACGAATGCTGGATAGTCTAACGATATTGAGTCAAGGTAGGTCTAGCTGACCGCTTTTTAATCATATAGTTGTAATTCAAGCGAGATATATTATAAAGTTCAATAAAATCATTATTTCTGTAGCTGTGGCTTTTGAAGATTACACAAACATATCTCTACAACAGCTTTATAACGAACAATCTATCAAACAAGGAAATATATTGTTTTACAATAGAACTTACAAAGATGTAGAATTTGCACACAAATGCAAGGTTTGCACTCTTATTATAAAACGTTATAACAAGTTCTTTCTATATTTGGCTGAACATAATTTTTTTGGATCAGATTAAAGATATTTACAATATTAGGAAACTCTCGGTCATTTTTACTTTTGCCGACAATAAGGAAATGTTAATGTCATTTGATAGTTTAACTGAGCTCGAACTGTATATTCTCAAATCGAATGATCGTTTTAAAAACATCAAACGGGCTACTGGAAGTGCCTATAATTGGTTTTTCATCATAGATAAGGATGTGAATAAAGGAAGCATTACTGAATTAAGAAAACAATATGTTAAAAACAAAATAAATCCGACAGGTTAGTACGTTAGAATATTTGAAATATTAACGAATCAGAATTATCTTCTAATATATAATAATAGACATAGAAAAAGAAGAAAAAGAGGAAGCGGAAAACAAAAAAAAGATAAATATGGATCCGGTGAAGCTTGGTGACCGTGTTATTTTCCCAGTCAGAGACTCTATTCGATTTAAATTGCTTAATAAGGCTAAAAATGAGCTTCTGAAGAGATATGATAAGAAAATTCCATTTTTTTGTGTAATTGAAGCATTAGTAGATGATAAGGAAGTTCTTGTTGCCTTCGTGGATCAACCAGAAGGGACACCTGTCCACTTACCAGCTGAATTTGAGAGTTTTCCTGTGTTGATTTCATATGAAGCTCTTGAATTATTCCATCGTTCATATCACAAAGACCTTATACCTGGCATAAGTATCGGTAAACAAGATGAATCATTAAATGCAATTACACTTGGTGCTTTATTTCAAAATACTGCAGTATCCAATAAAACATTTATATTAACTGCAAAGCATAGCGTGGGAAAGGAGGATGAAAAAGTGGTTCAACCGGAAACACTCGATGAGGTTTGATATGTTGTGATTTTTTTACTATTAATATTTTTTGTTGACAGTTTTAATTATAAGGTTAACGCAACTAAGGCCACAAGGTACAATTTTATTGGAGCTGATTCGGCTTGTCATTATCTTGATTATGCTTTTTGTGAAGTTGTGAAGGACCGAGAAATCCCAGAATCACCAAACGTTCCATTTGGACAACATATTCAAATTCGTAGTATCAAGACTTCTGTAAATAATAGTGATGAATTTGTATATGTTAAGAAGGTTGGAAGAACAACTTTCCTCAGAGAAGGGTTAATACAAGATATGTGGGTGCCTTTTTATCCTCCTATTGTCAAAAGGAAGGGTAGAAAAGAACCTAAAGAAAGAAGTCAGAGATTTGCATTGCTAGTTTTTGGTATTAATAAACAAACATTTTGTAAGTTGACGGATTTCATATTAGCATTCTATTTTGTTTTCCTTATTCATATTTTAATCTATTTACAGCTGAACGTGGGGACTCCGGTGCAGCAGTATTTGATGATGATGGTAAATTATGGGGGATCGTTATTGCGGGAATGCGTAGAGTATCTTATGTAATCCCGATTCATTTGATTTTGGATGATGTTAAAGAAAGATTTAATGTGATATTCACTTTAAAAAATGAACCGGAGGAAAAAGAGCCGGAGGAAAAAGAACTGAATTGATGTTCTCAAAAAGACAAAGCTTTTATTTTAATTTTAATACTATTCGTGTTTTGTACAAGTTGATCAACGGAAATAAAACATTATTCCAAAGATAGTGATAATACTGTATGTGATTAGCTTGTACATGTAATTTGAATGGGCTAGTTGATAAAAATTTACTGTTTCATCTAAGGATCTGTAAATCATAAATTCTAATCGTCCAATTTCCATTTTTGTTTCATTTTAACGATGCCCTATCTTACGATCCGCAAAGCTGTGTAAATCAGGGGAAAATACTTATTACTCTTGGTCAGGTTTATTAATAGATCCTTTTAAAAACAAAAAGCTTCTGCAGTATAGATGACGTCTATATTTTTGCACGGCAAAAAGGTGATCCAAGTCCAGTAATCTTAGCAATGTTCAAACATTCAAAATAAAAAATATCATGTGATTTTCCTCACGGCCCGTAAGCGAAATTTGCCAAGAAAAAATTTTATTAATACATGCGAAAATAAATACAAGATCGGGACTTAGCCCGTGATACATGACGATTTTTTTCTATGCTAAAACTTATTTATCTGACTTTCCGGTAAGGTTGCTTGATAACCTAGGCTTTTTTATTACTCTCTCTTTACTTTGAGAAGCTGTACCTCCTCCAATAACCATGCAATATGTCCGAGAACTTACCTCCCATGTTTTCATTATCATATACAACAATTACAGGCTTCGATAGTTTGAATCTTAGCCTGTCCTGATTGTTAAGCGAACATTCCATAAAATACCATTCTTTTGCATCTGTGATGATCCCAAAAGTCTACCCATAAACACACTTTCCTCCAGTCCTCCTCTCTTTTGCCATGATAGCGTCCTTTAGGAATTTCCACTATCAAATATTGATATCATGTGCAAGTAAGTTTCTCTTGTGACATGTAAATGCCAAACAACAGTATGTGAGTACACTGAAAAGTGTGAAGAATTTTATTGCTGTGTGATCAGCATGGATCTCCATTTATTTATACATCCCAAGTCTTGTATTGCATAAATGGGTTATATCGCGATTTATAGTGATTATCTAGTTTAAAAAGATTCAATGATCGGGTTACTTTTTCTTCCTTCAAAATTCTATTAAAAAAAATGGTAGATTTAAATAGTAAATATATTGATTGGTTAGAAAAATCAATTGTAAATGAACATATAAAATATTATGATTATAAAGATTTCCATGATATAAAACCAATAGGAAGTGGTGCGTCTGGAAGCATTTGTCGTACCAATTGGAAGAATATTGATACGATTTTCGCTCTAAAATCTTTTTATAATCAGAGATCAACTCTTAAAGAAATTGTTAATGAGGTATATTATTATTTTTATTAATATAATATGTATGCATATATATAATTTTTAAGCTTTTTAATTGTGTTTCATGTCTTAATTATCCATTTATTGTATTTGCAGTTAAAATTACATCGGCATGTTCATTTTCATGCAAATATAATAAAATTTTATGGAGTTACATTTAAGGAGCAAACTGGTAAAAAAAAGAGAGATGAAATCGTTTTATCTATTTAAAATAATCCAACTATTAAAAATATATATATATTTGATTTCAGACGCAATTAATCAAATGAATAATTACTCTTTGGTTTTGGAATATGCTGATAATGGGACATTAAAGACATACCTAGATGAACATTTTAATGAACTTGAATGGAATAATAAATTTGATTTTGCATTACAATTGGCAAATGCTGTGTTGTGTTTACATGAATGTGATATTATTCATCGAGATTTGGTAATATATTTTAGATTTGTTTTTTATTAATATTTATTTCTATATAGTATAAATAGTATAAAATAAACTTTTTTTTTTTTGTAGCATGCAAGTAATATACTTGTTCATCAGAAAAGAATCAAGTTGGCAGATTTTGGATTATCAAAAAAGATTGCTGAAGCATCAAATAACACAGTGGAAATATTTGGTGTTATACCTTACGTTGATCCAAAAAGCTTTAATAATCAAAATAATCAAAGTCAACATTATAAATTAAATAAAAAATCCGATATATATAGTATTGGAGTTATTATGTGGCAAATTTCAAGTGGACGTAAACCATTTTATGATGAAGCTGTAAATTATGATTTGAGTTTAGCATTAGCTATAAAGGGAGGAAAAAGAGAGGAAATTATTGACGGTACGCCTATTGAGTATATTAATATATATACAAGTAAGTTATTCGTTAAATTATTATGATATATTTAGCGTCTTTTCTAAAGAAATTATAAACCAAATACTTATTTAAATTAGAATGTTGGGAGGGAGAACCAGACAATCGACCTGATATACAAGAAATTGTTTCGGGTCTTAGGGCAATTAATTCAACAGGAAATAATATCTTTATGAACAGTATGAAGGAAAGTCATGGCATTTTACCAGCATATGATTCTAATTCAAGCAGCAAATTAACTTCAGATATAAATAATAGCCTAGTTATAGACAATATTGTTTATAGTACCATTATAGAATCTAATGATACGAGCGTACCTGATATAAATGATGTAGCTGTCGATAAGTTAATTAATGCCGTTATTGAAAGACATAATGTAGAAATTATTAACGATCAATTCAAACAATTAATTGATCAAGAAATACAAGAAATACTGGAAATACTACGATCAAATCATTATGTTGATATTGATGAGTTAAGACGCATTGGAGGTAAAAACTTTGAGGAAAACTTCAAACAATTAATTGATCAAGAAATATTGGAAATACTGCAATTAAATCATAATGTTGATTATAATAAGTTAATGGATATCATCATTGAAAGACACAGCGGGGATATTGTCATTGATGAATTCAAACAATTTATTGATCAAGAAATATTGCAATTAAATCAATATGTTGATGAACTCATAAAATGGCTTATTATGAACCAAGTTAAGGTACAATATATTTGGTTTTTAGGATTATTGTATTATTATAATTTTAATACAGAACAACAACATTTTAGCAAAGCATTTCAATTATTTTTAAAGGCATCAGAGGATAATTACTCATTAGCTCAAGTTTATCTTGCTAAATGCTATGATGATGGTACCGGAATAGAGAAAAATAGATATTTGACATTTAAATGGTTTCAAAAATCCGTAGAAAATGAGAGTATTATTGGAAAATACTATTTAGGATATTGTTATGAATATGGTATTGGTATCGAAAATGATGTAAATAAATCATTTCATTGGTATAGTGAAGCAGCCAAAAATGAAAATAAGGCGGCACAGTATAATTTGGCTAGATATTATGAAAATGGAATTTTTATTGAAAAAGATGAAACTAAAGCATTCGAACTTTATAAGAGATCAGCTGAGCATGGATACCTAGATGCAAGATATAAAATTGCGTATTTTTATAATAATGGAATTGGAACAAAGGTTGATAAAGAAAAAGCATTTAAATTGTTTTATGAGGTAGCTGAAAAAGGAAATGAATTTGCGCAAAATAATCTTGGGATTTTATATGAAAGAGGTGAAGGTATTCAAAAGGACTTAGAGAGAGCTTTTTTTTGGTATAATAAAGCAGCCAACAATAAAAATAGAGCGGCACAATATAATTTGGGTAGATATTATGAGAATGGAATTATTGTTGAAAAAGATGAAGTTAAGGCATTTGGATTATATAAGGAATTAGCTATTCAAGGGTATATAAATGCACAATATAGAGTAGCGTATTGTTATGATAATGGAGTTGGAACAAATGTTAATAAAGAAAAGGCTTTTTTTTGGTATAATGAAGCAGCAGAAAATGGACATGATTTAGCACAATATAACTTAGGTATATTTTATGAATATGGAATACATGTTGAAAAGGATGAGTATGAAGCATTTGAATTATATAAGAAATCAGCTAAACAGGGATATTTAAACGCACAATATAAAGTTGCATACTATTACGATAATGGAATTCCCGGAGTTAATATTAATAAAGAAAAAGCCTTTTTTTGGTATGATAAAGCAGCGGAAAATGGAAATGAAATAGCGCAATATAATTTAGGCATATTTTATGAATATGGAATAAATGTTACAAAAGATAAAAAAGATGAAATCAAAGCATTTGAATTATATGAAAAATCAGCCAAACAGGGATATCTAAATGCACAATATAGAGTTGCATATTGCTATGATAAAGGAATTGGAGTTGATACTAATAAAGAAAAAGCGTTCATATTATACAAAAAAGCAGCAGAAAAAGAACA
Source organism: Rhizophagus irregularis (assembly GCF_026210795.1). Lineage (NCBI taxonomy): Eukaryota > Fungi > Glomeromycota > Glomeromycetes > Glomerales > Glomeraceae > Rhizophagus > Rhizophagus irregularis. The sequence goes on from NC_089447.1 coordinate 3,335,617, forward strand.
TAGTTATGCGCAAAATAATCTTGGAATTTTGTATTTAAAAGGTGAAGGAATTGAAAAAGATCTGAACGAAGCAATTTATTGGTATAATAAAGCAGCAGAAAATGGAAACGAAATAGCACAATATAATTTGGGCAAATATTATGAAAGTGGAATAGGTATTAAAAAGGATGAAGTTAAAGCATTTGAATTTTATAAGAAATCAGCCGAACGAGGTTATTTGAATGCACAATATAAAATTGCATACTATTATAATGAAGGAATTGGAACCACGGTTAATAAAGAAAGGGCATTTGAATTATTTAAAGAAATAGCTGAAAAAGAAAATAAATTTGCACAAGATAAATTTGGAATTATATGCGAAAAAGATGAGGAAACCGAGAAGAATTTAGAAATAGCATTTTATTGGTATAATAAAGCGGCAGACAGTGGAAATGAAATAGCACAATATAATTTAGGCATATTTTATGAGCATGGAACAAATGTTGAAAAAGATGAAGTTAAAGCATTTAAATTATATGAAAAATCAGCTGAACATGAGTACTTAAATGCACAATATAGAGTTGCGCACTGTTATGATGAAGGAATTGGAACTAATATTAATAAAGAAAAGGCTTTTTTTTGGTATAATAAAGCAGCAAACAATGGAAATGAAATAGCACAATACAATCTAGGTATATTTTATGAGTATGGAGTACATATTAAAAAGGATGAAGTTAAAGCATTTGAGTTATATATGAAATCAGCTATACAAAGTTATTCAAATGCACAATATAAAGTTGCATATTGTTATGATAAAGGAATTGGAATTTATATTAATAAAGAAGAAGCTTTTTATTGGTATAATGTAGCAGCGAAAAATGGAAATGAAATAGCACAATATAATTTAGGTATGTTTTACGAACATGGAATTAGTACCGAAAAAGATGAAATCAAAGCGTTTGAGTTATATAAGAAATCGGCTAGGCAAGGATATTTAAATGCACAGTATAAAATTGCATATTTTTATGATAATGGAATCGGAACTAATGTTAATAAAGAAAAAGCCTTTTTTTGGTATGATAAAGCAGCAGAAAATGGAAGTGAAATCGCACAATATAACTTAGGTATAATTTATGAATATGGAATAAATGGTGAAATAAATAAATTTAAGGCATTTAAATTTTATAAGGAATCGGCTAAAAAAGGATATCTAGATGCACAATATAAAGTTGCATATTGCTTTGATAAAGGAATTGGAACTAATATTAATAAAGAAAAAGCATTTATATTATACCAAATGGCAGCTGATAAAGAACATAGTTTTGCTCAAAATAATCTTGGAGTATTATATTTGAAAGGTGAAGGAATCAAAAAAGATTTAAAGAAAGCCATTTATTGGTATACAAAAGCAGCAGAGAATGGGAGCGAAGTAGCGCAATATAACTTGGGTGATTCTTATGAATATGGGACAATTGCTGAAAAAAATGAAGTTAAAGCATTTAAATTTTATAAAGAATCGGCCAAACAAGGGTATGTAAATGCACAATATAAAGCTGCATATTGTTTTGATAAAGGAATTGGAACTAATGTTAATAAAGAAAAAGCATTTATATTATACCAAATAGCAGCTGATAAAGAACATAGTTTCGCTCAAAATAATCTTGGAATATTATATTTGAAAGGTGAAGGAACCAAAAAAGATTTAGAGAAAGCTATTTATTGGTTTACAAAAGCAGCAGAAAATGGAAACGAAGTTGCACAATACAACTTAGGTGAGTGCTTTGAGTACGGGATTGGTATTGAAAAGAATTATCATAGAGCATTTTACTTTTATAATAAATCAGTTGAAAATGGATACGTAAAAGCAAATTTTCAACTTGGATATTTTTACATAAATGGGATCGGAATAGAGGTAAATAAAGAAAAAGGATTAAAATTATATAACAGAGCGGCTAATAAAGATGACGACTTCTTTTATAAAAGTGATGATGATAGACCAATAAATGATGATTTAGATATAGTTCATTATTGGTATTGTAAAGCATCAGGAAATGATAATAAAGTCGCATTATATAAACTAGGTGAAATATATGAATTAGGAAGGGGGATTCAAAAAAATGATTATAGAGCATTTCATTTTTATGAGAAGTCAGCTAACCAAAAGTTAATAGTAGCTCAATGTAAACTTGGATACTGTTACGAGCATGGAATTGGAACTAATATTGATAAAGGGAAAGCATTTGATTTATACAAGATAGCTGCCGAAACTAAGGTTACTAATGCACAAAAAAGTTTTGAATCATTATGTGAACAAGGGGAAATAATATCTAATTCTTCGGCATAAAAAGTTGAATGAATAAGTCTTAATAATTAATTATAAATGATTCTTGATACTAATATATTTTGTCAAATTAATATTTATTAAATTAATCTTATTTAATAATCAATTGCAACTTATTTAACAATAATATAAGCAATTTTAAATAAATTTTTTATTGTAGCTAATGAATTCTATTATGACAAACTTCGCAGTTAAGAACGAACGTGAAAAAAAATTTATAATAATGATACAACTTATTCCTTTCCGCGTGATAATACTGACGTTAATTTAATTAAATGGCTATTTAGGAATTAACTAATGCGAGCATAAATTACGGTCAAATAACCCTATAAAAAAAATTCTGGAAAAAACTAAAAAACCGAAGAAACTCAGACACATGATCATTTTTCTGAAAAATTTTTTATAGGGTAGCTACTTGGTCACGTTATGTTATTATTAATAACGCTGCTTCTATATCCATTAATTTATGCCATGTGAGGATTCTGAGAAAACGTAAATTCCATATTTTAATTGAATTTGGTACGGTACTAAAATATGATTATTATGTCATGAATATAAAAAATCAATCTTGCCGGTTGAATTAAATTTTTACAAATGCGTTATCTGCACTCAAATATATCGTGGATACCTGAAAATCCACGCATCAAGAAGGAATTTCTTTTCTGTATAAAGTAAATACAAATAATACAAAATTCGAAAAGTGAAAATACTTACAATTCAGTCCATAAGAAAGAAGTCCAATAAGGCGGTAATTTACGTTAAAAAGTTACAAAATTTTACTTATTTTTTTAAATTTTTTGCGCTTAATCGAAATAGTATTCTCAATTTAAGTTTAATTCTATTAAGAGTTGCCTCTTTTTTAATTTTCTAATATAGCAGATAGTATTTTTCCATCAATTCTTTCATAAAAACTTTAATATCTGGAAAATTTTATTCATATTTAACTGCGATCACGTGTCCAGCTTTTTAAATTTCTTTGCTTTAATTTTGTAAAATGATCAGTAAATGTTGCTATAAACTTTCACAATGAATTGCTTGATAAAACGATGTTTTTAAAATTTGATACCAACGTCGGTTATATGAAATCACGTGATTGCGTTTGATGGTACATGGTATAGTATATAACTTTTGGAATTACTGCTGTACAAGTAATGACTGCAAAACGTAGGTGTCATAACTTTTTCAGATAACTTTTTCAGATATCTTTGTGATTTATTATTGGTGGTGGTGGTGCTTGCACTGTTAGTACTTAGTGGTAGTGAAAGAATAATACGGGAATACTTAATTTTGTTTGTTTTTAATAAGCTTAATTTTGTATTTTGTCTTTTGGAACATCCATGAAAGCAGGCCAAGCCTTAAATGCTCTTGGTAAATAACAGGCAAGCCGATTCCATTAGGGGATTAGATTAGTAATAATAATTTAGATTCATAAGTTATGTGTAAAGTTTTACAATCTCAGACTTTGTCTATAATACAAAGATAAAAATAAAAATAAAATATTTTTAATATAAAATTTTTCTTTCATACTTCCTCCCTTTCTATCTCTCTTTCTACTCTTTTTTAAGTCCTTCTCTCTCCCACTTATTCTCTCTCTCGTACCTTATATAACTTAAAGTATATATTACAACATGAATCGATATTAAATTAAATTTATTTAATATATCTATCCACTATTAATTTATCGACATTAATTTGTTCGGTTAAAAATTTCTAAAGTTTCTATTAACAGTACATCATTATAAGTTACAACAACTATATACATTTATTTGATTTACTATCCCTTCGTCTAAACTTTTGCAAGCAAATTTGCCTGCAAAGGTCTACATTCTACAGACGAAGGAATACTATCATTATTTTACAAGAATTTTTAGGACAAATCCCGTTACTATCCAAATGCATAAATTCACGTGATACCTGAACAATTAATAAAATGTAAGGACCGTTCATTTTACAACCTTAAAATAGGAAATAAATTTAAATTTACTGTAAATGACGATAAATTTATGTTTTTCTTTTTCTAATTTTTTTTTTTAAAAAAAAATCCTTTATTGAACAAATTGAATCAAAAGACTTAGGGTTGTACCTAAATACAATCCGAATTAACAGCCAGATACATCTTTTGGAAAATCACGTAACGCGAAAAAACCTATCAAGAAATTTAATTGTTGAAATATTTATCCCTTGCTCTCCGCAATGAAGAAAAATAAATTAATTTAATTTGTCCTAACATTATCTTAATTTAAATGATCGATTTCGCATATCTTAGTTTATAAACATACTAGTTATAAAGAACCTCCTATGATTTTTTGTTTCCACCTTATCGTGACATATTATATACTCATATAATTAAATTGAAATATTTCTCTATTTTCTATAATATTCTTGTTAACAAAAAAAAAATTTGTTTTGTATGTGATATCTAGGGATGGGGACGACTCGCTCGGTTCGGTTCGGTTCCGAACCGATACTATTGAAAAAATCGAGTCAAACCGAAAACCTGTTTGGTTTACTTCAAGTACATATCAAAATTTATCAAACCCGATTTGGAACCGATGTACCAAACCGAATGGACGAACCGACTCAAGTCGTTCGACCCGAACTTTTTCCATCCCTAATGATATCTCGTAGCAAGATGTAAGTTGTTATAAAACATAAGAAATTACCAAGGCTCATCGCAATCAAATATTTTTAAACAAAACGTTAATTTTGATAGTAAGAAGATATAGTTCTTTTCGACACCAAGATATACAACTGAACAATATAATATTTATACTACTGAAATATTTAAAATGTTAATTTTGTTACAAGGTTACAAGGATAATACATCATGCTCAAAAATTAAAAAGTTAAAGAACAAAGATTTCTTTATTGCACTGCGTTACGTAATCGGGTATAGTACAATTTTGGTCGTGTTACAGCGGATATAGATATCGATCCTAGCGATTGATACACAAATCGTTAATGTAGATGTAATGTTTGGGTAACGTGTGACATTGCGACAATATAATTTTTGCTTAGTATAATAGATATTTGATATTTATGATCCACAATGTAACCGAATAAATAAATGATTTGATTGCACTATAATTATAGGAGGCACTTAATTGAAGTAAAGAAAAATCTCTAAAGAATAAACTATTGAAAGTGCATGATGAATTGGTGATTATATTTATAATGAAATAAATATATTTTTAATTGCCAATAAGGTTAAACTGGGTGTATAAATAATATCATACAATTTCAATTTATTTAAAAATTCCAAATTATGAAAATTTAAATATTTAAGAAAATTAACTTCTACTATGTTGTAACTTATCTAAAACTAGATAACGGGAACTGTTGAAGCGTCCGAAACATTATAGTTAATCGACTTTATAAAAATATATAACGTAAAGATTCAAATTTTTTTTATATATTTTTAAATAAAGAAATGCGTGTTACCAAAAAAAAAAATTGATTTTTTTTTCCGTTTTTAAAAAAAATAAACAAATCAGTACCTTGGATGTTACACGACAGCAGAGGTACACCTAAACGGCTAAACGCGCACGCGTGCTGAAAGACAGAAATATGGAAGTTTCCTACGCACACGCTCTGGCAATAGTCCTAGTAAGACATTTCGATCGTACAATTTTTGTTCTATTTTTTTTTTCTGACTTTCTAATTTGAGAACCATTTCAAAAATGGAATGTAACACAATTGTAATAAATTTAAATATGTAATTCACTCGAAATGTGTTTTTTTTTATTCGAAGCCTCATCTTTTTTAAACTTATTTAAATAAGAAAGGGCAATAATGTCACAAAAGAATTTGATGTATGTTACATTATGGCTTTTAGTTCAATTATTAGTAGTTGAAATAAATTGTCAAATGTCTGCCCCCTATAAGCCGAAGACACGAGAGAAACATACTGCAACGCTTATTGACAATAAATTATATATTTTAAGTGGCCGTGAGAATAATCGTATTGATGTTGGAAAAGATTTTTTTTATCTTGAAATACCTGACAAATTTAATACTCAAAATTTAATATGGAAAGATTTATCAAATATTGATATTCTTCCTCCACATTATGGTGCTGCGGCTGTAAAAGGTGGTGTAGATAATAATACGTTAATCTTATACGGAGGAACCAATGATACTGGTGCAATGGATTTGGTTTATACTTATAGTTTGCAAAGTAATTCATGGAGTATTCCAAAAATAACCGGTGATGACAATCTTATTACTATTAGAAAGGAAAGCTTATCTGGAATTGTAGACAATAAGGGGAAAATGTATTTATGGGCTGGAAGTGACGATGTTAGTAAAAAGTTTCATTATGTAAATAATATGCTTATTTTAGATACAATAAATCTTAACATGGGAAAGGGAAGTTCAATTGGAGCACCATCTGGAAGGTCCTTATATGGTGCCACTTTATTGTCTGATAATACCATAATATATATGGGTAAGCAAATTATTCTGTAATTGTTATGACTTATGATTCTAATATTATATAATAAACTACTCTTATTTAGGTGGTCATACTGATATTGAACAACTATTAACATTGAATCCGGTAAATTATCGTAGCTAATTTTGCAAAAACTTGTAATACATACATATATATATTTTTTATATAAACTAATGAATAATATTATTTATATAGGTCTATTTATATAATACAATTAATGATAGTTGGAGCACAAAAGTAAGTTGATATAAATTATTTAATTAAATATGGGACAATTTACAATCAAATGTTTTCTTTAATAAATATAGACAACTTCAGGAAAAATACCTTCTGGTAGGGTTGGTCTTTCTGTTGTTCCTGGTATGTATTTGAAAAAGAATATAATAATGTTAAAGCATTTCATATTAAATATAATGAAATTTCGTTTTAATAGGATTGGATGATAAAAGAGTAATAATTTTTGGGGGTACTCCATTTACTACGGATTATGCTGATCTTACACCCGAAGATTCAATTTATGAATTAAGTTTAGATAATTTTGAATGGAGGATTCCAAAAACTTCTGGACAAATTCCGAAAAGTCGGATGTTTCATAAAGCGAATGTAATTGGAAAATATATGGTTATATCGTTTGGTAATTAAAATTTTTAAGATAGGATCATTTAAATTAGCGTAACTAAAATATTTTATTTTCAATAGGAAGGGGTCCATCACTTGAAAGTGATATTTTATTACTTGATATTAGTAATAATGATGAATATATATGGACGAATGAATTTGATTCTTCTTCACTACCTACTTCACCTGCTCCCCCACCATCATCAGATACAACATCAAAGCCAAAAGTACCATCTTCAGAACCACCATCAACATCATCGTCATCAGGCGTAGTACCACCTTCATCATCATCACGAACTGTTATGATTGGTGCAATTGTAGGATCTTTATTCGGTGGTGCTGCATTATCCTTTATAGGTTTTTTTTTATATAAATGGAATAAAAATAGAAATGCTAGAAATTACTATAATAATGATGAATATCACGGGCACGAAATAGTGCAACCACCCAACGATACAACTAATCATCAGCCAAGAAGTGCTCCATCTTCGGACCATCAGCCAAGAGGTACTCCAGCTTCGATAATTATCAAGGGTGGACAGAAATCTGCTAATGATAAAAAGTTAACATTACGAGAACTTCAACAAGAGATTCAAGATTTAAAACAAATAATTACACAAGGCAATAAACAATCTACTAGTTCTATAAGAAATAATTAAATTTTATATCAAAAAGTATTTTAGGTTAAATTACTAAGAAATTAATTTTAATAATTACATGTTTTAACAATTTAAATTAATTTTTTAAAATATCAAACTTTAAGGGTAGACGTTACTCTTTAGATTATTCATCAACAAGAAAATTTATTATGTTTTTTTTAAACTAAAAGTGCGTCTCAATTTTATTAAAAATCTATAAATGTAAGCGTTACAAGAATAATTAAACAACATATTTGTCATTCAATGAAAGCGTATAATAGATTTCTGTATCTATTATAAAATGGTATTTTAAAGTTAATTTTGGTCAGTTGATATTATATATATATATCGATATACAGTATATATTTCTTTAGCAAAAAATCTTTGATTTAGCCAAAAAAATTAACTCCAGCCATAATTTAGAATAACTATTTTAACCTGTTAACCAATTAAGTGATTTTATCTAATGATTTCAAAATCAGTTTCTTATTTTATTAGCATTTGGAGATTGCTTTGGAGTCAGAACTGTATGTAATCGAATCGATTCTCTAAAATCGATTACTATGTAGTTTCAACTTTCCAAATTTTAGAATTTTTTTTTTTAAGTTAAAATTGTAACGATTTTTGATTTACTTACATATTTAAAACTTTGAGTTTGAGAATTCGTAACTGCAATTGACATGTCTCTGGGCCGCATTATATAATCTGACCGGAATTGTGGTCAAAATAGTTTTAACCGGTTAAAAGATTAAATTACATGGTTTAATTAGCTGTTATTTTAAGTTCTACTCTGTCCTACCCTAGTCCACCACACCACCCTGTCAATTATAGGACTGCCGAATAACATCACATGTTTGCCGTTATATATTATTTTAACCAGGATATTATTAAATTTTTCATATTTAACGGGAATGATAGCAAAGACTTGATGCTATTATATTATTTGCCTAATATCATACATTAAAATAAATCGTTAAATCTTTAAACTTCTAAAGAAATATTAAAGTAATAAAATTTAACTGCCCCGTCGCAGTTATCCCATATTTATTAAATAACCTTTAAAAAAAAAGATTTCGTATTATGTTTGTTTGTGAGTAACTTCAAATTGTCTATTTATTACTATTTAAATATCACTTATTTACGTTAAATAAAAGACGATAACAGAAAATAAGAATGATAATTTGCAGTCAAGGATTTCTGAAAAGGTGAGATCACAAAAGAAAATGTACTATGAAGGTAAAAAATTTTATCCGTAATTTCTGTAAAAACTCCGTGAATATGATACATTCACGAAATAAATAATAGCTATTAATAAGAAAAAATGTATAATAATAATTTTTTTGATACATGTACCGTAGACTATGATACACCTCACTCATGATATGTTAACGTCGATGATATCAAAAATACGATTCGTGAAACTGTGACTGATGATGGGGGACAAAATGCGAATGTCAAAATCCCGAAAATTGACCAGCATTAAAAATAATGCCGGCCGGTTCAGGATTTTCGGGATTTTGACATTCGGAGTTTGTGGTTAGTTTTATAAGTTTTATGAATTATTTCGGCCACTTTTCAGCCACGTTATACGATAGATCCATAATAAAGGATTTTATAATCATTCTTCCACTTCTCCTTTTATAAATAATTAACGTTAAATCATTCTTCCAATATATAAAAGTTTTTATATTTATTATATTCTTAATGTTAAAAAAATATAATTAAAAATATGGGTCATTAAGTTAAACTGTGTCAAATCGCACGTCCGAAATGTGTGACAGGTTAGGCCGATCACGGTGACAGATAACGGGTTACAAATAAGTTTTGGACCACTAAAAAAATTCTAACCCTCAGATAATAACTCGTGGCTGCACGTGATCAGGGACGCGTAAAGATCACTCCTTCCTATTATAGTTGTAATCGACACTAACCTGTCACACATTTCGGACAGGCTGTCAAATCCAATAATGACGGATTCTTATCAAAAAAGATCTGCAAAGGGTTAATAAGACATTATGAACCCGTCTAGTATAATTGATCCGAAAATCCCATTGACCACATGCTAATTGACGATCACATTTTGAATCAAATTTAGAAAAAGTTTTGAAGATAAACGCTTGTTATGTCGGAGTGATCATGTAAGTAAAATAATTTGCAGATTACTAAATACAATAAAAAAATATAAATAAGCCTCTGAAGGAGTTTTTATACAACAAAATAATAATAATAATAATAATAATAATAATAATAATTAAGAATATGATGATTTTTAAACCACTTGAAAATCTAGAATTTAATGATTATGTTTTATTGATATGTACAGTATTAATGACATATGTGGCACACTATTATTACAACTATTTTACTCGTGTCAATCCCTTACCCGGTCCTTTCCCATTCCCATTAATTGGTAATGTGCCTCAAATTTATTTGTTATTTTATGGAGATGCACAAATGTTTTATGATTATTGTTACGAGAAATATGGTAACATACATGAGATTTATGATTGTGACCGATCTATAATTTTATGTCGAAGAGAATATCTTGAAAATTTTTTATCTCTTTCGGAAAAAAACGCGCATTGGATGAGATTTAACAATAGCATAAAACCAGAAGAATTTGGAACTAAAGGAAAAGGAATATTGTTCAATAATAATTTTAAATCATGGGTATTTAATCGTCAATTTTTTTCACAAGCCATTCTATCACCGAAATTTACCGATGAAGCTATTGATTGGATAAACAAACTTTTCGATGAATTAGAAAGTTATTGGAATAAATTATTTCTTGAAGAAATTATTAAAGAAAATAAAGTTCAATTGGATTTTTCTGGATGGTTTAATAATTTCACAAATGATATAATTATTAGCTTGTTAACCGGTGAAAAATATTATTCAATGGCGGCTTATTTTACTACACTTAGTGATGAAAAATCTCAATCAGCAATGATTAATGATTCTGTGAAATTAGCTCAAGCACTTCGTAAACAACTTTTGGGGGTATCATTTTTTCTATTCATTCCTTCTTTCTTACGAAATTATATTCCATTTTTTAAAAATAAAGCAAATGATATACTTAATAACATGGGATTTCTTAATCAAAGACTGGATGCAATTATTAAGAGACGTAGAAATGAAATTGATAATACATCATTGGATGAATCCTTACCGCATGATATGTTGACATCGATGATTATCAAAAATACACCACGTGATGATAATTATTTCGAAACTGGTGAAGCCAACAGATCTATGACTGATAGTGAAATTCGCGTTAATTTACTTGAAGGAATTATTACTGGAACTCATAAGATAAGAGAAATCCTAATTTTAGGCTTTTTTTACACTGTTAATTTTTAACTTGATATTATATTTAACTTCCCTTGTTAGTCTGCGAATATGTTTTTATTCATTGTCTATTATATTGCACATAATCCAGAAGTGAAAAAGAAAATGGTAGAAGAAATTGATAGTATATTTCAAGGTGATAAAATGCGACCAATTACTAAAGATGATTATTATAGTTTAAAATATTGTGAAGCAATTGTAAAAGAAGTAGCTCGTATTCTCCCAGTAATGCATATATGTGCAAGATGTATTGATAAACCCGATGAAATAGCAGGATATCAATGGCCAGCTGACACACCATTTCTAATTAATATTAAAGCTATTCATAATAATGAAGATTATTGGGAAGAACCTAATAAATTTAACCCTGATAGATGGATGGACGAAAATTTTGAACCAAAGAAGAATTCTTTTATCATGTTTGGTGGAGGACTAAGATTATGCCCAGGAAATAAGCTTACAATGATTGAATTAGTTTGTTTGATAGCTTTATTATTCAGAAAATATGAAATTAATTTAGTAGATATGGACTTTCCTAAAACTATGGGTATCGGTGTTACAGTTTTTTGTGTCGAATTTTTAGTTGAAATTAAACCAAGAAATTGACTTTCTTACATTTAAAGGATATACTATTATCTTTATTATCTAAGTATTTGTTATTACTACGTAGGTATATAATGTATTATATTATGGTTACAATCGTATGAAGTTTTCCGATTGGCCATTTCCTGAACTGGATCATTTCCCGAAACTCCAATTTTTATAATATTGATTCGGGGAATCGGACTTCAGGAAAATTAAGATTTAGGGAATTGGCATTCGAGAAATTGGAGTTCCAGAAATGATCCAGTTCGGGAAATGAGTATCCAACAAATTGATTTTTGGAAATGATATATTTGTGAAATGACATTCGAGAAAAGGTCCGATTTTATAATTTAATATGTCGCATCGCCATGTAATGATATATATGTAGTGGATAGTAGGGATATTTTATGGGTCTTTATAAATAATTTAAACAAAAACGCTGACAATGCTTGTTTACTTAAATTTTGTTATACTGTATATGCCTAAGGTTTCGCAAAATTGGAAATGTACGTAACGAACAAATATCAAGCACATTAATTTACAAATGTACACTTGAATACGTCAAGAAACCCTACTAGCTCATCAACATACTCACGTGTCAAAACATATATCCCGCTTACGGACCGTTTCCCGCAGCTAACGTGGCCGGTTGATCACGTGTTCGTATATAACTCTGTATAACTCTGGCCAAACCAGTCAGGCAAATGGGAATCATCCGTCGGGAATCGTGCCGGCCATAGTATGATACAAATGGCCTTGTAACTGCCACGTCTATAACTCAAATTTTTATTATAACAACATTATTTCAAAAGCTTGTATAATAATCAGAAAATTATTTGCATATAATCTGGATTCTCTAAATAATAAAATCGATAGAAAAAGTAACTTTTTTCACGTAAAAAGAGGGGGATACTATACGGGGTAATATTTAATCTAAATGACGTAATGCGTCAGGATATTTTATGCAATTTATGCAATAATGTATAGCTCCATTACACGTTTTGTGCATTAACATTTATGAACGATCTATAGGCTAAACCAGAATATGTGACAGGGATGATAAATGAAGGAGAATCTTTGGGAATAAAAAGATCCGGAATAAATTATGCGGAACCAAATCTTCGCAGGTTGGTGGATTTCATTTTTAACTATAGATAATTAATTTATTTGTAATGACCAAAAACAGCGTGATGCATAGTAATTTTATTTAATACTTGACCAATAAAAAAATTTTTTGTTAATAAATTTTTGTATTATAATTGTTAAATGTTCATCAAGTGTACTATATGATTTAAAAAAAAAAAGAATATCATATTTGGTTAAGTCTTAAATTACCTTTTAAATTTATTAATTTTAATAAGTTTAGTAATGTTACCAATGTATATTTTAATAGTATCACATTAAAAGGAGTATATTTCCAAATTTTCACACTTATTCATTGCACTATAGACAAAATATTACTATTTACCAGCATTATATATTATTTGTGTAAAATGAATTTATAATTTTACATATATCGTATTATGTTACACGTAATTTTTTTATTCGTGATTTATTCTATATTATTCAAATGGTGCCAATGACAAAGAAATCAAGACTAGTGTTGTTTGGGAACATACCGATTTGCTTCTATAATAGATGCAAGTTAACCCTCATACAAGAAACTCCTATACTATAGCGCCCTCCAATATGAAAGTTGTCTATTCAATCCAAAATTAGCCTGCGCTGATATTCTCTATTTTCTCATATACTACTATGGATCGACATCCGACAACGTAATTTTTTTTTTTCACACGGATATTTGTTTTGAATTAAATTGATGGTACCCAACGTTTCACGAATCACTTTAGCTGCGTAACCTAATTTTCTTCATGATAATTTTTTTTTTATCATAATTGCCACATTTCGATAATTACATTACATAATGCCCTATAACTAATGTATACAATAATGCCTTATTCTAAAAATAAACCGATACTAAATTTTTCTATCTAACCTATACTAGCTAACAATCGTCCTTTGAAAATTTTCTCGATAATCTCTCTTTTGTTTCACTTACACTTTTATTACCTATTTTATTGGTATCTTGATCTTCTACTCTTGAAGGAAGTCGTTCCGTGAATTCTTTGTCTGGCAAACTAAATTCTTTAACTCGTTCTTCTAATTTATTACGCTCGTTTGTTGAATTCCACTCTTCCCTGGAAATTCCCCAATTCTTTAATTGCTCGTCCGTTATCGAAAGTCGATCATCAGATACTTGATTTCTTTTCTCCAATTTATTTATCTTTTTGTGATTATCCAAGCATCCTCCGATCTTCTTGACTATTAAATACGCAAAGAGTACCCATTTTCTATTTAAATTTAACACTTTACCGAAGGAGCCTTTCTTAATAAATTTATTTATGTATTAATTTGATCTGAGACGTCGTTGCATCTCTCGGAAACCAACGGAAAAATAAACTTTATCTTTTAAATATACCTATCAAGTATATTTTCGCTCATTTCTTTATGATAATTAAACAATTTAAAAGTTTATCCGTTTTGTTAAGAGACAACTTTAACGCGCTTTTAAGCAAAAAACCAGCTTTGTTTTTTAATTGAAAGAATGTAACTAGTAACACGAGAATCGAGCTATATTTTAATTGATTTAAAATATATTTGATTTCATTGTTTTTATCGTTTTACACAATTACTATTAGCCTATCAATAACATGACTCTCGCGTCCCTAGTCTTTTCTATAGAATCCACGGAAAAAACGAATGAACATATTCTATTAAGCAATAAATATTGGTAAACCTTCATAATAGTAAAAAAAATATAATATATATATTTTAATAACATACTTTTCCTGTTTTTCTATATTCTGCTTTACCCTCAGCTTGCGCCCTTTTTAATACATTTAAATAAAACGTTTTTTGTTCGTCGGTAAGAGTTTCATAGACGGCCATTTCTTCTTTAGTCAGAAAACTTAAGAACTTCTTAAGTTGTTTAGGAGTTAGAAATGGTGGTTCTTCAATAAATCTGTTATTGTTCTTTGACCCACTTTGTTCAGGACCAATCAATTCTCCCGCAACGGGAGGTGAAGCTAATAAGAATATATTATTAATGATCAAATTTTGACAACCTTAATCCTGCCCTAAATTTGATAACTTACATTGCGAGTTTTTAGACATTAAATCTTTTGTTTTTACGAAAAATAAATAATTTTCTTAAAGATTGAGATACTATATGAAAGATTATTTAAATATTGTTTATTTTAACAACGAATCTGTTCCTTAAGACCCCCTTTAAAAAAAAAAGTGAATATTCTATATATTGTTTGTATAACAGGTTTTGATCAGGCAGATAAAGACATTCTATTTTTATGATTTTTATGACACAATTTTACCAAAATCAATCGCCTTTGTTTAAAAAAATATCACAATCTCGGGATTATTAATTGTGTATCAAATTGGGGTTTTATACTATGACGACAATCTTTCAGCCATTAAATATTATAATTAATACATGATTTTTTTAAAAAAATTAAAAATATCGAATTGTTACTAAAAATTGACTCATCGCCAATCGAGTGAAGGTTGACACATGATTATTAACGCCAATTCGCCGTTTTCAAAATGGTATTGGCAAATAAGATTTGAATCCCGGCTCCCACTTGTGAATAATTTAGATACTCTTTTCGACTACAACCATCAAAATAAAGGTAAATAATCCTTCACTTTAGGTCTTCACTTAAGGCATAAGCATTTGGATAAAGATAATGAAATGATAATTATTAATAATAAAATTTTGCCGCCATTTAATAATAATGTCATTTTAAAATATCCGACAAAAATTCTGTTTGACCCATTAACCGGCAGAATTGTCAAAAAAAATCATTCATAATAATTTTTTATATGATACTTTACAATAAGTTTGATTTAATTAATTGATGGTACACTTCTTTAGCTGTGTAACCTAATTTCTTTATGATAATTTTTTTTTTCATAATTGCCGCAATACATTTCGATAATAACTAATGTTAAACGGTAAGACGAATACTAAATTTTTCTATCTAACCTAAACTAGCTAACAATCGTCCTTGAAATTTTTCTCTATCATCTCTCTTTTGTTTCACTTACACTTTTATTACCTATTTTATTGATATCTTGATCTTCTACTCTTGAAGGAAGTCGTTCCGTGAATTCTTTGTCTGGCAAACTAAATTCTTTAACTCGTTCTTCTAATTTATTACGCTCGTTTGTTGAATTCCACTCTTCTCTGGAAATTCCCCAATTCTTTAATTCGTCCGTTATCGAAAGTCGATCATCAGATACTTGACTTCTTTTTTCCAATTTATCTATCTTTTTGTGATTATCCAAGCATCCTCCGGTCTTCTTGACTATTAAAATACGCAAAGAGTACCCATTTTCTATTTAAATTTAACACTTTACTGAGGGAGCCTTTCTTAATAAATTTATTTATGTATTAATTTGATCTGAGACGTCGTTGCATCTCCCGGAAACCAACGGAAAAACAAACTTTATCTTTTAAATATACCGACGGTTGAATAAGTATATTTTACCTCATTTCTTTATGATAATTAAACCATTTAAAAGTTTATCCGTTTTGTTAAGAGACAACTTTAACGCGCTTTTAAGCAAAAAACCAGCTTTATTTTTTAATTGAAAGAATGTAACTAGTAACACGATAATCGAGTTATATTTTAATTTGATTTAAAATAAAGATAAAATATATTTGATTTCACTGTTTTTATCGTTTTACACAATTACTATTAACCTATCAATAACATGACTCTCGCGTCCCTAGTCTTTTCTATAGAATCTACGGAAAAAACGAATGAACATATTCTATTAAGCAATAAATATTAGTAAACCTTCATAATAGTAAAAAAAATATAATATATATATATTAATAACATACTTTTCCTGTTTTTCTATATTCTGCTTTACCCTCAGCT
The DNA here is from genome assembly GCF_026210795.1 of Rhizophagus irregularis. NCBI lineage: Eukaryota > Fungi > Glomeromycota > Glomeromycetes > Glomerales > Glomeraceae > Rhizophagus > Rhizophagus irregularis. Next base: position 3,352,540 of record NC_089447.1, read on the forward strand.
TGCGCCCTTTTTAATACATTTAAATAAAACGTTTTTTGTTCGTCGGTAAGAGTTTCATAGACGGCCATTTCTTCTTTAGTCAGAAAACTTAAGAACTTCTTAACTTGTTTAGGAGTTAGAAATGGTGGTTCTTCAATAAATCTGTTATTAGACCCACTTTGTTCAGCACCAATCAATTCTCCCGCAACGGGAGGTGAAGCTAATAAGAATATATTATTAATGATCAAAATTTTGACAACCTTAATCCTGCCCTAAATTTGATAACTTACATTGCGAGTTTTTAGACATTAAATCTTTTGTTTTTACGAAAAAATAAATAATTTTCTTAAAGATTGAGATACTATATATGAAAGATTATTTAAATATTGTTTATTTTAACAACAAATCTATTCCTTAAAAACCTAACTTTAAATCAAAAAAAAAAAGTGAATATTCTACTATATATTGTTTATATAACAGGTTTTGATCAGGCGCCTTTGTTTAAAAAATATCACAATCTCGGGATTATTAATTGTGTATTAAATTAATATGCGCGAGGTTTTATACTATGACACCATTAAATATTACAATTATGTAATTATGCAACATATGATTTTTTAAATTAAAAATATCGAATTGTTTACTCATTGCCAATCATTATTGAAGGTTGATTATCGCGTATACGCAGCGTCGATCATTTGATGATAAAAACCCTTGAAATTAGCAAATAAGATTTGAATCCCAGCTCCCCCTTGTAAATATATTTTAACTCTGCTTCCGCAAATATATATACTTTTTCGACTATAACCATCAAAATAAAGGTAAATAATCCTCCACTTTAGGTCTTCGCTTAAGGCATAAGGCATTTGGATAAAGAAGTGTAAAGATCTCTTAAAGTTGAATAGCTATTAGTACATTTAGCTTTCATTTTTGGATTTTGCTATTGTCTTAGCTTTATATCAAAGTACAAATTATTTTATGAACCACCGGGTCGTAATAAAATACTAACCTGTGATGATACGAAGGTATTTATTTATAAATAAGAGGATAACCATATTTTTATTTGTTACTAATTTTGTTATCAATTTAGATCTTACGGAGATTTAGTCAAAGTAGACTTATTTAGACGAACTAGTAGGAGAACTTGAGTTACAGACGGAAACTTTATATCATTCCTAATTCTTTTGGGGTCTTTAGTATATTGTGGGATTACTGATTAGTATAAAAAAGTAAGTTACAAATTATATAAATTATGTATTCTGTATTTCTATTATTAAATTTTTGATTTCTAATATATTTACAATTATACAGTTACATCGAGCAGCTTAAGAATGAAACGAGCTTCTTAGGAGCACGTTTATTGCAAAAATTGGGCTTGAACAGCTTATATTTTTGGATTAAGCTTCTAAAGATGAACGTACTTTATCTCATAGATATCGTTGTTCTTTAAAAAATGCTTCTGCGATTTAAAAAAATGTATTTGTGCGTGGAATAAAGTACAATATTACTACCTGCTTTGTTTTTACAAGGTATTGGTGCTGTGAA